>NC_141617.1:26148010-26770510 GCF_047967505.1 Dipteris shenzhenensis | reverse complement strand
AGCATGTAAGAAGAAGCATCATTGTTTGAAATTTAGTCACAAAACTTTGCTACATTAAATGCTTATATTTTGAAGCATTTCAGTTGTTATTCTAAGCCCTGTAAAGAGAGAAGACACTGCCCAATATCTGGGTTAGACCCTCTCATGGCTTGCTTATGCAAAATATGTGAAAAGCCAAAACATAAAGCAATGTCTTGTTATGCTACAAAGGATGAAAATGCCAACCTGACTTCCTTGTTGAAGATTGCCAAAACAATGGTTGCCAAAAAGGAAGCAACTACAGAGATCTACCCTCTCATGGAACTTTTATTTGACTCCAAGTACAAGAAAAAGATGAAGGTCAGATACCTAAGATATGCTTCTCTACACAACTATGGAGATGACAAGATAATTGTTCTCTTGGAGGATATGATTTTCAGATCCACTTGTTCTATCATAGTACCATCTTATAAGGCACTAGACACTGCCCATGTGGTAAGACCTTGCCTTGACATGGATATTTTGCCTCCACAAGATGAGGCATCCCATGAAGATTATGCATTTTAAATCATCTCTATGTATGCTCCAGATCTCTCTTTTTTTTATGTCAAGGTACTCAGCCTGGATAGTCCTCCAAAATGAATGACAATAAACTATTGTGTTTTAAACACCTCTGGTCACCTTATGATGTAGGCCATGTGTATGTTTTGCTCCATGGTACCTCCTGCAGACATTGTGTGCATGTACATGCAAGGGAGATAACCATTGGAAGGTCTGTTTGTATCCCTTTCTGTTTACCTTACACCCAAGGGAACCCTTGCTAGCATGAGAACCTAGCCATAGATTTATCCTTGACCACCATGAGATGGCATGAGAAACTATGAGACTAGATGTATCCTTGACATAGCCTGAGGCATTTCCTTGAGGGGGGGTTTGTTGGGATATCTCAAGGTGTATGCCTCAGGCACACCTTATGTTTCTATGTGTGAGTGCTAGAGGCACAGTTAGGTGCCCACAAGCACATTTAGGTGGTGGAGAGCCACATAGGATGATTGAGTGAATCTAGGAGCAGATTGAGGAGATGATTGTGGAGCTTTGAGGTCATCAGTGATGTCAGTGACCTTGTATGAGGTGCCTACTTAAGGACCTCACTCTTCTTCATTCTACAACCAAGTAATGCAAGTATTCTGAGTTTGTTTCTACTCTTTGCTTCCTTTCAGTTTCTCCAACAGAGCATTTACATCAACAGTTTCATCTTGAGCCAAGTCTAACGTGCCAAACAAGTCTATCTCTAACTCTATACTGAGTTGATCTCCTATATCATCATCGTACTCTAGCATCGTACGTTCACCTAAAAGTACTTGATCATCTTCTTCAATAAAGTGTGGTGATTCTTGATTATCGTTGTCTTCTTCCTCAATATCGTGATCTCCATCTTCCTCCCGTCCGATGTCATTATGTGCATCTTCCTCTTGGCTCATATTGTGATCTTTATCTTCTTCGCTAGATTCATCTGGATCAATTGGATCCGGCATTGGTAGTGGCATCTCCATATCCACATCTCTATCTTCAAAAATTTGCTTACTTCGTGGTGCAACTTGGATCACATACCACCATCTTGGATCAGAACGATCCGGATGAAAAACCACCTATATTGAAGATGGGTGCCAAATGTCGTCAATTATATATATGAAATTATGCTTAAGTACATGTATCAGTGGATCTTTAAAAACAAAAGCTTTGATTAATTAAATCATTAGTATGCACCCACTCACAGTGCTCAGGAAGAACAAAAGTATCACTTTCATTGGTCTAAAGTTTGGTGGAGTCTATTGCAAAGAAACTGCTACTATCTTTTCTCACTGTCACATGGGGAACATTGTAAATAGTTCTAAACCATTTTACATCAAAAATGAAAATACTAAATTGTTTGAAATCAACTTCATAGATTTCCGTATGGTTCCACAATAATCTAACTGTGAGGAGAGACCTTTGGTATCCGAAGCACTTGCTTGGCTATCTTGTGTGAAGTTAGCCATGACTCCACAATCATACGTGACTCTCTTTGAATCAATGCGTTCCACGCGAAAATTTCGTCCATATGACCATAATGCACTGTACTTTTTGTATTGTAAAAGAGCATCATTAAAACAATGAATTTGCATCTATTTTATAGCGTATACTGCCACAAATAATTACTTAATTATGTCAAGAGGTAAGAAACTTTCATGCATCATACATCCAGACGATAACTCTCGCTCGCGCTCGTTTATTGTCTCTCCATCGCGTTCGGCTTTACGTAGAGCTAGTTGTAGCCAATCAAGTGACATGTGAGTGGGGAGAAGAGCCAGATCCCATGGATATGGTTGCGATCTCCTGTACATTACTCTAAATCTCGCCCTTGATTTATTCTTTTTGCTTTGGCCGCTTCATATCTCTCAAAAGTGGACTTGAGTTGTCATAATGCTCAAGGGAAAGTGCTTCTCAAGCTAGCATATGGCTTCGATGGATTCCACCCTAGGCATCTCAATGCTTGATATGGAGATCTCTTTTTGAGATATCCACCTATTTCACATGCCCATGTAAGATATTTTGATAATCAGTCTACAGATTATTCAGCTTAAATTAAAGAAAATGCAATCAATGCGATTTGATAGTAAGCATATCTCACAATACCACTGATCTTGAATATAGAATTTCTAACATCTTCTTATAAGCACCCTTTTATTGTAATTGCGAGGATGAACTATCAAAGCAACAAAGAAGTCATGTCAATAGTATAACATAATCATAATTATGCTAATGCATTACCATTATCGGTACACTAATTCTATAGCTTAGAATACATATAAGACCTTGTGCCAATCATGGGACTTGAGCCCACTAAGCTTATTGTCCTTTGAAAATGCTCCTTTCAAGCAATGCATGTACCCTGTTGGTGTTTGAAAAGAGGCAATGTCCGCCTTGACCACTGCCTCCTCCCTCATAGAGAGGATCCATGTTGTTTTTGGGAGGATAACTTTTCCCGAAGCATGCACTTAGGGCCACAAATGAGACATCCTATTCATAGCACGCAAGTCTTCTCACACTCCTCTCGAGTCTTTGGAACCAACCAAGTGTGCCCAAATAGTAGCCCCCACATCCTTGAAGATATGCATGGGATCCAAGAGATGATTAATTTGTAACTGGCCCCAATAAGGAAGCTCGTGAAAGATCGATAGCCTCTTCATACTAGGAGGAGGTTCCTCTCCATTCACCCTCCAAGCCTGAATCCAGTCACTTGCTTCAAATATGATGGTGGTGGATCAAGCTAACCTCCACGTGCGAGATGGTCCAGCGAAAGGTATCGAGCATGACCTTCATAAAAATTTTTCCTCATATGTTTGGAGTATCGTGCAAGCGATTTCAAACCCAGTTCACAAATAGGACAAGCATGGTACCCACTTGTAACAAGTCCTGCATGCATGCATGAATGTGTTAGTATAAGACATGCGTGCGAAAGAGAGTCATAAAAGCATAATCCTATATTATACATGTAGAGACACAGCCACATACTTACACACTCTCCATATCCTGGGTAGTCATGCATGGTCCACATCAAGATACCCCTGACCAAAATATCATAAGTATGTCTAGGAGCTCTGGAAATATCAAAGACCCACACTCCTCTCCATAATATCTATAACTCCTCTATCAAAGGTGCCATGTACACGTCCATATTTTTTGCCTTGTACTTCCTTGGCACAAGTAGTGCAAGCATGAGGTGTCCCTTTTTATTGTTAGCCATGGTGGGATATTGTAATTCACCACGACTATGGGCCATGTCCACCAGATGTCATGTAACCCGAAAGGATTCATGCCGTCCATGGCGAGCCCAAGATGTAAGTTATGTGGCTCCCTCACAAAGTCCGGCCACTGATTGTCTATGTGCTTCCAAGCTGCACAATCTGCGGGAATCCTTAATGTGTCATTAGTGGACCGATGAGATGCATGCCATGTCATCAACTCCGCTATGGATTTGCATCAGAACATGTGCTGTATTCTTGCAATGATGGGAAAGTGTCTCAAGACCTTTACCGGTATCTGCTCACCCTGCAAGTCATCTCTATATCATTGGTCTCCACATTTTGGACAACTAGCCAAATCTCCATGCTCACGACGAAAGAGAATACAGTCATTACGGCAAGCATGGATGGTATCATAATCCATACCCACCGTTGTTAGCATCTTCTTCGCTTCATCTCTTGATGCAAGCATGGTATTTGGTGTAGGCAACATCTTTTGGAGCAAACTATCACAATTCAAACATACATACGCTTCGAATAATGATGATTCGGTACACTAATCCATACATGATGATTCTCAAAAAAAATAATATCCATATAATGAGTCAAATTAATGCAAGAGCTAACCTCATTAAGGCCGAGACACTTGTATCCGACCACCCATACTTTACTTGCAGATTCAAGATTGAGAGACAAGCACGTAGTTTAGACATCCTAGCACCCTTGTACAACTGTGTTGATTGCAACTCTCACATTTTGACATCTGACATCACGTGTACATGGGATGTAGTGCCCCTAAAAATAGAATCCATCATGTCAACCATACCCTCGTCATCATCTAGGAGACTATAGTCTTGCTTAAAGTGTGAAGGTATATGCATACCCTCGTCAGCCTCCTCATCTTGTTTTAAGATTTCGTGTAAATATAAGATCTTGTCTCAAGGTTTCGTATCATAATGGTATCAATTATTAACCACGAACTTAAATAGCTTTGACTTACGAATAATCCATCAACACGTGCAACACCAATGGTGGGTACTAGTTCGGGCTCCTCCCCATACATTCGCAAGTGGCGCATGATAATATGACGTTGATGTTGTACTTCTCGCTTGCAATGAGTGCAATGACAATACAACCTCTCCATAAGCCACTTTGTGCTCCTGGGCGTTGGTGCATCATCTGACGAGCTTCCACTCATCCCTTCCATCTGCACACTTATAAAATCACAACATAAGTTGCAAGGAAATATATTAATAGTAATAAAATAGCATCTATGAGCTTCTTTTTTAACTTTAAACAATAAGTGTCCTAAAGCGTCGTTATATAGTGACGTTTTGCTCTGTTCTGTTGCTATATAGCGATGATTTGCTCTGTTCCGTCGCTATATAGTGATGCTTTTAAATATAAGCATCCCTATATAGCGACTGACCAGCGTCGCTATATAGCGACGCTGTGGACTAAAACCCGAAACCTCGTGATGCGGCGCTTTCTTTAGCAATCTCTATTCTGAGAAAAGCAATCTCTCCTCCCACCTATATCCGACGACCTCGCTTTCCTCCTTTCTATTCTCCACTCCTCACCACTACTCACCCCTCTCCTAACACTTGTGCTCCCTCTCCACCTTTCTCCCTCTTTGCTTGTGTGAAAAGAAGTTTTTCAAGAAGATGAGTCTCTTTGAGCAATGTACGTTCATTTTTTGTGAGATTTCGTTTTGTGAGTGTTGAAGCGTGTTTCTCCTTGTATTGCTAAGGCTATGTGCTAGTTTTCATGCTTGATTTTCAAGGGTTAAAGACAAAAAACGAGATTTTGTGAAAGAAAAAAGACTCACCTCTTCTAATCTTTTTTGTATTTCTCTTCCTCCTCTTTCTCCTTGTCTCCTCAATCCAATCCCTTTGAGAAGTTGCTTCTTTAGACTTCTCCTTCCTCTAACTAGTTATTTGAAAAATGGTATGTTTCCTCTCTTTTGTAGGGCCAGTCCACAAAACATCGAGCGGGATTATTCCAGGTAAGAAAGTACTTTCTCTTTTTTCCTTTTGTTATTTTTGTTATTTGCATTCGCCTGTAGCTAGCGCCTTAAGTGCTAGCTGTAGTGATGGGCATAGGAACCCTCTCTTCCCCTCTCTTCCCTCTTCTTTCCCTCTTTTATCCTCTTCCTTCTCTTCTTTTTCCCTCTTCTTTTTTCCCTCTTCTTTTTCCCCCTCTTTCAATCTTTTTTCTCTCCTTTCCTTCCCTCTCTTTCAATCTCTTTTTCCCTCCTTTCTTTCTCTTCTTTTTTCCCTCTTTCAATCTCTTTTTCCCTCTTCTTTTCCCCCCTCTTTCAATCTCATTTTCCCTCCTTTCCTTCTCTTCTTTTTTCCCTCTTCCTTATGTTTATGCTCTCTCTTTTTCTTTTATGCTTAAGCTTTCTCTCTTTTTCTTTTATGCTTATATGCTCATGCATAAGCATAAGCATAAGCATATGCTTTGTTTCCTTTCCCTCTTATTCCTCTTATGCATGAGCATAAGCATATGTCTCCTTCTCTTATGCTCATGCATAAGCATAAGCATGAGCATATGTCTCCTTCTCTTATGCTCATGCATAAGCATAAGCATAAGCATGAGCATATGTCTCCTTCTCTTATGCTTATGCTTATGCATGAGCATATGTATCCCTCTTTCAATCTCTTTTCCTCTCTCTTTCCTCCCCTCTTTCCTCTCTTTCAATCTCTTTTTCTCTCTTTTTCTTTTATGCTTAAGCTTTCTCTCTTTTTCTTTTATGCTTAAATGCTCATGCATAAGCATAAGCATATGCTTTGTTTCCTTTCCCTGTTCTTCCTCTTATGCATAAGCATAAGCATATGTCTCCTTCTCTTATGCTCATGCATAAGCATAAGCATAAGCATGAGCGTATGTCTCCTTCTCCTTTCCTTCTCTCATGAGCATGTCTCATTTTCCTCTTTTCCTCTCTCTTTCTCCCCCTCTTCCCCCTCTTTCGATCTCTTTTCATAAGCATATGTATTTGCCTATGCTTAAGCTTTCTCTCTTTTTCTTTTATGCTCATATGCTCATGCATAAGCATAAGCATAAGCATGAGCATGAGCATAAGCTTTCTCCCCCTCTTCCCCCTCTTTCAATCATAAGAATATGTATTTGCCTATGCCTATGCCTATGCTTATGTTTGCTTGTTTTTTTTTTTCGTGTTTGTGTCTACGTTAGACATGGGATCACGTCGCACGTCCGACAAGTACAGACAGCCTCGCAGGAGGAGACATCACAATCTCTATGCTTCAGAGGACTTTGATTCCTCTCATGCGACACCTTAGGGGCCTACCCCTGCGACTACCTGGCCCAACTCCTCTCAGACGTAGCACTGCGACTACCCCTCGGGGAACTCCTTTGCTAGCAACCCATGGCTTTGTCGGGAGTCCCGACGAGTTTGTAGCACAGATGACCGATGAGGATGCAGTGAGATTCTTCTCTTTGCTATCTCAGAGGACCTCAGCAATTCCCTCTCCTACACCGACGGCTGGACCTACTGCCTAGCTGTCCCTTCATGCCCCTTCGACCGAGGGGTCATCACCTGTGCGTGCTAAGAGGGGCCGCTTATGTTGTGCTGACTCAGGAGATGTAGATGAGTCAGCACACTCACATCCCTATAGGTCTCCACTTGGTCCTGAGACACAGTATCAGTCAGGTCCCTTGCCCTCTCCTACTCCCACTACTACTCCATGCTCCAGAAGCGCTCGTACAGCTTCCACTCGCTCTGACTCTGCCACTACCATGAGTGCTCCTTACCTAGTCGAGGACCTCTCCTATCAAATCACGGCTATCGGAGAGATAATAGAAGATAGAAAGGGCAAAGCAAAGATGGCCACCATGAGGTGGTTGATGAGACACCACTTCAAGAGCAGCATTGCTACTGATTGGCGGTATCAAGATGACCAAAAGAAGTAGGCAGTCATCGATGAATTAAAACAAAAATACCCTAGCCCGCCAAATTGGGAATTCAATGAGAATTATATGCGAGAGCGCATGGGTTTGGTCTTGAAGCATCGTAGATCAACCTTGCGTACTTCTATCACAAAGGGGATGGCTAAACCCAGCTGGGCAGACAAAGTTGATTGGAAGTTCTTCAAGAAGCAAAATAGTGACCATCCCAAAATATTCGAGGGTCAGAGGAGGGCTGCGACAAGACGGTTGGACGCCATAGGTACTTTGCACTTTGGTGCAGGCGGACGGTTGGCATTTGAGGCAACCATGGTAAGTCTACTTCTTCTCATTTAATGTATTGTTCTATTTGCTTTACTACATATTACATGCACTTTATCTAACTCTCGTAAATTGGATCCACAGCAAGCTACGATGGGTCATCTTCCTACAAATGTAGAGACATGACGCGCATTTCACATAGGAACAAAGCCGTGGTTTATTGAGCAGGAGGCAATGGGAGCGACAGTCGATTGGGCTGAGGTGGCTGCTCGCATGGTATAAGTCTACTCCTACTTGTAATCTCACTTTTTAAATTGTTTTGTTCTTTAAGTTCCAATCTGATTTTCAATTAATATGGTTTCACTCTTAGGGTCAAAGCTCGGGCGTCCCATCACCAGAGGCGAGCGATCACGAGTGCTAAGGATCAAGCACACCTCATGAGGGTCAAGGAGTAGGCGTAGCTCACGAGGACCAAGGATCTCAGGCCAGCAAGACGAGGATGAGGAGGAGGACGACGACGGTTCAAATGAGTAGTAGTCGTAGTAGTAGTAGTAGTTTGCATATACTTTGCCATGTATATCATTTTGTATATCGGCTTGTTTGAGCGATTTTGTATCACCCTTTTTGAAAGGGTAATTTTGTAATAAACAATGTTGTATATCTTTGACATGTATATGCTTTTGTTGCTCGATCATTTCATTTGAGCAATTTTGTATCACCCTTTTCGCAAGCAAAATTCTGTATTAAAAAACTTTTTTTTGTAATTACAAAAAAAAAAACATTAGTGGGACAAAACAGGGCTTGCTATGGCCTTGTTTAGCCCCACTAATGCTTTTTTAAAAGTTATGTTAATTGTCACTATATAGCGACGTCTACCAGTGTCCCTATATAGCGACGATTATTAGCGTTGCTATATAGCGACGCTTTATAGCGATCGTTCTTTTCCGATGCTTATAACGATGTTTGCGCCCGTTTTAAAAAAAATTAGTGTAAAAAACGTCGGTATTTTTGTCGAAAAAGGGCCTATGCCTTGTAGTGAAGCATGTTTGATCATACCATTGATCTTATGTCAATAAATCTATAAATTGATTTTTGAAATTGTTTCATTCTTAGGCTGGGAGTTTCGACCCAACGAAACCCTAGGCAATGTAGAAGAAGAGGAGCTTGAAGTTGGGGATGTTGGGGAGGGATATGTTGAGTGATACAGGCAGAGGCAAGGACATGGGCCAATAAATTTAGGGTGAGGACGAGTCAATGGTTTGGAGGATGAGGAGGAGCAATAGTTGAGTAATCTGTGTGTCTATCTCCTGAGAATTTGATGTTTTCCATTTTGATTCTTCATTGAAAATTACATCTTTGGAGATAATGACCTTGTGGTTGATGGAATCATACAACTTGTATGCTTTTCTTTTTTCACTATAGCCAACCATGATGCATTTTTGTGACTTCACATCCAACTTTCTATGATGATAGTCATGTATGTGGGCATATGCTATGCAACCAAATATATAGAGATTCCCAATGTATGGCTTTTATTTAGTGAATGATTCATAAGGTATCATACCTTGAATTGGTTTGATTGGAAGCTGATTAAGCAAGTAGTTTACAGTGGCAATTTCTTCTACCCACTATTGATTTGGAAGAAGATGCTTCTCACTGAGCATGCTCTAGCACTGTCTACTAAAGTAACATTCTTCCTTTCAGCTCTTGCATTTTGCTGATTGTCTTTGAATGCCATTACTTCTATATTGTCAAAAGTTCATGAATGTTGAAGACATGTATTCACCTCCTCTGTCTGATCTCATGACTTTGATCTCTCTGTTTGTTTAGTTCTCAACCATGGCTTTGAATTCTTGAAATCTGGAGAACACTTCAGATTTCTCTTTTAGAAAATAGACCCAACAGTATCTGTTGTAGTTGTCTATTTTCTCTTTTAGAAAATAAACCCAACAATATATGTTGTAGTCATCCACGAAAGTCAACCAAGTCCATGTGCAACAATATACGTGATCTATGTAAGGATCCCAGTATGAAGTGGCAGGAGAGGGTCAGCAAAGTCTAGTGCTATAAGATAAATTTTGCAATGGTATTGGACATCGACAAGCCATCTGAAGACCTAGTAGTTGAAGCCTGGACAATGGATTGGCTCACCAGGCCTCCTATGGAGATCAATGAAATTTATCTGTGGCCACCTAGGGGGCACTGTTTTGAAGCTGAGCCACCATGTCCCCCTCGTCGCGCTTCTACCACAAATGAGGCCGATCCATCCTGACAACCAATACATTCCCAACCGCCCCTTTGTCAAAGGCACCATTAGCAACCATGAGGCTTCAACCATGGAGCTTCCACATTCAAGCAGTGGCTCATCCTTGCTAGTCCGTGAGGACATGGCCACGGGTAGTTCAGGCGATAGTTAGCCTCAGAGTTAGGCTAACATGGAGTCACATGCAAACACTGAGTGTCGACCTTGGATGGAAGTGGTGGATTCGACCGAGCACCCGTTTTGTATAGATGATTGTGGCAACATGACTAATCAATAGATGGAGGTTGGCGCACCGAGTGCATACTCTTTTGGAAGGCAGTTCCTTAGGTAGTGATATGGTTATAAAAAGTAGAGAAGAGAACAAGAGAGTAGTGCACCGAGTTCTCTTCCTCTGACGTGAGTTTGCTAGGATAGGAAAGAACATTGGTGGATTAACTCACTGTCACCATTTGAGTAATAGGAATTGGAAGATTAGTTTCCACAAAATATTCAATCTAGACTCATGGACATGCACATTTCACATGTGGGTCTCTCTCTCTCTCTCTCTCTCTCTCTCTCTCTCTCTCTCTCTCTCTCTCTCTCTCTCTCTCTCTCTGTGGTTCTTCCATTGCATGCTCATTTCACTCATCTCCATATGGTTCTCCCCATTTTATAGCGACGTGTGTTTCATTAGATAATTGCTTTCCCTACAACCTAGCATTGGTAGGATGTTGGGGTAGCCAAGCAGTGCATGAGAGGACATCTTGGTGAGCACATGCATAGATCGAGCACCCAATTATTGGTCTACCAAGGAGAGAAAAAAGAGTATCAACAAGGAGACCACCCATTTTGGGTGAGTAAATGAGCGACAACCATTTAATGCTACAAAATTCAAGGAGCTGTGGAAACCCTTAATTTATACTGGGAGCAAGCTCATAGTTTCAAGTATCTTCTTGACCTTGAATAATAGAACATGAAGCACAAAGGATCCCCATAGTCATGAATGACTCTGGAATGAATTAAGGTGGTGTGGTTGTATTGTCCACAAAATATGTTGTGTGTAAATTCTTGTATTGAGTTGGATCGGTATTTATGTAAGGAGTAATTATTGCATTTAGAATGGTTCCAACAATGATGAATGGTTCCAATTGTGAATTTTCATGTCCCATTACCATGAGGCTTACAAGTTGGGCTCTAAAATAAGCTACAATCTCCAAAAGTACTTTTAGGAATAGATTTCTAAACTCTTTCTAAAGGATTGAGTTGATAAGATTGTGTAAATTTATTCTAGTCACAAAATGCTAGCAATATTTGGGAATATGAACTATGAGGAGCAGGTTCCAAATTGGATGTAGGATGTCCTCTGATTCTTCCCAATCTTAAGAGGTACCTCCAATCTCAATTGTAAATGGTCACTAGGAAGAAGAGAAATCTAATGAGGATGATGATGATGATGAGGAGGAGGAGGAGGAGGAGGAGGAGGAGGAGGAGGAGAAGAGGAGGAGAAGGAAGATGAAAAATCTAATGAGGATGATGATGAGGACAAAGATGATGTTGAATATGATGATTGGGTCAATTCTAACCCTAACCTTGAGGGGTTCATGTATATATTCATGATTATGTTTAATGCAACATAGTGTATAGTTACCTATCTTGTGCGCTCCACTCTCTTCCCCAACTTTCCAACATGGTATCCGAGCATATGGTGCTCACACTCCTTTGATGAGCGTTGAGCCCTAGTTCTATCAATACATGAAACCCTCCTTCTGAGGAATTGCTTCTATTCTTGAATCCATTGTGTACTTCACGGCTTGTCAATATTATTTGGAGTTTCGAACATGAAGTTATGATAATTTGAAGTTTTATGATAGTTTGAGAGAGAGGGATTAATAGAACTTTGATTTTTGTACAAGGTTTATTTTTCATGAAGGCTTTTGAGAGATTTGTCAATTTTATGGGTATTTATTTTGTGTAGGTTCTAGCTTTTCTAGATACCATTATCTACAAAAACACAAATCAAAAGACATAGTGTAACAATAGCTATAGCTAGCTTCAACAACATAGCTACAAGCAAGCTATCGGATTCATCAACGTGTAGCTGACCTACAATAAACACAAATGCCTCAACTTGCATCAACTAGTCATGAGATAACACTGACAACAAGCACTAAAGCTATGTGACTCATTAAGCATAATCCAAGAACACGTTACACCACCTTTGTGAATGGAAGTGAGAGACTACTACAAATGCCAAGATAACAAAATGAGCAGCAATACTCAGGTGGTGACTACAGATGGAGTATTTTCCTAGAAGCATACAATTATAATAAGTAACGCCTCAATGAGCACAAGATAAGAAAAGAGCAAAACTTCAAGAAATGAGATTACCACGACAAAAAGCAAGTGTTTTGCAAGTAATGCTTACTATAATAAAGGCTCATATAGTGGTAGAGCACATGAATCCAACAAGGTCTAACTTAGTCATAACACACTAGCAATGCACTCAAGCTTTACAAGAAAAGCACAAGACAACACTCTTGACACAAATAAAAATTCACTATACAACAAGATATGCCACATAAGCAAGATCCGGATGCTATGATGACAACTCGACCACACCAATAAATGGTAAGAAGGAAGTGGCACACAACAACAAGATAGTGACATAGGACCTATGGTAGCAACACTTCTATAATGCACTTCTTACGCCCCACCATTTGTTTCTCTCATTGGTTTATACACTCATACATTTGGCACTAGCTCAATTCTCTTGGAAGTTAGCATGTCACCACATCTTGCAAAGATTTGTGAAACTTGTTAGAGTTCTTGTTGATGCTCCTGTTCCCTCATCCGAATGACTTAGAGGTGCTCGGTGAGACAACCCAAATTGGTGTTGTGCTAATTGAAGACGCTTACTTGCAATCCTAAGGTGAATGTGCTCGGGTGCGGAAAAATGCCAACATATAAAACACTCGAAGGTCAACGTTAGCTATTGTAGGAGAACCGTGTGATGATGGATGAACACTGAGTTGTGTCCACACTTCAAATACTTAGACAGTGGAGTATAAACAATAGAATTGAATAGATAATCAATCGTTCAGTTCTATCGAATCAAAGCAGCTTGATTACAATCAAGCTGCCTCATCAACTAGAAAAAGAAACAATTTCAAATTGTAAATACAGTTGGATTTATTAAAAGATCTTTGCACATGCACAAATTGCACATTTTCAACTTCTTTAATTTTATTTTAGGGTGAATCTAGATACCAATACCAAATAACTATCAATGTTTTAAGACCACCATGCATTTGTCCCACTAGTTTGGATTCCAAATTTTCAATCCGTTTTGGTTTTCAAACAAATAAAAAAAAAGCTATGGAACATGCCCTCAAATAGGCATGCATCACTTTAGCACAACATTGGAGTCCCATTAATCCATGCATAATGTTCTCATTTAGGTGTGTCCTTGGGTTGAGGAGAATCTCATGTAGTGTACTTTTGAATGATTACTTGGTTGTGTGTATGTATAGAACAAAATTTTGATGTTTTTGAATAAATTGCTATTTCCTATAGATGTTTTTGAATAAATTGCTATTTCCTATAGTCTTTAAGATACATGTTTCACATGTAACATAGCACTTGTAATGCTTTAGCAGTCTCATTCCAAATCTTTTTTACATTATTTTTTAATCTCATTTTCAAGTTTGGAATGTGTACTACAACTTGAAGACAAAGTTTGCCGAATTCCGTTGAGCAATGCATAAGTTATGGGTCATGCAAGATACCTATATATAGAAAATTCCCTAAACCTCACCAAAAATGGCTACACCTAAGCAAACAATGACCCTCCACATGGAACACACACTTATTGCCAAGGAAGTGGAGTTAGAATCGTTAACTAAATAAATAATTCCAATGGCCTGCCTTTCTATGGTATAATAGTTCCTTTCTACCTTACATAGTGTTTGATTGGCATAATAGATGCTCAATAGATGTATCAGTAGCATTTTAGCTATTGTTCTTGCATCAACACACTACCAATTGCAATAGCAAAGGCATCAACAAAAACATGAAAAGGCTTTATCTAGTTAGGTGGTTAGACACACCTTTGTACAAAATAGACATGGCAACTTGAACTAAAACATTGGTCGCCTTATAGATTTTAGGCCTCGAGCTCCAATTTTGTGTTGAGTGTAAAAATGGAGGAAGGTAGTGAATAGCATATGAGGATTATGGTAGAGATGACATGCTTAATGGTGCTTAACTATAGTCAATATGGCATGCGTAATCAAGAATATGGGTCAGCAAATGAACTTTGGGTTGCACACTTGTTGCATATGCCTGATTGCTTTTGCAGGATGTGAATATTATTGTTGTCTTCTTACTACAATAGTACTAACATGGATAGTTAACTGACCCTTTTTAGCCTAAAGCAAACAGAGGTGGAACATCCAATAGCCCCTCCTTGTTCTACTTAAATAGTTTCAAACAATGAGTTTGACTATTTTCTTGGGGTGTATCCATAGATAAAAAAAGATTGTGGGAACATGCTATTTGGCTGTTTGGAAGCTAGATGCACCATGTTTCAACAAAGACACCATGTTTGGAAGACATCCAAAAGACATGTATACTAGCATTCAAGTATTGGAGCCCTATGGTGTTTCATATGTGAGAACTCTACATCCATAGAATGTTGAGGGATTACAGAAATTTATGGAGCTATGTGAGTCCAATTACAATAGCTCTAATGAAGATGAATTTCAGTTCTTCACATTTGGTAAGGATAGCATAATGAGATGCAATGTAGAGACAGCTCATTGAGGCCTCATTGAAGCTACCATGTGGGGTATATGGCAAAGGGTGTGCATTACATAAACCATGGGGACATTGGATTCTTATGTGATTATGAAGCTTTCTCAGATAGCAAGGTTTGTCAGGCCTCGCTACAAACAAAATGGATCTCAGCTTCCCTCCTTGATTCCTACCCCTATTCTGGAGCATAATAACACCTTAATTTTAAAAAATCCCTAGCAGGCCTAATGTCCCCATAAAGGGGCTCACAAGTACATAGCACTCGAGGAACTACTCCTTTTGAATAGAGCTATCAACTATTCACAATTTAGCTATACAAAAAGTAGATACAAAATGCTTTGCTATAGCCTCCCACCTTCTCTTTTGTACTAGATACATTTGGCTAAGCCTTGATTCATGACTTGAAGGGACCGTAGCTTTACAAAAGGTGGATAAAAAATGCATTTAAAAAGCCCATAAGTTAGAGACCTATCTATAAAAAAGTAGATACAAAATCCATTAGATGTCTTAAGCACCTTTGCTTCTCAGCTTTGGTCACCTGTGCAACAATCCATACATAAACACCAAAGAAAAAAAGATAATAATCGATCCCACTTTGTCATTTGTACAAAAAACTTATCAAAATTTGAGGCCATTGGAATAGTCCCATCCTCACAAACCACAAGCCATGTTCCTGCAAAAATATGTAAAAAACAAATGATCTCTATCAAGCAGAAAAGATGTTGGAAATGTAGCTTAAAAATGGTTCCTTTGACTTTTGCATAGTATGCTTTAAGAAATGATGCACCTTTTAAGTATCCCTAATGGTCCTTCTTAAAATCATTGAAGACCTTCCAATCATTTTCATTTAGTTCATATTCATTCTTGTTGCAAATATACATGCTTCCATTACAAAAATTTTGGACTAAAAAAGGGGCCCTTTGGAGAATTACTAAAATATTAGAGGCTTGGATAAGGGAATATGGTATCCATGAAGGAGATTATGCCATGTTGACTTTCTCTTTAACAGAGGCTCCCCAAATCTAGGGGAAATTTTAGATTTTTTTCAAAATACCCCAAAAACCGTCATTGGTGGTTCACAATAAAAAATTATCTTTGTCAGGCCTGCCCTGACCATGTCAGACCTCCTTGTTTTCCTCCTAAGGCAAACTATCCCCTAGCTAAAACTATGCTCACGTTTTCCATTTGGTTCAACCATTTGGCCCAAACTTTGACTTCCTAACTAGCTCTCCCCGTGTTCTCTCTCTTCCAAAACGTTTTAAACATTCATTCCCACCACTTTCTAGCAGCTGGTTTCAAAATATCTTCTTTCCACTCTTGCTTAGTCATTCTCTCTCCTCTTTGCTCATGTTTTTCTTCCACATTCGAAAATCTCTTAGAGAAACTTTTGTCAAAGCTCCATTCATCCCTCTTCTCTTCCATTCATTCTCTACTTATTTCACTCTCTCTTAGAAACCAAAGTTGCGACCTAAATCTGCTTGGAAGGAGTGAGAAAAACAAGTGTTCTCTCATTTTCGGTTCTTTCCTCACCTTTTTGGAGTATAGAGAGTCACCTCCTGAAGTTGCGACCTAAATCTGCTTGGAAGGAGTGAGAAAAGCAGGTGTTCTATCATTTTCGGCTCTTTCTCTACCTTTTTGGAGTATATAGAGTCAACTCCATAAGAAGAAACACATACTTTCCAGTTAATGAAATGATTTCGTCTTGAAAGTTTTGTTTGTATTAAGTAGATACGTTTTTGTATCACACTTTGTCTATATGTTTGATACAAGAGACAGGGAAGAGGGAGAGATTGAGGTAGATGATATATAAAACTACAATATGATTTTTGACATTTTTTTCTTCACTAGTATAGGAGGGATAGATATAGGAAGGGAAAGAGAGAGAGAGAGAGATTATTTTGAACTGCTATGTTGTTTTCTATTTGAGGGGATGAGTGAGGGAGAGAGAGACATAAAATAGTCATTTTTTTCTTCAGTAGTATAGGAGGGATAGATATAGGAAGGGAAAGAGAGAGAGAGAGAGAGAGAGAGAGAGAGAGAGATTATATTTGAAACTGCTGTATTTTTTTATCTGTTTGAGGGGATGAGTGACAGAGAGAGAGAAAATAGTCGTTTTCTTCTTTGCTAGTATAGGAGGGGTAGATAGAGGAAGGGAAAAGAGAGACAAAGATTATATTTTGAACTGCTATGTTTTCTTTTGTTGAGGGGATGATTGAGGGAGAGAGACAGAGATTCTATTTCAAACTACTAGGTTTTAGAAGTATTTGAGAAAGAAGGAAGAAAAAGAGATCCTAATCAAAGAGTTTTGGGAGGGAGAGAGAGAATGATATGATATTAATAATATTTTCTTTGTTTGTGGAGAAACAAAGCAGGAAGAGAGCATATCGTAACTAAGTATTTCAAAAAAATTTGATGTTTGTTTGTGTGAGGGGTACCTTGGAAGACAAACTGAGAGAGAAGTATTCTATGTTTTTTGTAATAATATTTTTCTTGTTTTTGTGAGAGGTTTAGTTAAAGGAGAGAGGGAAGGAGGGGAGAGAGAGAGAGAGAGAGAGAGAGAGAGAGAGAGAGAGAGAGAGAGAGAGAGAGAGAGAGAGAGAGAGAGAGAGTGAGAGACTTGCAAAGAAAGAGAAAGAGAGAATAGAAGACATAAATTTGGAGGGTTTTTGAAGTAGAAAGAGCTAATTTTAATCATATGATACAGGGGCAGAAACTGTGGAAGTAGAAAATGATAGATACAAAAGTAGTTTACAATTTGTTGTATTGAAGAATGTTAAGGATGAGCATGGGGAATGGATTCCTCAGCTCTACAGGAAATATTATTGGATCACAATGCAACCCACTAATCGTGGGTGCTACAAAGCGGGTAGGAAGGATGCAATGGACATCCCAAACATTGGAAGGGAAGGATCTTAGATTTTGAAATTTATCCTGGCAGTAACACAATGACACAAGTATATATTCAGCATGTCTTTACCCATGCAAACATAATGTGCATCCAAATGAAGGACTTCCTTATCGTAGACACAATTGTAAGTTTTTCAAAGTGTACTAGTACTTCATTTGCTTTTTATAGTATTTGCATTTATTTGGGGACGTTGACACTACTGTCTTATGCCTTGTATTTGTTTTACAGACTTATATCCATCTACTTACAAAGAGTGGGAGCCTGCAGCATGCATAACTGGGGTGTTGCATGTCCTCCATGTTGAGATCGGGAGTCTTTGATATGAAGGTTGCACACCATCAAAATTAAAAAAGGACAGGATCTTCTTCTATGACTCAATTTTCATTGTGCCAGATGAAGAAGGATAGTATGGTAGATTAGAATCTCTTCCCTTGCCCTCTTTTGATAGTCTAGAATGGCCACTTCCAAGCATGGAGATAAGTGAATCATATAGAAATAGAATGTTTAATGATGTGAGATATGCTATGAAGCCAACTACTGGTGGAAGAAATGCTAGGTTGAGCTGGTTTCTTCCATTTCCATGCTTTATTGATTTCTTTGCAAGTTGTAGGAAATCAAGGAAAACAAAGATTACTTACACTTGCAAGAGCTTAGAAATGGACTAGCTATCTAAGCTATTTGACAATGGATGAACAACAAGAACATGTCATGCCAAAGATTTAGTACAATGTCGATTGAACACTTCAGATGTGACATTTTGGTGAGCAAATCTTACAATTCTTGTTTGTATAAAAAATGATCAGGATACTATGTATTAATAGATCCCAAGTTTTGCAGATATTTCGTTGGAAGGCAAAATCTCTGCATGGCTTTCACATATAGAAGGTTTAGATGGAAGACCTTCAATGGGAAGCAATCGATGATGATTTGCATGATGGGACTCACAGTCCTATTGTCAAGGTATCAATTTATCGGGGCAAGGACATCCTGATCTAATGTTGGAATTGGAAGAGGAGTGGACCATGCGATTTATCAAGGAAGAATTGCAGTTGGCAATAGCAAGCCCTCCCCAAGACTATTATTTTAGACTTAATAATCGCAAAGTTAGATATAGGGATGAGACAAGTATCCTTTGTAAGAATTGTTGCCCCCCCCATAGTCTAGAGATAGTAGAGACATGATGGTAGTTATTTCATATGATATCCAATTTCTTGGATCCTTAGTGCTTCAACAATGCACTTGGCAACGAGGCATTGTTATAGGTATGAACAGAATTCATATATAATACAAAGTGTTGTTTCATTTATTGTTAAGATTTTTTAAATTAAGTATGCACCTCAAGATTGATGGCTCTCTATGGTCTATGAATGATAAAACGATAAATATTTGTAATTTTAAATTGAAGTAACTATTTGTATATCTGTATTGTGCAAGACAGAGAGTGTGTGATCTCAAGATAGATAGCAAATAAAGCGTGCAAGAGAGATTGAGAGAGAGAGAGAGAGAGAGAGAGAGAGAGAGAGAGAGAAGTTGAGAGTACAATAAGCGACACAAATAATGCACCTGGCCATGAGACAGAGTTAGATGTATGAATAGAGAGACGAGAGAGAGAGAGAGAGAGAGAGAGAGAGAGAGAGAGAGAGAGAGAGAGAGAGAGAGAGCAGTCAAGGACACAAAGGGCCTCTTAGAGACAGAGGGAGGGGGAGGGATACAAAGGGAGACAGAGAGAGTTAAGATTGCATTTATTCATTTGCACCTCCAAGTTGAGAAAGAGAAAAATACGAAAGTTAATTAAGGTCTTTGAGAGACTAAGAGATTGAAAACAAAAAACCCAGGTACAACTGATCCAAAGGATGGATCCGCTAACAAAATACAAAAAGTGTATACATGAAATCAATGTTCATGACAATGGAGACAGGGATAGAAAGAGAGAGATAGAGAGTGGGATAGAGAGAGAGAGGTAGAGAATGGGAAGAGAGAGAGAGAGTTAAGATTGCATTTACTCATTTGCACCTCTAAGTTGAGAAAGAGAAAAATAAGAAGGTTAATTAAGGTCTTTGAGAGACTATGAGATTGAAAAAAAACCCATATACAACTGATCCAAAGGGTGGAGCTGCTAACAAAATACAAAGAGTGTATATGTAAAATCAATGTCCATGACATAGATAGCTAAGGGCAACCTGGCAACAAGATGATCATCGGGTGTCAAAGAGAGAGAGAGAGAGAGAGAGAGAGAGAGAGAGCAAATAGGGAGACAAAGGGAGGAAAAGAGATAGAGAGAGAGAGAGAGAGAGAGAGAGAGAGAGAGAGAGAGAGAGAGAGAGAGAGAGAGAGAGAGAGAGAGCAATGAGGGACACAAAGGAAGGGAAAGAAAGAAAGATATATTAACATCCTCAGAAGACCTTGTGGGTCTATGAGAGAGAGAGAGAGAGAGGGAGGGAGAGAGTGAGAGAGAGGAGAGGGAGATAGCTAAGGAGAGAGAGAGAGAGAGAGAGAGAGAGAGAGAGAGAGAGAGAGACTTTCCAAAGACAATAAATATAAAAATATTGTAATTAAGAGCATTTTTAAGGCCAATGTCCATTTATAAAGTACACTTCTAAGGCTCTTCTAAGGTCATTTCCACATTTTCAGTTTCCCACTCTTGAGTATCCTTGCATTCCACAAAATCCTCTTTCGTCTTCTCGAGCATCCTCCTACACTCATGGCTTCCCCTAGAGAGGCTTTTGACTAGTGGATTTCATCCATTGATTCCTATGCCTCTGCAAATCAGGTTTATCTTATCTTTTGCAAAACATTCCATCTTGAGTCACACTTGAGAGCTCTCCTTCCTGCTAATAATCACTCTCTTCAATTTTTTGATAGACTTATCCATGGGCAATTTGTCGCGATTGCTAACTCCCCTCACCAATGGGTTTCATTGGATATTTTGAGCTCTTTTGACCAAAGTGCTAACTTTAAGAAGACACTAGAGGTAGGGCCATGGATAATGTCCCTCTCTCTCTCCGTGAGTATGCTATTCCCATCGAGGATGATTCATCTTCCCCAATTCATTTGATCGAGAGAGATGCAGCCCTTACTGTTCTCCTTGCGACTAGCAAGTTTGATGAGGATGTTGGTGAGCAGCCCAAGGGTCCTGCATCCACAAGTGGTGGAGCAAGTCCATCAACAAGTGGTGGAGGAGATGACCTAAACCTAGACTTGGAGCCTAAGGAGCATACTATTAGCCTAGCCAAGGAGCAAGTTGAAAGCCAGGTCATATTATCTTCATATCCGACTCGTGAATATCCATCCTCTACCTATAATCCAGATGAGCAACAAGCAAGCCACACCTTGCTTCGGTTGATCCAATCAGGATTGAGGGTGAGGAATACCTTACCCTATTGGAAGTGATGGAAGAAACTGGTCTCCGAGAGGACGAGGTGCTTTGTTAGTTCTCAAATGACACTTTTGATGATATCATTGACTTTGATGCTCCAGTGAATCCAGCAATCGATGAGATTGCATTCTTTGATGACTCGAGCCTCATCGATCTGGAGGCAATCCAACTAACACAAAAGGCAATCAAGGATGCCGCACCAGAGTACGACATGTCTGGTGAGCAGTTCATGAATTTGAAGAGGGAATTGTTCGAGGACAAAGATGAAGAAGCTGGCACCTCAGGCCAACATGAAGTTCAAGATCAACCACAAAAGGGAGTCCAGTTGGACACTGTAGCTGATGCACTCCGCGATGAGGCAGAAAAGGTATGTAGCTTTGCCAGCTTCATCATGTGATTCAAAATCATCAGTATAATTCTAGGTTCCATTTCAGGAACAAAAATCATTGCTTTTTCTTCAACTGGGAGGGAATAAAAAATAGGGTTTAGGGTTTAGAGTAGAAAACCCAATAAAATTTTATGACTTTTAAACCCAAGACATCCACATCTTATTTTTCATTCCCTAAATCAAATTTGGGAGGCCTCTAACACCTAGAAACCATGTCCATCATTTTCAAGCCAAAATCCCAGCTGTAAACCCTAAATCCAACATCATGCGACCAGAGCCCTGTTTCTAATGAAAAATAAGATTGAGGGTTTAGGTTACAAAACCCAACCAAATGTTATGATTTTGAAACTAGGACATCCTACCACTATCACACTTGCCCTGCCACTTGCCCCTCCCATTCCATTTGTGTGAATAGGGTTATGGTTTTTTCACATATTAAAATCATATCTTTAAGAAATATTTTTTGGGAGGCCACTGGGACCCTAGCAACCATGCCCATAAATTTTATGCCCAAAAACCCTTGCAAGCCCAAAATCCAACATCATGTGACCAGAGCCCAGTTTCTGCATGATGTCGAATTTTGAGTTTGCAAGCGTTTTTTGGGCATAAAATTTATGGGCATGGTTGCTAGGGTCCCAATGGCCTCCCAAATAAGATTTCTTAAAAATATGATTTTTACTTGGAAAAAAACCCTTATTAATTCTTGAAAAATGATATTTTATTAATTTATATAATCTTTGGATTTTGATGTAATATGTTGGTTGCAGGATATTTTATGGGTTGAGTATGCCAGATGCAAGGGTGGAACCAGAGGGTCTTCTGGTGGGGGGATGGCGTCGATCAGCCACTACATCAACAGAGTGGCTCAACACATTTTGGTGTTCCATCGACAATTATCGCCAAATGGAAAGATAAACATCATGAAGTTTAGGGTCCTCAGTCGGATGGTGAAGATGAGACCCATCCGTCCTACTGCCGATCATGTTGTTCTGATTAGGCATAGTGTAGCTTTATGTTTGTTCTCAGACACATGATCTAGTCCGCTTCATAGTATTATAGCTATTGCAGGGCTAGCTGGCATTACGGATCCCTTGGCTATAGAGAATGAAATTGTGCATCCCTCTCTGCTTCAGAAAGGGATCTGAGCCAAGTAGGAAGAAGCGTAGACTTGAGTAGCTTAGGCATTCAAGCTTTGATGATCTTTGTGATACTACTCAATGTAAATAAAGAATACCATTTTCAAATAATTTTCTCTTCCCATCTACAAAACATTGTTTCCTTTTCTATGTTAAGTAAAATTGAGTATTATTTCCTTTTGCATGTTCTATTAAGATTTTATGTTTATTATTTCATTTTGCTTTTGTATACATTAAGAGTGCATGTAAGTAAATTAAGAGATTGCAGATACATTGAAAATAAATTTAAGATTGCACATGCAAAGACAATTCTAGAAAAGACATTTTATTATATTGATGCCTGTAGGCAGAGTACAAGGTAGATGCCCATAGGCAGAGTACAAGATAGATGCCCATAGGCAAAGTACAAGGTGGAGCATACAAAATCACTAAGTGCCCTTGGGCTTCCTAATACCTATAATAAATTGCATGTCTGCAGCGATCATCGTGACCCTTTTCCTATGGATGGCAGCCAGCTAGGTGTCATCCATGAGGTCTACTAGTAGGTAGGCCTCAGATGCATGCTATAGTGCAAGCAAGGCGTCTCTAGAAATACGCAAGGGAGCCTCCACAACTCCGTGCCTATAAAACCGAGACATTGCGCTAAGGTTGAGGTCCTGCATGACCTCGCGTGCCACCCTTGCGAAGCTGGCCATTGGGATCAACAGATCAATGGACTTCTAAAACTTTCTGATCTCCCATAGTGCCACTGTCCCTGGCTTGAATCTGTACTGCCTCACTGGAGGAGGGCCTCCTTGCCCTTGATGTGGAGGGCCTCTTCCTAGATGTTGAGGGCCTCTTTGACCTGCACTTGAGGCTTGGGCACCTCTCCCCCATTGGCGTGGACCCTGATTGTCTGTTCTTCTCTTGGTCCTCTACTCTGTCCTTCGTTGTTCCTCTTCCACACGCTCCTCCTCTGTGCTCTCCGAGTCATCTGTCTCTATCAGAGGATCTTCTTGTGCCTTCCTCTGTCCGTGCTCTTGTGCCTTCCTCTATCCCTCTTGCTCCTTGTTTGGCAGTTTCTCCCTTCAACGGGGATCATCGAGGGGAGAGGGGGGGGCTATCAGTCTTTGTCTCTGAGTCTGGAGGTGGGTCTGGCTATGCCAGTCTCCGTGGTGCCTTGATCTTGGACCTGGACCATGGGGGATGGAGAGAGTGTGCAAGAGAAAGGGTGAGGGTGCAAGAGATAGGGTGGAAATCTTAGGGGCAAGTGGGAGGTGGTGTGGGAGTGGAGAGCTCTTTAAACAGTGAAATGAAAATGAGGGTGCATTCTCTTATATAGGGACAAAAACCCTAATTTTTTAAAAATACTTGTTTCAATAAAAACCCTTAAAAAAGTAAAATTAGTGCAACCTTGAGCTAAATCCTTATAATTAACATCCCATAACACAAAATTTCTCATTTATACTGCAACTCACGTCCATTATACGTTGGCTTTACTACAAATCACATAACTAAAATTACAAATAAATTCTGAAACTTATGCATGGGCATCCACATTGGAAGAGTCTACACCATCATTTTCATCTGTCTCCACCCATATGCGCCCTTGTCTTATGATGGGTTGCACGCTAACTTGCATGATTCTGTCTTGCATTCTATGAGTTGTATATTCTTCTTCAACATTCTGCGTTAACATCTTGCACTGCATGGAACACTAAGGACTCTTTGAATGCTAGTGTTGCAGAGCTGCTCTTATTTCAATACGCCTGTACCACCATTGAACCGATTGAACCATTGGGCTTGACTTAGTTCTACCACCCCTGTGTTGGATCGCTCTATTATATGCACAACATTCTTGCCAATGCGATCTTTCCATGCCCTAAGTAGACCACACTCCGATGCTTCCATAATTCCATGCCATGTATGGTGCATGAGCATATAATATGTGCTACTAAATAGAAAAACAAATTAGTAAATATAGGACCATTCAATATCCACATCTCAATGTCCAAGTTAGAGATTACCATGTACTGTGTGAAATGATTCTTTCCCCAAGCTATCTCCATATTCCGGCTAAAGTCATTCACAACATTGATGGAACACTATGCATCATCTTCTTCGAATCTTTTCTTTTGTAGTAAAGGTACTAAGCTATCAAGAGCTAACCACACTCGTGCCTTTTCCAATCTTTTTTGTCCCTTCCCCCCTCGTTGACAACAGGCATTGTGTAACTTTCTCCATACATCAAACTCATTAGCACGTTTGAGCTTGTCATTCTTCTTCTTTGCAGAAAGGAATTTTAAAGCCTTGACACCACCAAACCTTGGCTTACAAGGAACATTGCCTCTTTTTCCATATCTTTTCTCATCTTTTGTAATCTTTACTTGCCCAGAGTGTTGCAATCATCCTCTCACTCTCTCGTTGGGGCTTCAAGTTATATGCATCAATGATGTATAGATGCACCAACTTTTCAAATTATTCTCACAATAGCATGGAGCGCACAAATGTGTACTCGCTCAAGAGGAATTTCAAGAATTGGGCTCCATGATGGATTTTTTCCTGGAGCATCCCTATCTGGTGCCTTAGTTTGATCTATCTCTGCAAGTTCAAAGGCCCAATGCTTTTGATTCTTTTTACCACCCTTTGCAGGTACTCTCGTTTGCATGCACAGTGGACAAGGATGGCTTGTATTTGCTCGATGTGCCACATTAAACATACATTTAATAGTCTTGAGGTCAACAGCTAGATGCCATTCTACACAGTATGATCCATAGCCCTCAACTTCAAGTAGCTCACCATTGTTATGACCTTTGATCACACTTGGGATATCGGTTTGGTCAAAAAACCACTTCAAAATTGAATGTGACTCTTTCAGCACCTGCAAAAAAATCTCACATGTTATTTCAAAATATTCTAAGTCTTTTGTTATTATTGCATTAAAATACAAATTTCCATCATACCTCAAAGGCAGCCAACCACCAAATCTCATGTTCTGATTGCACACTGAACTGTCTTGCATCATCAAGCTCAACTTCAAGGTCCAGTATTCTATTCATCATTGTCAAACTAACTCTTTCCAATTTTTGACCTTTGACCACCTCACTTTCATCAAGCTTTAGTACAATCTTCAGAGTACCATTGCGTCTTCCATAGGCATATCATAAAACTTTACCATGGCTTGCAGAACTCTTTGAACATCCATCACAAAGTTATCATTGACCATCAATTCCAATTCTTTAGTCTCTCCAACCTTTTTTTTCAAAGTTAGTGTACTACATACATGCTAGGGCTCACCGACTAAATCAAGTATGCCCAAATTGAGTGCATGCCTGGCCTTATCAACATCAGTCAGTTAAGGAAGTGGGACTTTAACTTTTGCTCCCATAGGAAGATATGCTGTTTTTAAGCTCTTAAATATGAGCTGATATGCCCTTGTACTTATCCCTGTAGTATCACAAACTCCCTGTGCACTAGTTGCATTGAAATGCTCCACAACTTTGTTCATTGACTCAGATGTTATCTCTAATTTTAGACTTTTGAATTTTGGATGTTGTATAACAGACTCCAACATTTTTTTTGTAAACACTTCACCCATAGCACCATAGTGTTCATCATGGATAGACATGAGTTTTGAAACACTCCTACAAGCTCTCACTCGACGCTTCCAATGACCACTTTTCTTGGATATTTCATCCATTGGACACAATTTCCTCTTACATAGTCTTGGACCCATTGGAGTATCCTTCATGAATGATAATGTTTTCTCTAATGTCTTGATCTCATCCTTCAAAGCTGTGTTTTGCATCTGTAAGTGAATTGCATTTATAGTGCTCTCTCCCAATTGAGCATCTAATGTTTGAACCTTTACCTATAATTCTTGATTTTTCTTCTCTATGCCATCATATGCAGACATTTGAACACTTGTAGCTTGCATAGATGATACCAAATGTTGATTCCAAACCTCCAACATTGTGATCCTTTTGTCTCTTTCACTAAGCAAAGATTGATATTGCCTGTGAAGGCTACTTGCTCCATGACCAATCAACCTTCAACAATATCCTAATGAACCATTCTCACCCTTACATAGAAACTTTATTAAGCTGGTCAATCCATGGAATTGAGGAGTCTGACAAGTTTGTGGATCTACTGGATATATTTTTCCTTCTAACCACAAATCCATATGTGCTTTTCCTTGATTTCGAAGAGCTACTAAATCACTTTCACTTGCTAATAAGGAGGATTCATTTCTCTTTAAAAATGGTGCATTCTCTGCATCTATTTGAAAATGGATATCCACCTTTTTTTAATTCCGAGCAACTTGCATGATTTCATGCACTTTCCACCTAATATAATATAACATTGACATCAATAAATAATATACAAACATGACATGTTTCAGAAAAGTATCAAACCAAGCAAAAATGAAAACCCCAATTGCATGAAAAATCTAAATCTATAAATTCAAAAAAACATTTACTTATCAGCAAACACTGTTAAACGATGTGAATGAACAATACCTCACAGGAATCTTTGAAGAAAAATGATCAAACTTGTCCTCCTCAATGGTCCCTCTTGTAATCTAGGATGCTGAAATTGATGGATTTTTCTCCAATACTAATTATATGCTTCCAAACAACTCCAAATGTGTTTCTAACCATCTTCTGTAAAAAAACTCAATAGTAAGAATGTATCTTTTAAAATAAAAAATCTTTCTTCCTCTTTAAATCATGTATTAAAAGAAAACAACAAAATTACCAAAACAAACTAAAATTACTTCAAAGTTGCATCATAAAATCTTATTATTTTCAATGTCTTGCATTATTCTAAAGGTTTTCTCACCTGAATCTACATTTAAGTTGCTCTGATAGACCCTGATTTGAGTTGAAAACTAAAAACATTCTAAAACTACATGAATGAACAGTACCTAATTCTTGGAGCAAGATTCTTTGAAAGAAAAATGTGATCAAACTTGTCCCTCCCAATGGTCCCAAATGTGTTCCAGGATTGATGAAGTTGATGGTTCTTTCTTCAAAACAAATTATATGCTCCCAAACATCTCAAAATCTATTTCAAGTAATATTCTGTAGAAAACCATTGATAGTAAGAGTGAAAAAGACTCATTTCTCAGGGAATTTCTTACAAAACAAATAAAATTTTCAACGTTTTCAAACCATGAAATAAAACAAAACAACACAACTACACAAAATGAACTATGAACTAACTGTCTCTTCAAAGTTACATCATTAACAAACAAATATCGTCATAATCACTCAGTTGCATCATTCCAAAGATTATCTCACCTGAACCTCCATATAAGCTATCTAGATCGACCGGACCCAAACCTTCACAAATGGTTCAAAACCATGCACCCTTAGAGATTGCAGCAGGGAAAGTAACTAGTATTGAGAGATGGGCAAAAGAAAGATTGATTCTCATGCATCATCAACTGTAATGCCTGAAAGTCAATCTTCTTTGATCCTTTCTCAAAGAATCTCGTCCAGGAGGAGGACGGAAGGTGGAGTTTGAGGGAGAAGGAGTAGGAGGATGGAAGGTGGAATTTGAGGGAGAAGGAGTAGGGTGTGCGTTGGGAGGAGGAGCAAGGGATGGGGGAGCCAGGACGGGAGGGAGCGTGGGGCGGCATGGTGTTAGGGTTTGGGAAGGAGGGGGGGAGGGGTGTTAGGGTTTCGAAAGAGGTTTAGGTAGGTGACAAAATATGAAGAGGGGAGAGGAGAAGAGTGGAGATGAGGAAGTAGCTCCTTCTAAGCTGCAAACACCTTGCATCATTCATGGCTCACTTAGAACATTGATTGTCTTGTCTTCCTTAATGAAATGATTTCAGATCGTGAGAGAATCTCAGATGAGAGACGAAGTGGCGAGATTTGAAGGAGAAGCGCCCAAAATAGAGAAAGAAGAAGGTAGGTTGAATCTCATTCAAAAATCTTGAACATTTTGAAAGAATGAGAGTGAAATGGGAGGGAAATATAGGTAGAGAAGAGAACTGATGAGATTTTGGCATGAGAGTCCATCCCATGAGAGGGAGAATAGAGAAAGAAGCTTCCTACTCAAGACCCAGCAGGAAATTTGAAAAGAGGGCTGGAGCAAAGAAAAATTCGAAATGGTGCTCATAAATGAGGGGGAAGCAAGAGGAATGAGACAAAATGAAAGGAGTGTGGTAGTTGGATGGGAGGATTTGGTTTCAGGCCAAATGGCTCAAGTTTGGTTGAGAAACTAGGTTTCTCAGTTTGGTTATAGTTAAAAAACGTGATGGGAGAGTTGAGGCAGCAAGTGGGTGCTCCACCTCATTGTTTGGGCCATTGAATAAAGAAATAGAGAAGTCAGGCCACTTTCAATATTCTATTGCCCTCCACCAGCCAATATTCTATTGTGTTTTATTCACCTTATTCTTCCATGTCACCAGCCCAAGGGCTCCCTTACAGGGCCCTTTTTGAGTCCAAATTTTTTGTTATGATTACCTTTAACTTTCCATTTGGCAAAAATTGCCCATGGAAGACCAACATGTGTGGAGCTACTTTGCTGATGTAGAGACCAATTGAAGGTATCACTCCCCTAGCAGATCATGTGATTCCACTCTCTTGTAGGAAGATCCCATGGCTATTGAGAAAAGAGGGACATTTTCATCTTTATTCTAGTGTTGAGAAGAGGAGAGAAGATGAAGCAGGTCCAAGAAGCTTGGGCACTAAAATTTTCATCAAAGTTGAAATCATTCAGACCAAAGGCCAGCCTTGTCAAATGTTACACATTTTCCATGTTATGCGATTCGAATCCACTAAGCCATGCTCTAAGATTTCCACCCACGACCTAGGCCATGTTAAAATGGTAGGAGGAAGCCTACAAAGGCATGCCTTGTAGAAGGTTATGTTGTGAGGTTTGAACCCATGGGGCAATATTCTGAGATTTTAACCTACGACCTTGGACATGTTAAAAATTTTATGATCATTGAGATGAGCAACAATGCCAAGTCATTCTCTTGCTTCCTTTTTTTTGCCAATCGTTTTCTTGCTTTTAAAGGTGCTAGGCAAAATATATAAATAAAAAGACCCTTCTATAAGTGCATCAAAGAGCTTCTAAGAGCGAAATAGGTTTAGTATTGAAAAAAGGTTCTACTATTGTAAATGCTATAGCTGTAGGAGATCTAAGCTCTAAAGATGGATCCTGCATGCGCGTCATGGCTCCCAACGAGCTTTTCTCAAAACGAGGAAGGTGGAGGTTTCAAAAGTGAGAGTTTTGCATATGTTGAAGGAGCCTATAATATTCTCTTACATGCCATATTTGTTACGAAGGAAACATCTTGGTTTTCCATTTTGATCCCGATAAGGAAGCTACTCATTTTGAATCTAGGGTCAAATGGATTCTTTTGAAGCTGTTTATGTAATCTATCTTCATAGGGGTAGGATTCGAATTATAAGATGGTATAGGTAATGAAGGAGCAAGATTAGAAATCTTGGCACCGAATTTAGTTGAATTGAATTATTCGATTCGTTGTGCCACATTCTTGCATGCACTATGAAATTCTTTTCTAGGATAAAGTCATGGCCATAAAAAGAATAGCTTGAGGTCTTCAAACATGTTGCAGCAATCAACTCGGAGGAGCAAATGCATCAGCTTGACACCGAATTGTCTATTGGAAGTCATCGCAAGTCTTGATCAGTGTTGCTAAAAGAAGCAGTGATTATATTAAAGGTGAGTACCGAGTGCTTTCGTAATGTGTTTCGAGGGAGACGATTGTTCTGTGTTTTCATGCTCCAACACAACATCTCCACAATTTACGTAACGACTAATGCTGAGCAACTAACGGCAACTATAATGAACTGAGCAGAGAATGCAAGATGGACACAACGATCGATGAGAGAAATGCCGTCGAGCTGTTCCATGTAGCAGCAGCGTCTTGCTTTATACAAAATGATCAATCAACTCCAAACAGCTCCCTAACCAATTCATAAACATCAGAAAAGCTCAAACAACGGATTATGGGACCTTCATGACCTTAACTTGGCGATTCGATTAAGTCGGGATTCAGACTCCAGAGAGAACCTCTACGTATCAGTTTGTTGATGCAGCTCCTTGGAGGCAGCGGCGATAACATCCATAGCTTTGGAGACATGGCGGATGTTGAGCACCTCCTTCCGACTGCGAGCGCATGTCTGTGCTACCCTCACGATGTTCCTGATCTCTCGACCATTGAATTCATGCTGCAGCAGCGCATCGCACGTCACTCCTTGCAATCCCACTCTTGCCAGAAGAGGCTCCCAGATCTTGAGCCTTTGCGCGTCGTCCAGCGCTGGATAGCTTATGGTCAGCGACATCCTGGACAATATCGCCTCATCGAAAGCTTTCACCCTGTTTGTCGTCAAGAACATCACCCCGCTGTAGTACTCTAGCAGCCGCAGAAACACCCCCGTCATCAGATTTCTTGTTACGTCTAGCCCTTCTCTCCTCTTCTCCAGATACCCGTCTGCTTCGTCCAATAGCAGAATCGCACGCCACTTCCGCGCTGTTTCCAGTATTTGGCCCAGCATTCTTTCCGCATCTCCCGGAGAGCTTCCCAACTCAAACGCACTCATTGACCACAACGGGCGATGCAGTGTTTCCGCTAGAGCCTCTGCCGTCAGTGTCTTGCCCGTGCCTGGCGGTCCGTGGCACAGAATTATGCAGCCGTCACCCTTGCTGTTGATTGGGTCCGTTGCTGTTGCTGTTTGGCCGTCAGGATCGACATATTGCGCCACCACGCTCATCAACATTTGCTTTTGCTCATCTGATCTCATCACTAAACCTTCAAATGCAGCGTCGTTAAATGTGATAGGTCGCAACCCGCAAACTTCGAAGCACCCCCATTTCTTCAAACGAAACGAGAATCCATACGCGATGGCGGGAGCAAACCTCAGTTCCTCTATGCCTGGCTTTTTCCTCATCTTCGTGAAATAGTCGGAGGACGACGACCCTGTCAGTATTTCGCATGGTGGCTCTGCATTGTCAAGGGGGTAGTCGGGGTTCATCCTTGCGAAGCTAAGCAAGTCGATCATGACACGACCATCTGCATTCAGTTTCTTCAGCTGCCAACAAGAACCAGTCCAAGACATGAAATTTATGGATCCCTGGAATTGCATGAAGCGGAAGGGTTGCTCCATCGCCACACTGTAGAACTGCTCACCCATGTTGCGAAACTTTGTTTCCATGTCCTGCCTTTGAGGAAAGAAAGACATAGGGCACACCTGTAAAGAAGTGAAGGGCACTTCGCCGTCGTACATATGCATAGGATACATCAGCGTGCACTTGTGGTAACTCTCGAGATTGTAGTCCATGACATGGAGCTCCAAACGAAACTGGTCGCCTCTGGTGTAATCTCCTCGCCTAACTGTGGCATAACATTGTTGGTTCGAGATTTGACACCTTCGGCATACAGGTTCATCGGGAATAAAGAAGGTCCAAAGCATGTCCCAAGAAACACAACCCTCCCTCTTCATCCGTTCATATTGCACCAATGTATCCTCGAACTCTCTCTCCACAAACCGTAAGAGATGCCTGGCATACCACTGCCCTGCCTCAATATCAACTGCCTCACTCGATGTGCCTTCTTTTGTCGACGAGTAGCTGCGAAGACCTTCACGGGCCAGAAACATCTGTTTGGAATCAATGAGCTTCCCTTTGGAAATCCTCGGGTTATGAGGCAAGCACTTCTTGACAACTTGAATAAGGCTAGAAGAACGAATCCTGACAAATTCCGACGTTTGACCATCTCGATGGACACGAGTAACTACTTCAAAGGGTGGAGTCTCCAGCGTCTTCTTTTCTGCCTCTTTAATTTCGTAGCGCGTGCGCCACACTCCTTTGGACAACCACTGTTGATAACAAGGCCATTCCCAGTTAGGGTCGGTAACAGGCACCATCACTTGGGAAGATTGCATGGCCTCGATAGCCAGCCTGCTAGCAACTTCATCATCATCGGTTCCCGACTCATCATTTTCGTCCCTAAAACCATCCACATAACGACATAAATAATTGATTTTTAAAAATAAATTTCCGGTAAAAAAGAATTTAGTTTAATCATCAATAGGATCATTATTTTTATTGATCTGCCTACGGCCCCAAATTGAGAAAATGTATTAATTATTGGGGAAATGAGGAGAGAGGGGTGGAAAGGATAGGAGAGGGGAGTGATTAAAAAAAGCAATCCTTCAATTTATAAGGGAGGGGGCCCTCCCTCTTATCATACTCATATTTGACAACATCTTTATTTAGCCCTATAAATTCAATTGCTCCTCATTTTCTGGAGTATAAAATGAAATTGAAGGAAGAGAATGTGGACCACTTTTTGACTACCCTTTGCCTTTAATGCTAACCTTTATCGTGGATGAGTCTGTCCTTTCAATCACGAGTACTCACAAAACCTCAATATGAAAACCTTTGTATAAAATGATGTTGAAGTATCTGTGGGTGTATGCATGAGAGCATATGTTTATACTATGGTCTACATCCACCATGGATCATTGATGATGTCAGTGGGAATCTTATAGTAGCTCGTCCCTACTATGCATATGCTGGAGTTCATGGTTTCTGATCTTGTGAGTGACTATCATGAGATTGACACTACACTATGTGTTTTGTTTATAGAGGATGAATTTGGGCATGTTCTTATATTCATGCCTATTTTGTTTTTAGCCCGGATGAGCTTGGGCATGTTCTTGGATTCATGTGTGTGACCTACTAAGACAGTTATATTATCTACTTTTTCCCTACTACATCCTCTTGATTCCTGTGTAAAAAAGCCTTTTCTCCCAATGCCTCTCCATTCCCATGTTTTTACTGCTCCTCTTGCAATCGATGCATGAGGGAGATGCATTTTGCATTTACAATTGGTGTATTCATACCATTCCACTGTGTGCACTTAGCGTTGTGTCCTAGGACCCGGACTGTGTGCACTTAGCGTGGACGCTTTATGTATTCAGACTTTGAGGGCCAGTAATCGGTGATCAGCACGGTTCCTATGAAGGAAGTATGGAGTTGCAATTATATGGATTGTCACATTGATGCTTTCTGTGGAGATCATCTAGAGTAGTGGAAGGGAGATAGTAAAGTGGAGAGATAGTGGGGAGAGCTGCAACAGGAGAATGTAGAGTGAGAGCGGTGGCGGTTGCAGGGTGAGGACGTAGAGGGAGGTATAATCTGCTTGAGGGAAGAAGAGGGAGGGGAGGTGCAAGTGCGTTACGTAGGTGGGTAGTCCCCGAGATGCACCGGGGTTGTCATAACGAGGACTAAACAACTCCTAGGCGTAACAATGGGAGATGGAATCAGTTTCCTCCCCCTTAGCTTACCCGTATTATTTTCTTGAACTATTTTTATGCATCTTTATCGTGCTACATCAGCACTCCGACGTCTTCTTTCAGGACATCTAAGTCCAGCAGTGTTTCTAATGCCTTTCCTTTACATGGAATCATGTGCGCTCACTACTTGGATCAATAAGCTCATTTCGCCTTACATTGCACTGTTATCACTTGAACACATATCATATTTCTTCAAGCAATTCTCAAGGGACAACATTAATGTATATTCAACTAAAAGAAATTGAGCTTTAATTGAATTTATTACATTTTGACGTTTAAAAACACCATATCACCTTTAATTCAATTTATAACATGTTGACAATTTGATGTTTTGGATACTAGCAACCTAACCTTGTCCTTCCCATGCCAGTTCTATTTTCAAAAAGATGTGTAGCAGTTATCACTGGCACTTCTGTGGTTGGAGGATCTACTCTTGATAGCTTTTGTTGATTAAGCAACCAGAGATTGAGATTGTGTAAAATCCTGCTCAAACATCATTAGAGAATATTTAGAAACTTAGGTCACATAACAGATTCCTATTGTCACTCAAAACACATGAAAAATGGTAGGATTTCTATTAGACATTGCAAGTATAATTTGATATTAAAACATCCTAAATAAATAGATGATGTTCAACTCTACTAGCTTCAAATTGATCCATAAGATTCAGATGCATAGGGTCTCAAAGAAGTTCCAATGATCTTGACTCAAAATTTTTTTTTAAAAATCTTGACTCAAATTTTAATTTCATTGTATGGAAAACCTAAAGTTAGTGAAATAATTAAACAACGTCGGATAAATAATAGCATTATATCAATGATTGTAAGATTCAATTGACACTTGAGACACAAGGAAGGGAAGGACCTTCATGAGTCTCTAGGATACTACTTCACATTCTCAAGGGGAAAGCCTACAATTCAAGGAGGTGCTAAAGAAGGTGGGTTTTATACGATTTTATAATAGAACCAAGATGTAAGAATACCATGGACCCAGCAAACGTTCCACAAAACACCAGCTTAGGGTCCAAATTATCAATTGATAGGTTGTTGCAAAACCAAATGGGCGGCCTGGCCGCAATAAAATAACTTGTAGAATGTTGAACCCAAGTATAATCAACCACGTGACTCTTGCTGAAATCCAACCTGGATGATGCATGAAAAATTAGACAACTATATCATTCATAATATCCATTGTAAAATAACCTTGGAAGCTAGCTAAAACTATGATGCAAATGTTAAAAGGGACAGATAAATTTTACAAGCATGAGGAATGCTTCACAATGCATATGGATGCTAAATTAATTATCATTATGGAAATGACTACACAATAAATAATCCAAGGATATCCAATACAAACATAGATTAGTAGATGCAAGATTTATTGAGTAAAGTACAAGAGGTGATTGTAAAACAAATCATTACCATAAAGCAAACAATCATGGTCCACTATTTGCTCTTTCATATATCAAAGTATTGAAGCAATCATACCAAAGAGAGTAGCTCGATGATGGTAGGGCTCAATAGATTTCCCCTCGCTTCGAACGACCAACGAATGCTCTCCTACTTTGAATTCTTTGGTGGCATATATAAATGTTTCTTTCTCATAAAGAACCTCATGACTTGGTATTCTTGCAAACAAGACCTCTAATCCATTTGAAAGCTGTATGTCATATAAACTTGCACTTTGTCATTTCCTAGAGCTTCACTATGATGAATCCACAAGTATAAGGGCTTATTTTATCATTCCATAAAACATGATTATGGTTCCTCTATAACATTGAAATTCTAGTCTTTGAAATATTTGAGCACCACATGTTAGAATCTGTATGGAGGGCTCTCAATTCTCCAATACTATGATGTAAAAGAAATATATTAGTTCAAGCTACTATAGCTATATGCTCAACTTTTAAAATTGGGACTTTTTAAAGAAGGCCAATACCATAAGACACAAAAATATAATAAACAATAAACTTAGGAGCATTGTTTCTTCCAAGACAACTTATGTCTTAGTACCTTTCTTTCTTCCAAAACAACTAAGGTTATGCTCTTATTGCCCGTTATTGCTTTGATCTCAGCTCCCACTATGTGTGCTCCCTTGATCACCAACACTCCTATACCACATGCAACAAATGCATAAATAGTCAACCAATAAAAGAGCTAACAACAAAGCCTCGACCCAAATTTGGAAGTCCTACTATACTAGCTCCAATTCCTTGCTAAAGTGCTAATGAAGTTGTTTATCAAATAGCTAATTAAGGCCCCATTAAGACATTTTGTTCAGCCATATTACATTGAAATTTTGTCACGATATTACCTTGAAATTTTGTCACGCTAGTAACGATAGGAACATCATGAACACCCTTTTGAAACCACAACATCTCCACATGTTCATCTGCCCAAAAGGAGCCATAATCAATATTGAACTTGAGAATAAGAAAATTGTATGCAATGCAATATGTCCTCCAAATTGAAAATGATGTAAAATGTATTAATTACTAGGAAAATGAGGAAAAAGGATTTCAAAATGTATCAATCACTAGGAAAATGAGTAGAGATAGAAAGTCAAGAGTGAATAGTGAGGAAATCACTCTACTTATGAGGGAGAGAGGCCCTCCCCTCTTATCATACCTATATTGTACTTCTTTCACATCATCCTTATTTAGCCTAATGGTAAGACCTTAAGAGTGCAAAGTGGATGTCTTCTGTTTAAATCCCCTCTTTCCATGAAGTTTTGAAGCTATCCCATAGACATTAGCTTTTAATTAGCCCAATAAAATAGAGAAAACAAAACTGAGCCTAAATCTAAACTTAACCAATGTGGGCCTCTATATAGTCTTTTCACCTAAGAAATTGATCGAATTTCTCTGTTGAAAAATAAAGATCTTTTCTAAATCATTTCTTGAGATTAAGTGCCTTTACAATAGGTCAATTAAAGTATCTAGATTAACAAACTAATGGAGATCGCCAATGACAAAATTCATCTTCTAATGTAAAGTTCACATTGTCTTCACTCTCATTAAGACCGCCTATGAGGGTTGCTTGCATGTCATGGGGCTAAGAGTTTCGATAAATTCAACGTCTTACTCAGGTTGGAAGCTTTAATCTTGCATACATTATTCATTAAGACATCTAAAGTAGAGATCACTCACAACCTTTAGGATCCCTTTAGGATGAGAGGCTTACCATAGTATTTGGACCTATGACCTCCCAATAGGATATAATCACAATATAAGATTGTTGACCTTTGAAAAAAGATGGCTAATAAGGTTGCTAGAGCACTTATATGCTTGTCTAGGGTCTCAATATTAAGGTATGCTTAATATAAATATATATAACAATGTGATGACCACCCTCTTATGAAAAGAGTAAAGGTGAGAACCATTAAAATGAGTTATAAAATAGTGGGGGATAAGTCATCTACAACTAGCTTTAAAAAGTACTGAAAGTTGAATATTTAAGTCACGCACACACACACTTCGTTTTTTCAGAAATACTATATATTACTGTGTGGGAAACCTTATACAAGGTCATGTGATGGGGACATGAAGATAACATGATCCCTTGGTGTACCAGAAAACCATTGAGTGAAGTAGTGGTACCATCAATAAAATGCACCTTCTTCTTGACATAGCCAAGTAAACGAAACTTTTGAATCACCGAGTCAAAAATTTGTTGGAACATAGGATGCATATCTTGAAGTGAAAAAGTACTCGTAGGCTCATGAGAAAGCACATGTTTATCATGCTCTTGCAAATATTCATCCTCGTTACTAGCATTAACTACTTCTAAAGTAGATATATCCACATGTAACTCAAAAGGTTGCAATTCAATGACTGGAGAAGGTGAGCGAGACTCCACTCCTTGAAAATGAGACTATTGAACTGAAAAGTGCCCTAAGGGTCTGAAACATCCACACGATAGGATGTGGAAGCACCAAAGAAAGAAGCAACATGAAGGGGAGCCATCGGGGATATCAGTAGTTGAGATTCAAGAGTTAGGGTATCCTAAAATAAAAGAGCCTGAAATGGATATCATATGGCAACCAAAGGAGACGCTATGAGAGAAGCTTTGCCTTGAGGATGCACCCACCGCCATTCCGTTTTATGATTATAACGGTCCAACTTATCAGAATGGAGAGCAGGAGAACCCTTAGGAAGAGGCAAAGTGTCGTTCACATGGAGAGATTCACATGAGAGCAACGGGCAACAATGAGTGAAGTGACCAATCTGCCTACATTTGTAACATGCATTTAGGAAAGAAGAAAAAATATAAAATGAGTGCGAAAAGGATGCACCATACCATAATCAATATCCAAGCATGAAGTTATGGCTGTTCCATAACCCAAAGTATGTGAACTTGGATATCTATGCTCAAAACTAGGAAATCCTGCTTGGGAAGATGCAGTTCTTTGCCCAACAAAGTTGCGATAAAAGAAATGTGGGAGAAGAGGTACCGACAACACTTTCAAAGTGACCCAAACTGGACAAAAATGAATGAGATTCTTTGCTTGGTCAAAAAGAGGATCCCAAGGCATAACATATGCAAGAAACCCGCACCATGGACCCCTGCCATATATACCAACTTGTACATTGTCTCCACATTAGGACAATGAGAAAAGTAGAAACCTTTGCCTTAAAAAACAAAGGAATCAGTTTAATCAAGACCAACTATTACAGACAACTATGCACGCAACTGCGAATGATTCATGATATGACCCATAAAGTACAAGCAAATTCCATTTTTCTATGCTTAAGAGAGACTTTGAAAAAGCGATTGTAGAGAAAGAGCTAACAGACTTCGAAATAGATTCCTCACACAGCCATCAAAATGAATCCCATTGCAACAATGAAGCAAAAGAATTGACAAGATCAAGAATAATTGCTTTGTCAAGCTGAGGGGATTTAAAGGAGATAGAAATCCACACACATACACACACATGTACGCACGCACACGCACACATATACACACACACATGCACACACGTGTGAAGAGAGTGGGAGAGAAGAAAGGAGTCTCACTTGCAGCTTTCTCACATACACAATGGGGGAATATACACAAAGGTGTAGGCTGAATACACTTTTCCTCTTCTTAGTTGTAAAAGCCAAAAGAACTCTAAGTACAAAAGAATAGGTGAACCCTATATGTAGGTCTCAAACCAAACTCAACTAACTAAGGTGGCTTACTAACTGAGCCACTAACTAGAGTACATAAAGATAGCTGTCATCCAACTATTATTCATGGGCGATGTACCAATCGCATCTACAACTAACAAGTCGGTGACAAATGCACAACAGTCACCCTGGCATATCACGAGTGGAGCTCGATATCTCAACAATCCCCCTTGAGCTCAATCCCAATTCCTACATATCAAGCAGGTCTCTGAACTTGCGCAGCTTCTCTACACCCGATGCCTTCATAAATATGTTAGCTACTTGATCCTCTGTGCTGACATAAACTAGATCAATAAAACCTACTAGAACCTTCTCCCGCACATAGTGATAATGCACCTCAATGTGCTTTGTTCTAGCATGATAGACTGGGTTATTTGCCAAGTGTATACTTCTCATGGTGTCACAATAAATGACAACTGGCCCATCTGTAGACTGATGCATATCATAAAGTAGCTTATGCAACCAAGCTACCTCACATGCAGCCATTGCTGCACCCCTGTACTCAGCCTCTGTGCTCGACAAGGCAACTGTAGGCTATTTCTTGCTGCTCCAAGTGACTACAGCACTCCCAAAAGAGAACATATATCCACTTGTAGATCGTCTATCAGAAATACTACCACCCCATTCAACATCAGTGTATCCATACAACTGTATCTGAACCCCATTCTCATAAAATAGTCCATACTGCAATGTGGACTTCACATACCTCAGTATGCGTCTAGCCACATCCAAATGCGGTTTCCTTAGAGCTTGCATAAACTAACTTACCAACCCAACAGCATAGCTCAAATCTAGCCTAGTAATAGTCATATAAATCAAACTTCCTACTATGCATCTGTACATAGTAGGGTCTTCCAGAAGCTCACCTGCATTTGTGCTCAACTTCACATTCTACTCCAAAGGAACTGAAATAGGCTTACAACCTGTCATCCCATATTTGGACAGCATGTCCAATCCATACTGCCTCTGCAAGAGCCATATCCCACTTGTGGATCTAATCACCTCAATCCCAAGAAGTAACACAGCTCTCCCAACTCCTTCATCTCAAACTTCTGCTTCAATAGCATTTTCACATGAAAGATATCTTCATCACTATAACCTGTGATGATCAAATCATCAACATAAATCACAAGCAGCATAATGCCTTTCTCTGTTTTTCTAAACATAAAGTGAGAAATCTCCCTTGGAAATTTGAAAGCCAATAGTGACAAGATACTATCCTATCTGCTCAGACCAGGCTCTGGGTGCTTGCTTCAAGCCATACAAGGATTTCTTCAACCTGCAAACAAACTCAAGATGAACAGCACGAACATAACCTAGTGGCTGCTCCATATAGACCTCTTCTTGCAAATCACCATGCAAGAAAGCATTCTTTACATCCATTTGATGTAAAGAGCATCCCTTTGATGCAGCCATAGCAATGACTGCTCTTACGGTTGCCATCCTTGCAACCGGACTAAATGTTTCTTCATAATCAATGCCATATGTCTGTGCATACCCCTTGACAACTAATCTTGCCTTCTATCTATTCACAGAACCATCTGCATTGTGCTTCACCTTATAAACCCACTTACAGCCAATTGCATTCTTGTCTTTAGGCAAAGGCACCAATTCCCATGTAGCATTTGCTTCCAAGGCATCCATTTCTTCATCCATGGCTTTCTTTCATTTTTCCATTTGCTCAAAAGAAGTGGCGGAGCCTATTATGCTATATACTGGCCAGGACTAGCCAAAGGGGCACCTTGTGCATTTATGGTTCATGTATCCCTATGACCGTATAGGCATAGTGAATGGCTATAAATCCATCATATTTCAGCCTATCCACAGGATACCTAGCTCTGGTACACCTGCACAAAATAGGCTCACTACCAGGTGCTCTCAAAACATCCCTTGTCTTCCTTACTCCCAGTGTAACAACAGAAGGAATACCCAACTCATCATCAAGGCTTTGTTATGAGCCACTGGATTCACCATCCACATAAGAGTGACCTACATTCACATCAATCATGGGCTGATCTACTTTCTCTTTTCCTTTTCGTGATACTTGCATACCACTATCTACATTGCTTTGAGAAGATCCTCTTGATCTCAATCTACCTGTCCATGGCGAAGTATGTGAACCACTGCTAGAGGACACTAGAGGTCCACTAATATTTTGTAATTGCTGCTGTGAATTCAGTGCAACATTACCATTTTGTGCATCTACATCATCAATCGCATTTATTGGTTTATACCAGCTGCTCATCTCATCAAAAACATCTCCGCTCACTGTAAACTTACGAGTAGAAGGGTTATAGCATCTATACCCTTTCTACTTCAGAGAATAACCAATAAAGATGCACTTCTATACTTCTGGATCCAACTTGGATCTCAACTCATCTGGCACATGAACATAGGCAATGCAACCGAAAACTTTCAAATGAGAAATATCTGGTTTCCTACCAATATACCTCTCCTCTGGCGTCATGCCATGTATTGCTGCAGTGGGAGTCTTGTTCATTATGTAGACTACTGTAGCAACTACTTCAGCCCAATAATAATCTGGCAAGTCTTTTTCGTTGAGCATGGCACGAGATGCCTCTCCAATATGCCTGTTTTTCCTTTCTGCAAGTCCATTTTGTTGTGGGGTATGACTGCATGAATATTGTTGCTTTATGCCATGCTCCTATAGGAAACTTGCAAACTTATTTGAGAGGTACTCTCCCCCTCCATCTGCTGACCTTAGGCATTTTATTTGTAGGCCTGTTTCTTTTTCAACCATAGCTTTAAAAGCTTTGAAATGCCCAAAGACTTCGCTTTTCTTTTTCATAAATTACACCCAAACTTTTTTGCTGTAGTCATCAATAAAAGTGACAAAATAATGACAGCCTCCAATAGATGCAGCTTTAGTAGTCCACACATCAGAGTGGATTAATTCCAATGGGCTCTTACTCTCTTGAACATGTCTAGGAAATGGTTTCCTTGCCTATTTTCAAATTGACAGGCTTCACATACCTTATGCATTTCAGCAACCTTGAACTTAGGCAATCCTGCAACAATATTTTGGGCCTGTATTAATTTAAGTCGTTGTACATGAACATGACCAATGCGTTTATGCCAGATATCAATATCTGCAACTACACCGGTCCCGTGTGCAAACATTGCTGCACTCAATTCAGGCATGTCCACATCTAATGTAAACATCATGCTCTTCTTCTTCCCTTTTGCTATCAAGCAATTTTTATTTTTCATATCCTCAACAAAGCATCCATGAGGATTAAATCTGACCTACAAGCCCTGCTCAACCATTTGACCAATAGAAACTAGGTTCTTGGTGATATTCGGGACATGAAATACATCAGATAGGTATTTCTTTTTTTCATCCTACATAAACAAAGGAATTTTACCAATCTGCACAATAGGATGTGCAGTATCATCACCAGTCTCCACAAATCCTAGTCTTTCCATTTTCCTTGCATCCTGCATCCATTCTGCATGACCTGTCATGTGGTTTGATGCACCTGAGTCAACATACCACACATCATTGCCTTCTTTTGCACTTGTCACAGAATTAGTCATGTGTTGCACCATAAACAGATGCTCATTTCTATCATCACCCTGTCTACTAGAGAATGCATAATTGCCTTGCTGTAATTTTTCAGTCATGATGTCATTCTACTTTTTATAGCAATCTTTAACCATATGACCCATTTTACCACAGTAGTAGCATTCAGCATTGTTGTTTGCATTTTGGCCTCTCTGCCATCCACCATGACCTCTTTGGCTCCCCCTTGCCTCTAAAGTTACCACATCCTACTCCATAGGACTTGTTTTCTTGAATTTGCTGCATATTCTGATTTCTACCACGGCCAACTCTACCTCTACCTCTACCTCTTTCAGCATTTGAGTAGAAGACAGCTTCTTTTGAAGTTCCTCCTAAAGAAGATGCACCACCATTTCTCTGCTCTTCAGAAATTAGAAGAGCAATCAACTCCTCAAAATCAGAAAAATTCTCACGGATGGCAATGGATGTCTAGAATTGTGCATAATCCTTTCCTAGACCATTCAAGGTCACAAAAACTAAATCATCATCTTCCACTGGCGACCCAATAGAAGCAAGTGCATCTGCAATCTTCTTCACCTTCATGTGGTAGTCATTGATGCTCGTATTTTCTCTCTGTACATTATGCAACTTCTACTTGAGTTGCATTTTCCTGGCTTACATATTTGTGCTATACATTTTTGTCAAAGTATCCCATGCCTCTTTCGACGTGCTTACATCCTAAATATGCACAATCATAGAATCTGAAATACTAATAGACAGCCAGTACATAACTTTTCTGGATCTCTCATGCCAACCTTTAAATGCCTGCAACTCCTATTGATTGGGAAAATTAGGAATAACTGGTTCTTGTTTAGCTCCAGTAATGAACCCCTCCCAATAGCCTTTTTCCTTAAGGAAATTCGTCATTCTAAACTTTCATGCTTGGAAGTTGTTCTTGTCAAGCTTTTCAGTGACAATCTATGAAAGAGCATCAAACGCCATTAAAGAACACTACAAAATATTCTATCACTGCAAAAAAACACAACTTCTGTCTCACAAGGGTAAATCTGCAAAATTGACGAAAGTGGTATTTGACCACACACTCACTTCCTAGTGACTATTATGTATCAACAAGCAATAAGAATGATTTTGTCACTCCCAATATCTCTGTGCACAGGCATACGATGTAATTTCTGCGATAACTTTTCACCGACCTGCAGAACAGTGGTCGCACAACAAAAATAGGGCACTTTCTTGAGTGGCTACGAAAAACTTCCGCCACCAAAATGGGCCCCAAAGTAGCATATACTGCCATTTTGCCACACTGCGAAGGGCGTCCCAGTGGACTCTTGCACTTTTCGGCTGTGCTACCTACAGAGATTTGCTCTTAAACTCGAAAAAAAGAAAAGCAACACTGATCCTCTTACTAGGACACCGCGAACTTGGTTTGCTTTCTTGAGCTCCTTACCACGAACTGAGCTCTGATACCATGTGAAGAGAGTAGGAGAGCAAGAAGGAGTCTCACTTGTAGCTTTCTCACATACACAATGGAGAAATATACACAAAGGTGGAGGCTGAAAATAGTTTTCCTCTTCTTAGTTGTGAAAGCCAAAAGAACTCTAAGTACAAAAGAATAGGTGAACCCTATATGTGCGTCTTAAACCAAACTCAGCTAACTAAGGTGGCATACTAAGTGAGCCACTAACTAGAGTACATAAAGATAGCTGTCATCCAGCTATTATTCATGGGCGGTGTACCAACCGCATCTGCAGCTAACAAGTCGGTGACATAAATGCACAACGGTCACCCTGGCATATCACGAGTGGAGCTTGATATCTCAACAACACGCACACATGCACACGCACGCACACACACACACACACGTGCGTGCGTGCATAATAAGAGTGACCCAAACTAGACAAAAATGAATGAGATTCTTTACTGCATCAAAAAGAGAATCCCAAGGCATAACATATGCAAAGAAATCCACACCATGGACACATGTCATATTTACCAACTTGTACATTGTCTCCACATTAGCAGAATGAGCACCCTTTGCCTAAAAAAACAAAGGAATTAGTTTGATCAAGATCAACTATTGCAGACAACCATGCACACAACTGCAAATGATTCATGATATGACTCATGAAGTACAAGCAAATTCCATATTGCTACGCTTGAGAGAGACTTTGAAAAGCAATTCTAGAGAAAGAGGCCGACAAAGCAGTAAGCCTTAATCATCTACCTTCAAAATAGATTCCTCACACAGCCATCAAAGTGAATCCCATTGCAACAATGAAGCAAAATAACTAATGAGATGAAGCATAATTGCTTTGTCAAGCTGAGGGAATTTAACGGAGACAGAAACCCATACACACAAACACACATACAGGCACGCACGCACGCGTGCACACACACACACACACACACACACACACACACACACACACACAAAATATGTCTTTTCTCTCATAAACTCACGATGTGACTATCCATAGCATAATGAGAAGAATGCATATTGTAAAGGAATAGCTCATAATAGAAGACAAGGAGGGAGCATAGTGAGGCTAGGAAGGCAAGGTCAATTTTGAGATGAGGGGGTTAGATCTCCTTGTCTTCCCATGTACTATGTATTATCCCATGGCAAATCCTTGGGTTTGGAGTAATGAGACCAATAGACATATTCATTATGCTTGCATTCCTCATCTCTCCCCCTAACAACATAATTGTGCTAATTAAAGCACCACTCCCCTTAACATTTCATAAAGTAGTTGCAATTGAAGTGCTCCTCCCCCTAACATTTCTCTATAATAATCATTAGTGGCACCCCATCTGCATATGCTGATGTGTCATGATGATATGCAAGGTGCTCTTTTTTTTAGCTTTGTTCCTTTTATTAGTGCCAAACAGCACCCTATATGGGATGACCAAGACCATGTCCCAAGCTGCCCCTAGGACTTGAACTAAGAATCGGCCCAAACTACCCATACATATTTGCCACTCAATCTACATGCTACTAGCAAGGTGCCTCTTGTTGATAGACAATAGATTTGGATGATTTTCCCAACTTGATACTTATGAGGTAAGCTAGATATCTCTCCTTTCATGATACGTTTTGAGCCTGCTATGGAGAACCTTTTAGATTTTAATGTAGACAATCTGAAGTTTCAATGATAGCATTCCAGTAGGTCACAAGGCCACTATGTCCCACCTTCGAATAAAACTCAAAAACTTATTAGTATTTGTTTGCCCGCCCCTTATGAAAAATTAGGGTAAGTAGTTAGTATGGTTACGGTAAAATTAATGCAGACGAGTCTGCTCATATTTGTACAATCGCTCATGCGCAACCTGCTACCCCTTGCAATCTCTTCCGCCCCTTCTCTCAACTCTTCCTCCCTTCTCTCTCATCCCCTTCCTTCCTCCCTCTCCCTACTGGCATCTATCTCTCCCCTTCCCTCCGTGTTTCTCCCCTCCCCTATCTCCCTGGCGGTGGCACCCTCCATCAAGCGTCCTCGATTCTGGAGGCTACAAGTACATTGAAGACTCATTGAAGATCCTCCCCTTTCCTCGCCTCTCCCCTTAACCCCTCTCCCTCCCCTTGTCCGATAATCATTGCCCCTATCCTTGCCTCCCTTCCCCTCGTCCCTCTCGTCACCTCTCCCCTTCCCCTCTCTTCTTTAAGTAACAAGCTGACTGCTGAGAGCACTCTGACTTCCCCATTAAGCTTGCCTTGGAGACAACCCCTACATGTGCATGGTCGGTTTTGCCTTTTCTATCCTGAGATTAGGAAATGTGATTGCTAAACATTCATTCTTGTGTATGCGTTTGCTAATGCTTTTGATTTGCCTGAATATTGCAGACAAAGGCTAGTTTCTATGAGGGAAGCTAAATTTGCACCTCAACAGAATCTAGTTGTCACAAATGGGCCGAGCACATTCTCCTTCTGGAAATGCTTCTATGTGACAGCTCAGATTAAATTTGAGGCGACCAAGGCCGTTTAGGTAGATTGTGAGTTAAGATTTTTACAAGCAAAGGTATCCATTTAAGAGTGCAGAGAACAAAAATGAAGAAACAAAATCATTTAAGAGTGCAGAGAACAAAAATGAAGAAACAAAATCAGGAACGACGCTTACTTCTTTTGTAAAAGATGGCCGCTTCTCCAACTTGAAGCGTGCAACCGGCATCGACTTCGATACCCCGCTCTGCAAGATTCTGTAGCCCCGATAACAGATTCATGCTTCCATCCCGCAGACGTACAGTGGTTGACAGTATTGTAGACCCCGGCTCTACACGGATTTCTACTTTTTCAAGCAAAGCTTCTGTGAATATCTTCTTTTTCATGGTATCGGGATTTTCGGGTAGCTTCGTCGATGGCATTCGCATTGTGATTGGTAGTGCAATCTCAGCATTTGACCCACTCGGAGGTCTCTTCCATGAAGCACTGTGCTCGGGCAATATCGTTGTCTTGGGCGGATCAAGCGCTAATTTTGTACAGCGCTCCTGCAGTGGTACCGCTGGAGGAAGACAAAACTTCTGGATCTCTGAAAGGATCTCGCGTCTCAACTCAGCGTCGCGCAACCTTTGTTCCTCTAGAGGATCTTCTCGGGATAGTCCTGGATTATCGTACAGCTGAATTGTATGCAACTCAGCCTGAGTAGGCGTGTCAGCAACACTCATCTTAGAACCTGTATACATAAGCGATCTTACGAGAACGTGCCTATTCTTAAAAATTTTCACACAAAGTGCGAACAAAATAGTGCAAAAGAGATTTGATGCACAAGCTAAGACGAAACTCCCAGAAACTGTCGAGAGAAAAAATTTTGTAGATTGTGTTTCCCACTGTTCTGACAGCTTCCTGTCCATGGCGGACGTAGCTTGGAAGACTTTACTTTCCATGGGGACTTTGTGCGATTTCATTTAGTGAGAGAAACCTCAGGAAAAACGAGAAGCAGCGGTACAGCTTCAAAACGCTAATCCCACGAAAACATTATGCCAGAAAGGAAGTCTGAAAGCTAGTTGTGTTGCAAGCATATCAAATGGTGATAATTGCAGAGAGAAGAGTGGCAAAAAATACGATTTGATGAATGCAACATCCTAGCTAGGCGGAGAAGAAAGATAAACAGAGGGCCGGGAGGTAGCAACAAATCGGCATCAACATTGCGTTGGGGAAAGGACTTGCAGAAAACGCCTTCTTTATAATTATAAAGCTCCTCCATGAGCCTCCTTCAGTGCAAAGTTGATGAGACCAAATAAGGTGAGTGCTTTCTGTGAAAGGTTGATCGCAGCAAATATGCATGAGAGAACACTAGATAATGATTCAAGGAAGCCACAAGCACATGCCTAGAGAAGGAATAAGAGAAATGGATGTAGGGAAGCAACGACATGGGAAGGACTTCAGAGTAAGAGAGAAATGAAGAGGGAATTTCTATGTACTAGTTCTCTTTTGGGCTTCAGTCTCTATGTACTAATTCTCACAAAAATGAGTCCCTTTCGGGCTTCAGTCTCACATGGGAGCAAATTCCCCATACAATCGTGGCAAGATTTGATTCCTCATTGGGTGGTCCCATCCACATTCAAAGATAAATTTTCTATCCTATTCCCATCCCCATTAGTCAGTGGAAGAGTACACACAAAAATGAAGAGGGAATTTCTATGTACTAATCCTCACAAAAATGGGTCCCTTTCGGGCTTCAGTCTCGGGATTAAATTCCCCATACAATCTTGACGAGATTTGATTCCTCATTGGGTGGTCCCATCCATATTCAAAGATAAATTTTCTATCCTATTCCCATCCCCATTACTCAGGTGGAAGAGTACACACAAAAATGAAGAAGGGATTTCTATGTACTAATTCTCACAACAATGGGTCCCTTTCGGGCTTCAGTCTCAGCACATGGGGGCAAATTCCCCATACATTCCTGACAAGATTTGATTCCTCATTGGGTGGTCCCATCCATATTCAAAGATAAATTTTCTATTCTATTCCCATCCCCACCACATGTAGGATTAGTCGGGTGGAAGAGTACACACAAAAATGAAGAGGGAATTTCTATGTACTAACTCTCACAAAAATGGGTCCCTTTCGGGCTTCAGTCTCAGCACATGGGATCAAATTCCCCATACAATCTTGACAAGATTTGATTCCTCATTGGGTGGTCCCATCCATATTCAAAGATAAATTTTCTATCCTATTCCCATGCCCACCACATGTAGGATTAGTCGGGTGGAAGAGTACACACTCCATTCAACCTTGTGCTAATAATAGAGAATTTTAACTAGGGTATGGCAGAGTACACTCGTCATCATTCCATGCTTTTCAATCCCTAAAAAAGAGATTTGCATTCTAGTTCTTAGGGTCTTTAGGACTTGTGGCCATCCCAATTCTAAGCCCATCCCTAACCACTTGTACTAATTTACCCTTGATGGGAAACAGATTCCCATCCTAAACCCATCCTAGTCCCATCCATGTGTTGAGGCCCTTAGCAGTAGTGTTCTTTGTTTTACCTTTGCTTAAGCCTTATAGTTGATCTTGACCTTTAGACATAACATGCTTGTTTAAATGTTGTGGTAATGCGATATAATGTTGTTTAAATATTACAACTATAAAATAAGAAAGCAATGAGGGATGTATGCTCGATGTATGCATGAGGGATGTATGCATGCTACCATGAAAACAATGAGAAAACAATGAGGAATATATGCATACTACCATGAAAACTGAAAATGAAATTAAAGAGATTGTATGATGAATGATGCAAGCCTAAAAATGTGAAAATATGAAGAACTAAAACTGACAATTACATGTATCAACTCAAATATTGTAACACCTAAGGATCCTTCAATTTTGCTATCTAGCACATGGAAAACTACCCTCTTCCACTTTGAACTATTCCATCTTCGTACATAATGCCTAATCATAATTGTCTTAGAAAATTGCATAGTTAAAGTGTGGTTTTGCCTCGATTTTGCACAACTACACTCTCCACCCTACACTAATGCAAACATTGCAAATTGAGAGTTTGCAAAAATTCTACCAAAATTAAGAATTTATAATCATATTGAGTTTGAAATAGGAATATCAAATTGGAGAAGGGTGTTGAATCCATCTGATAGTCCATGCTCCGAGGTGAGAAAATAAAATTGTCATAACTTTGACCTAAGTAACAGGATCGGCACTAGAATTTTTCATTATATTGAGGTGGCAAATTTAAGCAAAGAAATAGTACAAACAGTTCGAATCCATCAAGTAGTCCAAGCTCCGAGGTCAGGGTCTACTTACTTGCCACCATCCAAACCAACTAGTTGTTAGAACAATGAAGTTGAATTTGGATAGACAGGTAATGCCTGTATCCCCTGGCTTGTTATCGCTTTACCAAAGAACATGAACAAACCTTTCAAAATTCTGGGATAAAAAGGAGCCCTAAAGGAATCTAAGAACATAGCAGGGGTTTACATTCTAAAGAATTCTGATAAAGTAAAAAATACGTAAGGGGGGTAATCCACACCCATAAAATAAATACAAAGGATTAATCAACAAGGGGGGAATTCCACACCCTTGGAAAACATCCACATACATTACCAAAATGACAACAAAGTTTAAGTAAATGTACATAAATGTCAAACTTAAGGTCCATTATCTTAATCACACAAAATAATGGATGGGTGTAGTCCACATCATCATCAGAATCCATTATTCTAAACTTACTAAAGACAATACGGATCAAAATAAATAGGGTAATCCTTCAATTTAAACACTAAATAAATTCAGTGAAATAAGATGAAGATCAAAGGATTAAGAAATCAAGGCTTAATGGAAAAAATTAAACACAATTTGTTTAGTAAAGGGGAAGCACTTAATTTCATGAGGGATATATATAAATATATATATATAGAAAGCTATCACACCCCTTTTCTTGAGTAAAAAAAACAAGAGGTGTAGTCTAAGCTCACACCATAACCATCAATATTAAGAAGTTGCTAAAAGAAACAGAGGTAAAGAAAAAAGTTACCTCTAAGAAACTAATAAAATTTAACTAGAACATTGGGAGTGAATAAAAATTCTTGCCTATGTTGTGTTACCTCTAGTGACTTAAGTTAAAAAGCTCACTTATGTGGTCTTTAAAGTTATTCATTTTTATTCACTCCCAATGTTCTAGTTTATATATATATATATATATATATATATATATATGTATGTATGTATGTATGTATGTATAAATATGCAAAACTATATGTAAAAAGAAATAGTTAAAATTTTAATTATTAGTGAATAACCAAGTTTATTATATGTAAATAAATGAAAAATTAAGAGTAAAAACCATTAAGCAAAAATTTTTAAATTAAAAAGAACATGAACTAAGATAGTAACCTAAGGAAGCAAGCCACTGGCAACATGCACAAATGCAATGTGCGTGGTGACTAGCAATCCGTTAAGGAGGGTCTAAGCATAAAGCGAGGTAAGAGAGGCAAAAGAGGGGCTTGTGATCACTGCACAAGGTTTTCATGGTGGCCCAGTGGTGGCCCAGACTGTAAGCTACCAAGCTAGGCATCCACTAAGGGCCGAAAGACAGAAAGACATGCAAGTAGAGTTGGTAATTCGAGTTCATAGTTTAAGAGGCCAAGGTTAGCGAAAAAGACAGGCGACCAGCTATTAAACAATGGTACAGTAAAAGGAAAAGGAAGGTGATCAAGGCAATAGTATGTGACTACTTGCGAGGCATCCATGGTTCCAAGTGGAGCTATCTTACGTACTTGCTTAGAGCACTAGTGTTGGAAACAATGAGCAACAAAGCCCATAAGCTCAAGGACATAAGGGTGCTAACTAAAGCAAGAAAATGGCAAAGAGACGGAATGGATGTATTTTCTCAGTAAGGTAGAAGTTGACGGAGTGGATGTATTTTCTCAATGGCAAGGCATGAGATCAAGCTGAGGGAAAGGAGTAACTGATAATGATTCAAGGAGGGGATTCTCCATAGAACAAGGTGGGGATCCCACTACAGCCCTGCCTTTTGGAATGTCATTATCAATCTAAGTGTAAAGTGGCTTGGGGGTGTTGAGAAATGTGGTGCCATATAATACTAAGAGAAATTATGTGATTGGTAGAGTGGATTGCGTCAATGGATCGATGACATGTGTACTGAAAAGGTTGCCCGGGAGATAAGGATTCTACCAACTCAATGATTGAGGTGTCCTCTGATATTTAGTAGTCTCTAGCAGTAGCTTTAAAGCACAAACCACTATCCGACAAGTAATAAGGCATGCATGAATACCTGTATTTGATAATCATTAAGTAGTAAGGCAAGGATGAACTATGGTTTGCCAATGAATAAGGCATGGATGAATACCATTGTCTGGCCAACAATAAGTAATAAGGCATGAATACCACTATTTCGTAATCATAGTACTAAGGCATATATATATAGAAAGCTATCACACTCCTTTTCTTGAGTAAAAAAAACAAGAGGTGTAGTCTAAGCTCACACCATAACTATCAATATTAAAAAGTTGCAAAAAGAAACAGAGGTAAAGAAAAAAGTTACCTAAGAAACTAATAAAATTTAACTAGAACATTGGGAGTGAATAAAAATGAACGACTTTAAAGACCTTGTAAGTAAGCTTTTCAACTTAAGTCACTACAGGTAACACAACATATGTATATATATGTGTATATATATATATATGTATATCTTTATATATATATATATATGTGTGTGTGTGTGTGTGTATATGTATATGTATATCTTTATATATATATATATGTGTGTGTGTATATATATATATATATAAAGATATACATATACACACACACACACACATATATATATGTGTGTGTATATACATATATATACATACATATATACATATATGTATATATGTACATATATATATATATGTGTATATATACATATATATATATGTATATCTTTATATATATATATATATGTGTGTGTGTGTGTGTGTGTGTGTATGTATATCTTTATATATATATATATATATGTGTGTGTGTGTGTGTGTGTGTATATGTATATCTTTATATATATATATATGTGTGTGTGTATATATATATATATATATATATATGTATATACGTATATATATGTGTATATGTATATATATGTGTATATGTATATATATATATGTGTATATATATATATATATATGTATGTATGTATGTATGTATGTATGTATATCTAAATATGCAAAACTATATGTAAAAAGAAATAGTTAAATTTTTAATTATTAGAATAACCAAGTATATATGTAAATAAATGAAAAATTAAGAGTAAAAACTGTTAAGGAAAAATTTTTAGTTTAAAAAGAACATGAACTAAGATAGTAACCTAAGGAAGCAAGCCAGTGGCAACACGCACAAACACAATGTGCACGGTGACTAGCAAGCCGTTAAGGAGGGTCCGAGCATAAAGGGAGGTAAGGGAGGCAAAAGAGGGGCTTGCGATCACTACGCAGGGTTTTCATGGTGGCCCAGACTGCAAGCTACCAAGCTATCAAGAGAAAGACCTGCAAGTAGAGTTGGTAATTTTAGTTCGTAGTTTAAGAGGCCAAGGTTAGCAAAAAAGACAGGCGACCAGCTATTAACCAATGGCATAGTAAAAGGAAAAGGAAGGTGATCAAGGCAATAGTACATGAGTACTTGCGAGGCATCCGTGGTTCCAAGCAGAGCTATCTTATGTACCTGCTTGGAGCACTAGTGTTGGAAATGGTGAGCAATAAAGCCCGTAAGCTCAAGGACATAAGGGTGCTAACTAAAGCAAGAAAATGGCAAAGAGACGGAATGGATGTATTTTCTCAGTAAGGTAGAAGTTGATGGAGTAGATGTATTTTCTCAGTGGCAAGGCATGAGCCCCCTAGGTCCCCAGACGAGAACGAAATGAAAGATCAAGCTGAGGGAAAGGAGTAACCAAGAGGTGCTAAAGGTGAGCGACCCAAGGAAAGGTCGATACAATCAACAACTGCACACGAAGCTTGGGCACAACACGACCAAATACAAGCGAGCTTGGGGGAATACATCAGGTGCACCAACTAGTTGAAGGAGCCAATGTAGAGAGGTTGCCAAGTGCAAAGATGTTTGAAGGCTAGGAGATGAGCTTGAAAGGTAAGCAAGGAAACCATAAGTAAGCGACCACACTCTGTGGAGGCAGCGTAGTTGGAAACAGTCAAGGCGCTGAACTCAAACGACTTGTGGCAAGATGAACCACGAGAAAAAGGTCTTATAGAGCATCTAAGAGGCAGTCAAGCAAGGTGGTGACCTGAGAGAGTAGAGAACAACAAGCTAGCACTGCAGCAATAAGAGCTTATAAGCTGCTTCAAATGGAACTCAAAAAAGAGGGTGTAAGTAAGAAAGAAACTATGGGTGAGCGGAGTCAATACCAGTTGTGGTGAAGGAAGTCGAGGTCGCTGCTCACAAAGTAGAAAGGCACTATACGACAAAGGCATATGAGCACTCTTTTAATATGTCAAGGTAGTGGAAAGGTGGTCGAGGGAGTGGCAAAACGTGGAGATGAAGGTGCTAGGAAGTGAATAAGGGTATGTTTAAGTAGCTTGACAAAAAGAAAAATGATTATAACGAGACTAACATGTCCAAGGGACGTTATAAAGGTACATGGCAGTTAAAGTGGAGAGTGTATGGGTAGGTACAGTTAAGAGACTCCTTTCCACTTGAAGCTCTCTCTACTAATTGAGGATCGCTTGCACCTTTGCATGATTTAGCTGGTCATCTAAATCTACCTCTTGATGCACAAAACCCATGGGCACATTTGGCATGTCCTGGGGGGCTTTTCATTCATGCATGCAATGTCTTCCTCTACACTCATGTTAGAACTTGAAATATATATAACACTTTATTGCATTAGGACCGTGCAAAAGTATTTAAGAAACTCTAATTAATAGTTTAGGCATGCTCACAAAAACAATTTGATTAAACTCTTAAGCAAGGAAACACTTTCATTAACAATTTAAATAGGATGTTGCATTTAAAATGTAAAATTTTTCACAAATTTAAATTAACAACATTTAAAATTTGACAAATTGAAATTAATAATTTAACTAGAACATTGCAATTAAAATTTAAAGTACAAATCCACAAAGAAATTAACATTTAAGATTTGGTAAATTGCTCTCATCAAGGATACAAAGAGTGTCGTGTTTCAAATATTCATAAGAGTCATGTGGCAAAAATATACAAGAGACATGTTTCAAAAATATACAAGTGCCATGTTGGCAATATACAATGAATATTCACTCATCCACAGGTCTGAGCTTCTCGTTAGGACTAAGTTGTAGACCTACACTCTAAGCTATATGAAAAACATTGTAAAACTTTATTGTGGAAGGTTGTTTGCTTGGATTTACAGGCTTCCCATGCTAGGCTAGTCCGTGAAGCATGTCCAATAGAGCTTGTGTGGTATCAGTATGAACACTTGGTGGTATACATACATCCATTATCTTCATGATGTGATACAACATTGTGTATACATCTTGCTTAATACAAAATGGAGGAGGGTCCGTGCTATACTATTCTAGTGCCATGTCATGGTACTTGAGCTAAAAAGCCTGCACACTATCTAGACTTGTCTTCCTTTGTGCCAGATAACACTTCTTAGTGCTCGTTGATGTCATCATGCCCCAATCACAAATGCCTAAGTACACCTCTAAGGTTGACTCAGAGAAATGTAACAAAATGTTTTGCGCGTGCAAACATTTTATAGATTGTGACGGTGCATGAAGTGGACCATGCACACAAGGGCATGTAACGAAAAAAAACATCATTTATAGAAGTTGACGTGCTTTGAGGAAGGCAGTCTCATTCTAGTCTAGCAAAAATTAAAGAGCAAACCATATATTATGCATGTCACCACAAAATACCATCATGTTGGGTCTTAAAATTCTTGGAATTAGCTTGATCTACAAGATTCCATGGGGCGATTTCCAAAAGGCATTCTATGAAAAAGGCGATGTGCTTTGAGGGAGGTAGTCTCCTTCTAGTATAGCGAAAACAAGGACCATAACTTGTGCATGTCACTTTGACAGAGGTAGTCATAGCAAAAAAATGTAGCATAACTGGTGCATATCGTAGTAGAATATCATCATGATGGCTCTTCAAATTCTTGCAATTAGCCTGGTCTACAAGATAACATAGATCGGTTGGCAAAAAGAATCATATACAAAAGATGACATTCTTTAAGGGATGTATTCATCTTCTAGCTAGGCTCTAATACCATGAAGGAGAGAGGAGTGAGACACAAGATTGATCCCAAAAGTAGTTGGATTGATAGTTCATAGGTATATATAGTTGAGAGCTAGGTTGAGTTACGATATATAGCTCCAACAAGCCTTCCTACTTTAGCCATCCATGCCCTCTCTCTCAACTCCTCTCCCCTCCCATCCTAAGGGGCCTTGCTTCTTGCTCGAGGTCTCTCCTCAAAGCCCGCTCGTGCTCTTGAAGGGTCCTCCTCCGCCTAATGGCCTGAGCTTGCAGCTCCACACTGCTCCTCTGAATCGCATCGACAACCCACGCAGCCCATCAGTGCCATCTCTGAGTGCTCCCAAATCTCTGCCATAACCTGCTAAATCTCCTCGTCCTGCAAGAGGTCCTCTCGAATGTGGACCCCCATCTGGGAGAGACCTCGGCAAGGAGTGGTCGGACATCGTGGTACTTGCCAAAATCCCAATAGTGCCGCCTCTGTGTAATGCCCAGTCCCTAACATAGAAGCGGTCTAATCTCTCGAGCAATCCATCGTGTCTCCTCTGTCCAAAGGAGTCTTAAATACATGAGAAAAAGAATTAATCAAAACTTTGGTCATGAAATTAAATCATAACCCTTCTAGCAAAAGTGGAATTAATAGTTATCAGCCATACACTTCTAGTTCACAATGATCTTATGAGAGCACAACATTAATAGCTAAACACTTCTAGATCACAATGAGCTTATTTGTTTTAATATAAGTGGGCTTAAATAAATAAATAAAAGGAGGAACTAATTATGGGGTACGTGCAAGGGGGTGTGTGTGTGTGTGTGTGTGTGTGTGTGTGTGTGTGGGTAGCATAAGTTTGACGGTATATTCTTTTATAGGGGTCTAATAAACATAGGAGGCCTTTTTAGAGGGTTTACTTGTGACACTTAATAACAAATATTTTAAAGGGGGTGGTAAAAGAAGTTTTATTGATTACGGATAAGTTAAGGTAGAGCTCAAAAAAGGGGAAGGAACAAAGTTAGGGGGGTTTTCAACAACAAGAAAGTTACAAAACGGGGTTTAAGGGGGGGAGTAAGCTTGTGTAAGCAAATTTTAACCAAGGAGAAATTGTGTGTGGGCGGGAGGGGGGGAAAGCTTCTAGAACAATTTGTGTGGGACTCCTTTGTGTGCAAATATAATGCCAAGGAACTATGTGAGTGTGTGTGTGCAGGGCAAAGGCAGGGGAAGAATGTGTGCATGTGAAAATTTTAATTGAGAAAAATGTGCATGTGTGTGTGTGTGTGTGTGTGTGTTCAACCTATCAAACATTTATCTTATTATACTACTGGACTAGTTTTCAATGTCAAAGTAAATCAATTACAAACATCTACTATTGCCCTTTTCAAACAACTAGTGAGAATAGTCCATTAATAACCAACCTCTCAATACCCCATAAGTGAGAATAATCCATATCATACCATTCCTCTTAACAAGATGTCAAAGTGGGAGTCAATTATTATACTCACATTTATATCAGTACCTTGCAAAAAGTACAACGATACTGATGATTAGTCTCCAATAGAGAGTTCAATTATATTTAACGATACTTGGAGAAAATCCGTTGTAGAGTCCTTCTTGAAGTTACCAACACCATGTCTTCATGCCTTAGATTCTCTAATGCAAACCTGATGGAGAGGTATGCCGACTCAGCTACATCCATCCACAAACATAGCATGTTAGAACTGTTAGATATCAATGCTCCACTCTCGTGTAACTACGCGGGAACCAGCTAACTCTACTTGTAATCCCCCCATATGAGGAGAAGGCATTTGAGTAGCTCGGTTATCCGGTAGCTCCTGGTTTGGACACCAGATGGGGGCCATGTGTGGCCTGATGGCTAGACAGCTTCAGATAGAGTTGGGACACTACCAACTAGGCTACATGCAAGTGCGGGAAGGCATCCCATGACTGATCGCACTGAGGGTAGACAGAGCATTTCCCAAGGCAGCACCCCACTCTCGGGTTGCGGGGCCTGTTTGGAGCCCCAGATGATCCCAGATGGCTGTGGGTTGAACAGTGACCATAGGTTAGTTGCTCTATTTTGCGCATCGGTTCTATCGTGTGGTCGGTGGCCTATTTCGAGACCGACCCCCAGTCGGCCATTTTGGGCGAACTGGGTCGGTCACCCAATTGGGTCTAACTGACTACTAGTGGTGGCTATATAAGAGCAAGCCTGTGAAGCCCATTTCATCATTGGCTACAGCAACCCTAATTCCTTAGCATCCAGCCTCTGTCCTCTACTATTTTCAGCACACCATCGAAGCTTCTCTCACAAGAGCGCACGGGTGGGAGGCAGTGCCATCTATTGTATCAGTTCTACAGTAATCAAATTTTTTATTATCCATATTATCTGCTTTTCTCTCTTGCATACGAGATCCTGTTATCTGTTTTCTTACAGGAACATGTACACTATGAATTGTGGGACTGTAGGCTTCAATGCCGGCACATAGTTGTTAAATCCATGTCACTCGATCTAGATTAGCATAATCAAATCCTGGCATTTTACTATTAAATAGTAATCAGAGGTGGGCAATTAAAGATATGAAGAAATGTATATAAAATACTAGCAAATAAGCATTACCCAGATGGTTAAAAGTAAATCCAACCCATTGAAGAAAAACCGTGACAAGGAATTACAAAGATTCTAAAAGGTTGTCCTGCATCGGTAAGGCTTATAGGGTCAAATAAAATCCATCACAAATAAGCATTACCCAAATGGTTAATAGATAGAGGAAGTATAGCTGAACTTTGTGATTGCATAGATGTTCCCCTTGTTTGGAGTAGCACAAGGTTCCCTAAGTGAGATCAGAGGACTCAGGGAATGTGTAACAAATTCTTGATCCGTCGCTGCTAGACACACGGAGTGAAGAAATACTTCTCGCAACTCCAATTTCTATTAGCGATACATACCTAGTGTAGTCATTCAACAATCCTCTCAGAAATCACAAAGTAGTAAGCCATAATCGTCTACCTTCGAAATAGATTCCTCACACAGCCATCAAAATGAATCCCATTGCAACAATGAAGCAAAAGAATTGACAAGATCAAGCATAATTTCTTTGTTAAGCTGAGGGGATTTAAAGGAGATAGAAATCCACACATGCACGCACGCACGCATGCACATGCACACACACACACATGCACACATGTGTGAAGAGAGTGGGAGAGAAGGAAGGAGTCTCACTTGCAACTTTCTCACATACACAATGGGGGAATATACACAAAGGTGGAGGCTGAAAACACTTTTCCTCTTCTTAGTTTTGAAAGCCAAAAGAACTCTAAGTACAAAATACTAGGTGAATCCTATATGTGCATCTCAAACCAAACTCAGCTAACTAAGGTGGCATACTAACTGAGCCACTAACTAGAGTACATAAAGATAGTTGTCATCCAACTATTATTCATGGGCGATGTACCAACCGCATCTGTAGCTAACAAGTCGGTGACAAATGCACAACAGTCACCCTGGCATATCACGAGTGGAGCTCGATATCTCAACACTCCCCCTCGAGATCAATCCCAATTCCTGCATACCAAACAGGTCTCTGAACTTGCACAGCTTCTCTGCACCCAATGCCTTCATCAAAAATGTTAGCTAACTGATCCTCTGTGCTGGCATAAACTAGATCAATAAAACCTACTAGAGCCTTCTCCCGCACATAGTGATAATGCACCTCAATGTGCTTTGTTCTAGCATGATAGACTAGGTTATTTGCCAAGTGTATACTACTCATGTTGTCATAATAAATGACAACTGGCCCATCTGTAGACTGATGCATATCATAAAGTAGCTTACACAACCAAACTACCTCACATGCAGCCATTGCTGCACCCATGTACTCAGCCTCTGTGCTCAAGAAGGCAATTGTAGGCTGTTTCTTGCTACTCCAAGTGACTGCAGCACTCCCAAAAGAGAACATATATCCACTTGTAGATTGTCTATCAGAAATACTACCACCCCAATCAGCATCAGTGTATCCATGCAACTGTATTTGAACCCCAGTTTCATAAAATAGTCCATACTGCAATGTGGACATCACATACCTCAATATGCGTCTAGCCGTATCCAAATGAAGTTTCCTTGGAGCTTGCATAAACTGACTTACCAACCCAATAGCATAGCTCAAAATCTAGCCTGGTAATAGTCATATAAATCAAACTTCCTACTATGCGTCTATACATAGTAGGGTCTTCCAAAAGCTCACCTGCATCTGCACTCAACTTCACATTCAATTCCAAAGGAACTGAAATAGGCTTACAGCCTGTCATCCCGTATTTGGACAGCATGTCCAATCCATACTGCCTTTGCAAGAGCCATATCCCACTTGTGGATCTAATCACCTCAATGCCCAAGAAGTAATGTAGCTCTCCCAAATCCTTCATCTCAAACTTCTGCTTCAATGGCATTTTCACATGAAAGATATCTTCATCACTATCACATGTGATGATCAAATCATCAACATAAATGACAAGCAGCATAATGCCTTTCTCTGTTTTTCTCACATAAAGTGAGAAACCTGCCTTGGAAATCTGAAAGCCAATAGTGACAAAATACTGTCCTATCTTGTCAGACCATTTTCTGGGTGCTTGCTTCAAGCCATACAAGGCTTTCTTCAACCTGCAAACAAACTCAGGATGCACAGCATGAACATAACCTAATGGCTGCTCCATATAGACCTCTTCTTGCAAATCACCATGCAAGAAAGCATTCTTTACATCCATCTGATGTAAAGACCATCCCTTTGATGCAGCCATAGCAATGACTACTCTTATGGTTGCCATCCTTGCAACTGAACTAAATGTTTCTTCATAATCAATGCCATATGTCTGTGCATACCCCTTGATAACTAATCTTGCCTTGTATCTGTTTATAGAACCATCTACATTGTGCTTCACCTTATAAACCCACTTGCAGCCAATTGCATTCTTGTCTTTAGGCAAAGGCACCAATTCCCATGTAGCATTTGCTTCCAAGGCATCCATTTGCTCATCCATGGCTTTCTCCCATTTTTCTTTTCCCATGGCTTGCCCAAAAGAAGTGGGTTTTGGTTCATGTATCCCTTTGACCATATAGGCATAGTGAATGGCTATAAATCCATCATATTTCAACCTATCCACAGGATACCTAGCTCTAGTAGACCTACGCAAAATAGGCTCAGTACCAAGGGCTCTCAAAACATCCCTTGTCTTCCTTACTCCAGGTGTAACAATAGAAGGAATACCCAACCCATCATCAAGGTTCTGTTCTGAGCCACTGGATTCACCATCCACATAAGAGTGACCTGCATTCACATCAACCATGGGCTGATCTACTTTCTCTTTTCCTTTTCGTGATACTTGCATACCACTATCTGCATTGCTTTGAGGAGATCCTCTTGATCTCAATCTCCTTGTCCATGGCAAAGTATGTGAACCACTGCTAGAGGACACTACAGGTCCACTAATATTTTGTGATTGCTGCTATGAATTCAGTGTAGCATTACCATTTTGTGCATCTACATCATCAATCGCATTTACTAGTTTATACCAGCTGCTCATCTCATCAAAACCAACATCGCTGCTCACTGTAAACTTATGAGCAGAAGGGTTATAGCATCTATACCCTTTCTACTACAGAGAATAACCAATAAAGATGCACTTCTCAGCTTTTGGATCCAACTTGGATCTCAACTCATCTGGCACATGAACATAGGCAATGCAACCAAAAACTTTCAAATGAGAAATATCTGGTTTCCTACCAGTATACCTCTCCTTTGGCATCATGTCATGTATTGCTACAATGGGAGTCATGTTCATTATGTAGACTACTGTAGCAATTGCTTCAGCCCAATAATAATCTGGCAGGTCTTTTTCGTTGAGCATGGCATGAGATACCTCTCCAATATGCCTGTTTTTCCTTTCTGCAAGTCCATTTTGTTGTGGGGTATGACTGCATGAATATTGTTGCTTTATGCCATGCTCCTACAGGAAACTTGCAAATGTATTTGAGAGGTACTCTCCCCCTCCATCTGACATTAGGCATTTTATTTGCAGGCCCGTTTCTTTTTCAACCATAGCTTTAAAAGCTTTGAAATGCCCAAACACTTCACTTTTCTTTTTCATAAATTACACCCAAACTTTTTTGCTGTAGTCATCAATAAAAGTGACAAAATAATGATAGCCTCCAATAGATGCAGCTTTAGTAGTCCACACATTAGAGTGGATAAATTCCAATGGGCTCTTACTCTCTTGAACATGTCTAGGAAATGGTTTCCTTGCCTGTTTTCCAAATTGATAGGCTTCACATACCTTATGCATTTCTGCAACCTTGAACTTAGGCAATCCTGAAATAATATTTTGGGCCTGCATTAATTTAAGTCGTTGTACATTAACATGACCAATGCGTTTATGCCAGATATGAATATCTGCAACTACACTGGTCCCATGTGCAAACATTGCTGCACTCAATTCAATTCAGGCATGTCCGCATCCAACATAAACATCCTACTCTTCTTCTTCCCTTTTGCTACCAAGCAACCTTTATTTTTCATATCCTCAACAAAGCATCCATGAGGATTAAATCTGACCTACAAGCCCTGCTCAACCATTTGACCAACAAAAACCAGGTTCTTGGTGATATTCGGGACATGAAATACATCAAACAGGTATTTCTTTTTTCCACCCTACATAGACAAAGGAATTTGACCAATCTGCACAATAGGATGTGCAGTATCATCACCAGTCTCCACAAATCCTGGTCTTTCCATTTTCCTTGCATCCTACATCCATTTTGCATGACCTGTCATGTGGTTTGACACACCTGAGTCAACATACCACACATCATTGCTTTCTTCTGCACTTGTCACAAAATTGGTCATGTGCTGCACCATAAATAGATGCTCATTTCTGTCATCACCATGTCTACTAGAGGATGCATAATTTCCTTACTATAATTTTTCAGTCATGATGTCATTCTGCTTTTTATAGCAGTCTTTAACCATATGACCCATTTTACCACAACGGTAGCATTCAACATTGCTGTTTGTATTTTGGCCTCTCTGCCATCCACCACGACCTCTTTGGCTCCCCCTGCCTCTAAAGTTACCATGTCCTCCTCCATAGGACTAGTTTTATCATGGCCTCCAAATCGGCCTGCTCTACCTCTACCTCTATCTCTTTCAGTATTTGAGTAGAAGACAGCTTCTTTTGAAGTTCCTCCTAAAGAAGATGCACCACCATTTCTCTGCTCTTCAGAAATTAGAAGAGCAATCAACTCCTCAAAATCATGAAAATTCTCACGGAGGGCAATGGATGTCCGGAATTCTGCATAATCCTTTCCTAGACCATTCAAGGTCACATAAATCATCTTCCACTGGCGACCCAATAGAAGCAAGTGCATCTGCAATCTTCTTCACCTTCATGTGGTAGTCATTGATGCTCATATTTTCTCTCTGCACATTATGCAACTCTTGCTTGAGCTGCATTTTTCTAGCTTGCATATTTGTGCTATACTTTTTTGTCGAAGTATCCCACGCCTCGTTCGACGTGCTTGCATCCTGAATATGCACAATCATAGAATCTAAAATACTGATAGACAGCTAGTACATAACTTTTCTAGCTCTCTCATGCCAACCTTTAAATGCATGCAACTCCTGTTGATTGGGAATATTAGCAATAACTGATTCTTGTTTAGCTCCAGTAATGAACTCCCAATAGCCTTTTCCCCTAAGGAAATTCATCATTCTAAAATTCCATGCTTGGAAGTTGTTCTTGTCAAGCTTTTCAGTGACAATCTGTGAAAGAGCATGGTACCAGTCCCATGTATCAAAATAACATGCTTCTAATTATAATTAATACTTCGAGCTTCTAGAAATATTACCTCTACCATATGGAGACTTCTTGTGTATATCAAATATGTGAAGAGGAATTGCATCTCCTTGTAAATCTTCCATAGCAATCGATGCGTTCAATAACTTGATGTTGTTCCAAACATCATGGCGTAGCAACTAAGGAAAGGGGTTGGTCACATAATCCTTGTGCCACAATTAGGCCTGAAACTTCAATCAACTGAAACAAGTCAATCCAAGTATAGCCATCAGTCGTAAGATTTTTCTTATCTTACAATGGACATACTAGTGTGTGTTCAACATATCAAACATCTATCCTATTATACTACTATACTAGTTTTCAATGTCAAAGTAAATCAATTACAAACATCTACTATTGCCCTTTTCAAACAACGAGTGAGAATAGTCTATTAATAACCAACCTCTCAATACCCCATAAGTGAGAGTAATCCATATCATACCATTCCTCTTAGCAAGGTGTCAAAGTGGGAGTCAATTATTATACTCACATTTATATCACTACCTCGCAAAAAGTATAATGATAGTGATGATTAGTCTCCAATAGAGAGTTCAATTATATTTAACAATACTTGGAGAAAATCCATTGTAGAGTCCTTCTTGAAGTTGCGAACACCATGTCTTCATGCCTTAGATTCTCTAATGCAAACCTAATGGAGAGGTATGCCGACTCACCTGCATCCATCCACAAACATAGCAAGTTAGAACATGTACACTATGAATTGTGGGATTGCATGCTTCAATGCTGGCACACAGTTGTTATCCGTGTCACTCGATCTAGATTAGCATAATCTAATCCTGGCATTTTACTATTCAATAGTAATTAGAGGTGGGCAATTAAAGATATGAAGAAATCTATATAAAATGTTAGTGAAATCCAAGTAATAAGTGGGAATCTCAAATAAACCATAAATATGGGAGTTCCAACCAAGTCCAAGGGAATTCCCAAGGTCAAAAAATCCAAATATAACATCCGTATACTTTAACCTTTTCTTAATTTCCTATCGCATTTTCTAATTACCAGTATCGAAGGACAGATTCCATGCTATAAGGCCATGGTCCCATTCCAAGTCCAATTTTCCTAATTATAACAAGTTATCGACTCATGGCAAATAAATGATAAATGATGGCCTTTTCCATTTATCAAAGTATAAAGTGTAAAGTTTAAAATATCAGAGCATAAAGTGTAAAGTGTCCCTGTTACCATACAAGTTCTCATGAGATAAAATCCCAATGGCCAGATTGTGAGTTTGGTTAGAGATAGAGAGTCAAAGTCAAGATTTCTGTGTCTAGCCCAACCATTTTCAATTCTAGCAAACAAATAATATCTGGCCAAGGGTGTAAAAACTTCCATTTCATATAAAATTCACTAGTAATATGCAAAATAATTCTATTTTAAAATACAACTTAAGGCATTTTCCCAAGAAAATCCACCTAGAGCACTCCTTTATTTGATTTCTTAAAGCATTAATCCTTCTGCTCTCTCCATTATTCTTGAAAGACCAATATGGCACATGATATATAAAACTTCAAAGTATTTAACCATGGTAAAAAAGAAATCCATATCAACATTAGTTTAACAAGAGGGAAAGAAATATTTCCTTTTGATGCCACTTTTCTCCAAATATCAAGATAATGCCTTCACTGCATCACTTGTATCTCCATTCCAATGTGTTTGTTCATAATTATTTTTGGGATATATATATAAATGTCTTACCTATCATATAGAATCCCAATATGTATTAGGCTTCCACACAAAACTCTCATGATAAATCCGTTACCTTTTTCTAATAACAACAAATTCCCAAGTAGTTAAAGGAAATCAATTCAGAACTATGAAGCCCTATGATCTAGTTAGTCATCCAACTCACGAGGCAATGAAGAGTAGTCAAGATGCATAGTATAATATTAGGGACATCATGCATCACCAAAAGACATCGTGAGTTTGTATCACAAGCTTGGCTGTGCGAGCAGAGTCGCAACCTCTCAAAGTTGCTTCTAGTTTCAACCTCCCAGTTTCTTGCGCATCGTCCCAAATGAGGTTTGGGTAGTAGTCAAAGTAAGATGATGGCATTGTTGAGATATCGGGCTCCACTCGCGATATGCCAGGGTGACCGTTGTGCATTTATGTCACCGACTTATTAGCTGCATATGCGGTTGGTACACCGCCCCCATGAATAATAGCTGGATGATAGCTATCCTTATGTACTCTAGTTCGTGGCTCAGTTAGTATGCCACCTTAGTTAGCTGAGTTTGGTTTGAGACCCACATATAGGGTTCTCCTATTTCTTTGTACTAAAGTTCTTTTGGCTTTCACAACTAAGAAGAGGAAAATTGTTTTCAGCCTCCACCTTTGTATGTATTCCCCCATTGTGTATGTGAGAAAGCCGCAAGTGAGACTCCTTCCTTCTCTCCCACTATCTTCACATGGTATCAGAGCCTAGTTTGTGGTAAGGAGATCAAGAAATCAAACCAAGTTCGCAGTATCCTGGTAAGAGGACTAGTGTTGCTTTCCTTTTTTAAGTTTGGGAGCAAATCTCTGTAGGTAGCACACCCGAAAAGTGCAAGAGTGATGGGATATCTCAAGGTGTATGCCTCAGGCACACCTTATGTTTCTATGTGTGAGTGCTAGAGGCACAGTTAGGTGCCCACAAGCACAGTTAGGTGGTGGAGAGCCACATAGGATGATTGAGAGAATCTAGGAGCAGATTGAGGAGATGATTGTGGAGCTCTGAAGTCATCAGTGATGTCAGTGAGCATGTATGAGGTGCCTACTTAAGGACCTCACTCTTCTTCATTCTACAAGCAAGTAATGCAAGTATTCTGAGTTTGTGTCCACTCTTTCCTTTCCTTTCAGCTTACCAACATGGTATCAGAGCCATTTGATCCCCCTTGATCCATTTATGCCACATCATCATCTTCTTCTTCATCTTCTTCTTCACCATCTCTTCCTCTTCTTCCCAAAGTTTGCTTAAGCTTGTTCTCCTCCGGTTCTCCACCATTTCCCATGCCCTTCCTGCTGGAGATCCACCTCGAAGGGGCGAACCCCTGGCTGAAAGGAATTGACAAAACTCGCGCTCGTTTCGTCGCCATTACACGCAGTTCGTCGACTGTTGCTTCTACGTTTTCTCTCAGCATACTCCATACTTCTCTAATTCCTTTTAGGGGGAGGTAGTCCATACCTAGAGCTATCTTGTACTAAAATCTAAGCAGCAATAGCTGCATATTCAAGGAGAAATTAGTGAAAAACCAATCGACTTTGAAGGGGCAAGCTATGGCCACCTGACGCAGCTCTGAAGAGTAAGCTACAAGCCCTCCAAGTTCAGCCTTTTGGTTTTGACAGTTTTGGACAAGTTTTTGAAGATGATGCTACATAAAATGCTACTCTAGCATTTCTGGTTATTTGAAACTTTCAATAACTTGAGTACAAGTGTGGCTTCAGTTTTGTTTTGAATTACTAGAACTGGTTTTGATTGGAAAGTATTCATTTTAGCCACTTCTATGAAGCATGTAAGAAGAAGCATCATTGATTGAATATTGGTCACTAGTCTTTGCTACATCAAGTGCTCATATTTTGGAAGTTTTTCAGTTATTTTTTGCCTTGTAAGAGAGAAAGACACTGCCCAATATCTGGGTTAGACCCTCTCATGGCTACCCTATTGAATCTAGAGAAGTTCAATGGAAAGGGCTTCCACACATGGCAGATGAAGGTGAAATTTGCATTGATGAGGGAGAACTTATGGGGACTTGTCAAACCAACTCCTACCGCTTCTTCTACGGCCTCCAATGCTGAAGAATCCTCAACTCCGACACGACCGGCAAGGGATCCAGCTAGAGAAGAAAAAGCATATGGTATCATTGCTCTTGCTTTAGGAGATGATTATATTCACCATATCTCTGACTTGGAGTCTCCTTCAGAAGCTTTGACATGATTTTTGGTGCTAGCTCTCACATCTCTAAACTATCACTTAAAATCTCTTTCTTTGAATTGAAGATGGCTAGTGGTACTACTTTAGCAGCTCATGTCAACTATATGCGGAGTCTTATGACTCAATTAGCTTCTATTAACTCTCCTATTACTCCAGATGATGCTATGGCAGTGTTACTTAAGAGTATGCCTGAAGATTATGATCACATAGTTAGCACTTTGAAAAATCTTCCTAATCCTAATCTTGAAGGTATTATCTCTGCCCTCCAAGAAGAAGAAAGGCATATGGAGCTCAGGAAAGGCAATGACACTGTTTATGCTGTAAAAGTCCAGAAGGGCAAGTATACCCCTTGCAATCACTGTGGAAAGACAAATCACCTTTCAAAGGACTGCTTCAAAATTAATCCATGCAAGCACTGTGGCAAGAACAACCATAATGAGAAGTTTTGCAGAGCCAAAGCAAAGACAGAAAATGCAAATCTACTTTCAGTTGATGAGCCTCCACAAGATGAGGCATCCTTTGAAGATTATGCATTTTAAAACATCTCTATGTATGCTCCAGATCTCTCTTTTTATGTCAAGGTACTCAGCCTGGATAGTCCTCCAAAATGAATGAAATAAACTATTGTGTTTTGTAAACACCTCTGGTCACCTTATGATGTAGGCCATGTGTATGTTTTGCTCCATGGTACCTCCTGCAGACATTGTGTGCATGTACATGCAGGGGAGATAACCATTGGAAAGTCTTTTTGTATCCCTTTTGTTTACCTTACACCCATGGGAACCCTTGCTAGCATGAGAACCCAGCCATAGATTTATCCTTGACCACCATGAGATGGCATGAGAAACTATGAGACTAGATGTATCCTTGACATAGCCTGAGGCATTCCCTTGAGGGGGGGTTTGATGGGATATCTCAAGGTGTATGCCTCAGGCACACCTTATGTTTCTATGTGTGAGTGCTAGAGGCACAGTTAGGTGCCCACAAGCACAGTTAGGTGGTGGAGAGCCACATAGGATGATTGAGAGAATCTAGGAGCAGATTGAGGAGATGATTGTGGAGCTCTGAAGTCATCAGTGATGTCAGTGAGCATGTACGAGGTGCCTACTTAAGGACCTCACTCTTCTTCATTCTACAAGCAAGTAATGCAAGTATTCTGAGTTTGTGTCCACTCTTTCCTTTCCTTTCAGCTTACCAACAAAGAGTGCATTGTCTCAGATTGAGACGCCCTTCGCGGTGTGGCGAGAGGGCAATATATGCTGCTTTGAGACTTTATTTTTTTGATTCGAGGCCATTTCGGGGCCCGTTTTGGAGGCGGAAGTTCTCCGCAAGCACTGAGAAAAAAGCCCTGTTTTTACTGTGCGACCACTGCTCTGCAGGTCGGTGAAAAGTTATCACAGAAATTGCATCGTATGCCTGTGTGCAGAGATACTGGGAGTTACAGAATCATCCTTATTGCCTGTTGATGTAAAATCATCACTAGGAAGTGACTGTGTGGTCAAATACCACTTTCGTCAATTTTGCAGATTTGCCCTTGTGAGGCAGAAGCTGTGTTTTTTGTAGTGACAGAATATTTTGCAGTGTTCTGTAATGGCGTCTGATTCTCTTTCATAGATTGTCACTGAAAAGCTTGACAAGAACAACTTCCAAGCATGGAAGTTTGGAATGACAAATTTCCTTATGGGAAAAGGCTATTGGGAGTTCATTACAGAAAATGAAGAAGAACCAATTCTTCCTAATGTTCCCAATCAACAGGAAATGCAGGCATTTAAAGGATGGCATGAGAGAGCCAGAAAAGTTATGTACTAGCTATCTATCAGTATTTTGGATTCTATGATTGTGCATATTCAAGATGCAAGTATGCCAAAGGAGGCATGGGATACTTTGGCAAAAATGTACAGCACAAATACGCAAGCCAGGAAAATGCAGCTCAAGTAGGAGTTGCACAATGTGCAGAGAGAAAATATGAGCATCAATGACTACCACATGAAGGTGAAGAAAATTGCAGATGCACTTGCTTCCATTGGGTCACCAGTGGAAGATGATGATTTAGTTTCTGTGACCTTGAATGGTCTAGGAAAGGATTATGCATAGTTCTGGACATCCATTGCCGTCTGTGAAAATTTTTTTGACTTTGAGGAGTTGTTTGCTCTTCTAATTTCTGAAGAGCAGAGAAATGATGGTGCATCTTCTTCAGGAGGAACTTCAAAAGAAACTGTCTTCTACTCAAATGCTAGAAGAGGTAGAGGCAGAGGTAGAGCAGGCCGATCTGGAGGCCGTGGTAGAAATCAGAATATGCAGCAAACTCAAGAAAACCAATCCTATGGAGGAGGACGTGGTAACTCTAGAGGCAGGGGGAGCCAAAGAGGTCATGGTGGATGGCAGAGAGGCCAAAATGCAAACAGCAATGTTGAATGCTACTATTGTGGTAAAATGGGTCATATGGCTAAAGACTGCTACAAAAAGCAGAATGACATTATGAATGGAAAATTGTAGCAAGGCAATTATGCATCCTCTAGTAGATAGGGTGATGACAGAAATGAGCATTTGTTTATGGTACAGCACATGACCAATTCTGTGACAAGTGCAGAAGAAAGAAATGATGTGTGGTATGTTGACTCAGGTGCATCAAACCACATGACAGGTCATGCAGAATGGATGCAGGATGCAAGGAAAATAGAAAGATCGGGATTTGTGGAGATGGGTGATGATACTGCACATCCTATTGTGCAGATTGGTAAAATTCCTTTGTCTATGTAGGATGGGAAAAAGAAATACCTGTCTGATGTATTTCATGTCCCAAATATCACCAAGAACCTGGTTTCTCTTGGTCAAATGGTTGAGTAGAGCTTGCAGGTCTGATTTAATCCTCATGGATGCTTTGTTGAGGATATGAAAAATAATGGTCGCTTGATAGCAAAAGGAAAGAAGAAGGGCAGGATGTTTACGTTGGATGCGGACATGCCTGAATTGAGTGCAGCAATGCTTGCACATGGGACCGATGTAGTTGCAGATATTGATATCTGGCATAAACACATTGGTCATGTTAATGTACAACGACTTAAATCAATGCAGGCCCAAAATATAGTTGCAGGATTGCCTAAATTCAAGGTTGTAGAAATGCATAAGGTATGTGAAGCCTGTCAATTTGGAAAACAGACAAGGAAACCATATCCTAGACATGTTCAAGAGAGTAAGAAGCCATTGTAATTAATCCACTCTGATGTGTGGACTACTAAAGCTGCATCTATTGGAGGCTGTCGTTATTTTGTCACTTTTATTGATGACTACAGCAGAAAATTTTGGGTGTATTTTATGAAAAAGAAAAGTGAAGTGTTTGGGCATTTTAAAGCTTTTAAAGCTATGGTTGAAAAAGAAACAGGCCTACAAATAAAATGCCTAAGGTCAGATGGAGGGGGAGAGTACCTCTCCAATGAGTTTGCAAGGTTCCTACAGGAGCATGGCATAAAGCAGCAATATTCATGCAATCATACCCCAGAGCAAAATGGACTTGCAGAAAGGAAAAACAGGCATATTGGAGAGGTATCTCGGGCCATGCTAAATGAAAAAGACCTACCAGATTATTATTGGGCTGAAGCAATTGCTACAGTAGTTTACATAATGAATAGGACTCCTAGTGCAGCAATACATGGCATTACGCCAGAGGAGATGTATACTGGTAGGAAACCATATATTTCTCATTTGAAAATTTTTGGTTGCATTGCCTATGTTCATGTGCCAGATGAGTTGAGGTCCAAGTTGGATCCAAAAGCTAAGAAGTGCATCTTTATTGGTTATTCCCTGCAGCAGAAAGGGTATAGATGCTATAACCCTTCTACTCATGAGTTTACAGTCAGCAGAGATGTTGTTTTTGATGAGATGAGTAGCTGGTATAAACCAGTAAATGTGATTGATGATGTAGATGCACAAAATGGTAATGCTACACTGAATTCATAGCAGTAATCACAAAATATTAGTGGACCTCCAGTGTCCTCTAGCAGTGGTTCACATACTTCGCCATGGACAGGCAGATTGAGATCAAGAGAATCTCCTCAAAGCAATGCAGATAGTGGTATGCAGTATCAGCCCATGTTTGATGTGAATGCAGGTCACTCTTATGTGGATGGTGAATCCAGTGGCTCTGAACAGAGCATTGATGATGAGTTGGGTATTCCTTCTGTTGTTACACCTGGAGTAAGGAAGACCAGGGATGTTTTGAGAGCACCTGGAAGTGAGCCTATTTTGCGCAGGTCTACCAGAACTAGGTATCCTGTGGATAGGCTGAAATATGATGGATTTACAGCCATTCACTATGCCTATATGGTCAAAGTGATACAAGAACCAGAACCCACCTCTTTTGAGTAAGCCATGGGAAAAGAAAAATGGGAGAAAGCCATGGATGAAGAAATGGATGCCTTGGAATCAAATGCTACATGGGAATTGGTGCCTTGGCCTAAAGACAAGAATGCAATGGGCTATAAGTGGGTTTATAAGGTGAAGCACAATGCAGATGGTTTTGTGAACAGATACAAGGCAAGATTAGTTGTCAAGGGGTATGCACAGACATATGGCATTGATTATGAAGAAACATTTAGTCCAGTTGCAAGGATGGCAACCGTAAGAGCAGTCATTGCTATGGCTGCATCAAAGGGATGGTCTTTAGATCAGATGGATGTAAAGAATGCCTTCTTGCATGGTGATTTGCAAGAAGAGGTCTTTATGAGCAGCCACCAGGTTATGTTCATGCTGTTCATCCTGAGTTTGTTTGCAGGTTAAAGAAAGCCTTGTATGGCTTGAAGCAAGCACCTAGAGCATGGTCTGACAAGATAGGACACTATCTTGTCACTATTGGCTTTCAGATTTCCAAGGTAGATTTCTCACTTTATGTGAGAAAAACAGAGAAAGGTATTATGCTGCTTGTCATTTATGTTGATGATTTGATCATCACAGGTGATAGTGATGACGATATTCTTCATGTGAAAATGCTATTGAAGTAGAAGTTTGAGATGAAGGATTTGGGAGAGCCGCATTATTTCTTGGGCATTGAGGTGATTAGATCACCAAGTGGGATACAGCTCTTGCAGAGGCAGTATGGATTGGACATGTTGTCCAAATATGGGATGACAGGCTGTAAGCCTATTTCAGTTCCTTTGGAATAGAATGTGAAGCTGAGCGCAGATGTAGGTGAGCTTTTGGAAGACCCTACTATCTATAGACGCATGGTAGGAAGTTTGATTTATATGACTATTACCAGTCAGTTTATGCAAGCTCCAAGGAAACCACATTTGGATGCGGCTAGATGCATACTCAGGTATGTGAAGTCCACATTGTAGTATGGTCTATTTTATGAGGCTGGGGTTCAGATACAGTTGCATGGATACACTGATGTTGATTGGGATGGTAGTATTTCTAATAGACGATCTACCAGTGGATATGTGTTCTCTTTTGGGAGTGCTGCAGTCACTTGGAGCAGCAAGAAACAGCCTAAAGTTGCCTTGTGGAGCACAGAGGCTGAGTATAGGGGTGCAGCAATGGCTGTATGTGAGGTAGCTTGGTTGCATAAGCTACTCTATGATATGCATCAGTCTACAGATGGTACAGTTGTCATTTATTGTGACAACATGACCAGTATACACTTGGCAAATAACCCAGTCTATCATGCTAGAACAAAGCACATTGAGGTGCATTATCACTATGTGCGGGAGAAGGTTTTACTAGGTCTTATTGATCTAATTTATGTCAGCACAGAGGATCAGGTAGCTGACATATTCACGAAGGCATTGGGTGCAAAGAAGCTGCGCAAGTTCAGAGACCTGCTTGGTGTGCAGGAATTGGGATCGAGCTCGAGGGGGAGTGTTGAGATATCGAGCTCCACTCGCAATATGCCAGGGTGACCGTTGTGCATTTATGTCACCGACTTGTTAGCTGCAGATGCGGTTGGTACACCGCCCATGAATAATAGTTGGATGACAGCTATCCTTTTGTACTCTAGTTCGTGGCTCAGTTAGTATGCCACCTTAGTTAGCTGAGTTTGGTTTGAGACCCACATATAGGGTTCTCCTATTTCTTTGTACTAGAGTTCTTTTGGCTTTGACAACTAAGAAGAGGAAAACTGTTTTCAGCCTCCACATTTGTATGTATTCCCCCATTGTGTATGTGAGAAAGCCGCAAGTGAGACTCCTTCCTTCTCTCCCACTATCTTCATAGGCATATCATACAGGAGCATCCTCCAAACCAACATACAAAGCAGCTAGTAATGCAACAGCAAACGAGGGAAGGTCATTCCAACAGAGAAATCTCGAACCGAAAGCGAAACAAAGAAAATCCATCCCATTGAAGGTCCATGATTTTAAAAGAAAATCCAACCCATTGAAGAAAAACCGTGACAAGGAATTACAAACCTTCTAAAAGGCTGTCATGCATCGGTAAGGCTTATAGGGTCAAATAAAACCCATCACAAATAAGCATTACCTAGATGGTTAATAGATAGGGGAAGTATAGCTGAACTTTGTGATTGCATAGATGTTCCCCTTGTTTAGAGTAGCACAAGGCTCCCTAAGTGAGATCAGAGGACTCAGGGAATGTGTAACAAATTCTTGATCCATTGCTGCTAGACACACGGAGTGAAGAAATACTACTCCCAACTCCAATTTCTATTAGCGATACATACCTAGTGTAGTCATTCAACAATCCTCTCGGAAATCATGAGGAAACTAGGCGTTGATCTCTACCATGAAAACAAACGTATTGGAGATGAAAGAACCTAGATCTACTGGTTTCTTTGAGGTAGAGAGTCATAGTCATGGTAGAGAGAATTCTTGCATAGAGTTGTAGCTATACAGTTGTAGGCAGAGAATTCTTGCATAGAGCTATAGCTATACATTTGTAGCCAGCGAATTCTTCAATAGAGCTATAGCTATACAACTGTAGCTAGCGACTCTCTTGAGTGCATAAGGTGAGAAGATCTTCAACATAGCTATTCTAGAGTAGCAAATGACAAGCAAATGTGTCTGAGATATTTGTACTGTCCCAGAAATGTTCTCACATCTAGGATAGTTCAGAACTCAAAATTGGGAAAGCTAATACATGTAAGTAATTGGCGCGGGAAGCTCCTATATGTAAATGGTGCATGGAGCTCAAGGAATGGAAGGAGTCCGTGGTGGGAGTATCTAGGCAATCCGGAAAGCTTTACATAGCATATAATAATTTAGAGGCTGAGAGTCAGTGAAACCAGAGCTAAACGGTAGACAAAGGTTTTTCTCTGTGGTGGGCAAGCAGTTTCGGTGATGAACCTTGCTTTTCTTTAAAACACTTGCCCATCGTCACTAACATCTAGGTACTCTGTGGCCGTCAGCGAGCTTAGTTTAGAGACTAAATGAGCATGAATTCAAGAGAAGTCAAGAGAAGTATCCTTGTAAAGAGCAATCTACTGGAAATCAAGAGAAGTCTCCGAACGACTAGCATCCAATGAGGAGAGCACACAAAATTTCGTGAGAGCCCTTTCTTGGTGGTTAAGGTTTGGCTCCCTTAAGTCTTCTGCCATCTCAAGAGCATTGCTAATGCATGTTCGAGTTGAATAGTGGACTGGCGAAAGTCGAATAGTGTGCCATCTTCTACTTCTTCCATCCCAGCTCGTGTAGAATATATTGGGTACTCCATCTTGGTAATAGAGAGAGAGAGCCAGTGTACTTCCCCATGCATTTATTCCCATAATAGAGCACATTTCTTAGACTAGTAGGCTCTCTTAAACAATGTCTGACAATAAGATCCTTAAGGATCACATGCCAACTAGAGCCATTGAATTCCACTAGTGGTGGTCCAAGCAAGATGCCTTGGTTCACCCTCCATCATTTAGTACCTATGGTACAAGTGTCCATTTTCTATCTTTTTTAATATATATAAAAATTGTTAATATACAACTCTTTAGTAATGGGCCACTAAAGTGCTGACAAGTGTTCTATGCATACTTGGTCAAGGGGCCACCTCTTTTTTCACCACGTGGTGGTCCAAGTTTTTTCAAGCTTTTACCAAGGACATTTTTATTTCTATAATATTTAATTATAAAGGTCATAAGAAGAGGTCTCAACATATACAAATCCTTGGGGTCTAAACATATATAAATCACATCCAACCCATTTTGATTTCCCTTATCATGGTTATGGATCCTAAATCCATCTCTTGTTCTCTATAAATAGATAATCATGAAGAAAAGGTCCACGATATTCTTATGGACAATCAAAGTGTTGATAACCCCAAGTAATGCCATTATACCCAAGGGGATTTGTGTGTGTGTGTGTGTTTCCCACCAACCACATTCCCACAGGTCTGACACACAATCCAAGTGAGTGCATTAGCCCGCCCATCACCATGGATTGGGTCGGATTACTGCCCTAGTTTAAATCATAAACTTAAACTTAAATTTAAATGGATATACTAGTGTCTCAATCCTCTCTAACCAGTGAGTGAAAAGTAAGTAAAAGTATCAATCACGACCTAGCAACCAAGAGAAAGTGCTGGTCCTATGGTCCCCATGCCATAAGCAGGCCTGAAACTTAAACTTAAATGGATATACTAGTGTGTCAATCCTCTCTAGCCACCAGTAAGTGACAAGTAAGTAAAAGCATCAATCCTCTCTAACTAGTCGGTGGAGGGTGGTCAAATTTCCATAGTCATGGAAGAGTCCTTAGACTAGTTGGTCAGGGATATTCATAGAATGTATCAAGTGCAAGACGCTCGACCAATTGGTCGAAGGTATCAGTCCCACGTATCAAAATAACATGCTTCTAATGATAATTAATACTTCAAGCTTCTAGAAAGATTACCTCTACCATATGGAGACTTCTTGCTTCTTGCTAATATCAAATATGTGGAGAGGAATTGCATCTCCTTGCCATGGTTATGGATGCTAAATCCATCTCTTGTTTTCTATAAATAGATAATCATGAAGAAAAGGTCCATGATATTGTTATGGACAATCAAAGTGTTGATAACCCCAAGGAATGCCATTATACCCAAGGGGATTTTTGTGTGTGTGTGTGTGTGTGCGTGCGCGCGTAATGTATATGTATATGTATACGTATATGTATATGTATATGTATATGTATATGCATATGCATATGGATATGTGTATGTGTATGTATATGTATATGTACATGTATATGTATATGATACACACACACACAATGGTATGCATTTATTAAATATTAGATGCAATGGCATTCTCTCAATATGTATATGCTTGGTATGTGTAGACTTTACTTCCATGTATGTTCTATGTTTCATATAAGATAACTAATATAGAGCGAGTTTCATAGTAAGAGCATAGTTAAGGTAATAAGAGCTCAACTAGCTTATGTCCAGTTATGTATTGGCTAAGATTATGGATATAGCAATGACATATAATGATATTACTAAGTGTCATCTCTTACTGCATTGCTTATATACATTAAGAACATGATTGCATAGGAGACAAGCCAAATCAAGAATCTATTCAATGACAATATTATAAAGCATATATGGCATAGTTTATTCAAACCCAAAAGAAATAATGACCAATGGATGGACTTATTAGATGAATGAATCAACGAAGCCCCAAGACAACAAATAGAATGCATAGGACAGGACCAATGAAGCGGTTGTAAAGTGCTTTGTGACAAATTGCACCTAGTTAAATGGAGCCTTTGTGGATGGATGGATTCATATAGACAAAGCTTGCCAAAGTTGGAAGCTGAAAATCTTCCCAAACTGACATGGATGATAGACTATACGAATTGTGTAGCCCATCCATGATCAAATACCATCAATATCTTGATAAGTGGCTTTCCCTAAGGGTCTTTAACATGTTGGTGCTTTCTCTAAATTCAACTACCTCTTATGTATATGTTCTTCACTGGGGTTTTAGAGAGCTAGCCTTTTTTGCAGAGGATGTAATAGGAGGTCTAGAAGTTGCACAAATAGTTCTAAGCTCTAGAAGAGTCATGACAACACACTTAACCACCATGAGTGAAGTTATGATGCTGGTAAATAGTAATGAATGAGAGATATCTCCTAACATCGCTATATTCCTGGGTTGACTTGGGTGTAAAGGGAAAGTTTCCTATAGACCCATGGCAAGGATGGAAATGAACATGTTCACCTAAGAATTAAACTATGATCCAAGTCTTCTTATTTTTCCCAAACATGTTCACCAATGAATTAAACTATGATCGAACTCTTGTACAACAAATATGTATTTTGAATATATGGATTCTTGTATGTGAACAAAACATATGGATTCTTGTCTATATCCATTGACCATTGAATATATTTTTTCTTTGTACATGTTGGTCATATATGCATTTGTCTTAAGTAGATAGTTTGAATTTCTTTTGTATGTAGGTGCATGGTTGAACATTTGGAATGCATTAGGAGAGGAGACATAGGGAGAGATTTTAGAAAAAGATGTGCCCAAGTGTGGTGGATTTATGTTATGAAAGTGCGATTGGAAAAGGGCATCACATAGAATGAGGATCCACCCTGCTTTGTCCTCCTAAAACTTTAGATTGGTGAAGTCTCCTCCAATTATCCAAGAGTCTCCATCTCTTTGTAAGCTACCTCTAGAAAGAGGGGCACTAATAAGGACAAGTTGGGGTGTAAATATTCAAGATCCCAATCTTGAATTCTCTGATCTAGAGGCCAATCTGAACCACCATCCCCCCAATAAGATCTTCTTGATCAAGCACATTCAATGCTATAGAGTGTGATACGAAAATACAAACCCCACTACTCCTACCCATTGTTGGGGTACCATACCTTGAAGTCTCTTCCTAGGCAAGGTCAACACCATTGCTTGATGTCCACTGCTATTGAAAACATGCATTCCTAAATTAGGAGGATATATATTGACCTTCCCATCATAGCCCTTTGCAACCATATTAGCTACTGCAGTTGCTACCATGCCCCATCACATAGCTCATCCATGTTCTAATTCTCCATGGTCTAGCTCATGGAGAGGGGGGGGGAGGGTTTCCTTCCTATGTGTGGAAGCATATGTAACAGATATGGACTTATGCATTTTAGAGGAGGCTTGAATGGTGAGTATTCCAAAGGCATGACTTGTTCAAACACCTATGTACAGAGCCCAGTGCATCAAAAAGGAAGTTTGCATGCCCAGCTGACTACCATATAAGCTCAGTGATGGTAGGCAATATGAAAACTACCTAAGATACTCCTCCAGACCTATGTAGATCACCACCATTGCTACAAGGCCTAGACTTTGCCTATCAAGAGCCAAATAGGAATGGTGTGCATCAATACATGATTCACATATCTTTCCTCTACTACTGTCCCATCTACCCCTCCATCATCCTAAATACTTGACCTTGCATCATCAAATCAAAGAGATGAGGGGTCCATTCTCCTCCCTATGAAGCCCTAAAATGGACAAGATCCCCAATATGGAAATGAAAGAGGAGGTAGGGACAAGGAGGGGGGCAAGGCATGGAAGCAAAAGAGGGTCATGAGAAAAGGATTGGGTGATGACTATGTACTATGTGGGAAGTCTCTACCAAGGAGATCCATCTATTTATAGCACAAGTACTTTCTTGGGAGTCAAGAAACTTGACCCTCTAAGGAGAAAACCCATCAAAACGCATCAAAGAAAACATGACAAGGGTAGGAGTAGTGCAGCAAGGAGAAGGGGTAGAGCAAGTAGCAAGAATGCAAAGGGAAGCAAGGCCCCTTAGGATGGGAGGGGAGAGGAGTTGAGAGAGAGGGCATGGATGGCTAAAGTAGGAAGGCTTGTTGGAGCTATATATCGTAACTCAACCTAGCTCTCAACTATATATACCTATGAACTATCAATCCAACTACTTTTGGGATCAATCTTGTGTCTCACTCCTCTCTCCTTCTTCATGGTATTAAGTCTAGCTAGAAGATGAATACATCCCTTAAAGAATGTCATCTTTTGTATATGATTCTTTTTGCCAACCGATCTATGTTATCTTGTAGACCAGGCTAATTGCAAGAATTTGAAGAGCCATCATGATGATATTCTACTACAATATGCACCAGTTATGCTACATTTTTTTGCTATGACTACCTCTGTCAAAGTGACATGCACAAGTTATGGTCCTTGTTTTCGCTATACCAGAAGGAGACTACCTCCCTCAAAGCACATAGCCTTTTTCATAGAATGCTTTTTGGAAATCGCCCCATGGAATCCTATAGATCAGGCTAATTCCAAGAATTTTAAGACCCAACATGATGGTATTTTGTAGTGACATGCATAATATATGGTTTGCTCTTTAATTTTTGCTAGACTAGAATGAGACTGCCTTCCTCAAAGCACGTCAACTTCTATAAATGATGTTTCTTTTCGTTACATGCCCTTGTGTGCATGGTCCACTTCATGCACCGTCACAATCTATAAAATGTTTGCACGCGCAAAACATTTTGTTACATTTCTCTGAGTCAACCTTAGAGGTGTACTTAGGCATTTGTGATTGGGGCATGATGACATCAACGAGCACTAAGAAGTGTTATCTGGCACAAAGGAAGACAAGTCTAGATAGTGTGCAAGCTTTTTAGCTCAAGTACCATGACATGGCACTAGAATAGTATAGCACGGACCCTCCTCCATTTTGTATTAAGCAAGATGTATACACAATGTTGTATCACATCATGAAGATAATGGATGTATACCACCAAGTGTTCATACTGATACCACACAAGCTCTATTGGACATGCTTCACGGACTAGCCTAGCATGGGAAGCCTGTAAATCCAAGCAAACAACCTTCCACAATAAAGTTTTACAATGTTTTTCATATAGCTTAGAGTGTAGGTCTACAACTTAGTCCTAACGAGAAGCTCAAACCTGTGGATGAGTGAATATTCATTGTATATTGCCAACATGGCACTTGTATATTTTTGAAACATGTCTCTTGTATATTTTTGCCACATGACTCTTATGAATATTTGAAACACGACACTCTTTGTATCCTTGATGAGAGCAATTTACCAAATCTTAAATGTTAATTTCTTTGTGGATTTGTACTTTAAATTTTAATTGCAATGTTCTAGTTAAATTATTAATTTCAATTTGTCAAATTTTAAATGTTGTTAATTTAAATTTGTGAAAATTTTTACATTTTAAATGCAACATCCTATTTAAATTGTTAATGAAAGTGTTTCCTTGCTTAAGAGTTTAATCAAATTGTTTTTGTGAGCATGCCTAAACTATTAATTAGAGTTTCTTAAATACTTTTGCACGGTCCTAATGCAATAAAGTGTTATATATATTTCAAGTTCTAACATGAGTGTAGAGGAAGACATTGCATGCATGAATGAAAAGCCCCCCAAGACATGCCAAATGTGCCCATGGGTTTTGTGCATCAAGAGGTAGATTTAGATGACCAGCTAAATCATGCAAAGGTGCAAGCGATCCTCAATTAGCAGAGAGAGCTTCAAGTGGAAACGAGTCTCTTGGATAGTTCACAGAGGGACCCATGGATGATGAATACCATGACAGGGGAGCCTTAACCTTTGCAACGTGGAAAGGCTTGCCCATCATGATAGGGGAGTGTTGTCACTGTTTCTCCCAAGTGCAGGTTCCGAGGGTGTTGGTCACCTACAATCGTGTCATTGCTCGTTGTAGCATAGGTGCTCACAAGTATAGCATAGGTCCTCGGGTCATGTTCTGGTGAGAGGTGTAGGCTAAAGCATGAAAAGAAGATCTCATGTGCGCATGAATGAGAAAGAGAGCTTTATTATAACAATTGATGGAGGCTCTCACCTCCACAGGAGCTCAAGGGTTTAGAAGGGGATTTCAGGGTCGAAAGGGGGACAGGGTTGAGAGAGCTAACTAGGAGTTCCAGGGTTTAGAGGGAATTGCAAGGTTTAGGAGGAGTCCAAGTTGAGGAGTAGAGAGCTAGTCTCCTTCGTGGATTCGAGGGGTATGGGTTGAGAAGGAGGGACAAGGAAGGAGGAAGAAGAGAGAGGAGAGTGGAGGAGGAGGAGGAGGAGGAGGAGGAGGAGGAGGAGGGGGAGAAGGAGGAGGGAGGAGGAGGAGTGAGGAGGAGGAGGAGGAGGGAGGAAGAGGAGTGAGAGGAGATGGAGGAGGAGGAGAAGGAGGAGGAGGGAGGAGGAAGGAGGAGGAGGAGGAGGGAGGAGGAGAAGGAGGAGGGAGGAGGAGGAGTGAGTAGGAGGAGATGGAAGAGAAGGAGGAAGGAGGAGGAGGAGGAGGAGGGAGGAAGGGGGAGGAAGGAGGAGGAGGAGCGAGTACAAGGGTAGAGAGTGCAAGGGTAAGGGCATGCTAGAACATGATAGTGTAAGAGAGCATGGATGCAATGGAGATCAATCGTGTGAACACAATAGTAAGAGTGGAAGCTTCATTCCATTGAGAGATATTTATACATGTTTGTCTCTACACAATCTGTAGGTACCTTCGTGGTGGGACCTCTTTTGTAGGAGACCTTTTGGACAGGAGTCCCTCCACTTTTGGGGGGGACCTTTTGGGTCTCTACACAAAGTGGAGGGACCTCAGAAAGTGTAGGCTTTTAGTCTTTCTCTCTCTAGATCCTGATTCTGTAAGTATGATTGGATCTTTTCTAGAGAGGATTTTGGCTATCCTCATCCTTTAAGATTCATCATACCATCTTTTAGGCTCAAGATATTACAAGCGGAGGTTTGCGCTACTCAACCACACAATGCTATCATAGTTCTTGTCCTATATTGCACTTTTGGCCCTTGTTGCCACAGGGTTAACAACTCCCCTAGACCGATTTGATTACCCATCCTTAGGTTATGGTTGAATCTATAGATGATGTTGTGATGCAGTTGTCTTTACCCAATGAGTATGGTAAGATGGTGGCGGTGATAGATGGAGCGAGCTTGTTGTCGATCTTTTCCTTGTAATCCACGAACACCATAGATTGCTTGCTCAGTTTTTAAGAAACTGGTGTCAACCATTTCTTTGAACAAACACACATAATGCCCTTGAAGAGATATGGCTCTTTGAAAGAGACAACTTGTTGTTTAAGCATTTATCTGTTGATTTGGATGGAAGCTGAGGTTGGGCATATGGTCATCAATGGTGAGGGACACCTCCAGGATGACTGCTAAGGCTTCACTGTATTTTGCACTTTCCTTGAGTGTTTTGTCATAACTGCCTTGCATAATTGATGCATGTTTATCCAAGGCTCTGATGAGTGTTTCCTGGCATATCCATTTGATTTTAGAGTTTCTATTGATCAACGGCCAATTGCGAGAAGCATCTGCATTATCTGGATCATGATGATTGGCATCCCACCGGTAGCCACGGGGTAAAGCATCAAATGTGGGATGCGTGCAAAAGGAAGATGGAACCAGTATGTATTCAAGGAGGTACTTTTCATTGAGCAGCTTTGGTCTATGCCAAGCAGGTTATGGCCCCAATTTCATGCTGATGTTTGGAGTGATTTGTGCTTGGCGGATACTGATTGAAATTCCGGAGAGGTCCCATCCTCCTCTTGACTGCATGTTTGTATATTGCCTCCAAAAATCACCAATGGGATTACCGGGCATGGGAATCCTATCTGTATCTTTTTGCAACTCCTGTGTGGGTGTGAATTGGATTATCCAATTTTTGAAGCTCATTGATGGAAATATTAATGGTGTCTTCCATTGAAAACTCCAAAAGATCTTGTGCTGACCCCTCCACATCATCATCGGCTTGACCTAGTAGTTGAATTTCCAACTTGGAAATTATTGCCTTTTGATTTTGCCACTCCATGCACTTGTCTTTATATTTACCCAATGTGGAGGTGTATGCAAGCTTTAGAATATTGAATTGTTGAGCTGCTTTTGGATGCCCTAGAAATTGATCATTAAGCACATGGAGTTGGAGTATCTCTTGCTCTTTAGTGTCAAGTTCTACTTTGGTGTGCACAAGTATCTCTCTTGATGCCATGCATTCCTTCTCTAGTACTTGAATACAACAAACACTTCAAAGACATTGAGCAAATTTCAAACATTCCCCTCTGAATGAACCAGAACAGTTGTATTGTCATCCGTGAATCTAACTGTGATCAAAGGGCAAGCATCTAACAAAGATCAACCTCGAATGATCCCCAAGTTCTGGTAATAATCAGACTAACATAGTATAGGCTTCGTGGCAATCGAAAACAATAGATGGGCTGGCAGACAACCCTGTCGAATGGACCTTTAAAGTTTAAATCTATGATAAAGATAGCCATTGAGAGAGACCTTAGTGAGAGCATTCGTGAAGAGCATCCTCGTCTATATACAACAACCTTCTCCAAATCCTACCTTTTGCATCACTTTAAGATTGAAATGCCACGTTATTCTATCATAAGCTTTTTCGAAGTCCAAGTCCTAAATATTCATGCCCTGTATAATACCATATTTCTTGGCATGAATAGCTTTGCCGCCCAATATAAACTTCAGTCTATTAGCTAGTGCCTTAGCTAGCACCTTGTAGACCACATTAAATAATGAACTCGGTTGCTAATGACCTGGCAAAAGTCCATTTTGACCTTTGGGAATCAACTTGATCACCCCTGTATTCAACTTATGCATTAAGCTTACCTTGCGACCGCACCAATTGATCTGAAAGAACTCAATGGAAAACCATCTAGGCTAGGTGATTTCCCCTTTAATAGTAAAAACTATGTATTTAATATAAAAGGTAGAAAAAGGATGCTGTAACAACTGTAAGTCTTCATGAGGAAGCATAAGACTTTGCAAATTAACTAAAAAAGAACCCACTCATGCATTATGGATCTAATCCTCTTTAAGTAGTAATCTTTCATTTAAGTGCACCATTTCCTTCTTGATATCATCACAAGTGGCTCACATATGGGAGAGCGATAACTTGACCTTTTCCTTTTGGTTCAAGGCATCAGATAGCTGTAGGTGTTTTTCTTGGAGAGAAACCGTGGCTTGTAGGGCATCCTTTCTACTTTTTGCTAGAGCATTTTGTGCAAGGATCTATTGCTGCATTTGTTCTACCATGCTTTCCTTGAGCTCAATAATTGCAGTCTCGGCACTTTGCAACTTGGTTTGGAGTGATGGGAGCATCTGTCTTTCCATTTCTCTTTCCTACTCATTTGACGCCATGGTAGCAAATAATTGGGACCATTGTTGTAACCATTGGTTGTGATGTTGTATGATCTGGAATGTGCTATGGCCTTGCTTGTATTGGACATATAGTTGACTCCCATGTGCCCATGTGAAATTTTGATCTATTTCATGAACAGCAATCTATTGTATGGTGCCACTAGAGACATTTGGGGGTTGTGACTCTAAAATCATGGAGTCGTCGACGTTGGTGACTTGTGATTCTTGGAGAGGCATGCTATTTGGGCTCTCTTGCAAAGTCATTATGTGGCATGGTATCCTCTTGTCTTTCCACGCTCGATTCCTTCTGTTGCAAGAGAAAGACTGAAGTGAGTTGCAGTATTCTTTGGCAGAGTTACACATTGTCATCCTCTGGAATCTATTCGGAGTGTTGACCATCCATGTTATCCACATTGAGAGTAGGTGGAGGGTCTAATTCCCATTCAGGCGATAATATCAATGTTTCAGAGTCCTCTATATCTTGTGTTGAGAGGCGTGTAGCGTTTTCAAGGATATGTGTTGAGCCCAATCTTGTAGTTTTGCTCTACCAAGGAGTGTAAGAGTTTTTACTGACATATAGTTTTTTCTCACTCCTGTATGATTGAAAATGTCAGCCAAAAACTTAGCTACCTCTTGCCATATGTGATCTAGAATCATATCATGGCCTATTCCCCCACTTTGTGGCTTTGTGTTAGGTGGGAATAAATCCTAAATTTCAGAGAATCTTGCATCCAAATGTCTCTTTGGATATTCTTCTTGTGCCTCTGGAAATGAGAAAGCCTCCTGCATAGTGGATCTACTAAGGTAGATCTGTAAGGGCTTTTCTTTATATGTTACTGTGCCATACTTATCTTTCTCCAACTCTCTGCTTTTACATGATATTATGAACATGATATACTATGCATCCATATAAGCAAATCTGGCCCAAAATAAAATGCCAATTGTAATGCAAAACAATGGCAATCCCAATGCCAATAAGTTCCAAAATGCCTCAAGCATAAATGTTGTCCATGAGAATATGCATCAACAAAATCTCATCCAAGATATCATAGCACAACCTGTGCACCCACTACAATATGTCAAAGCTGTCTCTAAGGATAAAATAGCATATGTGTGCTAAACATCCATCAATAAAGCATCCCATAAGGAAATCTGGGCCTATCAATGCATCCAACAATGATCGTAATGCATCCAAATGGCTTGTAAAGCATCCACTGCAACCCAATGCAAACCACAAATGAGCACACACGGCTCAGACAGATTTCTTCCTTTCAATTGGCTCCTACTAGCCTTTTCAAATTTAGTTGTGGTGACAGTAGCATCAAAATTGATGCTTGGCAAGTCGATGTTAGGTAGCATCCTTGTTCTTAGTCTTCATAGGTGACATATCTTGACATCATACAATTTTCTTATCTTTTGGGGCATGAGATAGCTTCTTACCTCTGTTGAGATATGGTGCCATATTAGAGACTAAGGTATGGTATAGGAATGTATTAAAGTAGCCACCCTGGGATGTGGACCACATGATGTGGAGATGTGAATCAAGGATATCCACAAGGAGAGATGTGGATTAGAGGATCCCACAGGTGTTGACTATTCTAAGGGCACTCTCTATATAAGAGGCCTATCATGTATTTTTGAATAGACAATTGCACATACACTCAAGATTCTATTTATGAGCCCAAGCTAATCTATCTTGGAACCTAATTGACTTGAGGTACGTGTCATGAGCACTCTCTTCATTATGTTTTAACATGGTATCAAAGCTTAGGTATAGTCTCCTAGCATAGTTGTAGACATGCCTTAGGAGATCATGTTTTCTCCAAGATTAGTTTTAGTTTTAGATTGAGAGTTCTCTTCTACCTAGAGAAATTTCTTCATACATTTTCATTCATTGAGAGACTCTTCTTGTTAGGAGTCTTTATTTGAAAGAGGCATCTCTTGTGAAACAAAGTCCATGTTGTGAGAAAGAGAGAGATACCTGGACCTATCCATTGAGAGAAAAGAAAAATTAATTTGTACCTAGCCTATCTACAAGTAGCTCCAAATTCCCTCGACTGTGAGCAACGCAAACACAACATCGGCTGCTTCCTTCACAACAGGATCATCAGAAGGAATAGGCTGTAACCCTACCTCTACTTCACTATTGGTGGCCGGGCCATCTAGATTGCTCCCAAGATGCAGCTTCCCCAACCAAGTAATACGTGATCCCTGCAACAACTTGTTGCTGTGCTGACATGAGCCCGATAAATTCAAGCTCTAAATTTCGTTTCATGTTGTGCTAATCTACGGCATACTTGGCCTGGATCATTCTAGCACCCGGTATGTCCTCCCTACCTTCCACCTTTCCCATGGTCAACTCAGGAACGATCAAGAGCGAGGCAAAGACGAGAGATGCAAGAAGTGTGGCTAGAAGACTTGGGGAGGAAGCACATCACATTCCTAGGCAAGAAGAAGAAATGGATGAAGCGTGGCTAGAATAGTCCATCGTGCGCATGAAGCGCTGCAATTCAATTCTATTATAGGAGCAACCTTCCTTTGGTGGTTACGTCATCTACTTCATTCGCAACCTCCATAACATCGACCATGACTACTGCAAAGCAATGAGAACCCAGCCACGAACACATAGCAACGAGCCAATAGGCTCCCAAATCTCTCAACACAACAAACTCCTTCATAGGCAAAGCCTGGAGTGGTGGGAAGGTATTGAAGCCGCCAAGAGCCATCTCTGCTGCATCAATCGGCCTTAATGGAAGCCTCTCCAATGAGTAACTCTACCAACCGTGATGCAAGTGATGCCACCTCGGGAATCTCCATCGACGAAGAGATGTCACCATCGCTATGCTTTGCTGCTGTAGATCTTCCCACACCAAGGTCTTAGACCTTAGAAAATGCCACGTGGAGGATAGGACAGCTCAAATTTACCATGGTCAATTTTCTTAGCCTTGGGTTAAAATATTGCCATGTGGCAGAGTGCCACATAAGCATAGAAGCTCTTACTAAGCACACTTTGCATGCAGCATGTGAACAGCCTGTGCCACATCATGAAAGGCCTCTTTTTAACTTCGACAAGCCGTAACTTCCAATCCAGGAAGAATTTGCACACGATCCAAAAAGGAAGAGAGATGTGGATCAGAGGATCCCATAGGTGTTGACTATTCTAAGGGCACTCTCTATATAAGAGGCCTATCATGTATTGTTGAATAGAGAAATGCACATACACTCAAGATTATGTTTATGAGTCCAAGCTAATCTATCTTGGAACCTAATTGACTTGAGGTACATGTCATGAGCAGTCTCTTCATTATGTTTCCACATAGGTTCCATCCACCTTAAAGTGCTCCATAGATCCTGAGGCACTCCAGTTTTAACAACCTTGTGTAAGGTCATAGCACATATTTGTTGACATTGGCCACTATCGGTACTACCTTGCCTTGATGAGAACTTCTGAAAGAGTTGTCTTTTTCTTCATATTGTATGGTAGATTGTTTAATCTTTTATATTCTAGAAAATACGAGTCATCTTGACATACAAAGATAATGGTGATGACCTTTGCAACCTTCACTAAGTATTCCTCAAAATAGAAATTTCCCCTTTCATAATTCCTTAACTATGTTTAGAAATGTTGGCCATCAATGGGCTCAAACCTTATATCCATTGTCATATATTGTTGATACATGAACCATGTCACTCTGCTTGAATTCTTCAAAAGCCTTGAAGAACCCTGCATGCTTTTGAAAAGGGATATAAGTTAATAGAGGATCATTACTTTGAGATCTCCTAAATAGCATAGTAAATAAAATGATGTTGGTTGTTGTAGATGGAATTTTCATTTTCCTTTGATCCTTGTAAGTTCTCCACAAAAACAAATCTAGCTTCCTTTGAATTGTGGAAAACCATTCAAAGAACCTCAATCCATTTGCATTGTTGGCATAGAAAATTGTTCCATTCCCCATACGTACCCCTGATCCTCAAGAGGGTCTAACTCTAGCACCTTCGTCATCTATATCCTCTTCATTCTTCAAATCCTTGCCTTCTCTTAGTTGAGTTGCACTTTATTCTACTCATAGATGTGGAGGTATTTTGGCTCATTTTTAGGGTATAGGTGTGGTTATCACACCACTAACTATCTCCCTCCATTCCATATATTGTGAAGAAGATATGCCACAAGATACTTAATGGTGTATGCTATTGGAGAAAGAAGAGCAAGCATATTCACATCAAAGAAAGGTCACCCAATTGGTCAAAGATGAAGTTGCTTATTCCACAGCACTATTTTTATTGACTTCAAATGAGGAGTTAGCAAATAGAATAGTTGATGTGGATAAAGACAAAGCACTTTCCCTTGGTCAAATGGTTCACAATTGTTGGGCTATAAGGTGGGTGCAATCATGGAGTGTTGACGCTACACCAATGGGGGATGTGAGAGTAAAAGTTCCAAAGGTTTTGGAGATGCAGTACATGGAGAACAAGAAGAAAAACTTGGAGAGCACCATGCAAGGTACAACTGAACACACTTTTAGCTTCTCCTCTGATAGCTTGTTGTCAAACAATGCTACAAAATTGGTACTCATCAATAGTGTTGATGCAAAGCACTTTATGAAGATGAGCATTGATGGCCATGTCTGGTTTTCTTTAATGAATTATAGGACCTTGGAGTCTTAGGATTGTTGAGATTGTATAATTTCTCATATAAGGTCCTTTAGCACTCCAACAAAGATCAATGTTGATCCTTTTTATCACAAAAGCACAAATAGATCCAGTGTATGCTAGTCTAAGATCTGCACATCGGGATCTACTTATAAAAGTATATCATGGTATATTTGCATGTTATGACTTAATCTTCCAAGGAGGCATCGGCATTACGTCTTACAACGTTTAACGGTTGGTTTACATAGGGGAAGTGTTCCTCCAATTAATATTCCTTAGAGGCTTTTGGAGCTCTCATTTGAAGAGGAAGAAGAGGCTAAATTGAATGCGGCATGTGTGGATTATTGAAAGCCAAAGCATCCCTCCCTGATAGAAGATCTTTGATGAATGGTAGCCTTATATCAAATGGGTTTCATTGCTAAAAGCGTTGCTACATAATGGTATTGATGTAAACATCATCATATTGAATATCAGGTGGACTTCTTCAACACATTTTTTGATTCCGTTGGATTTTTAAAGCCAAAGCATCCGCCAAAATCATAGTGTCTCAAAATTAACTTTTCATTTGGGAAGGATTTTGTGGCTCTATCCATAAACAAAGAAAAAGTCCAAATTTGATGGTATGGGTTATCATTGGCTCGATTCATGAATTTGCAATCTCCTTTGATGATATCCACTAAAATGTCCTCAAGATAATCAAAAAATGCAATTATGTTAATGGAAGAAAATGATTACACAAGATCATGATTTTGAGTTGCATAATTCTCCTCCACTCCCATTTTTCACCCATCCTTTCAATGATCTGCTTTATTTCACCCACTTTCCCCCTATTCAAAATACAATATTACAAAAAGACACACGTCAAACACTTCCACCTCCCTTCATGTGTGTGTACTTAGTAAATGACACACTTATATATATTACCTCCACCTCCCTCCATTCTCTCTCATCTATGTTAACTCTTGTACTTAGTAAATGAGACACGTATATATATTACCTTACTTCATTCTCTCTCGTCCAAGTGAACTCTCCTTCAACTTCAATCTCTTCTCCATGAACCTTCTCTATTCAATTTTGGCAAAAAAGTGAGAAATCTTGGTAAAACTTTAAATTTTGGTTAGAGATCTTTATTGTTTAGACTTTCAATACCTAAAAGAAACACAAAAGTCTCATCCATGCTTCCATTTTTTTCAAAGCCAATATCATGCCTAGGCCTTACCTATCCTCTAATTTGATAAAACTATTCCAATCCCCATTCGAAATTCCTTCAAGAAGATTTATCTAGATTGTCTCAACCAATAGACAAAGCCAATAGAGAACCCCAAGGAATCATTAGACCCCTCTTTGAAGCATGCACCCTCAAAATCCTTGCATGAGCTTAAAACGTTCCTCCTTTACTAATAAGCCGCCTCACCCCTTGTTAAGGATTGAAGCAAAAAACACTATAGCCAAGTAAATAGGATCAATCAACAAAGCCCGTTGCATAGCAAAATTTGAGCACATGCCTTTTACTTTAGGTGTTATTAGCCCCTAAAGTTTCTGAGACACCACCAAATACGCTGCGAGTCCACCAAAGATAGAGCTGCATCAATTAGTTTCAAATGGGCATCTTTCCGAGGCTCAAGAATTTTCCTACAACAAGCACAAACAAAAGAGTTTTTCTAAGCTCAATTGCTACTATCATCAAGTAATCATTGTCTTTCTATTGCATTCAAAATCGCAAAAACAAAAGAAGACTTACCTTGCTTTCCCGAACGCATCCTCCGCTGCCAACTTTCAAATTCGCAAGGTTATGCATTTTTCTATTTCTGAGTCTCCTAAGGGTGTGGCTTTTCTTCTGGCTTTCCTCAACATCTTCTTTTTGTAGCTACTCTTTCAATTTAGAGCTTTCTGCTACCTGTCATCATGTGTTCTTCAATTTCTTTCTGTAGCTACTCTTTCCATTGCTCTCCTTCACATTTTCGCCCTTGCTATTGTTATCAGTCTTTTTCTTGGCTTCCCTTAGTCTCTATTCAGACGATTCTCCTTTTTCCTGTCTTCTATTCATCACTTCTCTAAAAAAACTCTTCTTGCCTGTAATAATGCTGCCGCACTATCTAGCCAAAATCAATGTAGCCGAGGGAGATCCAAACATTATGCTTCGCAAAGAAAGGTCTAAATGTATCGAAGGTATGGCAGTGCCCCTATTAAGCCACTCCATGATCATGTATTGGTGTCTACCTGCCTTCCTACCAGTGAATTTAGTTAATGAGTTGTAGACCTGGGCGCGCCAATGACCAACGCAGTGCGGGCACTTGCACGTCAAGATGTTGTGTCCGCCTCTAGTATGTGCTTGATAAAAACATGTTCGCCTGCTCCAGCGTCAACTTTGAGGTTGCCCTTAGTATTGGCACCAACAAAGGGACCTAGTAAGGAGACGGGCATTCTAAAGAATTTTGGCGTAAAGAAGAACACAAAGAAAACTTTGAAAACTGCTTTCTATGCAAGCTGCGAAACAAGCTTGTGAGTGACGAAGGTAAAACCCTAAATTTTTTAAAATGTTGTTGTGAGTACATTGTGCTTTCAGAACTCATTTTGATTTACGTTGTTTCATTAGTTCGGAACGTGCTACTTCAAAAAGGCTGCTACATTAAACTGAAGTGCAGGATAAATATAGATATAAAACTACCCATTGTAGTAGAAGAGAGCAGATCTAAAATTATAGGTGCTTAGAAGAACTTGCCAAATATCTCTAGTCGAGATTAAGGATGAAAAACTTGTTTTATTTGGTTTTTGTAAGATCTCGTTGGTTGCTACATATAGTTGACAATGCCACGGTCGCACTTTAATAACAAGACAACTTTTGAGAAATTAGATCTAGCCATTTTTGAAACTGTTTGGATATTTCTTGTTTCACAAACCATACAGTGTTAATAAATTGCGTTTTGTTTTAAATGCAAACTGAAATACACACATAGCAAAAACAAAACAATGAAAGCAACTCAAGCAATACTCTCTCATCCATCGTAACTCCTCAAAAACATGTTGCCATCCTAGCCAATTGCCATGAAAGTCCAAACAGAACGGATGCGGAGGCAGCTCCAAAAAAGGTGAAAGTGAGATTCCATAGAAACACGGCATAGTGGACACAAGGACATGCCATTTTGCCATTTGGATAGTCTATCACACACGGATAACTTGCAGACAAGTAGTTGCCACAGAGAGACATTAAGAATGTTTGAAGTAGTAGAGCCCCATACCAACGAAGGCGCATGTCCCAAATAGCAACTAAATCTCTTGGAGCAAATGCCAACCACGAGAGTTGAACCTCTCGAGCAATACTAGGAAGGTCTGAAGAAGATTGCAAACCCTGAAGCTGAAAATGACTAACACTTTTCCCATGTTCATCTAGCCATAGAGACAAGTAAAACTAGTGGGCCAATCCTCACACACAGAAGAAAGGAAAGCACACATGAAATCAAACTCCCTAGTTGAGAGGTTATAACGTCAAATGAGAGTGTCGAGTGCAACCCATGAATGTCAACCAGCAACCCAAATGTCAAACCAAGTAGCCAAGCCGCACAAATAAAGTCTTTTAGAGATCCTTGGGCTCATTGTGATATGTGGGATATAGGTGTAGAATGGAAAACGATTGAACCATAGGCTGAGGGAAAGAGAAGTGTCACCTATAACCTTAGTGGCACCCTACCAAGAGCATCGCCTAAGAGCACACATCCAAATCACAATCAAACTTGATAAAAGACTGGAAGCTAAAATTTTAACTGGAAAGGGGCAGAAGAGCAGCTCTTGCCAGTGTCCGTGAAAGCCCAACACACCACTTGTTTGAATAAGGTGTTGAGCGATGACATCCCATGGCTATTCAGAGTGTAGCCAAAGCTCTCACTTAGCATACGAATGATGACATTGCGATGCCACGGTAGGAAGGCCATGACCACCTTGATCCTTAGGCACAGTAGTGAACGACCAAGAGAAGGAGTGCCATTTGTTGTACCAGAGAAGGTCTCGAGAGAGCCGATCAAATTGTGCCAAGGAAGCCTGACTAAAGGGCAGCATTGCTGAGCAGACAAAAACTAGTGCAGGAGCAAGAAATGTTTGAGCACTGTAAAGGGAAAGGAGCTTCTTCAGCCATTTATGGAACTTCCCAGCAATTCGTTGGAATAACCAATCAAAACGTTGCTTAAGCATTATTCCAAAACCAATTGGATAGCCAAATACCTGACTACAGGGCCGAGACTCACAATAGAAAAACCATATGAAAATAGCTCCCAAGAGAGACAAAGAAGTGTAGTTATAGCTAAATTTACACTCAAATCAAAGAGAACAACAAAAACCCACTTGGGCTTTTTCTTTGCTAGAGGTTATGGCAATAACCAAGACTAGTTCTTGATGAGAGCATTGTAGTCTTATCCAATTTGGATATTTTCACTCCTTTGAAAGATGCAAGTTCATTATTTCTATAACTTTTGTAATGTTGCTTATGTTTCTAGTTCTTTTTGCTCTTGAGAAGATCTTTTTGCATCTATAATGGAACTTTCTAGCATCTCATTGATGACCATGGTGGTTATAGAGTCTATAGTTTTCTTTGAATGGTATTGTAGATTGCTCATGTCTCAATGTGTCGTTTCTCTTGACTAGATAATATAGTGTTGCCCCTTCTCTTGACTAGATAATATAATGTGTAATGTTTTTAATTCTTTTGGGTACCCTAAGAAAACTCATTTGTGTAAACTTTACATTAAGCTTGTTTTTTATAAAATATGAAGAGGGAGAGGAGAAGAGTGGAGTTGAGGATAGAGAGCACACCACAAATGACTAACTGTGCACTAGGTTAGTTGTGGAGAATGAATAGATACAAACCCTTTAGGGTTAGTGTTAGGGTTTCGCAAATCTTTTTCCTTTTTAGCACGCTTATAGGTTGGTGTTTATCCACAATGGAAACGTGATGCTGAGATGAAGCCTCAACACCTTTCCTTGAGGTCAACATCATGAAGTAGGCCTTCCCTCAAAGTGATGATTCTAGGGGAACAAAGAAGGACTGAATAATACATTCCATACCACCCCCTTAATGGGAATGTCCTCCTCTGAGCCAAGCCAAAATCTTGTCAGTGTTTCTCAAGAAGTGCTCTCCCAAGTGTTTTGGTAAAGACGTATGTAACCTTACAATGTTGCAATCTAATGTCACCAAGTAATTCTCATTCTCTAATGAAGTGCTCTCTGACATCAATGTGCTTTGTCCTCCTTGAATGATATAATGGATTCTTGGTCAAGGCTTTAGTAGATTGATTATCACAGTATATGATTGTTGTCTCTGTGACATTAAAATAATATGTTACAATAATCTTCTGAGCCTCACATGCATAATACTCGCAAGTGGGTGGAACTATATATGAACCGACTAAAAGTGAAGGCATTATCTGTTTTACTTAATGCAACCTAAATGTTAAGATATTACTCGAGATTACAACCACTATTTAATCACCAATTAGTACAAAAAACACCTATATCTTAATCAATAGTGGGCATGAGTCATCATATGTGGATTGGTCGGATAGTCCCACTATGCTACCATTTCATTGTTACTAGTACGAATCTCCTTCACAGGTAAGCATATCAACAAAGGCATTATAAGTGCCTTTCTTCCATTCAAAAGTGAAGTCATAGCAAGTAAAAAATTAATGTCGCCAGCAAGCAAGCGGGCCTCGGTTCGAATGATGAAGGCACTATTAAGGATGAATAATTGGAGCTTTTGGATAGCTCATTAACTACCAAATTTTACTTTTTGATCGAGTGGAAATTCTTTTCAGCACCCTAAAAAATGCTAGAACAATAGGCACGAATTGCTTCATTAGAGGGGGAGATGTATTCAAGGAGAATAGTGCCCCAAAACTAGTCAGAGACATCAGTCTCAATGATAAGGGTAGCATTTTCGAAGGGGATTTGGAGACTAGGCAGGTGCTGGTCTTTTTTTATAAGTTGGACCTCTTGAGTTTGGGAAGGGCCCCATGGTTTACCATTTTGTTACTCGACCATAATCACAAGAGTCTATGGCTTGGTTATGGCAAGGCGGGAAACCAAAGGGCTCGAGCTTGTATGATAGGGGCCTTGAGGGAGGGGTCATCCTAAAATTTTCAAAGAGGTGAAAAGGATAGCCCACAAGAGGGGCTAAATGGAAGGAGTCCATTAGAGGACACATGGCACCAAGAGGGGAGGCCAATTGGCAGGCACAGGGCTAGGGGAGAGTTATAGAGAGAACTCTAGGGTGCCAGAGTGAGAGATCTCTCCCACAACACAAAGTTATAAAGAGAACTCTAGGGTGCAAGAGAGAGATCTCTCCCATGGAAACATGAGCTCACAGGAGGTTTGGAGATTCCCTTGGGAGCTTGTGGCTACAAGGATAGCTGATTCTATAGCCCTCTATGTTGGCAAGTCTTACATTGATATCAGATCCAGTACAAAGCAAAGCTCCTTGATTGAGATTCTGGCAACATAAGCAATAGCGTCTTTGCCCTATTTGTCTATGAAAGCTTTGAAATCTTCAGGATTGTCACAGATTATTCTCCGTGCCTCTCAAAGTTTGCATTGGAGATATCGGCGAACCTCTTGCAGCTCGACCTCACAGGCCAGGAAGACAAAGGATTTCAAAGGAAAGCAAAGAAGAGACTACAGACAACGGCTTTGTCAACCTGTTCACAGCATACAAGAGACCACCGACGATCACTTTGCAATTGTGCGACGAGGGACTTATATTTCATTTGGGATGGGACTAGAGGGGGGCTCAGGTTTCTCTTGAGTAAGAGTAGAAGGCAAAATCAAAGAAGTTGCATCGACAAACTTTATCTCCATTGCAGAATATACCTCTTATATATATATATATATATATATATGTAAATCTCGATCTCCAAAATCCCCTTTTGCAAGCAAAAGGGGATTTTGGAGAAGCAAAAGGGGATTTTGGAGATCAAGATTGAAGAAAGCATAAATACAAGTGAGACTAAAAGAGCAAGATAAAAAAGAAATAAAGATTAAACATGAAGTAAAAGAGCAAGTTGATTTTGAAGAAAAATCTAACATCTCAAACAGAAACCAAGGAAGTGTGGCCATTACACTTTTCTCTCAGTAAAGCCTTTTTGCTTTATATTTTCTAAAAATTTTGCATTTTAAAATGACAAGTCCAAAAAGGGAGAAGACAATCATGGAGAGAGAGGAAAGGGATAGAAAAAGAAAGATGATTATGGAAGAGGAAACACACAAGTAATTCAAGAGGATAGTATGGGAATGGAGGATGTTGACTACGGTGATTATGAAATTTCATATTCAAAATTCATTAAACTAGAAACTCGAACAATAAATATAGAAAAGTAGTTAGACATGATTCATTATACACTAAAAACTCTAACTAAAGCAGTATCTAAGTTATCCGATTCTCAATCAATAACTCCTACGGCATAATCACCGACTCCTCCTAGTCAAGTTGAGAGGTCCACCTCTCAACTTAACGAAACCTCAAACATTATTTAAGGACTTGAAACCACTAATTTTCAATGGGGAAGAAAAAGAACGCAACAAGGATGTGATTAATAGGTGCTTGCAAAAATGGCAAGACTTCCATAAACTCAGAATACCCCTTCCTGAAAATCAAGTCATGGAAGCAAATCTTTTCCTTGGAAATAAGGCCTATAAATGGTGGATGAGCCTCAAAGAAAATGATATGATTATAAGATATTGCGCTGAATTTGAACACCCCCTCTTAAAAGACTTTTTACCTGAAAATGAGTTAGAAAGAGCTTGGGAGGCTTGGGACAATTGTACTATGGATAAGAACACTCTAGTCTAGTACATAGTGAACTATAGGGACGCAATCCTTAAGCTGAAAGGAATCGATGAATTCCACAAAATAAAGGGTTTTGTGAGACGTCTGAAAGACACCTATAAGGTCGAGGTGAGAAGAAATTCTCCGAAGACCTTTGAAGAAGCAATTAAGTATGTCCAAATATACGACAACACGATGGGAAAATCCAAAGCTGGAACTTTGGAACAAACAAGTTTTGTTCCTAAGTCCAATAAATTTCCCAATTTAAAAAGGATAAAGAAGAAGGCTTCTCAAACACCACCTAAGAAACTTCAAACACAAACATATCCTTTCTTGAAGAAAAAGGATTATGAAAGGGGCAAGCATGAAAATCGTTGCTTCAAATGTTTGGGCAAGGACCATTTTGCTTATGTTGAGGATGGTATAAATTGCACCATCTATATAGGTCATAAGGGCAAACCCTAACCCTAATCCTAATCCTAAGCGGTTCACATGGATATCTTCATGTTCATGTTCAATACAACTTAGTGTACAGGTAGCTATATCGTGTGCACTCCTTTCTCTCTTCCTCTCTCACTTCCACTATCATGGTATCAGAGCACCAGGTGCTCCCACTCCCTTCATGAGTGTCAAGCCCTCCTTCCGCGAGGCATCCTTCTTCAAGAGAGTTTTCTATTGTTAGAGAGAGAGCAAGACCTTGATTCCATCAAGGCATTAAGCCCTTGCTTCTGTCAAGGCACAAGCCCTCTCATTGAGGCATCTTCATGATTTCTTTAGCTCTTCACATAGAGCTCATCCTCATCTTCAATTTGAGATAGAAAGCTTCCAATTCCATCATTCAGAGCTTCTGCTATCCCATTTTGAGTGATTCCTCCTCATTCAATGTCTTGTGTAAGGTTCTCTGTCAAGGAGGAGGTTCCTTTTAGAGAAAGGAGGTTCCTACTTGGTTCCTTATTCAACAAGGCAAGCAGCTCCTCTATTGGCTCTTGTAAGCAACATTCAGTGGCCCTTCTATATACTCAGAGACGACTCCACATCTCCATGCATGAAGAGAGCTCTACATCGAACTCAGATCTCTAGACAAGGCTACGGGCAACTCTAGGCAAGGCTACCATCTACACGGACCTCCACGAGCTCCCTATCTCTCGCCATCAAAGCAACAAACCCGATGAACAAGCCTACCCAGCTTCAGCTCCTCCGCCATATGCTCCAACACTCTTGACAGACCACCATTGGCGACTCCACAACGACCTCCCATGTCCAACGTCAGCCCACGCTTCTACAACCTCAGCCGCCTCCACCATCCGACGTTATGCCAGAAGCCTCCAAGCACTCCAGCAGACGTTCAACACAGACAGCCTTAAGCGCTGGTCGACCAACAATTCAGAGGCGACAACAGGCATAAGCACCTCCTCGACCTGCATCTGCAACAAATGCCAGAGCAGCGAGACGAACGACCTCCTCCAATTATTCTTCATAGCAAGCGCCGCCTCCAACGACTTCCTCTGCTACATCCGTGCGATGCAAGCCACGCGAGCTCCATATGCCCACAACATGACCTCAAGCTCCTACACGACACAGTGAATCGGCTCCTCACAGCCAAGCTCCATCAACGGGACCTCTATCTCAACCAGGGCTCCATCAATGGCCAAAGCTCCTACTCTGCAACTCTGCATCGACTCTCGAGCCAACATATGAGATGCCCATGACCCCAAACGATCTAGTGCGAAGCTCATCCTCCAACGTGAGCGCATGCAACGATGCCATCGCCTCAATCGACTCATCCGTCTGCACATGTAGGTCATTGACAGAGGAGTATAGACAGAATCTTTCAAAGATTCCATCAAAGCCTCATAGATTGTGACTTATCTTATCCTCCCTTTGTGTGACACGTGACAGATAGAAAGACACCAAGGTCAGGTGAACTTGACCTTGGGTTTGGCCAGTCGTCCAATGGGCCACGTGGCAACTTCATCCAAGTCCATGTCACCGGGGTCAACTAACCATGGTTTGCCTTAACTAAACCCATGTGCCTTGTAGGCTATCCAGTCAGCTTGCCCAATCAGTTAGCATGCCCATTCAACACTACCACATGGCAAAGTGCCAGCTAGATACAGTTCCCTCTCCACAGGCACATAGTGAATTTAGAATGTAGTCTACCACATCACCCTCCATGCCACATCATCAAATTTTTATCACCCTCTTGGGATCAACTTTGGTCCATTCTTCCGGGAGCCATATCTTTTGATCCAAGGAGATTTGGCGGTGATTCAAAAAGCAAAAATGACTACCAGATCGTGCTCTATACGCTGAGCACCTCAAATCTACCTTCCAACTTTTCCACAAGTTAGCATCATCAGAAATTTATCATCGGAACCACCTCTTGATCTATTGCACCGTACCTAGTACATAAATTGAATTAAGATAAAATTCATGTGCTGCATTTTGCAATTCGAGGTGTAGTCTAGCTATAGACTAGAACCTTTGATTAATTGCAAGAGGATATTTTACTAAAATTGACTTTAGATCAGGATATCACCAAGTGTGAATTAGAGAAGAGGATGTATGTACTAGGTATGGGCATTATTAGTTCAAAGTAATGCCATTTGGTAACTAATGCTCCAATAACTTTTATGACACATGAATAGTGTCTTGAGACCATATCTAGGAAATTTTGCTCTAGTATTTTTAGATTATGTCCTAATCTATAGTAAAATGAGGAAAAAGCATTTGGAACATTTGAGGAATGTGTTCCAATTGCTTAGAGATAATTCTCTTTTTGCAAAAGAATCCAAATGTGAATTCTTTGCAAAAGATTCCAAATGTGAATTTTATGCCAAAGAAGTGAAGTACTAAGAAGGGATTCACATGGATCCCAAAAAGGTTAGGGCCATATTGGAATGCCCACATCCTACAAACCTACAAGAATTGCAACCATTCTTAGGTTTGCCTTGATTTTATAGGAGATTCATCCAAGACTATGCTAAAATTGATGTTCCGATGACAAACCAGAAAAAGGGGAAGGGAAGTATCTTCATATGGGATGAACCTACTACTACTTTCTTAAAGGTAGTGGATCCCAATGAACCATTCGTGGTTGAAATAGACGCCAGTGATTTTATTGTTGGGGCAGTACTATTACAAAAGGGTCAACTAGTGGCTTTTGAAAGCAAAAAGTTAGACCAAGCCCAATGAATTACTCGCGTATGAGAAGGAACTATATGCTATAGTATATGCTTTAAAAAAATGGAGACAATATTTGTATGGTGCCAATTTTATGATCATTTTTATCGAGAAAGCATTAAGTGGATTTGCAATCAGCCAAAGCTAAAGGTAGAAAATCTAGATGGGTGAAATAATATATCCAATATCAAAAGGGGAAGGTTAATGTGGTAGCTGACTCCCTAAGCCGAATGCCAATCGTTAATGAATTGAGTTTTACTCAATTCCAAAATGATTTCCTAGAGTCCCTTTAAGGAAAATGTGAGTTTGATCCTCACTTTTCTAAAATATGGAAAGAAATTAAGAAGAGGGATCCAAATAATCAAGGATATTTCATTGAGGAGTCACATGGAAATGGTGACACACCACAGGTTGATGATAAAGGACTCAAATGAAAAAAGTATACGATTGAAGGTGGCTACTTGCTCTGCAAGGGTAGAGTATGCGTCTGGGATAATAATGGCATTAGGCGTCGAACTATTTAAGAGTGTTATGATGTTTGAGTGCTAGACACTTGGGAATTCAGAAGACATATGCACTTCTGAAGAGGCAATTCTTTTGACCCAGAATAGAGAAGGACGTCCAAGACTATGTATTGAAGTGCCAAAAATGCCACGTCAATAAGGCTAAATGCCTTAAGGTAGGAGGTCTCCTACACCTATTGGAGATTCCATCTGGCAAATGGGAAAGCATCTCCATGGATTTTATTGTTGGATTACCTAGGACACAGAGGAGGCACAACTCTATGTGGGTAATTGTGGATCGATTAACCAAGATGGCTCACTTTATTCCAACCAATGAAGAGGTTAAAACTCCAAAATTAGCTAGGCTATTTGTGGAGCATATTTATAAATTGTATGGGATACCAGCCGATATTATTAGTGACCAGGATAAAAAAATTATGGGCTACCAGCTGATATTATTAGTGACCAGGATAGAAAATTTAATAGCCATTTTTGGAAGGATATGTTTGTGAGGTTGTGAGCACTGCAGATCATCCACAGAGTGATGGTCAAAGTGAAAGGGTCAATCATGTCATTGAGGACATGCTTCAATCATATGTAAGTAAATGGAAAACTAATTGGGAACAATATTTGCCCATATTAGAATTTAAATATAACAGTGCCAAACATTCAGCTACATGTTTTCGTCCCATTCATGATGATGTATGGATTCCAACCTAGAGCCGCAGTTGCAATGGGACCTTAGTGGGACTCAAAAAAGAGAAGGTCTAAGCACCCAAAGACTTTCTTGAGGATATGAATCAAATGCTTAAATTAGCTAAAGATAGCATTAGAAGGGCTCAAGATAGAGCAAGAAGCTATGCAAACCCTGACTGTAGAAGATTGGAGTTTAATGTAAATGAGAAAGTCTACCTCAGGGCACATGGATCTTCAGAATCCCTAAAGACAAGTAAATGTCCAAAGTTGTCTCCTAGGTATTGTGGACCTTCACAATACTCAAGAGATTTGGAGAACTTGCTTACAAATTAGCCTTACTCCAGGGATGTAGAGTACATCTGGTTTTTCATGTGAGTAGGCTAAAAAGGAAATTAGGAGATGATGATAATCTCATTGAAAATGAAGTCCTAGTTGAACTCATTGGACCTTTCACTTTACCATATGAACTAGAAAAAATTTAGATCGACAAGAAAAAAAAAGTGACATACAATATGGCAAGAATGTCTAGTTAAGTGGAAAGCCCATATTTTCATACATGCTATGTGGGAGGATGTTCACACTTGAGCCCCCATCTAGCAATGTTCTTAGTATTTCTTGACCATTTACAATGCACTTTGTGATTGCCAGGACCTTGTAGTCCACATCATTGTGTTCTACTTGTGATATTGGTGGTTATTGTAGATAAGGCTAATATTCTTCTTCACATAGAGATTCTTGCTACGTTTTCTTCCAATTCTCCTCTTACAATTGCTTAATAAAGTTCTCACAAAAGGATGGATCCAAACTCAGATCCAAACTCAATAGTTGGTCCAATGTAATCTTGATGGGTGCTTGCTTCAAAGCTTGAAGCAAATCAACTGAGAGGTTCTCTTTATCTTGTTTTTAGCTACTTGCACCCTACTGTTAGATTGATAACTAGTCCCTGAGACTCAGATGACCGGTGGACTTATTGTTGAACTGGTTATCTAACTTTTTGCCAGGCTGGGTGTTAGACTGGTTTTCGACTCTTTGTCAAACTATCTATCAGATTGCTTTTTGGTTTTACTAGGTTGGTATGTTCCTGCAAGTCAACCGATTGCCAAATATTGGTCTTTGCCTCTTTGGCTTGTGCCTTCTAAATCTCTTTCAATGCTGTTGTCCGAACTTCTTCTTGATCCTTCCATCTCAGTGATTTCTCCTTTAATTCTTTCTTTGCATGTGGTTTCTCTTGAACTGGTTCTTTTGATCTAGTGATTGCTAGAATCTCCACCCCCAGTGATTTTTCCAGTATAGGCTCAATCAGGGTACATCTTGAGCAGTCACACAATGTCATGCTACTGACCTTTTGATGTGTTGTTATTCCTCTCCTCAAGGCATTTGGTAATTCTTGTATAAGCACCACATTGTCTTGTGGGGGATGTTGTGCAGGTTGTGCTGGTGCTCAAAGAAGTCATGTCAATAGTATAACATAATCATAATTATGCTAACGCATCACGATTATCGGTACACTAATTCTATAGCTTAGAATACCTATAAGACCTTGTGCCAAGCATGGAACTTGAGCCCACTAAGCTTATTGTCCTTTGAAAATGCTCCTTTCAAGCAATGCATGTACCCTATTGGTGTTTGAAAAGAGGCAATGTCCACCTTGACCGATGCCTCCACTCTCATAGAGAGGATCCACGTTGTTTTCGAGAGGACAACTTTTCCCAAAGCATGCACTTAGGGCCACAAATGAGACATCCTATTCATAGCACGTAAGTCTTTTCACACTCCTCTAGATTCTTTGGAACCAACCAAGTGTGCCGTAGCCCCCACATTCTTGAAGATATGCATGGGATCCAAGAGATGATTAATTTGTAACTGACCCCAATAAGGAAGCTCGTGAAAGATCGATAGCCTCTTCATACCAGGAGGAGGTTCCTCTCCATTCACCCTCCAAGCCTGAATCCAGTCACTTGCTTCAAATATGATGGTGGTGGATCAAGCTAACCTCCACGTGCGAGATGGTCCAGCGAAAGGTATCGAGCATGACCTTCATAAACATTTTTCCTCATATGTTTGGAGTATCATGCAAGCGATTTCAAACCCAGTCCACAAATAGGACAAGCATGGTACCCACTTGTAACAAGTCCTACATGCATGCATGAATGTGTTAGTATAAGACATGCGTGCGAAAGAGAGTCATAAAAGCATAATCCTATATTATACATGTAGAGACACAGCCACATACTTGTGCACTCTCTCCATATCCTGGGTAGTCATGCATGGTCCACATCAAGATACCCCTGACCAAAATATCATTGGTATGTCTAGGAGCTCTGGAAATATCAAAGACCAGCACTCCTCTCCATAATATCTATAACTCCTCTATCAAAGGTGCCATGTACACGTCCATATTTTTTGCCTTGTACTTCCTTGGCACAAGTAGTGCAAGCATGAGGTGTCCCTTTTTATTGTTAGCCATGGTGGGATATTGTAATTCACCACGACTATGGGCCATGTCGACCAGATGTCATGTAACCTGAAAGGATTCATGCCGTCCATGGCGAGCCCAAGATGTAAGTTATGTGGCTCCCTCACAAAGTCCGGCCACTGATTGTCTATGTGCTTCCAAGCTGCACAATCTGCAGGAATCCTCAATGTGTCATCAGTGGACCGATGAGATGCATGCCATGTCATCAACTCCGCTATGGATTTGCATCGGAACATGTGTTGTATTCTTGCAATGATGGGAAAGTGTCTCAAGACCTTTACTGGTATCTACTCACCCTGCAAGTCATCTCTATATCATTGGTCTCCACATTTCGGACAACTAGCCAAATCTCCATGCTCACGACGAAAGAGAATACAGTCATTACGGCAAGCATGGATGGTATCATAATCCATACCCACCGTTGTTAGCATCTTCTTCGCTTCATCTCTTGATGCGGGCATGGTATTTGGTGTAGACAACATCTTTTGGAGCAACCTATCACAATTCAAACATACATAGGCTTCAAATAATGATGATTCGGTACACTAATCCATACATGATGATTCTCAAAACAAATAATATACAAATAATGAGTCAAATTAATGCAAGAGCTAACCTCATTAAGGCCGAGACACTTGTATCCGACCACCCATACTTGCAGATTCAAGATTGAGAGACAAGCATGTAGTTTAGACATCCTAGCACCCTCGTACAACTGTGTTGATTGCAACTCACATTTTGACATCTGACATCATGTGTGCATGGGATGTAGTGCCCCTAAAAATAGAATCCATCATGTCAACCATACCCTCGTCATCATCCGGGAGACTATAGTCTTGCTCAAAGTGTGAAGGTATATGCATACCCTCGTCAGCCGCCTCATCTTGTTTTAAGATTTCGTGTAAATATAAGATCTTGTGTCAAGGTTTCGTATCATAATGGTATCCAATATTAACCACGAACTTAAATAGCTTTGACTTACCAATAATCCATCAACACGTGCAACACCAATGGTGGGTACTAGTTCGGGCTCCTCCCCATACATCCGCAAGTGGTGCATGATAATACGACGTTGATGTCGTACTTCTCGCTTGCAATGAGTGCAATGACAATACAACCTCTCCGTAAGCCACTTTGTGCTCCCGGGCATTGGTGCATCATCTGACGAGCTTCCACTCATCCCTTCCATCTGCACACTTATAAAATCACAACATAAGTTGCAAGGAAATATATTAATAGTAGTAGAATAGCATCTATGAGCTTCTTTTTTAACTTTAAACAATAAGTGTCCTGAAGCGTCGTTATATAGCGATGTTTTGCTCTGTTCCGTTGCTATATAGCGATGATTTGCTCTATTCCGTCGCTATATAGTGATGCTTTTAAATATAAGCATCCCTATATAGCGACTGACTAACGTCGCTATATAGCGATGCTGTGGACTAAAACCCGAAACCCCGTGACGTGGCGCTTTCTTTAGCAATCTCTATTCTGAGAAAAGAAATCTCTCCTCCCACCTATATCCAACGACCTCGCTTTCCTCCTCTCTATTCTCCACTCCTCACCACTACTCACCCCTCTCCTAACACGTGCTCCCTCTCCACCCTTCTCCCTCTTTGCTTGTGTAAAAAGAAGTTTTTCAAGAAGATGAGTCTCTTTGAGCAATGTACGTTCGTTTTTTGTGAGATTTCATTTTGTGAGTGTTGAAACATGTTTCTCCTTGTATTGCTAAGGCTATGTGCTAGTTTTCATGCTTGATTTTCAAGGGTTAAAGACAAAAAATGAGATTTTGTGAAAGAAAAAAGACTCACCTCTTCTAATCTTTTTTGTATTTCTCTTCCTCCTCTTTCTCCTTGTCTCCTCAATCCAATCCCTTTGAGAAGTTGCTTCTTTAAACTCCTCCTTCCTCTAACTAGTTATTTGAAAAATGGTATGTTTCCTCTCTTTTGTAGGGCCAGTCCACAAAACATCGAGCGAGATTATTCCACGTAAGAAAGTACTTCCTCTTTTTTCCTTTTGTTATTTTTGTTATTTGCATTCGCCTGCATTCCAGGTAAGGCGCTAGCTGTAGTGATGGGCATAGGAACCCTCTCTTCCCCTCTCTTTCCTCTTCTTTCCCTCTTTTATCCTCTTCCTTCTCTTCTTTTTCCCTCTTCTTTTTTCCCTCTTTCAATCTCTTTTCCCCTCTTCTTTTTCCCCCTCTTTCAATCTTTTTTTCCCTCCTTTCCTTCTCTTCTTTTTCCCCCTCTTTCAATCTCTTTTTCCCTCTTCTTTTTTTCCCTCTTTCAATCTCATTTTCCCTCCTTTCCTTCTCTTCTTTTTTTCCTCTTCCTTATATTTATGCTCTCTCTTTTTCTTTTATGCTTAAGCTTTCTCTCTTTTTCTTTTATGCTTATATGCTCATGCATAAGCATAAGCATAAGCATATGCTTTGTTTCCTTTCCCTCTTCTTCCTCTTATGCATGAGCATAAGCATATGTCTCCTTCTCTTATGCTCATGCATAAGCATAAGCATGAGCATATGTCTCCTTCTCTTATGCTCATGCATAAGCATAAGCATAAGCATGAGCATATGTCTCCTTCTCTTATGCTTATGCTTATGCATGAGCATATGTATCCCTCTTTCAATCTCTTTTCCTCTTTTCCTCTCTCTTTCCTCCCCTCTTTCCTCTCTTTCAATCTCTTTTTCTCTCTTTTTCTTTTATGCTTAAGCTTTCTCTCTTTTTCTTTTATGCTTATATGCTCATGCATAAGCATAAGCATATGCTTTGTTTCCTTTCCCTGTTCTTCCCCTTATGCATAAGCATAAGCATATGTCTCCTTCTCTTATGCTCATGCATAAGCATAAGCATAAGCATGAGCGTATGTCTCCTTCTCCTTTCCTTCTCTCATGAGTATGTCTCATTTTCCTCTTTTTCTCTCTCTTTCTCCCCCTCTTCCCCCTCTTTCGATCTCTTTTCATAAGCATATGTATTTGCCTATGCTTAAGCTTTCTCTCTTTTTCTTTTATGCTCATATGCTCATGCATAAGCATAAACATAAGCATGAGCATGAGCATAAGCTTTCTCCCCCTCTTCCCCCTCTTTCGATCATAAGCATATGTATTTGCCTATGCCTATGCTTATGTTTGTTTGTTTTTTTTTTTCGTGTTTGTGTCTACGTTAGACATGGGATCACGTCGCACGTCTGACAAGTACGGACAGCCTCGCAAGAGGAGACATCATGATCTCTATGCTTCAGAGGACTTTGATTCCTCTCAGGCGACACCTCAAGGGCCTACCCCTGCGACTACTCCTGGCCCAACTCCTCTCAGACGTAGCACTACGACTACCCCTCGGGGAACTCCTTTGCTAGCAGCCCATGGCTTTGTCGGGAGTCCCGACAAGTTTGTAGCACAGATGACCGATGAGGATGCAGTGAGATTCTTCTCTCTGCTATCTCAGAGGACCTCAGCAATTCCCTCTCCTACACCGACGGCTGGACCTATTGCCTAGCTGTCCCCTCATGCCCCTTCGATCGAGGGGTCATCACCTGCGCGTGCCAGGAGGGGCCGCTTATGTTGTGCTGACTCAGGAGATGTAGACGAGTCAGCACACTCACATCCCTATAGGTCTCCACTTGGTCCCGAGACACAGTATCAGTCAGGTCCCTTGCCCTCTCCTACTCCCACTACTACTCCATGCTCCAGAAGCGCTCGCAGAGCTTCCACTCGCTCTGACTCTGCCACTACCATGAGTGCTCCTTACCCAGTCGAGGACCTCTCCTATCAAATCACGGCTATCGGAGAGATAATAGAAGATAGAAAGGGCAAAGCAGTGATGGCCACCATGAGGTGGTTGATGAGCCACCACTTCAAGAGCGGCATTACTACTGATTGGCGGTATCAAGATGACCAAAAGAAGCGAACATTCATCGATGAATTAAAACAAAAATACCCTAGCCCACCAAATTAGGAGTTCAATGAGAATTATATGCGAGAGCGCATGGGTTTGGTCTTGAAGCATCGTAGATCAACCTTGTGTACTTCCATCACAAAGGGGATGGCTAAACCCAGCTGGGCAGACAAAGTTGATTGGAAGTTCTTCAAGAAGCAAAATAGTGACCATCCCAAAATGTTTGAGGGTCAGAGGAGGGCTGCGACGAGACGGCTGGATGCCGTAGGTACTTTGCACTTTGGTGCAGGCGGATGGTTGGCATTCGAGGCAACCGTGGTAAGTCTACTTCTTCTCATTTAATGTATTGTTCTATTTGTTTTACTACATATTACATGCACTTTATCTAACTCTTGTAAATTGGATCCACAGCAAGCTACGATGGGTCATCTTCCTACAAATGTAGAGACGTGACGTGCATTTTGCATAGGAACAAAGCCGTGGTTTATTGAGTAGGAGGCAATGGGAGTGACAGTCGATTGGGCTGAGGTGGCTGCTCGCATGGTATAAGTCTACTCCTACTTGTAATCTCACTTTTTAAATTGTTTTATTCTTTAAGTTCCAATCTGATTTTCAATTAATATGGTTTCACTCTTAGGGTCAAAGCTCGAGCGTCCCATCATCGGAGGCAAGCGATCACGAGTGCTAGGGATCAGGCACACCTCATGAGGGTCAGGGAGTAGGCACAGCTCACGAGGACCAAGGATCTCAGGCCAGCAAGACGAGGACGAGGAGGACAACGACGACGGTTCAAATGAGTAGTAGTAGTAGTAGTAGTAGTTTGCATATACTTCACCATGTATATTATTTTGTATATCGGCTCGTTTGAGTGATTTTGTATCACCCTTTTCGAAAGGGTAATTTTGTAATAAACAATGTTGTATATCTTCGACATGTATATGCTTTTGTTGCTCGATCATTTTATTTGAGCAATTTTGTATCACCCTTTTCGCAAGCAAAATTCTGTATTAAAAAACTTTTTTTTGTAATTACCAAAAAAAAAACATTAGTGGGACAAAACAAGGCTTGCTATGGCCTTGTTTAGCCCCACTAATGCTTTTTTTTAAGTTCTGTTAATCGTCACTATATAGCGACGTCTACCAGTGTCGCTGCATAGCGACGATTATTAGCGATGCCTTATAGCGATCGTTCTTTTCCGATGCTTATAACGATGTTTGCGCCCATTTTAAAAAAAATTAGTGTAAAAAACATCGGTATTTTCGTCGGAAAAGGGCCTATGCCTTGTAGTGAAGCATGTTTGATCATACCATTGATCTTATATCAATAAATCTATAAACTGATTTTTTAAATTGTTTCATTCTTAGGCTGGGAGTTTCGACCCAACGAAACCCTAGGCAATGTAGAAGAAGAGGAGCTTGAAGTTGGGGATGTGGGGGAGGGATATGATGAGTGATACAGGCAGAGGCAAGGACATGGGCCAATAAATTTAGGGTGAGGACGAGTCAATGGTTTGGAGGATGAGGAGTAGCAATGTTGAGTAATCTGTGTCTATCTCCTGAGAATTTGATGTTTTCCATTTTGATTCTTCAGTGAAAATTACATCTTTGGAGATAATGACCTTGTGGTTGATGGAATCATACAACTTGTATGCTTTTCTTTTTTCACTATAGCCAACCATGATGCATTTCTGTGACTTCACATCCAACTTTCTATGATGATAGTCATTTATGTGGGCATATGCTATGCAACCAAATTTACAGAGTTTCCCAATGTATGGCTTGTATTTAGTGAATGATTCATAAGGTATCATACCTTGAATTGGTTTGATTGGAAGCTGATTAAGCAAGTAGTTTACAGTGGCAATTTCTTCTACCCACTATTGATTTGGAAGAAGATGCTTCTCATTGAGCATGCTCTAGCACTGTCTACTAAAGTACCATTCTTCCTTTCAGCTCTTGCATTTTGCTGATTGTCTTTGAATGCCATTACTTTTATATTGTCAAAATTTCATGAATATTGAAGACATGTATTCACCTCCTCTGTCTGATCTCATGACTTTGATCTCTCTGTTTGTTTGGTTCTCAACCATCGCTTTGAATTCTTGAAATCTGGAGCACTTCAGATTTCTCTTTTAGAAAATAGACCCAACAGTATCTCTTGTAGTTGTCTATTTTCTCTTTTAGAAAATAGACCCAACAATATATGTTGTAGTCGTCCATGAAAGTCAACCAAGTCCATGTGCAACAATATACGTGATCTATGTAAGGATCCTAGTATGAAGTGGCAGGAGAGGGTCAGCAAAGTCTAGTGCTATAAGATAAATTTTGCAATGGTATTGGACATCGACAAGCCATCTGAAGACCTAGTAGTTGAAGCCTAGACAATGGATTGGCTCACCAAGCCTCCTATGGATATCAATGAAATTTATCTATGGCCACCTAGGGGGCACCATTTTGAAGCTGAGCCACCATGTCCCCCTCGTCGTGCTTCTACCACAAACGAGGCTGATCCATCCTAACAACCAATACATTCCCAACCGCCCCTTTGTCAAAGGCATCATTAGCAACCATGAGGCTTCAACCATGGAGCTTCCACATTCAAGCAGTGGCTCATCCTTGCTAGTCCGTGAGGACATGGCCATGGGTAGTTGAGGCGATAGTTAGCCTCGGAGTTTGGCTAACATGGAGTCACGTGCAAACACCGAGTGTCGACCTTGGATGGAAGTGGTGGAGTCGGCCGAGCACCCGTTTTGTATAGATGATTGTGGCAACACGACTAATCAATAGATGGAGGTTGGTGCACCGAGCGCATACTCTTTTGGAAGGTAGTTCCTTAGGTAGTGATATGGTTATAAAAAGTAGAGAAGAGAACAAGAGAGTAGTGCGCCGAGTTCTCTTCCTCTGACCTGAGTTTGCTAGGATAGGAAAGAACATTGGTGGATTAACTCACTGTCACCATCTGAGTAATAGGAATTGGAAGATTAGTTTTTACCAAATATTCAATCTAGACTCATGGACATGCACATTTCACATGTGGTTCTCTCTCTCTCTCTCTCTCTCTCTCTCTCTCTCTCTCTCTCTGGTTCTTCCATTGCATGCTCATTTCACTCATCTCCATATGGTTCTCCCCATTCTATAGCAATGTGTGTTTCATTAGATAATTGCTTTCCCTACAACCTAGCATTGGTAGGATTTTGGGGTAGCCAAGCAGTGCATGAGAGGACATCTTGGTGAGCACATGCATAGATCGAGCACCCAATTATCGGTCTACCAAGGAGAGAAAAAAGAGTATCAACAAGGAGACCACCCATTTTGGGTGAGTAAATGAGCGACAACCATTTAATGCTACAAAATTCAAGGAGCTGTGGAAACCCTTAATTCATACTGGGAGCAAGCTCATAGTTTCAAGTATCTTCTTGACCTTGAATAATAGAACATGAAGCACAAAGGATCCCCATAGTCATGAATGACTCTGGAATGAATTAAGGTGGTGTGGTTGTATTGTCCACAAAATATGTTGTGTGTAAATTCTTGTATTGAGTTGGATCAGTATTGATGTAAGGAGTAATTATTGCATTTAGAATGGTTCCAACAATGATGAATGGTTCCAATTGTGAATTTTCTTGTCCCATTACCATGAGGCTTACAAGTTGGGCTCTAAAATAAGCTACAATCTCCAAAAGTACTTTTAGGAATAGATTTCTAAACTCTTTCTAAAGGATTGAGTTGATAAGATTGTGTAAATTTATTCTGGTCACAAAATGCTAGCAATATTGGGGAATATGAACTATGAGGAGCAGGTTCCAAACTGGATGTAGGATGTCCTCTGATTCTTCCCAATCTTAAGAGGTACCTCCAATCTCAATTGTAAATGGTCACTAGGAAGAAGAGAAATCTAATGAGGATGATGATGATGATGAGGAGGAGGAGGAGGAGGAGGAGGAGGAGGAGGAGGAGAAGAGGAGGAGAAGGAAGATGAAAAATCTAATGATGATGAGGACAAAGATGATGTTGAATATGATGATTGGGTCAATTCTAACCCTAACCTTGAGGGGTTCATGTATATATTCATGATTATGTTTAATGCAACATAGTGTACAATAGTGTATAGTTACCTATCTTGTGCGCTCCACTCTCTTCCCCAACTTTCCAACATGGTATCAAAGCATATGGTGCTCACACTCCTTTGATGAGCGTTGAGCCGTAGTTCTGTCAATACATGAAACCCTCTTTCTGAGGAATTGCTTCTATTCTTGAATCCATTGTGTACTTCATGGCTTGTCAATATTATTTGGAGTTTCGAACATGAAGTTATGATAATTTGAAGTTTTATGATAGTTTGAGAGAGAGGGATTAATAGAACTTTGATTTTTGTACAAGGTTTATTTTTCATGAAGGCTTTTGAGAGATTTGTCAATTTTATGGGTATTTATTTTGTGTAGGTTCTAGCTTTTCTAGATACCATTATCTACAAAAACACAAATCAAAAGACATAGTGTAACAATAGCTATAGCTAGCTTCAACAACATAGCTACAAGCAAGCTATCGGATTCATCAACGTGTAGCTGACCTACAATAAACACAAATGCCTCGACTTGCATCAACTAGTCATGAGATAACACTGACAACAAGCACTAAAGCTATGTGACTCATTAAGCATAATCCAAGAACACGTTACACCACCTTTGTGAATGGAAGTGAGAGACTACTACAAATGCCAAGATAACACAAATGAGCAGCAATACTCAGGTGGTGACTACAGATGGAGTATTTTCCTAGAAGCATACAATTATAATAAGTAATGCCTCAATGAGCACAAGATAAGAAAAGAGCAAAACTTCAAGAAATGAGATTACCATGACAAAAAGCAAGTGCTTCACAAGTAATGCCTACTATAATAAAGGCTCATATAGTGGTAGAGCACATGAATCCAACAAGGTCTAACTTAGTCATAACACACTAGCAATGCACTCAAGCTTTACAAGAAAAGCACAAGACAACACTCTTGACATAAATAAAAATTCACTATACAACAAGATATGCCACATAAGCAAGATCCGGATGCTATGATGACAACTCGACCACACCAATAAATGGTAAGAAGGAAGTGGCACACAACAACAAGATAGTGACACAGGACCTATGGTAGCAACACTTCAATATTGCACTTCTTACGCCCCACTGATGCGAGTCCATTTGTTTCTCTCATTGGTTTACACACTCATACATTTGGCACTAGCTCAATTCTCTTGGAAGTTAGCATGTCACCACATCTTGCAAAGATTTGTGAAACTTGTTAGAGTTCTTGTTGATGCTCCTGTTCCCTCACCCGACTAACTTAGATGTGCTCGGTGAGACAACCCAAATTGGTGTTGTGCTAATTGAAGATGCTTACTTGCAATCCTAAGGTGAATGTGCTCGGGTGCGAAAAAATGCCAACATATAAAACACTCGAAGGTCAACGTTAGCTATTGTAGGAGAACCGTGTGATGACGGATGAACACTGAGTTGTGTCCACACTTCAAATACTTAGACAATGGAGTATAAACAATAGAATTGAATAGATAATCAATCGTTCAGTTCTATCAAATCAAAGCAGCTTGATTACAATCAAGCTGCCTCGTCGGCTAGAAAAAGAAACAATTTCAAATTGTAAATACAGTTGGATTTATTAAAAAATCTTTGCACATGCACAAATTGCACATTTTCAACTTCTTTAATTTTATTTTAGGGTGAATCTAGATACCAATACCAAATAACTATCAATGTTTTAAGACCACCATGCATTTGTCCCACTAGTTTGGATTCCAAATTTTCAATCCGTTTTGGTTTTCAAACAAATCAAAAAAAAGTTATGGAACATGCCCTCAAATAGGTGTGCATCACTTTAGCACAACATTGGAGTCCCATTAATCCATGCGTAATGTTCTCATTTAGGTGTGTCCTTGGGTTGAGGAGAATCTCATGTAGTGTACTTTTGAATGATTACTTGGTTGTGTGTATATATAGAACAAAATTTTGATGTTTTTGAATAAATTGCTATTTCCTATAGATGTTTTTGAATAAATTGCTATTTCCTATAGTCTTTAAGATACATGTTTCACATGTAACATAGCACTTGTAATGCTTTAGCGGTCTCATTCCAAATCTTTTTTACATTATTTTTTTATCTCATTTTCAAGTTTGGAATGTGTACTACAACTTGAAGACAAAGTTTGCCGAATTCCATTGAGCAATGCATAAGTTATGGGTCATGCAAGATACCTATATATAGAAAATTCCCTAAACCTCACCAAAAATGGCTACACCTAAGCAAACAATGACCCTCCACATGGAACACAAACTTATTGCCAAGGAAGTGGAGTTAGAATCGTTAACTAAATAAATAATTCCAATGGCCTCCCTTTCTATGGTATAATAGTTCCTTTCTACCTTACATAGTGTTTGATTGGCATAATAGATGCTCAATAGATGTATCAGTAGCATTTTAGCTATTGTTCTTGCATCAACACACTACCAATTGCAATAGCAAAGGCATCAACAAAAACATGAAAAGGCTTTATCTAGTTAGGTGGTTAGACACACCTTTGTACAAAATAGACACGGCAACTTGAACTAAAATGTTGGTCACCTTATAGATTTTAGGCCTCGAGCTCCAATTTTGTGTTGAGTGTAAAAATGGAGGAAGGTAGTGAATAGCATATGAGGATTATGGTAGAGATGACATGCTTAATGGTGCTTAACTATAGTCAATATGGCATGTGTAATCAAGAATATGGGTCAGCAAATGAACTTTGGGTTGCACACTTGTTGCATATGCTTGATTGCTTTTGCAGGATGTGAATATTATTGTTGTCTTCTTACTACAATAGTACTAACATGGATAGTTAACTAACCCTTTTCAGCCTAAAGCAAACAGAGGTGGAACATCCAATAGCCCCTCCTTGTTCTACTTAAATAGTTTCAAACAATGAGTTTGACTATTTTCTTGGGGTGTATCCATAGATAAGAAAAGATTGTGGGAACATGCTATTTGGCTGTTTGGAAGCTAGATGCACCATGTTTCAACAAAGACACCATGTTTGGAAGACATCCAAAAGACATGTATACTAGCATTCAAGTATTGGAGCCCTATAGTGTTTCATATGTGAGAACTCTACATCCATAGAATGTTGAGGGATTACAGAAATTTATGGAGCTATGTGAGTCCAATTACAATAGCTCTAATGAAGATGAATTTCAGTTCTTCTTATCCTCCCAAGGCAAACTATCCCCTAGCTAAAACTATGCTCACGTTTTCCATTTGGTTCAACCATTTGGCCCAAACTTTGACTTCCTAACTAGCTCTCCCCCTGTTCTCTCTCTTCCAAAACGTTTTAAACATTCATTCCCACCACTTTCTAGCAGCTAGTTTCAAAATATCTTCTTTCCACTCTTGCTTAGTCATTCTCTCTCCTCTTTGCTCATGTTTTTCTTCCACATTTGAAAATCTCTTAGAGAAACTTTTGTCAAAGCTCCATTCATCCCTCTTCTCTTCCATTCATTCTCTACTTATTTCACTCTCTCTTAGAAACCAAAGTTGCGACCTAAATCTGCTTGGAAGGAGTGAGAAAAACGGGTGTTCTCTCATTTTCGGTTCTTTCCTCACCTTTTTGGAGTATAGGGAGTCACCTCCTGAAGTTGCGACCTAAATCTGCTTGGAAGGAGTGAGAAAAGTAGGTGTTCTATCATTTTCGGCTCTTTCTCTACCTTTTTGGAGTATATAGAGTCAACTCCATAAGAAGAAACACATACTTTCCAGTATCCATTTCTTCATCCATGGCTTTCTCCCATTTTTCTTTTCCCATGGCTTACTCAAAAGAGGTGGGTTCTGGTTCTTGTATCACTTTGACCATATAGGCATAGTGAATGGCTGTAAATCCATCATATTTCAGCCTATCCACAGGATACCTAGTTCTGGTAGACCTGCGCAAAATAGGCTCACTTCCAGGTGCTCTCAAAACATCCCTGGTCTTCCTTACTCCAGGTGTAACAACAGAAGGAATACCCAACTCATCATCAATGCTCTGTTCAGAGCCACTGGATTCACCATCCACATAAGAGTGACCTGCATTCACATCAAACATGGGCTGATCTACCTTCTCTTTTCCTTTTCGTGATACTGCATACCACTATTTGCATTGCTTTGAGGAGATTCTCTTGATCTCAATCTGCCTGTCCATGGCGAAGTATGTGAACCACTGCTAGAGGACACTGGAGGTCCACTAATATTTTGTGATTACTGCTATGAATTCAGTGTAGCATTACCATTTTGTGCATCTACATCATCAATCACATTTACTGGTTTATACTAGCTACTCATCTCATCAAAAACAACATCTCTGCTCACTGTAAACTCATGAGTAGAAGGGTTATAGCATCTATACCCTTTCTGCTGCAGAGAATAACCAATAAAGATGCACTTCTTAGCTTTTGGATCCAACTTGGACCTCAACTCATCTGGCACATGAACATAGGCAATGCAACCAAAAATTTTCAAATGAGAAATATATGGTTTCCTACCAGTATACATCTCCTCTGACGTAATGCCATGTATTGCTGCACTAGGAGTCCTATTCATTATGTAAACTGCTGTAGCAATTGCTTCAGCCCAATAATAATCTGGTAGGTCTTTTTCATTTAGCATGGCCCGCGATACCTCTCCAATATGCCCATTTTTCCTTTCTGCAAGTCCATTTTGCTCTGGGGTATGATTGCATGAATATTGCTGCTTTATGCCATGCTCCTGTAGGAACCTTGCAAACGCATTGGAGAGGTACTCTCCCCCTCCATCTGACCTTAGGCATTTTATTTGTAGGCCTGTTTCTTTTTCAACCATAGCTTTAAAAGCTTTAAAATGCCCAAACACTTCACTTTTCTTTTTCATAAAATACACCCAAAATTTTCTGCTGTAGTCATCAATAAAAGTGACAAAATAACGACAGCCTACAATAGATGCAGCTTTAGTAGTCGACACATCAAAATGGATTAATTCCAATGGCTTCTTACTCTCTTGAACATGTCTAGGATATGGTTTCCTTGCCTGTTTTCCAAATTGACAGGCTTCACATACCTTATGCATTTCTACAACCTTGAATTTAGGCAATCCTGCAACTATATTTTGGGCCTGCATTGATTTAAGTCGATGTACATTAACATGACCAATGTGTTTATGCCAGATATCAATATCTGCAACTACATCGGTCCCATGTGCAAGCATTGCTGCACTCAATTCAGGCATGTCCACATCCAACGTAAACATCCTGCCCTTCTTCTTTCCTTTTGCTATCAAGTGACCATTATTTTTCATATCCTCAACAAAGCATCCATGAGGATTAAATCTGACCTGCAAGCTCTACTCAACCATTTGACCAACAGAAACTAGGTTCTTGGTGATATTTGGGACATGAAATACATCATACAAGTATTTCTTTTTCCCATCCTGCATAGACAAAGGAATTTTACCAATCTGCACAATAGGATGTGCAGTATCATCACCCGTCTCCACAAATCCCGGTCTTTCTATTTTCCTTGCATCCTGCATCCATTCTGCATGACCTATCATGTGGTTTGATGCACCTGAGTCAACATACCACACATCATTTCTTTCTTCTGCACTTGTCACAGAATTGGTCATGTGCTGTACCATAAACAAATGCTCATTTCTGTCATCACCCTATCTACTAGAGGATGCATAATTGCCTTGCTGCAATTTTCCATTCATAATGTCATTCTGCTTTTTGTAGCAATCTTTAGCCATATGACCCATTTTACCACATTGCTGTTTGCATTTTGGCCTCTCTGCCATCCACCATGACCTCTTTGGCTCCCCCTGCCTCTAGAGTTACCACGTCCTCCTCCATAGGATTGGTTTTCTTGAGTTTACTGCATATTCTGATTTCTACCACGGCCTCCAGATCGGCCTGCTCTACCTCTGCCTCTACCTCTTCTAGCATTTGAGTAGAAGACAGTTTCTTTTGAAGTTCCTCCTGAAGAAGATGCACCACCATTTCTCTGCTCTTCAGAAATTAGAAGAGCAAACAACTCCTCAAAGTCAGAAAATTTTTCACGGACGGCAATGGATGTCCAGAACTATGCATTATCCTTTCCTAGACCATTCAAGGTCACAGAAACTAAATCATCATCTTCCACTGGTGACCCAATGGAAGCAAGTGCATCTGCAATTTTCTTCACCTTCATGTGGTAGTCATTGATGCTCATATTTTCTCTCTACACATTGTGCAACTCCTACTTGAGCTGCATTTTCTTGGCTTGCGTATTTGTGCTGTACATTTTTGCCAAAGTATCCCATGCCTCCTTTGGCATACTTGCATCTTGAATATGCACAATCATAGAATCCAAAATACTGATAGATAGCTAGTACATAACTTTTCTGGCTCTCTCATGCCATCCTTTAAATGCCTGCATTTCCTGTTGATTGGGAACATTAGGAAGAATTGGTTCTTCTTCATTTCCTGTAATGAACTCCCAATAGCCTTTTCCCATAAGGAAATTTGTCATTCCAAACTTCCATGCTTGGAAGTTGTTCTTGTCAAGCTTTTCAGTGACAATCTATGAAAGAGAATCAGACGCCATTACAGAACACTGCAAAATATTCTGTCACTACAAAAAACACAGCTTCTTCCTCACAAGGGCAAATCTGCAAAATTGACGAAAGTGGTATTTGACCACACAGTCACTTCCTAGTGATGATTTTGCATCAATAGGCAATAAGGATGATTCTGTAACTCCTAGTATCTTTGCACACAGGCATACGATGCAATTTCTGCGATAACTTTTCACCGACCTGGAGAGCAGTGGTCGCACAGTAAAAATAGGGCCTTTTTCTCAGTGCTTGCGGAGAACTTCCGCCTCCAAAACAGGCCCCGAAATGGCCTCAAATCAAAAAAATAAAGTCTCAGTGCAGCATATATTGCCCTCTCGCCACACCACGAAGGGCGTCTCAATCTGAGACAATGCACTCTTGCACTTTTCGAGTGTGCTACCTACAGAGATTTGCTCCCAAACTTAAAAAAGGAAAGCAACACTGGTCCTCTTACCAGGACACTGCGAACTTGGTTTGCTTTCTTGAGCTCCTTACCACAAACCAGGCTCTGATACCATGTGAAGATAGTGGGAGAGAAGGAAGGAGTCTCACTTGCGGCTTTCTCACATACACAATGGGGGAATACATACAAAGGTGGAGGCTGAAAACAGTTTTCCTCTTCTTAGTTATGAAAGCCAAAAGAACTCTAGTACAAAGAAATAGGAGAACCCTATATGTGGGTCTCAAACCAAACTCAGCTAACTAAGGTGGCATACTAACTCAGCCACGAACTAGAGTACATAAGGATAGCTATCATCCAGCTATTATTCATGGGCGGTGTACCAACCGCATATGCAGCTAACAAGTCGGTGACATAAATGCACAATGGTCACCCTGGCATATCGCGAGTGGAGCTCGATATCTCAACAATGCCATCATCTTACTTTGACTACTACCCGAACCTCATTTGGGACGATGCGCAAGAAACTGGGAGGTTGAAACGAGAAGCAACTTTGAGAGGTTGCGACTCTGCTCGCACAGCCAAGCTTGTGATACAAACTCACGATGTCTTTTGGTGATGCATGATGTCCCTAATATTATACTATGCATCTTGACTACTCTTCATTGCCTCGTGAGTTGGATGACTAACTAGATCATAGGGCTTCATAGTTCTGAATTGATTTCCTTTAACTACTTGGGAATTTGTTGTTATTAGAAAAAGGTAACGGATTTATCATGAGAGTTTTGTGTGGAAGCCTAATACATATTGGGATTCTATATGATAGGTAAGACATTTATATATATATCCCAAAAATAATTATGAACAAACACATTGGAATGGAGATACAAGTGATGCAGAGAAGGCATTATCTTGATATTTGGAGAAAAGTGGCATCAAAAGGAAATATTTCTTTCCCTCTTGTTAAACTAATGTTGATATGGATTTCTTTTTTACCATGGTTAAATACTTTGAAGTTTTATATATCATGTGCTATATTGGTCTTTCAAGAATAATGAAGAGAGCAGAAGGATTAATGCTTTAAGAAATCAAATAAAGGAGTGCTCTAGGTGGATTTTCTTGGGAAAATGCCTTAAGTTGTATTTTAAAATAGAATTATTTTGCATATTACTAGTGAATTTTATATGAAATGGAAGTTTTTACACCCTTGGCCAGATATTATTTGTTTGCTAGAATTGAAAACGGTTGGGCTAGACATAGAAATCTTGACTTTGACTCTCTATCTCTAACCAAGCTCACAATCTGGCCATTGGGTTTTTATCTCATGAGAACTTGTATGGTAACAAAGACACTTTACACTTTATGCTCTGATATTTTAAACTTTACACTTTATACTTTGATAAATGGAAAAGGCCATCATTTATCATTTATTTGCCATGAGTCGATAACTTGTTATAATTAGGAAAATTGGACTTGGAATGGGACCATGGCCTTATAGCATGGAGTCTATCCTTCGATACTGGTAATTAGAAAATGCAATAGGAAATTAAGAAAAGGTTAAAGTATACAGATGTTATATTTGGATTTTTTGACCTTGGGAATTCCCTTGGACTTGGTTGGAACTCCCATATTTATGGTTTATTTGAGATTCCCACTTATTACTTGGATTTCACTAACATTTTATATAGATTTCTTCATATCTTTAATTGCCCACCTCTAATTACTATTGAATAGTAAAATGCCAGGATTAGATTATGCTAATCTAGATCGAGTGACACGGATAACAACTGTGTGCCAGCATTGAAGCATGCAATCCCACAATTCATAGTGTACATGTTCTAACTTGCTATGTTTGTGGATGGATGCAGGTGAGTTGGCATACCTCTCCATTAGGTTTGCATTAGAGAATCTAAGGCATGAAGACATGGTGTTACTAGTGAGAATAGTCTATTAATAACCAACCTCTCAATACCCCATAAGTGAGAGTAATCCATATCATACCATTCCTCTTAACAAGGTGTCAAAGTGGGAGTCAATTATTATACTCACATTTATATCACTACCTCGCAAAAAGTACAATGATAGTGATGATTAGTCTCCAATAGAGAGTTCAATTATATTTAACAATACTTGGAGAAAATCCATTGTAGAGTCTGCATTCTCCATTTTGAGTAAAGAAATCGCCTCTCTAAATATCCTATCCATCCCTAAACTTCTTGTCCATCCTACCCACACCTAGTAGAGTTAAGCATACACTCCTTCACTCCTTCACCTCAAGAGATAAGTTTGGTTTGTCATAGTCCATGCTAATTTGAAAGGCGGTCTCCACAAGCTTGAATTGAGAAATGATTCTCTAAGACAATTATGATTAGGCATTATGTACGAAGATGGAATAGTTCAAAGTGGAAGAGGGTAGTTTTCCATGTGCTAGATAGCAAAATTGAAGGATCCTTAGGTGTTACAATATTTGAGTTGATACATGTAATTGTCAGTTTTAGTTCTTCATATTTTCACATTTTTAGGCTTGCATCATTCATCCTACAATCTCTTTAATTTCATTTTCAGTTTTCATGGTAGTATGCATATATTCCTCATTGTTTTCTCATTGTTTTCATGGTAGCATGCATACATCCCTCATGCATACATCGAGCATACATCCCTCATTGCTTTATTATTTTATAGTTGTAATATTTAAACAACATTATATCGCATTACCACAACATTTAAACAAGCATGTTATGTCTAAAGGTCAAGATCAACTATAAGGCTTAAGCAAAGGTAAAACAAAGAACACTAATGCTAAGGGCCTCAACACATGGATGGGACTAGGATGGGTTTAGGATGGGAATCTGTTTCCCATCAAGGGTAAATTAGTACAAGTGGTTAGGGATGGGCTTAGAATTGGGATGGCCACACGTCCTAAAGACCCTAAGAACTAGAATGCAAATCCCTTTTTTAGGGATTGAAAAGCATGGAATGATGACGAGTGTACTCTGCCATACCCTAGTTAAAATTCTCTATTATTAGCACAAGGTTGAATGGAGTGTGTACTCTTCCACCCGACTAATCCTACATGTGGTGGGCATGGGAATAGGATAGAAAATTTATCTTTGAATATGGATGGGACCACCCAATGAGGAATCAAATCTTGTCAAGATTGTATGGGGAATTTGATCCCATGTGCTGAGACTGAAGCCCGAAAGGGACCCATTTTTGTGAGAGTTAGTATATAGAAATTCCCTCTTCATTTTTGTGTGTACTCTTCCACCCGACTAATCCTACATGTGGTGGGGATGGGAATAGAATAGAAAATTTATCTTTGAATATGGATGGGACCACCCAATGAGGAATCAAATCTTGTCAGGAATGTATGGGGAATTTGCCCCCATGTGCTGAGACTGAAGCCCGAAAGGGACCCATTGTTGTGAGAATTAGTACATAGAAATCCCTTCTTCATTTTTGTGTGTACTCTTCCACCTGAGTAATGGGGATGGGAATAGGATAGAAAATTTATCTTTGAATATGGATGGGACCACCCAATGAGGAATCAAATCTCGTCAAGATTGTATGGGGAATTTAATCCCGAGACTGAAGCCCGAAAGGGACCCATTTTTGTGAGGATTAGTACATAGAAATTCCCTCTTCATTTTTGTGTGTACTCTTCCACTGACTAATGGGGATGGGAATAGGATAGAAAATTTATCTTTGAATGTGGATGGGACCACCCAATGAGGAATCAAATCTTGCCACGATTGTATGGGGAATTTGCTCCCATGTGCTGAGACTGAAGCCCGAAAGGGACTCATTTTTGTGAGAATTAGTACATAGAGACTGAAGCCCAAAAGAGAACTAGTACATAGAAATTCCCTCTTCATTTCCTCCCATGTGCTGAGACTGAAGCCCAAAAGAGAACTAGTACATAGAAATTCCCTCTTCATTTCTCTCTTACTCTGAAGTCCTTCCCATGTCGTTGCTTCCCTACATCCATTTCTCTTATTCCTTCTCTAGGCATGTGCTTGTGGCTTCCTTGAATCATTATCTAGTGTTCTCTCATGCATATTTGCTGCGATCAACCTTTCACAGAAAGCACTCACCTTATTTGGTCTCATCAACTTTGCACTGAAGGAGGCTCATGGAGGAGCTTTATAATTATAAAGAAGGCGTTTTCTGCAAGTCCTTTTCCCAACGCAATGTTGATGCCGATTTGTTGCTACCTCCCGGCCCTCTGTTTATCTTTCTTCTCCGCCTAGCTAGGATGTTGCATTCATCAAATCGTATTTTTTGCCACTCTTCTCTCTGCAATTATCACCATTTGATATGCTTGCAACACAACTAGCTTTCAGACTTCCTTTCTGGCATAATGTTTTCGTGGGATTAGCGTTTTGAAGCTGTACCGCTGCTTCTCGTTTTTCCTGAGGTTTCTCTCACTAAATGAAATCGCACAAAGTCCCCATGGAAAGTAAAGTCTTCCAAGCTACGTCCGCCATGGACAGGAAGCTGTCAGAACAGTGGGAAACACAATCTACAAAATTTTTTCTCTCGACAGTTTCTGGGAGTTTCGTCTTAGCTTGTGCATCAAATCTCTTTTGCACTATTTTGTTCGCACTTTGTGTGAAAATTTTTAAGAATAGGCACGTTCTCGTAAGATCGCTTATGTATACAGGTTCTAAGATGAGTGTTGCTGACACGCCTACTCAGGCTGAGTTGCATACAATTCAGCTGTACGATAATCCAGGACTATCCCGAGAAGATCCTCTAGAGGAACAAAGGTTGCGCGACGCTGAGTTGAGACGCGAGATCCTTTCAGAGATCCTTTCAGAGATCCAGAAGTTTTGTCTTCCTCCAGCGGTACCACTGCAGGAGCGCTGTACAAAATTAGCGCTTGATCCGCCCAAGACAACGATATTGCCCGAGCACAGTGCTTCATGGAAGAGACCTCCGAGTGGGTCAAATGCTGAGATTGCACTACCAATCACAATACGAATGCCATCGACGAAGCTACCCGAAAATCCCGATACCATGAAAAAGAAGATATTCACAGAAGCTTTGCTTGAAAAAGTAGAAATCCGTGTAGAGCCGGGGTCTACAATACTGTCAACCACTGTACGTCTGCGGGATGGAAGCATGAATCTGTTATCGGGGCTACAGAATCTTGCAGAGCGGGGTATCGAAGTCGATGCCGGTTGCACGCTTCAAGTTGGAGAAGCGGCCATCTTTTACAAAAGAAGTAAGCGTCGTTCCTGATTTTGTTTCTTCATTTTTGTTCTCTGCACTCTTAAATGATTTTGTTTCCTCATTTTTGTTCTCTGCACTCTTAAATGGATACCTTTGCTTGTAAAAATCTTAACTCACAATCTACCTAAACGGCCTTGGTCGCCTCAAATTTAATCTGAGCTGTCACATAGAAGCATTTCCAGAAGGAGAATGTGCTCGGCCCATTTGTGACAACTAGATTCTGTTGAGGTGCAAATTTAGCTTCCCTCATAGAAACTAGCCTTTGTCTGCAATATTCAGGCAAATCAAAAGCATTAGCAAACGCATACACAAGAATGAATGTTTAGCAATCACATTTCCTAATCTTAGGATAGAAAAGGCAAAACCGACCATGCACATGTAGGGGTTGTCTCCAAGGCAAGCTTAATGGGGAAGTCAGAGTGCTCTCAGCAGTCAGCTTGTTACTTAAAGAAGAGAGGGGAAGGGGAGAGGTGACGAGAGGGACGAGGGGAAGGGAGGCAAGGATAGGGGCAATGATTATCGGACAAGGGGAGGGAGAGGGGTTAAGGGGAGAGGCGAGGAAAGGGGAGGATCTTCAATGAGTCTTCAATGTACTTGTAGCCTCCAGAATCGAGGACGCTTGATGGAGGGTGCCATTGCCAGGGAGATAGGGGAGGGGAGAAACACGGAGGGAAGGGGAGAGATAGATGCCAGTAGGGAGAGGGAGGAAGGAAGGGGATGAGAGAGAAGGGAGGAAGAGTTGAGAGAAGGGGCGGAAGAGATTGCAAGGGGTAGCAGGTTGCGCATGAGCGATTGTACAAATATGAGCAGACTCGTCTGCATTAATTTTACCTTAACCATACTAACTACTTACCCTAATTTTTCATAGGGGGCGGGCAAACAAATACTAATAAGTTTTTGAGTTTTATTCAAAGGTGGGACATAGTGGCCTTGTGACCTACTGGAATGCTATCATTGAAACTTCAGATTGTCTACATTAAAATCTAAAAGGTTCTCCATAGCAGGCTCAAAATGTATCATGAAAGGAGAGATATCTAGCATACCTCATAAGTATCAAGTTGGGAAAATGATCCAAATCTATTGTCTATCAACAAGAGGCACCTTGCTAGTAGCATGTAGATTGAGTGGCAAATATGTATGGGTAGTTTGGGCCGATTCTTAGTTCAAGTCCTAGGGGTAGCTTGGGACATGGTCTTGGTCATCCCATATAGGGTGCTGTTTGGCACTAATAAAAGGAACAAAGCTAAAAAAAAGAGCACCTTGCATATCATCATGACACATCAGCATATGCAGATGGGGTGCCACTAATGATTATTATAGAGAAATGTTAGGGGGAGGAGCACTTCAATTGCAACTACTTTATGAAATGTTAAGGGGAGTGGTGCTTTAATTAGCACAATTATGTTGTTAGGGGGAGAGATGACGAATGCAAGCATAATGAATATGTCTATTGGTCTCATTACTCCAAACCCAAGGATTTGCCATGGGATAATACATAGTACATGGGAAGACAAGGAGATCTAACCCCCTCATCTCAAAATTGACCTTGCCTTCCTAGCCTCACTATGCTCCCTCCTTGTCTTCTATTATGAGCTATTCCTTTACAATATGCATTCTTCTCATTATGCTATGGATAGTCACATCGTGAGCTTATGAGAGAAAAGACATATTTTGTGTGTGTGTGTGTGTGTGTGTGTGTGTGTGCATGCGTGCGTGCGTGCCTGTATGTGTGTTTGTGTGTATGGGTTTCTGTCTCCGTTAAATTCCCTCACCTTGACAAAGCAATTATGCTTCATCTCGTTAGTTATTTTGCTTCATTGTTGCAATGGGATTCACTTTGATGGCTGTGTGAGGAATCTATTTTGAAGGTAGATGATTAAGGCTTACTGCTTTATTGGCCTCTTTCTTTAGAATTGCTTTTCAAAGTCTCTCTCAAGCGTAGCAATATGGAATTTGCTTGTACTTCATGAGTCATATCATGAATCATTTGCAGTTGTGTGCATGGTTGTCTGCAATAGTTGATCTTGATCAAACTAATTCCTTTGTTTTTTTAGGCAAAGGGTGCTCATTCTGCTAATGTGGAGACAATGTACAAGTTGGTAAATATGACATGTGTCCATGGTGTGGATTTCTTTGCATATGTTATGCCTTGGGATTCTCTTTTTGATGCAGTAAAGAATCTCATTCATTTTTGTCTAGTTTGGGTCACTCTTATTATGCACACACACACGTGTGTGTGTGTGTGTGTGTGTGTGCATGTGCGTGCGTGTGCATGTGTGCGTGTTGTTGAGATATCAAGCTCCACTCGTGATATGCCAGGGTGACCGTTGTGCATTTATGTCACCGACTTGTTAGCTGCAGATGCGGTTGGTACACCGCCCATGAATAATAGCTGGATGACAGCTATCTTTATGTACTCTAGTTAGTGGCTCACTTAGTATGCCACCTTAGTTAGCTGAGTTTGGTTTAAGACGCACATATAGGGTTCACCTATTCTTTTGTACTTAGAGTTCTTTTGGCTTTCACAACTAAGAAGAGGAAAACTATTTTCAGCCTCCACCTTTGTGTATATTTCTCCATTGTGTATGTGAGAAAGCTACAAGTGAGACTCCTTCTTGCTCTCCTACTCTCTTCACATGGTATCAGAGCTCAATTCGTGGTAAGGAGCTCAAGAAAGCAAACCAAGTTCGCGGTGTCCTAGTAAGAGGATCAGTGTTGCTTTTCTTTTTTCTGAGTTTAAGAGCAAATCTCTGTAGGTAGCACAGCCGAAAAGTGCAAGAGTCCACTGGGACGCCCTTCGCAGTGTGGCGAAATGGCAGTATATGCTACTTTGGGGCCCATTTTGGTGGCGGAAGTTTTTCGTAGCCACTCAAGAAAGTGCCCTATTTTTGTTGTGCGACCACTGTTCTGCAGGTCGGTGAAAAGTTATCGCAGAAATTACATCGTATGCCTATGCACAGAGATATTGGGAGTGACAAAATCATTCTTATTGCTTGTTGATGCATAATCGTCACTAGGAAGTGAGTGTGTGGTCAAATACCACTTTCGTCAATTTTGCAGATTTACCCTTGTGAGACAGAAGTTGTGTTTTTTTGCAGTGATATAATATTTTGTAGTGTTCTTTAATGGCGTCTGATGCTCTTTCATAGATTGTCACTGAAAAGCTTGACAAGAACAACTTCCAAGCATGAAAGTTTAGAATGACGAATTTCCTTAAGGCAAAAGGCTATTGGGAGGGGTTCATTACCGGAGCTAAACAAGAACCAGTTATTCCTAATTTAAAGGTTGGCATGAGAGATCCAGAAAAGTTATGTACTGGCTGTCTATTAGTATTTCAGATTCTATGATTGTGCATATTTAGGATGTAAGCACGTCGAAAGAGGAGTTGCAGGCATTTAAAGGTTGGCATGAGAGATCCAGAAAAGTTATGTACTGGCTGTCTATTAGTATTTCAGATTCTATGATTGTGCATATTTAGGATGTAAGCACGTCGAAAGAGGCATGGGATACTTTGACAAAATTGTATAGCACAAATATGTAAGCCAGGAAAATGCAGCTCAAGTAGGAGTTGCATAATGTACAGAGAGAAAATACGAGCATCAATGACTACCACATGAAGGTGAAGAAGATTGCAGATGCACTTGCTTCTATTGGGTCGCCAGTGGAAGATGATGATTTAGTTTTTGTGACCTTGAATGGTCTAAGAAAGGATTATGCACAATTCTAGACATCCATTGCCATCCGTGAGAATTTTTCTGATTTTGAGGAGTTGATTGCTCTTCTAATTTCTGAAGAGTAGAGAAATGGTGGTGCATCTTCTTTAGGAGGAACTTCAAAAGAAGATGTCTTCTACTCAAATGCTGAAAGAGGTAGAGGTAGAGGTAGAGTTGGCCGTGGTAGAAATCAAAATATGCAGCAAATTCAAGAAAACAAGTCCTATGGAGTAGGATGTGGTAACTTTAGAGGCAAGGGGGAGCCAAAGAGGTCATGGTGGATGGCAGAGAGGCCAAAATGCAAACAACAATGTTGAATGCTACTACTGTGGTAAAATGGGTCATATGGTTAAAGATTGCTATAAAAAGTAGAATGACATCATGACTACAAAATTACAGCAAGGCAATTATGCATTCTCTAGTAGACAGGGTGATGATAGAAATGAGCATCTGTTTATGGTGCAACACATGACTAATTCTGTGACAAGTGCAAAAGAAGGCAATGATGTGTGGTAGATTTATATGACTATTACTAGGCTAGATTTGAGCTATGCTGTTGGATTGGTAAGTTAGTTTATGCAAGCTCTAAGGAAATCGCATTTGGATGTGGCTAGACGCATATTGAGGTATGTGAAGTCCACATTGTAGTATGGACTATTTTATGAGAATAGGGTTCAGATACAGTTGTATGGATACACTGATGTTGATTGGGGTGGTAGTATTTCTGATAGACGATCTACAAGTGGATATATGTTCTCTTTTGGGAGTGTTGTAGTCACTTGGAGCAGCAAGAAATAACCTACAGTTGCCTTGTCGAGCACAGAGGCTGAGTACAGGGGTGCAGCAATGGCTGCATGTAAGGTAGCTTGGTTGCATAAGCTACTTTATGATATGCATCAGTCTACAGATGGGCCAGTTGTCATTTATTGTGACAACATGAGAAGTATACACTTGGCAAATAACCTAGTCTATCATGCTAGAACAAAGCACATTGAGGTGCATTATCACTATGTGCAGGAGAAGGTTCTAGTAGGTTTTATTGATCTAGTTTATGTCAGCACAGAGGATCAAGTAGCTAACATATTTATGAAGGCATCGGGTGTAGAGAAGCTGCGCAAGTTCAGAGACCTGCTTGATATGTAGGAATTGGGATTGAGCTCAAGGGGGATTGTTGAGATATCGAGCTCCACTCGTGATATGCCAGGGTGACTGTTGTGCATTTGTCACCGACTTGTTAGTTGCAGATGCGATTGGTACATCGCCCATGAATAATAGTTGGATGACAGCTATCTTTATGTACTCTAGTTAGTGGCTCAGTTAGTACGCCACCTTAGTTAGTTGAGTTTGGTTTGAGACCCACATATAGGGTTCACCTATTCTTTTGTACTTAGAGTTCTTTTGGCTTTTACAACTAAGAAGAGGAAAAGTGTATTCAGCCTACACCTTTGTGTATATTCCCCCATTGTGTATGTGAGAAAGCTGCAAGTGAGACTCCTTTCTTCTCTCCCACTCTCTTCACACGTGTGTGCATGTGTGTGTGTATATGTGTGCGTGTGCGTGTGCGTGCGTACATGTGTGTGTGTGTGTGGATTTCTATCTCCTTTAAATCCCCTCAGCTTGACAAAGCAATTATTCTTGATCTTGTCAATTCTTTTGCTTCATTGTTGCAATGGGATTCATTTTGATGGCTGTGTGAGGAATCTATTTCGAAGTCTGTTAGCCTCTTTCTCTACAATCGCTTTTTCAAAGTCTCTCTTAAGCATAGAAAAATGGAATTTGCTTGTACTTCATGGGTCATATCATGAATCATTCGCAGTTGCGTGCATGGTTGTCTGTAATAGTTGGTCTTGATTAAACTGGTTCCTTTGTTTTTTAAGGCAAAGGTTTCTACTTTTCTCATTGTGCTAATGTGGAGACAATGTACAAGTTGGTATATATGGCAGGGGTCCATGGTGCGGGTTTCTTGCATATGTTATGCCTTGGGATCCTCTTTTTGACCAAGCAAAGAATCTCATTCATTTTTGTCCAGTTTGGGTCACTTTGAAAGTGTTGTCGGTACCTCTTCTCCCACATTTCTTTTATCGCAACTTTGTTGGGCAAAGAACTGCATCTTCCCAAGTAGGATTTCCTAGTTTTGAGCATAGATATCCAAGTTCACATACTTTGGGTTATGGAACAGCCATAACTTCATGCTTGGATATTGATTATGGTATGGTGCATCCTTTTCGCACTCATTTTATATTTTTTCTTCTTTCCTAAATGCATGTTACAAATGTAGGCAGATTGGTCACTTCACTCGTTGTTGCCCGTTGCTCTCATGTGAATCTCTCCATGTGAACGACACTTTGCCTCTTCCTAAGGGTTCTCCTGCTCTCCATTCTGATAAGTTGGACCATTATAATCATAAAACGGAATGGCGGTGGGTGCATCCTCAAGGCAAAGCTTCTCTCATAGCGTCTCCTTTGGTTGCCATATGATATCCGTTCCAGGCTCTTTTATTCTAGGATACCCTAACTCCTGAATCTCAACTACTGATATCCCCGATGGCTCCCCTTCATGTTGCTTCTTTCTTTGGTGCTTCCACATCCTATCGTGTGGATGTTTCAGACCCTTAGGGCACTTTTCAGTTCAATAGTCTCATTTTCAAGGAGTGGAGTCTCGCTCACCTTCTCCAGTCATTGAATTGCAACCTTTTGAGTTACATGTGGATATATCTACTTTAGAAGTAGTTAATGCTAGTAACAAGGATGAATATTTGCAAGAGCATGATAAACATGTGCTTTCTCATGAGCCTACGAGTACTTTTTCACTTCAAGATATGCATCCTATGTTCCAACAAATTTTTGACTCGGCGATTCAAAAGTTTCGTTTACTTGGCTATGTCAAGAAGAAGGTGCATTTTATTGATGGTACCACTACTTCACTCAATGGTTTTCTGGTACACCAAGGGATCATGTTATCTTCATGTCCCCATCACATGACCTTGTATAAGGTTTCCCACACAGTAATATATAGTATTTCTGAAAAAACAAAGTGTGTGTGTGCGTGACTTAAATATTCAACTTTCAGTACTTTTTAAAGCTAGTTGTAGATGACTTATCCCCCACTATTTTATGACTCATTTTAATGGTTCTCACCTTTACTCTTTTCATAAGAGGGTGGTCATCACATTGTTATATATATTTATATTAAGCATACCTTAATATTGAGACCCTAGACAAGCATATAAGTGCTCTAGCAACCTTATTAGCCATCTTTTTTCAAAGGTCAACAATCTTATATTGTGATTATATCCTATTGGGAGGTCATAGGTCCAAATACTATGGTAAGCCTCTCATCCTAAAGGGATCCTAAAGGTTGTGAGTGATCTCTACTTTAGATGTCTTAATGAATAATGTATGCAAGATTAAAGCTTCCAACCTGAGTAAGACGTTGAATTTATCGAAACTCTTAGCCCCATGACATGCAAGCAACCCTCATAGGCGGTCTTAATGAGAGTGAAGACAATGTGAACTTTACATTAGAAGATGAATTTTGTCATTGGCGAGCTCCATTAGTTTGTTAATCTAGATACTTCTATCTACCTATTGTAAAGGCACTTAATCTCAAGAAATGATTTAGAAAAGATCTTTATTTTTCAACAGAGAAATTCGATCAATTTCTTAGGTGAAAAGACTATATAGAGGCCCACATTGGTTAAGTTTAGATTTAGGCTCAGTTTTGTTTTCTCTATTTTATTGGGCTAATTAAAAGCTAATGTCTATGGGATAGCTTCAAAACTTCATGGAAAGAGGGGATTTAAACAGAAGACATCCACTTTGCACTCTTAAGGTCTTACCATTAGGCTAAATAAGGATGATGTGAAAGAAGTACAATATAGGTATGATAAGAGGGGAGGGCCTCTCTCCCTCATAAGTAGAGTGGTTTCCTCACTATTCACTCTCGTCTTTATCTGTCAACTTGACTTTCTATCCCTACTCATTTTCCTAGTGATTGATACATTTTGAAATCCTTTTCCTCATTTTCCTAGTAATTAATACATTTTACATCATTTTCAATTTGGAGGACATATTGCATTGCATACAATTTTCTTATTCTCAAGTTCAATATTGATTATGGCTCCTTTTGGGCAGATGAACATGTGGAGATGTTGTGGTTTCAAAAGGGTGTTCATGATGTTCCTATCGTTACTAGCGTGACAAAATTTCAAGGTAATATCGTGACAAAATTTCAATGTAATATGGCTGAACAAAATGTCTTAATGGGGCCTTAATTAGCTATTTGATAAACAACTTCATTAGCACTTTAGCAAGGAATTGGAGCTAGTATAGTAGGACTTCCAAATTCGGGTCGAGGCTTTGTTGTTAGCTCTTTTATTGGTTGACTATTTATGCATTTGTTGCATGTGGTATAGGAGTGTTGGTGATCAAGGGAGCACACATAGTGGGAGCTGAGATCAAAGCAATAACTGGCAATAAGAGCATAACCTTAGTTGTTTTGGAAGAAAGAAAGGTACTAAGACATAAGTTGTCTTGGAAGAAACAATGCTCCTAAGTTTATTGTTTATTATATTTTTGTGTCTTATGATATTGGCCTTCTTTAAAAAGTCCCAATTTTAAAAGTTGAGCATATAGCTATAGTAGCTTGAACTAATATATTTCTTTTACATCATAGTATTGGAGAATTGAGAGCCCTCCATACAGATTCTAACATGTGGTGCTCAAATATTTCAAAGACTAGAATTTCAATGTTATAGAGGAACCATAATCATGTTTTATGGAATGATAAAATAAGCCCTTATACTTGTGGATTCATCATAGTGAAGATCTAGGAAATGACAAAGTGCAAGTTTATATGACATACAGCTTTCAAATGGATTAGAGGTCTTGTTTGCAAGAATACCAAGTCATGAGGTTCTTCATGAGAAAGAAACATTTATATATGCCACCAAAGAATTCAAAGTAGGAGAGCATTCGTTGGTCGTTCGAAGCGAGGGGAAATCTATCGAGCCCTACCATCATCGAGCTACTCTCTTTGGTATGATTGCTTCAATACTTTGATATATGAAAGAGCAAATAGTGGACCATGATTGTTTGCTTTATGGTAATGATTTGTTTTACAATCACCTCTTGTACTTTACTCAATAAATCTTGCATCTACTAATCTATGTTTGTATTGGATATCCTTGGATTATTTATTGTGTAGTCATTTCCATAATGATAATTAATTTAACATCCATATGCATTGTGAAGCATTCCTCATGCTTGTAAAATTTATCTGTCCCTTTTAACATTTGCATCATAGTTTTAGCTAGCTTCCAAGGTTATTTTACAATGGATATTATGAATGATATAGTTGTCTAATTTTTCATGCATCATCCAGGTTGGATTTCAGCAAGAGTCACGTGGTTGATTATACTTGGGTTCAACATTCTACAAGTTATTTTATTGCGGCCAGGCTGCCCATTTGGTTTTGCAACAACCTATCAATTGATAATTTGGACCCTAAGCTGGTGTTTTGTGGAACGTTTGCTGGGTCCATGGTATTCTTACATCTTGGTTCTATTATAAAATCGTATAAAACCCACCTTCTTTAGCACCTCCCTGAATTGTAGGCTTTCCCCTTGAGAATGTGAAGTAGTATCCTAGAGACTCATGAAGGTCCTTCCCTTCCTTGTGTCTCAAGTGTCAATTGAATCTTACAATCATTGATATAATTCCGACATTGTTTAATTATTTCACTAACTTTAGGTTTTCCATACAATGAAATTAAAATTTGAGTCAAGATTTTTAAATTTTTTTTTGAGTCAAGATCATTGGAACTTCTTTGGGACCCTATGCATCTGAATCTTATGGATCAATTTGAAGCTAGTAGAGTTGAACATCATCTATTTATTTAGGATGTTTTAATATCAAATTATACTTGCAATGTCTAATAGAAATTCTACCATTTTTCATGTGTTTTGAGTGACAATAGGAATCAGTTATGTGACCTAAGTTTCTAAATATTCTCTAATGATGTTTGAGCAGGATTTTACACAATCTCAATCTCTGGTTGCTTAATCAACAAAAGCTATCAAGAGTAGATCCTCCAACCACAGAAGTGCCAGTGATAACTGCTACACATCTTTTTGAAAATAGAACTGGCATGGGAAGGACAAGGTTAGGTTGCTAGTATCCAAAACATCAAATTGTCAACATGTTATAAATTGAATTAAAGGTGATATGGTGTTTTTAAACGTCAAAATGTAATAAATTCAATTAAAGCTCAATTTCTTTTAGTTGAATATACATTAATGTTGTCCCTTGAGAATTGCTTGAAGAAATATGATATGTGTTCAAGTGATAACAGTGCAATGTAAGGCGAAATGAGCTTATTGATCCAAGTAGTGAGCGCACATGATTCCATGTAAAGGAAAGGCATTAGAAACACTGCTGGACTTAGATGTCCTGAAAGAAGACGTCGGAGTGCTGATGTAGCATGAGGAAGATGCATAAAAATAGTTCAAGAAAATAATACGGGTAAGCTAAGGGGGAGGAAGCCGATTCCATCTCCCATTGTTACGCCTAGGAGTTGTTTAGTCCTCGTTATGACAACCCCGGTGCATCTCGGACTACCCACCTACGTAACGCACTTGCACCTCCCCTCCCTCTTCTTCCCTCAAGCAGATTATACCTCCCTCTACGTCCTCACCCTGCAACCGCCACCGCTCTCACTCTACATTCTCCTGTTGCAGCTCTCCCCACTATCTCTCCACTTTACTATCTCCCTTCCACTACTCTAGATGATCTCCACGGAAAGCATCAATGCGACAATCCATATAATTGAAACTCCATACTTCCTTCATAGGAACCGTGCTGATCACCGATTACTGGCCCTCAAAGTCTGAATACGTAAAGCGTCCACGCTAAGTGCACACAGTTCGGGTCCTAGGACACAACGATAGTTCCGTAATAACGCAGTATTGACGAAAGTTTCTATACTTTGGACAGAGTGGAATTTATGATTGAGAAAGGTCTAAGAATGACAATGTTTGAATTCTGCATTCTCATATATAGGTAGCATGAAAGTTCTAAACTGTTTAATTGATAATAATGATGCCCTTGCAGTGGAATGGTATGAATACACCAACTGTAAATGCAAAATGCATCTCCCTCATGCATCGATTGTAAGAGGAGCAGTAAAAACATGGGAATGGAGAGGCATTGGGAGAAAAGGCTTTTTTACATAGGAATCAAGAGGATGTAGTAGGGAAAAAGTAGATAATACTGTCTTAGTAGGTCACACACATGAATCCAAGAACATGCCCAAGCTCATCCGGGCTAAAAACAAAATAGGCATGAATATAAGAACATGCCCAAATTCATCCTCTATAAACAAAACACATAGTGTAGTGTCAATCTCGTGATAGTCACTCACAAGATCAGAAACCATGAACTCCAGCATATGCATAGTAGGGACGAGCTACTATAAGATTCCCACTGACATCATCAATGATCCATGGTGGATGTAGACCATAGTATAAACATATGCTCTCATGCATACACCCACAGATACTTCAACATCATTTTATACAAAGGTTTTCATATTGAGGTTTTGTGAGTACTCGTGATTGAAAGGACAGACTCATCCACGATAAAGGTTAGCATTAAAGGCAAAGGGTAGTCAAAAAGTGGTCCACATTCTCTTCCTTCAATTTCATTTTATACTCCAGAAAATGAGGAGCAATTGAATTTATAGGGCTAAATAAAGATGTTGTCAAATATGAGTATGATAAGAGGGAGGGCCCCCTCCCTTACAAATTGAAGGATTGCTTTTTTTAATCACTCCCCTCTCCTATCCTTTCCACCCCTCTCTCCTCATTTCCCCAATAATTAATACATTTTCTCAATTTGGGGCCGTAGGCAGATCAATAAAAATAATGATCCTATTGATGATTAAACTAAATTCTTTTTTACCGGAAATTTATTTTTAAAAATCAATTATTTATGTCGTTATGTGGATGGTTTTAGGGACGAAAATGATGAGTCGGGAACCGATGATGATGAAGTTGCTAGCAGGCTGGCTATCGAGGCCATGCAATCTTCCCAAGTGATGGTGCCTGTTACCGACCCTAACTGGGAATGGCCTTGTTATCAACAGTGGTTGGCCAAAGGAGTGTGGCGCACGCGCTACGAAATTAAAGAGGCAGAAAAGAAGGCGCTGGAGACTCCACCCTTTGAAGTAATTACTCGTGTCCATCGAGATGGTCAAACGTCGGAATTTGTCAGGATTCGTTCTTCTAGCCTTATTCAAGTTGTCAAGAAGTGCTTGCCTCATAACCCGATGATTTCCAAAGGGAAGCTCATTGATTCCAAACAGATGTTTCTCGCCCGTGAAGGTCTTCGCAGCTACTCGTCGACAAAAGAAGGCACATCGAGTGAGGCAGTTGATATTGAGGCAGGGCAGTGGTATGCCAGGCATCTCTTACGGTTTGTGGAGAGAGAGTTCGAGGATACATTGGTGCAATATGAACGGATGAAGAGGGAGGGTTGTGTTTCTTGGGACATGCTTTGGACCTTCTTTATTCCCGATGAACCTGTATGCCGAAGGTGTCAAATCTCGAACCAACAATGTTATGCCACAGTTAGGCGAGGAGATTACACCAGAGGCGACCAGTTTCGTTTGGAGCTCCATGTCATGGACTACAATCTCGAGAGTTACCACAAGTGCACGCTGATGTATCCTATGCATATGTACGACGGCGAAGTGCCCTTCACTTCTTTACAGGTGTGCCCTATGTCTTTCTTTCCTCAAAGGCAGGACATGGAAACAAAGTTTCGCAACATGGGTGAGCAGTTCTACAGTGTGGCGATGGAGCAACCCTTCCGCTTCATGCAATTCCAGGGATCCATAAATTTCATGTCTTGGACTGGTTCTTGTTGGCAGCTGAAGAAACTGAATGCAGATGGTCGTGTCATGATCGACTTGCTTAGCTTCGCAAGGATGAACCCCGACTACCCCCTTGACAATGCAGAGCCACCATGCGAAATACTGACAGGGTCGTCGTCCTCCGACTATTTCACGAAGATGAGGAAAAAGCCAGGCATAGAGGAACTGAGGTTTGCTCCCGCCATCGCGTATGGATTCTCGTTTCGTTTGAAGAAATGGGGGTGCTTCGAAGTTTGCGGGTTGCGACCTATCACATTTAACGACGCTGCATTTGAAGGTTTAGTGATGAGATCAGATGAGCAAAAGCAAATGTTGATGAGCGTGGTGGCGCAATATGTCGATCCTGACGGCCAAACAGCAACAGCAACGGACCCAATCAACAGCAAGGGTGACGGCTGCATAATTCTGTGCCACGGACCGCCAGGCACGGGCAAGACACTGACGGCAGAGGCTCTAGCGGAAACACTGCATCGCCCGTTGTGGTCAATGAGTGCGTTTGAGTTGGGAAGCTCTCCGGGAGATGCGGAAAGAATGCTGGGCCAAATACTGGAAACAGCGCGGAAGTGGCGTGCGATTCTGCTATTGGACGAAGCAGACGGGTATCTGGAGAAGAGGAGAGAAGGGCTAGACGTAACAAGAAATCTGATGACGGGGGTGTTTCTGCGGCTGCTAGAGTACTACAGCGGGGTGATGTTCTTGACGACAAACAGGGTGAAAGCTTTCGATGAGGCGATATTGTCCAGGATGTCGCTGACCATAAGCTATCCAGCGCTGGACGACGCGCAAAGGCTCAAGATCTGGGAGCCTCTTCTGGCAAGAGTGGGATTGCAAGGAGTGACGTGCGATGCGCTGCTGCAGCATGAATTCAATGGTCGAGAGATCAGGAACATCGTGAGGGTAGCACAGACATGCGCTCGCAGTCGGAAGGAGGTGCTCAACATCCGCCATGTCTCCAAAGCTATGGATGTTATCGCCGCTGCCTCCAAGGAGCTGCATCAACAAACTGATACGTAGAGGTTCTCTCTGGAGTCTGAATCCCGACTTAATCGAATCGCCAAGTTAAGGTCATGAAGGTCCCATAATCCGTTGTTTGAGCTTTTCTGATGTTTATGAATTGGTTAGGGAGCTGTTTGGAGTTGATTGATCATTTTGTATAAAGCAAGACGCTGCTGCTACATGGAACAGCTCGACGGCATTTCTCTCATCGATCGTTGTGTCCATCTTGCATTCTCTGCTCAGTTCATTATAGTTGCCGTTAGTTGCTCAGCATTAGTCGTTACGTAAATTGTGGAGATGTTGTGTTGGAGCATGAAAACACAGAACAATCGTCTCCCTCGAAACACATTACGAAAGCACTCGGTACTCACCTTTAATATAATCACTGCTTCTTTTAGCAACACTGATCAAGACTTGCGATGACTTCCAATAGACAATTCGGTGTCAAGCTGATGCATTTGCTCCTCCGAGTTGATTGCTGCAACATGTTTGAAGACCTCAAGCTATTCTTTTTATGGCCATGACTTTATCCTAGAAAAGAATTTCATAGTGCATGCAAGAATGTGGCACAACGAATCGAATAATTCAATTCAACTAAATTCGGTGCCAAGATTTCTAATCTTGCTCCTTCATTACCTATACCATCTTATAATTCGAATCCTACCCCTATGAAGATAGATTACATAAACAGCTTCAAAAGAATCCATTTGACCCTAGATTCAAAATGAGTAGCTTCCTTATCGGGATCAAAATGGAAAACCAAGATGTTTCCTTCGTAACAAATATGGCATGTAAGAGAATATTATAGGCTCCTTCAACATATGCAAAACTCTCACTTTTGAAACCTCCACCTTCCTCGTTTTGAGAAAAGCTCGTTGGGAGCCATGACGCGCATGCAGGATCCATCTTTAGAGCTTAGATCTCCTACAGCTATAGCATTTACAATAGTAGAACCTTTTTTCAATACTAAACCTATTTCGCTCTTAGAAGCTCTTTGATGCACTTATAGAAGGGTCTTTTTATTTATATATTTTGCCTAGCACCTTTAAAAGCAAGAAAACGATTGGCAAAAAAAAGGAAGCAAGAGAATGACTTGGCATTGTTGCTCATCTCAATGATCATAAAATTTTTAACATGTCCAAGGTCGTAGGTTAAAATCTCAGAATATTGCCCCATGGGTTCAAACCTCACAACATAACCTTCTACAAGGCATGCCTTTGTAGGCTTCCTCCTACCATTTTAACATGGCCTAGGTCGTGGGTGGAAATCTTAGAGCATGGCTTAGTGGATTCGAATCGCATAACATGGAAAATGTGTAACATTTGACAAGGCTGGCCTTTGGTCTGAATGATTTCAACTTTGATGAAAATTTTAGTGCCCAAGCTTCTTGGACCTGCTTCATCTTCTCTCCTCTTCTCAACACTAGAATAAAGATGAAAATGTCCCTCTTTTCTCAATAGCCATGGGATCTTCCTACAAGAGAGTGGAATCACATGATCTGCTAGGGGAGTGATGCCTTCAATTGGTCTCTACATCAGCAAAGTAGCTCCACACATGTTGGTCTTCCATGGGCAATTTTTGCCAAATGGAAAGTTAAAGGTAATCATAACAAAAAATTTGGACTCAAAAAGGGCCCTGTAAGGGAGCCCTTGGGCTGGTGACATGGAAGAATAAGGTGAATAAAACACAATAGAATATTGGCTGGTGGAGGGCAATAGAATATTGAAAGTGGCCTGACTTCTCTATTTCTTTATTCAATGGCCCAAACAATGAGGTGGAGCACCCACTTGCTGCCTCAACTCTCCCATCACGTTTTTTAACTATAACCAAACTGAGAAACCTAGTTTCTCAACCAAACTTGAGCCATTTGGCCTGAAACCAAATCCTCCCATCCAACTACCACACTCCTTTCATTTTGTCTCATTCCTCTTGCTTCCCCCTCATTTATGAGCACCATTTCGAATTTTTCTTTGCTCCAGCCCTCTTTTCAAATTTCCTGCTGGCTCTTGAGTAGGAAGCTTCTTTCTCTATTCTCCCTCTCATGGGATGGACTCTCATGCCAAAATCTCGTCAGTTCTCTTCTCTACCTATATTTCCCTCCCATTTCACTCTCATTCTTTCAAAACGTTCAAGATTTTTGAATGAGATTCAACCTACCTTCTTCTTTCTCTATTTTGGGCGCTTCTCCTTCAAATCTCGCCACTTCGTCTCTCATCTGAGATTCTCTCACGATTTGAAATCATTTCATTAAGGAAGACAAGACAATCAATGTTCTAAGCGAGCCATGAATGATGCAAGGTGTTTGCAGCTTAGAAGGAGCTACTTCCTCATCTCCACTCTTCTCCTCTCCCCTCTTCATATTTTGTCACCTACCTAAACCTCTTTCGAAACCCTAACACCCCTCCCCCCCTCCTTCCCAAACCCTAACACCATGCCGCCCCCCACTCCCTCCCGTCCTGGCTCCCCCATCCCTTGCTCCTCCTCCCAACACACACCCTACTCCTTCTCCCTCAAACTCCACCTTCCATCCTCCTCCCCATCCTCCTACTCCTTCTCCCTCAAACTCCACCTTCCGTCCTCCTCCTGGATGAGATTCTTTGAGAAAGGATCAAAGAAGATTGACTTTCAGGCATTGCAGTTGCTGATGCATGAGAATCAATCTTTCTTTTGCCCATCTCTCAATACTAGTTACTTTCCCTACTGCAATCTCTAAGGTGCATGGTTTTGAACCATTTGTGAAGGTTTGGGTCCGGTCCATCCAGATAGCTTGTATGGAGGTTCAGGTGAGATAATCTTTGGAATGATGCAATAGAGTGATTATGACGATATTTGTTTGTTAATGATGTAACTTTGAAGAGACAGTTAGTTCATAGTTCATTTTGTGTAGTTGTGTTTTTTTTTTTTATTTCATGGTTTGAAAACATTGAAAATTTTATTTGTTTTGTAAGAAATTCCCTGAGAAATGAGTCTTTTTCACTCTTACTATCAATGGTTTTCTACAGAATATTACTTGAAATAGATTTTGAGATGTTTGGGAGCATATAATTTGTTTTGAAGAAAGAACCATCAACTTCATCAATCCTGGAACACATTTGGGACCATTGGGAGGGACAAGTTTGATCACATTTTTCTTTCAAAGAATTTTGCTCCAAGAATTAGGTACTATTCATTCATGTAGTTTTAGAATGTTTTTAGTTTTCAACTCAAATCAGGGTCTATCAGAGCAACTTAAATGTAGATTCAGGTGAGAAAACCTTTAGAATAATGCAAGACATTGAAAATAATAAGATTTTATGATGCAACTTTGAAGTAATTTGTAGTTTGTTTTGGTAATTTTGTTGTTTTCTTTTAATACATGATTTAAAGAGGAAGAAAGATTTTTTGTTTTAAAAGATACACTCTTACTATTGAGTTTTTTTACAGAAGATGGTTAGAAACAGATTTGGAGTTGTTTGGAAGCATATAATTAGTATTGGAGAAAAATCCATCAATTTCAGCATCCTAGATTACAAGAGGGACCATTGAGGAGGACAAGTTTGATCATTTTTCTTCAAAGATTCCTGTGAGGTATTGTTCATTCACATAGTTTAACAGTGTTTGCTGATAAGTAAATGTTTTTTTAAATTTATAGATTTTAATCGTTAGATTTTGCATGCAATTGGGGTTTTCATTTTTGCTTGGTTTGATACTTTTCTTAAACATGTCATGTTTGTATATTATTTATTGATGTCAATGTTATATTATATTAGGTGGAAAGTGCATGAAATCATGCAAGCTGCTCGGAATTAAAAAAAGGTGGATATCCATTTTCAAATAGATGCAGAGAATGCACCATTTTTAAAGAGAAATGAATCCTCCTTATTAGCAAGTGAAAGTGATTTAGTAGCTCTTCGAAATCAAGGAAAAGCACATATGGATTTGTGGTTAGAAGGAAAAATATATCTAGTAGATCCAAAAACTTGTCAGACTCCTCAATTCCATGGATTGACCAGCTTAATAAAGTTTCTATGTAAGGGTGAGAATGGTTCGTTAGGATATTGTTGAAGGTTGATTGGTCATGGAGCAAGTAGCCTTCACAGGCAATATCAATCTTTGCTTAGTGAAAGAGACAAAAGGATCACAATGTTGGAGGTTTGGAATCAACATTTGGTATCATCTATGCAAGCTACAAGTGTTCAAATGTCTGCATATGATGGCATAGAGAAGAAAAATCAAGAATTACAGGTAAAGGTTCAAACATTAGATGCTCAATTGGGAGAGAGCACTATAAATGCAATTCACTTACAGATGCAAAACACAGCTTTAAAGGATGAGATCAAGACATTAGAGAAAACATTATCATTCATGAAGGATACTCCAATGGGTCCAAGACTATGTAAGAGGAAATTGTGTCCAATGGATGAAATATCCAAGAAAAGTGGTCCCTGGAAGCGTCGAGTGAGAGCTTGTAGGAGTGTTTGAAAACTCATGTCTATCCATGATGAACACTATGGTGCTATGGGTGAAGTGTTTACAAAAAAAATGTTGGAGTCTATTATACAACATCCAAAATTCAAAAGTCTAAAATTAGAGATAACATCTGAGTCAATGAACAAAGTTGTGGAGCATTTCAATGCAACTAGTGCATAGGGAGTTTGTGATACTACAGGAATAAGTACAAGGGCATATCGGCTCATATTTAAGAGCTTAAAAACATCATATCTTTCTATGGGAGCAAAAGTTAAAGCGCCGCTTCCTTAACCGACTGATGTTGATAAGGCCAGGCATGCACTCAATTTGGGTGTACTTGATTTAGTCGGTGAGCCCTAGCATGTATGTAGTACACTAACTTTGAAAAAAAAGGTTGGAGAGACTAAAGAATTGGAATTGACAGTCAATGATAACTTTGTGATCGATGTTCAAAGAGTTCTGCAAGCCATGGTGAAGTTTTATGATATGCCTATGGAAGAATGCAATGGTACTCTGAAGATTGTACTAAAGCTTGATGAAAGTGAGGTGGTCAAAGGCCAAAAATTGAAAAGAGTTAGTTTGATAATGATGAATAGAATACTGGACCTTGAAGTTGAGCTTGATGATGCAAGACAGTTCAGTGTGCAATCAGAACAGGAGATTTGGTGGTTGGCTGCCTTTGAGGTATGATGGAAATTTGTATTTTAATGCAATAATACAAAAAGACTTAGAATATTTTGAAATAACATGTGAGATTTTTTTGCAGGTGCTGAAAGAGTCACATTCAATTTTGAAGTGGTTTTTTGACCAAACCGATATCCCAAGTGTGATCAAAGGTCATAACAATGGTGAGCTACTTGAAGTTGAGGGCTATGGATCCTACTGTGTAGAATGGCATCTAGTTGCTGACCTCAAGACTATTAAATGTATGTTTAATGTGGCACATCGAGCAAATACAAGCCATCCTTGTCCACTGTGCATGCAAACGAGAGTACCTGCAAAGGGTGGTAAAAAGAATCAAAAGCATTGGGCCTTTGAACTTGCAGAGATAGATCAAACTAAGGCACCAGATAGGGATGCTCCAGGGAAATATCCATCATGGAGCCCAATTCTTGAAATTCCTCTTGAGCGAGTGGACATTTGTGCGCTTCATGCTATTGTGAGAATAATTTGAAAAGTTGGTGCATCTATACATCATTGATGCATATAACTTGAAGCCCCAACGAGAGAGTGAGAGGATGATTGCAACACTCTGGGCAAGTAAAGATTACAAAAGATGAGAAAAGATATGGAAAAACAGACAATGTTCCTTGTAAGCCAAGGTTTGGTGGTGTCAAGGCTTTAAAATTCCTTTTTGTAAAGAAGAAGAATGACAAGCTCAAACGTGCTAATGAGTTTGATGTATGGAGAAAGTTACACAATGCCTGTTGTCAACGAGGGGGGAAGGGACAAAAAAGACTGGAAAAGGCACGAGTGTGGTTAGCTCTTGATAGCTTAGTACCTTTACTACAAAAGAAAAGATTCGAAGAAGATGATGCATAGTGTTCCATCAATGCTGTGAATGACTTTAGCTGGAATATGGAGAGAGCTTGGGGAAAGAATCATTTCACACAATACATGGGAATCTCTAACTTGGACATTGAGATGTGGATATTGAATGGTCCTATATTTACTGATTTGTTTTTCTATTTAGCAGCACATATTATATGCTCATGCACCATACATGGCATGGAATTATGGAAGCATCGGAGTGTGGTCTACTTAGGGCATGGAAAGATCGCATTGGCAAGCACGTTGTGCATATAATAGAGCGACCCAACACGGGGGTGGTAGAACTAAGTCAAGCCCAATGGTTCAATTGGTTCAATTGGTTCAATGGTGGTACAGGCGTATCGAAATAAGAGCAGCTCTGCAACACTAGCATTCAAAGAGTCCTTAGTGTTCCATGCAGTGCAAGATGTTAACGCGGAATGTTGAAGAAGAATATACAACTCATAGAATGCAAGACAGAATCATGCAAGTTGGCGTGCAACCCGTCATACGACAAGGGCGCATATGGGTGGAGACAAATGAAAATGATGGTGTAGACTCTTCCAATGTGGATGCCCATGCATAAGTTTCAGAATTTATTTGTAATTTTAGTTATGTGATTTGTAGTAAAGCCAACGTATAATGGACATGAGTTGTAGTATAAATGAGAAATTTTGTGTTATGGGATGTTAATTATAAGTATTTAGCTCAAGGTTGCACTAATTTTACTTTTTTAAGGGTTTTTATTGAAACAAGTATTTTTAAAAAATTAGGGTTTTTGCCCCTCTATAAGAGAGTGCGCCCTCATTTTCATTTCACTGTTTAAAGAGCTCTCCACTCCCACACCACCTCCCACTTGCCCCTAAGATTTCCACCCTATCTCTTGCACCCTCACCCTTTCTCTTGCACACTCTCTCCATCCCCCATGGCCCAGGTCCAAGATCAAGGCACCACGGAGACTGGCATAGCCAGACCCACCTCCAAACTCAGAGACAAAGACTGATAGCCCCCCCCCTCTCCCCTCGATGATCCCCGTCAAAGGGAGAAACTGCCAAACAGGGAGCAAGAGGGATAGAGGAAGGCACAAGAGCAGGGACAGAGGAAGGCACAAGAAGATCCTCTGATAGAGACAGATGACTCGGAGAGCACAGAGGAGGAGCGTGTGGAAGAGGAACAATGAAGGACAGAGTAGAGGACCAAGAGAAGAACAGACAATCAGGGTCCACGCCAATGGGGGAGAGGTGCCCAAGCCTCAAGTGCAGGTCAAAGAGGCCCTCAACATCTAGGAAGAGGCCCTCCACATCAAGGGCAAGGAGGCCCTCCTCCAGTGAGGTAGTACAGATTCAAGCCAGGGACAGTGGCACTATGGGAGATTAGAAAGTTTTAGAAGTCCATTGATCTGTTGATCCCAATGGCCAGCTTCGCAAGGGTGGCATGCAAGGTCATGCAGGACCTCAACCTTAGCGCAATGTCTCAGTTTTATAGGCGCGGAGTTGTGGAGGCTCCCTTGCATATTTCTAGAGACGCCTTGCTTGCGCTGTAGCATGCATTTGAGGCCTACCTACTAGTAGACCTCATGGATGACACCCAGCTGGCTGCCATCCATAGGAAAAGGGTCACAATGATCGCTGCAGACATGCAATTTATTGTAGGTATTAGGAAGCCCAAGGGCACTTAGGGATTTTGTATGCTCCACCTTGTACTTTGCCTACGGGCATCTATCTTGTACTCTGCCTACGGGCATCTACCTTGTACTCTGCCTACGGGCATCAATATAATAAAATGTCTTTTCTAGAATTGTCTTTGCATGTGCAATCTTAAATTTATTTTCAATGTATTTGCAATCTATTAATTTACTTACATGCACTCTTAATGTATACAAAAGCAAAATGAAATAATAAACATAAAATCTTAATAGAACATGCAAAAGGAAATAATACTCAATTTTACTTAACATAGAAAAGGAAACAATGTTTTGTAGATGGGAAGAGAAAATTATTTGAAAATGGTATTCTTTATTTACATTGAGTAGTATCACAAAGATCATCAAAGCTTGAATGCCTAAGCTACCCAAGTCTACGCTTCTTCCTACTTGGCTCAGATCCCTTTCTGAAGCAAAGAGGGATGCACAATTTCATTCTCTATAGCCAAGGGATCTGTAATGCTAGCTAGCCCTGCAATAGCTATAATATTATGAAGCAGACTAGATCGTGTGTCTGAGAACAAAAATAAAGCTACACTACGCCTAATCAGAACAACACGATCGGCAGTAGGACGGATGGGTCTCATCTTCACCATCTGACTGAGGACCCTAAACTTCATGATGTTTATCTTTCCATTTGGCGATAATTGTCGATGGAACACCAAAATGTGTTGAGCCACCTTGTTGATGTAGTGGCCAATCGATGCCATCCCCCCACTAGAAGACCCTCTGGTTCCACCCTTGCATCTGGCATACTCAACCCATAAAATATCCTGCAACCAACATATTACATCAAAATCCAAAGATTATATAAATTAATAAAATATCATTTTTCAAGAATTAATAAGAATAAGGGTTTTTTTCCAAGTAAAAATCATATTTTTAAGAAATCTTATTTGGGAGGCCATTGGGACCCTAGCAACCATGCTCATAAATTTTATGCCCAAAAAACCCCTGCAAACTCAAAATTCAACATCAACAAGCAGAAACTGGGCTCTGGTCACATGATGTTGGATTTTGGGCTTGCAAGGGTTTTTTGGGCATAAAATTTATGGGCATGGTTGCTAGGGTCCCAGTGGCCTCCCAAAAAATATTTCTTAAAGATATGATTTTAATATGTGAAAAAACCATAACCCTGTTTACACAAATGGAATGGGAGGGGCAAGTGGCAAGGCAAGTGTGATAGTGGTAGGATGTCCTGGTTTCAAAATCATAACATTTGGTTGGGTTTTGTAACCTAAACCCTCAATCTTATTTTTCATTAGAAACAGGGCTCTAGTCGCATGATGTTGGATTTAGGGTTTACAGCTGGGATTTTGGCTTGAAAATGATGGACATGGTTTCTAGGTGTTAGAGGCCTCCCAAATTTGATTTAGGGAATGAAAAATAAGATGTGGATGTCTTGGGTTTAAAAGTCATAAAATTTTATTGGGTTTTCTACTCTAAACCCTAAACTCTATTTTTTATTCCCTCCCAGTTGAAGAAAAAGCAATGATTTTTGTTCCTAAAATGGAACCTAGAATTATACTGATGATTTTGAATCACATGATGAAGCTGGCAAAGCTACATACCTTTTCTGCCTCATTGCGGAGTGCATCAGCTACAGTGTCCAACTGGACTCCCTTTTGTGGTTGATCTTGAACTTCATGTTGGCCTGAGGTGCCCGCTTCTTCATCTCTGTGCTCGAACAATTCCCTCTTCAAATTCATGAACTGCTCATTAGACATGTCGTACTCTGGTGTGGCATCCTTGATTGCCTTCTGTGTTAGTTGGATTGCCTCCAGATCGGTGAGGCTCAAGTCATCAAAGAATGCAATCTCATCGATTGCTGGATTCACTGGAGCATCAAAGTCAATGACATCATCAAAAGTGTCATTTGAGAGCTAACAAAGCACCTCGTCCTCTCGGAGACCAGTTTCTTCCATCACTTCCAATAGGGTAAGGTATTCCTCACCCTCAATCCTGATTGGATCAACCGAAGCAAGGTGTGGCTTGCTTGTTGCCTCATCTGGATTATAGGTAGAGGATGGATATGCACGAGTTGGATATGAAGATAATATGACCTCGCTTTCAACTTGCTCCTCAGCTAGGCTAATAGTATGCTCCTTAGGCTCCAAGTCTAGGTTTAGGTCATCTCCTCCACCACTTGTTGATGGACTTGCTCCACCACTTGTGGATGCAAGACCCTTGGGCTGCTCGCCAACGTCCTCATCAAACTTGCTAGTCGCAAGGAGAACAGTAAGGGCTGCATCTCTCTCAATCAAATGAATTGGGGAAGATGAATCATCCTTGATGGGAATAGCATACTCACGGAGAGAGAGAGGGACATTATCCATGGCCCTACCTCTAGTGTCTTCTTAAAGTTAGCACTTTGGTCAAAAGAGCTCAAAATATCCAATGAAACCCATTGGTGAGGGGAGTTAGCAATCGCAACAAATTGCCCATGGATAAGTCTATCAAAAAATTGAAGAGAGGGATTATTAGCAGGAAGGAGAGCTCTCAAGTGTGACTCAAGATGGAATGTTTTGCAAAAGATAAGATAAACCTGATTTGCAGAGGCATGGGAATCAATGGATGAAATCCACTGGTCAAAAGCCTCTCTAGGGGAAGCCATGAGTGTAGGAGGATGCTCGGGAAGACGAAAGAGGACTTTGTGGAATGCAAGGATACTCAAGAGTGGGAAAGTGAAAATGTGGAAATGACCTTAGAAGTGTACTTTATAAATGGACATTGGCCTTAAAAATGCTCTTAATTACAATATTTTTATATTTATTGTTTTTTCTTTGGAAAGTCTCTCTCTCTCTCTCTCTCTCTCTCCTTAGCTATCTCCCTCTCCTCTCTCTCACTCTCTCCCTCCCTCTCTCTCTCTCTCTCTCTCATAGACCCACAAGGTCTTCCAAGGATTTTAATATATCTTTCTTTCTTTCCCTTCCTTTGTGTCCCTCATTGCGCTCTCTCTCTCTCTCTCTCTCTCTCTCTCTCCCCTCCTCTCCCTTGCTCTCTCTCTGTCTCTCTATCTCTTTTCCTCCCTTTGTGTCCCTATTTGCTCTCTCTCTCTCTCTCTCTCTCTCTCTCTCTCTCTCTTTGACACCCGATGATCATCTTGTTCCCAGGTTGCCCTTAGCTATCTATGTCATGGACATTGATTTTACATATACACTTTTTGTATTTTGTTAGCGGCTCCACCCTTTGGATCAGTTGTATATGGGTTTTTTTTCAATCTCATAGTCTCTCAAAGACCTTAATTAACCTTCTTATTTTTCTCTTTCTCAACTTAGAGGTGCAAATGAGTAAATGCAATCTTAACTCTCTCTCTCTCTCTTCCCATTCTCTACCTCTCTCTCTCTATCCCACTCTCTATCTCTCTCTTTCTCTCCCTGTCTCCATTGTCATGAACATTGATTTCATGTATACACTTTTTGTATTTTGTTAGTAGATCCATCCTTTGGATCAGTTGTATCTGGGTTTTTTTTTTTCAATCTCTTAGTCTCTCAAAGACCTTAATTAACTTTCGTATTTTTCTCTTTCTCAACTTGGAGGTGCAAATGAATAAATGCAATCTTAACTCTCTCTGTCTCCCTTTGTATCCCTCCCCCTCCCTCTGTCTCTAAGAGGCCCTTTGTGTCCTTGACTGCTCTCTCTCTCTATTCATACATCTAACTCTGTCTCATGGCTAGGTGCATTATTTGTGTCGCTTATTGTACTCTCAACTTCTCTCTCTCTCTCTCTCTCTCTCTCTCTCTCTCTCTCTCTCTCTCTCTCAATCTCTCTTGCACACTTTATTTGCTATCTATCTTGAGATCACACACTCTCTATCTTGCACAATACAGATATACAAATAGTTACTTCAATTTAAAATTACAAATATTTATTGCTTTATCATTCATAGACCATAGAGAGCCATCAATCTTGAGGTGCATACTTAATTTAAAAAATCTTAACAATAAATGAAACAACACTTTGTATTATATATGATTTCTATTCATACCTATAACAATGCCTCATTGCCAAGTGCATTGTTGAAGCACTAAGGATCCAAGAAATTGGATATCATATGAAATAACTACCATCATGTCTCTACTATCTCTAGACTATGGGGGGGGCAACAATTCTTACAAAGGATACTTGTCTCATCCCTATATCTAACTTTGCGATTATTAAGTCTAAAATAATAGTCTTGGGGAGGGCTTGTTATTGCCAACTACAATTCTTCCTTGATAAATCGCATGGTCCACTCCTCTTCCAATTCCAACATTAGATCAGGATGTCCTTGCCCTGATAAATTGATACCTCGACAATAGGACTGTGAGTCCCATCATGCAGATCATCATCGATTGCTTCCCATTGAAGGTTCTTCCATCTAAACCTTCTATATGTGAAAGCCATGTAGAGATTTTGCCTTCCAACGAAATATCTGCAAAACTTGGGATCTATTAATACATAGTATCCTGATCATTTTTCATACAAACAAGAATTGTAAGATTTGCTCACCAAAATGTCACATCTGAAGTGTTCAATCGACATTGTACTAAATCTTTGGCATGACATGTTCTTGTTGTTCATCCATTGTCAAATAGCTCAGATAGCTAGTCCATTTCTAAGCTCTTGCAATAGTGTAAGTAATCTTTGTTTTCCTTGATTTCCTACAACTTGCAAAGAAATCAACAAAGCATGGAAATGGAAGAAACCATCTCAACCTAGCATTTCTTCCACCAGTAGTTGGCTTCATAGCATATCTCACATCATTAAACATTCTATTTCTATATGATTCACTTATCTCCATGCTTGGAAGTGGCCATTCTAGACTATCAAAAGAGGGCAAGGGAAGAGATTCTAATCTACCATACTGTCCTTCTTCATCTGGCACAATGAAAATTGAGTCATAGAAGAAGATCCCGTCCTTTTTTAATTTTGATGGTGTGTGACCTTCATACTAAAGACTCCCGATCTCAACATGGAGGACATGCAACACCCCAGTTACGCATGCTGTAGGCTCCTACTCTTTGTAAGTAGATGGATATAAGTCTATAAAACAAATACAAGGCATAAGACAGTAGTGTCAATGTCCCCAAATAAATGCAAATACTGTAAAAAGCAAATGAAGTACTAGTACACTTTGAAAAACTTACAATTGTGTCTACGATAAGGAAGTCCTTCATTTGGATGCACATTATGTTTGCATGGGTAAAGACATGCTGAATATATACTTGTGTCACTGTGTTACTACCAGGATAAATTTCAAAATCTAAGATCCTTCCCTTCCAATGTTTGGAGATGTCCATTGCATCCTTCCTACCCACTTTGTAGCACCCACGATTAGTGGGTTGCATTGTGATCCAATAATATTTCCTGTAGAGCTGAGGAATCCATTCCCCATGCTCATCCTTAACATTCTTCAATACAACAAACTGTAAACTACTTTTGTATCTATCATTTTCTACTTCCATAGTTTCTGCCCCTGTATCATATGATTAAAATTAGCTCTTTGTACTTCAAAAACCCTCCAAATTTATGTCTTCTGTTCTCTCTTTCTCTTTCTTTGCAAGTCTCTCTCTCTCTCTCTCTCTCTCTCTCTCTCTCTCTCTCTCTCTCTCTCTCCCCCTCCTTCCCTCTCTCCTTTAACTAAACCTCTCACAAAAACAAGAAAAATATTATTACAAAAAACATAGAATACTTCTCTCTCTCAGTTTGTCTTCCAAGGTACCCCTCACACAAACAAACATCAAAATTTTTTGAAATACTTAGTTACGATATGCTCTCTTCCTACTTTGTTTCTCCACAAACAAAGAAAACATTATCAATATCATATCGTTCTCTCTCTCCCTCCCAAAACTCTTTGATTAGGATCTCTTTTTCTTCCTTCTTTCTCAAATACTTCTAAAACCTAGCAGTTTGAAATAGAATCTCTGTCTCTCTCCCTCAATCATCCCCTCAACAAAAGAAAACATAGCAGTTCAAAATATAATCTTTGTCTCTCTTTTCCCTTCCTCTATCTACCCCTCCTATACTAGCAAAGAAGAAAACGACTATTTTCTATCTCTCTTTGTCACTCATCCCCTCAAATAGATAAAAAAACACAGCAGTTTCAAATATAATCTCTCTCTCTCTCTCTCTCTTTCCCTTCCTATATCTATCCCTCCTATACTACTGAAGAAAAAAATGACTATTAATTTATGTCTCTCTCTCCCTCACTCATCCCCTCAAATAGAAAACAACATAGTAGTTCAAAATAATCTCTCTCTCTCTCTTTCCCTTCCTATATCTATCCCTCCTATACCAGTGAAGAAAAAAATGTCAAAAATCATCTTGTAGTTTTATATATCATCTACCTCAATCTCTCCCTCTTCCCTGTCTCTTGTGTCAAATGCTACATGGGAATTGGTGCCTTGGCCTAAAGACAAGAATGCAATTGGCTATAAGTGGGTTTATAAGGTGAAGCACAATGCAGATGGTTTTGTGAACAGATACAAGGCAAGATTAGTTGTCAAGGGGTATGCACAGACATATGGCATTGATTATGAAGAAACATTCAGTCCAGTTGCAAAGATGGCAACCGTAAGAGCAGTCATTGCTATGGCTACATCAAAGGGATGGTCTTTAGATCAGATGGATGTAAAGAATGCCTTCTTGCATGGTGATTTGCAAGAAGAGGTCTTTATGGAGCAGCCACCAGGTTATGTTCATGCTGTTCATCCTGAGTTTGTTTGCAGGTTGAAAAAAGCCTTGTATGGCTTGAAGCAAGCACCTAGAGCATGGTCTGACAAGATAGGACAGTATCTTGTCACTATTGGCTTTCAGATTTCCAAGGCAAATTTCTCACTTTATGTGAGAAAAACAAAGAAAGGTATTATGCTGCTTGTCATTTATGTTGATGATTTGATCATCACAGGTGATAGTGATGACGATATCCTTCATGTGAAAATGCTATTGAAGTAGAAGTTTGAGATGAAGGATTTGGGAGAGCTGCATTATTTCTTGGGCATTGAGGTGATTAGATCACCAAGTGGGATACAGCTCTTGTAGAGGCAGTATGGATTGGACATGTTGTCCAAATATGGGATGACAGGCTGTAAGCCTATTTCAGTTCCTTTGGAATAGAATGTGAAGCTGAGCGCAGATGCAGGTGAGCTTTTGGAAGACCCTACTATCTACAGACGCATGGTAGGAAGTTTGATTTATATGACTATTACCAGGCCAGATTTGAGCTATGCTGTTGGATTGGTAAGTCAGTTTATGCAAGCTCCAAGGAAACCACATTTGGATGCAGCTAGATGCATACTCAGGTATGTGAAGTCCACATTGCAGTATGGACTATTTTATGAGGCTGGGGTTCAGATACAGTTGCATGGATACACTGATGTTGATTGGGCTGGTAGTATTTCTGATAGACGATCTACCAGTGGATATGTGTTCTCTTTTGGGAGTGCTGCAGTCACTTGGAGCAGCAAGAAACAGCCTAAAGTTGCCTTCTCGAGCACAGAGGCTGAGTACAAGGGTGCAGCAATGGCTGCATGTGAGGTAGCTTGGTTGCATAAGCTACTCTATGATATGCATCAGTCTACAGATGGGACAGTTGTCATTTATTGTGACAACATGAGCAGTATACACTTGGCAAATAACCCAGTCTATCATGCTAGAACAAAGCACATTGAGGTGCATTATCACTATGTGCGGGAGAAGGTTTTACTAGGTCTTATTAATCTAATTTATGTCAGCACGGAGGATCAGGTAGCTGACATATTCACGAAGGCATTGGGTGCAAAGAAGCTGCGCAAGTTCAGAGACCTGCTTGGTGTGCAGGAATTGGGATCGAGCTCGAGGGGGAGTGTTGAGATATCGAGCTCCACTCGCAATATGCCAGAGTGACCGTTGTGCATTTATGTCACCGACTTGTTAGCTGCAGATGCGGTTGGTACACCGCCCATGAATAATAGTTGGATGACAGCTATCCTTATGTACTCTAGTTCGTGGCTCAGTTAGTATGCCACCTTAGTAAGCTGAGTTTGGTTTGAGACCCACATATAGGGTTCTCCTATATCTTTGTACTAGAGTTCTTTTGGCTTTGACAACTAAGAAGAGGAAAACTGTTTTCAGCCTCCACATTTGTATGTATTCCCCCATTGTGTATGTGAGAAAGCCGCAAGTGAGACTCCTTCCTTCTCTCCCACTATCTTCATAGGCATATCATACAGGAGCATCCTCCAAACCAACATACAAAGCAGCTAGTAATGCAGCAGCAAACGAGGGAAGGTCATTCCAACAGAGAAATCTCAAACCGAAAGCGAAACAAAGAAAATCCATCCCATTGAAGGTCCATGATTTTAAAAGAAAATCCAACCCATTGAAGAAAAATGGTGACAAGGAATTACAAACCTTCTAAAAGGCTGTCATGCATCAGTAAGGCTTATAGGGTCGAATAAAACCCATCACAAATAAGCATTACCCAGATGGTTAATAGATAGGGGAAGTATAGCTGAACTTTGTGATTGCATAGATGTTCCCCTTGTTTGGAGTAGCACAAGGCTCCCTAAGTGAGATCATAGGACTTAGGGAATGTGTAACAAATTCTTGATCCATTGCTGCTAGACACACGGAGTGACGAAATACTACTCTCAAGTCCAATTTCTATTAGCGATACATACCTAGTGGTCATTCAACAATCCTCTCGGAAATCATGAGGAAACTAGGCGTTGATCTCTACCATGAAAACAAACGTATTGGAGATGAAAGAACCTAGATCTATTGGTTTCTTTGAGGTAGAGAGTCATAGTCATGGTAGAGAGAATTCTTGCATAGAGTTGTAGCTATGCAGTTGTAGGCAGAGAATTCTTGCATAGAGCTATAGCTATACATTTGTAGCTAGCGAATTCTTCAATAGAGCTATAGCTATACAACTGTAGCTACTGACTCTCTTGAGTGCATAAGGTGAGAAGATCTTCAACATAGCTATTCTAGAGTAGCAAATGACAAGCAAATGTGTCTGAGATATTTGTACTCTCCCAGAAATGTTCTCACATCTAGGATAGTTCAGAACTCATAATTGGGAAAGCTAATACATGTAAGTAATTGGCGTGGGAAGCTCCTATATGTAAATGGTGCATGGAGCTCAAGGAATGGAAGGAGTCCGTGGTGGGAGTATCTAGGCAATCCGGAAAGCTTTTCATAGCATATAATAATTTAGAGGCTGAGAGTCAGTGAAACCAGAGCTAAACGGTAGACAAAGGTTTTTCTCTGTGGGCAAGCAGTTTCAGTGATGAACCTTGCTTTTCTTTAAAACACTTGCCCATCGTCACTAACATCTAGGTACTCTGTGGCCGTCAACGAGCTCAGTTTAGAGACTAAATGAGCATGAATTCAAGAGAAGTCAAGAGAAGTATCCTTGTAAAGAGCAATCTACTGGAAATCAAGAGAAGTCTCCGAACGACTAGCATCCAATGAGGAGAGCACACAAAATTTCGTGAGAGCCCTTTCCTGGTGGTTAAGGTTTGGCTCCCTAAAGTCTTCTGCCATCTCAAGAGTAATTGCAGTCTCGGCACTTTGCAACTTGGTTTGGAGTGATGGGAGCATCTGTCTTTCCATTTCTCTTTCCTACTCATCTGACGCCATGGTAGCAAATAATTGGGACCATTGTTGTAACCATTGGTTGTGATGTTGTATGATCTGGAATGTGCTATGGCCTTGCTTGTATTGGACATATAGTTGACTCCCATGTGCCCATGTGAAATTTTGATCTATTTCATGAACAACAATCTATTGTATGGTGCCACTAGAGACATTTGGGGGTTGTGACTCTAAAATCATGGAGTCGTCGACGTTGGTGACTTGTGATTCTTGGAGAGGCATGCTATTTGGGCTCTCTTGCAAAGTCATTATGTGGCATGGTATCCTCTTGTCTTTCCACGCTCGATTCCTTCTGTTGCAAGAGAAAGACTGAAGTGAGTTGCAGTATTCTTTGGTAGAGTTACACATTGTCATCCTCTGGAATCTATTCGGAGTGTTGACCATCCATGTTATCCACATTGAGAGTAGGTGGAGGGTCTAATTCCCATTCAGGCGATAATATCAATGAGATATCAATGTTTCAGAGTCCTCTATATCTTGTGTTGAGAGGCGTGTAGCGTTTTCAAGGATATGTGTTGAGCCCAATCTTGTAGTTTTGCTCTACCAAGGAGTGTAAGAGTTTTTACTGACATATAGTTTTTTCTCACTCCTGTATGATTGAAAATGTCAGCCAAAAACTTAGCTACCTCTTGCCATATGTGATCTAGAATCATATCATGGCCTATTCCCCCACTTTGTGACTTTGTGTTAGGTGGGAATAAATCCTAAATTTTAGAGAATCTTGCATCCAAATGTCTCTTTGGATATTCTTCTTGTGCCTCTGGAAATGAGAAAGCCTCCTGCATAGTGGATCTACTAAGGTAGATCTGTAAGGGCTTTTCTTTATATGTTACTGTGCCATACGTATCTTTCTCCAACTCTCTGCTTTTACATGATATTATGAACATGATATACTATGCATCCATATAAGCAAATCTAGCCCAAAATAAAGTGCCAATTGCAATGCAAAACAATGGCAATCCCAATGCCAATAAGTTCCAAAATGCCTCAAGCATAAATGTTGTCCATGAGAATATGCATCAACAAAATCTCATCCAAGATATCACAGCACAACTTGTGCATCCACTACAATATGTCAAAGCTGTCTCTAAGGATAAAATAGCATATGTGTGCTAAATATCCATCAATAAAGCATCCCATAAGGAAATCTGGGCCTATCAACGCATCCAACAATGATCGTAATGCATCCAAATGGCCTGTAAAGCATCCACTGCAACCCAATGCAAACCACAAATGAGCACACACGGCTCAGACAGATTTCTTCCTTTCAATTGGCTCCTACTAGCCTTTTCAAATTTAGTTGTGGTGACAGTAGCATCAAAATTGATGCTTGGCAAGTCGATGTTAGGTAGCATCCTTGTTCTTAGTCTTCATAGGTGACATATCTTGACATCATACAATTTTCTTATCTTTTGGGGCATGAGATAGCTTCTTACCGCTGTTGAGATATGGTGCCATATTAGAGACTAAGGTATGGTATAGGAATGTATTAAAGTAGCCACCCTGGGATGTGGACCACATGATGTGGAGATGTGGATCAAGGATATCCACAAGGAGAGATGTGGATTAGAGGATCCCACAGGTGTTGACTATTCTAAGGGCACTCTCTATATAAGAGGCCTATCATGTATTTTTGAATAGACAATTGCACATACACTCAAGATTCTATTTATGAGCCCAAGTTAATCTATCTTGGAACCTAATTGACTTGAGGTACGTGTCATGAGCACTCTCTTCATTATGTTTTAACATGGTATCAAAGCTTAGGTATAGTCTCCTAGCATAGTTGTAGACATGCCTTAGGAGATCATGTTTTCTCCAAGATTAGTTTTAGTTTTAGATTGAGAGTTCTCTTCTACCTAGAGAAATTTCTTCATACATTTTCGTTCATTGAGAGACTCTTCTTGTTAGGAGTTTTATTTGAAAGAGGCATCTCTTGTGAAACAAAGTCCATGTTGTGAGAAAGAGAGAGATACCTGGACCTATCCATTGAGAGAAAAGAAAAATTAATTTGTACCTAGCCTATCTACAAGTAGCTCCAAATTCCCTCGACTGTGAGCAACGCAAACACAACATCGGCTGCTTCCTTCACAACAGGATCATCAGAAGGAATAGGCTGTAACCCTACCTCTACTTCACTATTGGTGGCCGGGCCATCTAGATTGCTCCCAAGATGCAGCTTCCCCAACCAAGTAATACGTGATCCCTGCAACAACTTGTTGCTGTGCTGACATGAGCCCGATAAATTCAAGCTCTGAATTTCGTTTCATGTTGTGCTAATCTACGGCATACTTGGCCTGGATCATTCTAGCACCCGGTATGTCCTCCCTACCTTCCACCTTTCCCATGGTCAACTCAGGAACGATCAAGAGCGAGGCAAAGACAAGAGATGCAAGAAGTGTGGCTAGAAGACTTGGGAAGGAAGCACATCACATTCCTAGGCAAGAAGAAGAAATGGATGAAGCGTGGCTAGAATAGTCCATCATGCGCATGAAGCTGCAATTCAATTCTATTATAGGAGCAACCTTCCTTTGGCGGTTACGTCATCTACTTCATTCGCAACCTCCATAACATCGACCATGACTACTGCAAAGCAATGAGAACCCAGCCACGAACACATAGCAACGAGCCAATAGGCTCCCAAATCTCTCAACACAACAAACTCCTTCATAGGCAAAGCCTGGAGTGGGAAGGTATTGAAGCCGCCAAGAGCCATCTCTGCTGCATCAATCGGCCTTCATGGAAGCCTCTCCAATGAGTAACTCTACCAACCGTGATGCAAGTGATGCCACCTCGGGAATCTCCATCGACGAAGAGATGTCACCATCGCTATGCTTTGCTGCTGTAGATCTTCCCACACCAAGGTCTTAAACCTTAGAAAATGCCACGTGGAGGATAGGATAGCTCAAATTTACCATGGTCAATTTTCTTAGCCTTGGGTTAAAATATTGCCATGTGGCAGAGTGACACATAAGCATAGAAGCTCTTACTAAGCACACTTTGCATGCAGCATGTGAACAGCCTGTGCCACATCATGAAAGGCCTCTTTTTAACTTCGATAAGCCGTAACTTCCAATCCAGGAAGAATTTGCACACGATCCAAAAAGGAAGAGAGATGTGGATCAGAGGATCCCATAGGTGTTGACTATTCTAAGGGCACTCTCTATATAATAGGCCTATCATGTATTGTTGAATAGAGAAATGCACATACACTCAAGATTATGTTTATGAGTCCAAGCTAATCTATCTTGGAACCTAATTGACTTGAGGTACATGTCATGAGCAGTCTCTTCATTATGTTTCCACATAGGTTCCATCCACCTTAAAGTGCTCCATAGATCCTGAGGCACTCCAGTTTTAACAACCTTGTGTAAGGTCATAGCACATATTTGTTGACATTGGCCACTGTCGGTACTACCTTGCCTTGATGAGAACTTCTGAAAGAGTTGTCTTTTTCTTCATATTGTATGGTAGATTGTTTAATCTTTTATATTCTAGAAAATACGACTCATCTTGACATACAAAGATAATGGTGATGACCTTTGCAACCTTCACTAAGTATTCCTCAAAATAGAAATTTCCCCTTTCATAATTCCTTAACTATGTTTCATAGAAATGTTGGCCATCAATGGGCTCAAACCTTATATCCATTGTCATATATTGTTGATACATGAACCATGTCACTCTGCTTGAATTCTTCAAAAGCCTTGAAGAACCCTGCATGCTTTTGAAAAGGGATATAAGTTAATAGAGGATCATTACTTTGAGATCTCCTAAATAGCATAGTAAATAAAATGATGTTGGTTGTTGTAGATGGAATTTTCATTTTCCTTTGATCCTTGTAAGTTCTCCACAAAAACAAATCTAGCTTCCTTTGAATTGTGGAAAACCATTCAAAGAACCTCAATCCATTTGCATTGTTGGCATAGAAAATTGTTCCATTCCCCATACGTACCCCTGATCCTCAAGAGGGTCTAACTCTAGCACCTTCGTCATCTATATCCTCTTCATTCTTCAAATCCTTGCCTTCTCTTAGTTGAGTTGCACTTTATTCTACTCATAGATGTGGAGGTATTTTGGCTCATTTTTAGGGTATAGGTGTGGTTATCACACCACTAACTATCTCCCTCCATTCCATATATTGTGAAGAAGATATGCCACAAGATACTTAATGGTGTATGCTATTGGAGAAAGAAGAGCAAGCATATTCACATCAAAGAAAGGTCACCCAATTGGTCAAAGATGAAGTTGCTTATTCCACAGCACTATTTTTACTGACTTCAAATGAGGAGTTAGCAAATAGAATAGTTGATGTGGATAAAGACAAAGCACTTTCCCTTGGTCAAATGGTTCACAATTGTTGGGCTATAAGGTGGGTGCAATCATGGAGTGTTGACGCTACACCAATGGGGGATGTGAGAGTAAAAGTGCCAAAGGTTTTGGAGATGCAGTACGTGGAGAACAAGAAGAAAAACTTGGAGAGCACCATGCAAGGTACAACCGAACACACTTTTAGCTTCTCCTCTGATAGCTTGTTGTCAAACAATGCTACAAAATTGGTACTCATCAATAGTGTTGATGCAAAGCACTTTATGAAGATGAGCACTGATGGCCATGTCTGCTTTTCTTTAATGAATTATAGGACCTTGGAGTCTTAGGGATTGTTGAGATTGTATAATTTCTCATATAAGGTCCTTTAGCACTCCAACAAAGATCAATGTTGATCCTTTTTATCACAAAAGCACAAATAGATCCAGTGTATGCTAGTCTAAGATCTGCACATGGGGATCTACTTATAAAAGTATATCATGGTATATTTGCATGTTATGACTTAATCTTCCGAGGAGGCATCGGCATTACGTCTTACAACCTTTAACGGTTGGTTTACATAGGGGAAGTGTTCCTCCAATTAATATTCCTTAGAGGCTTTTAGAGCTCTCATTTGAAGAGGAAGAAGATGCTAAATTGAATGCGGCATGTGTGGATTATTGAAAGCCAAAGCATCCCTCCCTGATAGAAGATCTTTGATGAATGGTAGCCTTATATCAAATGGGTTTCATTGCTAAAAGCGTTGCTACATAATGGTATTGATGTAAACATCATCATATTGAATATCAGGTGGACTTCTTCAACACATTTTTTGATTCCGTTGGATTTTTAAAGCCAAAGCATCCACCAAAATCATAGTGTCTCAAAATTAACTTTTCATTTGGGAAGGATTTTGTGGCTCTATCCATAAACAAAGAAAAAGTCCAAATTTGATGGTATGGGTTATCATTGGCTCGATTCATGAATTTGCAATCTCCTTTGATGATATCCACTAAAATGTCCTCAAGATAATCAAAAAATGCAATTATGTTAATGGAAGAAAATGATTACACAAGATCATGATTTTGAGTTGCATAATTCTCCTCCACTCCCATTTTTCACCCATCCTTTCAATGATCTGGTTTATTTCACCCACTTTCCCCCTATTCAAAATACAATATTACAAAAAGACACACGTCAAACACTTCCACCTCCCTTCATGTGTTTGTACTTAGTAAATGACACACTTATATATATTACCTCCACCTCCCTCCATTCTCTCATCTATGTTAACTCTTGTGCTTAGTAAATGAGACACGTATATATATTACCTTACTTCATTCTCTCTCGTCCAAGTGAACTCTCCTTCAACTTCAATCTCTTCTCCATGAACCTTCTCTATTCAATTTTGGCAAAAAAGTGAGAAATCTTGGTAAAACTTTAAATTTTGGTTAGAGATCTTTATTGTTTAGACTTTCAATACCTAAAAGAAACACAAAAGTCTCATCCATGCTTCCATTTTTTTCAAAGCCAATATCATGCCTAGGCCTTACCTATCCTCTAATTTGATAAAACTATTCCAATCCCCATTCGGAATTCCTTCAAGAAGATTTATCTAGATTGTCTCAACCAATAGACAAAGCCAATAGAGAACCCCTAGGAATCATTAGACCCCTCTTTGAAGCATGCACACCCTCAAAATCCTTGCATGAGCTTAAAACGTTCCTCCTTTACTAATAAGCCGCCTCACCCCTTGTTAAGGATTGAAGCAAAAAACACTATAGCCAAGTAAATAGGTTCAATCAACAAAGCCCGTTGCATAGCAAAATTTGAGCACATGCCTTTTACTTTAGGTGTTATTAGCCCCTAAAGTTTTTGAGACACCACCAAACCCAAATGAGCCACCAAATATGCTGCGAGTCCACCAAAGATAGAGCTGCATCAATTAGTTTCAAATGGGCATCTTTCCGAGGCTCAAGAATTTTCCTACAACAAGCACAAACAAAATAGTTTTTCTAAGCTCAATTGCTACTATCATCAAGTAATCATTGTCTTTCTATTGCATTCAAAATCGCAAAAACAAAAGAAGACTTACCTTGCTTTCCCGAACGCATCCTCCACTGCCAGCTTTCAAATTCGCAAGGTTATGCATTTTTCTATTTCTGAGTCTCCTAAGGGTGTGGCTTTTCTTCTGGCTTTCCTCAACATCTTCTTTTTGTAGCTTCTCTTTCAATTTAGAGCTTTCTGCTACCTGTCATCATGTGTTCTTCAATTTCTTTCTGTAGCTACTCTTTCCATTGCTCTCCTTCACATTTTCGCCCTTGCTATTGTTATCAGTCTTTTTCTTGGCTTCCCTTAGTCTCTGTTCAGACGATTCTCCTTTTTCGTGTCTTCTATTCATCACTTCTCTAAAAAAACTCTTCTTGCCTGTAATAATGCTGCCGCACTATCTAGCCAAAATCAATGTAGCCGAGGGAGATCCAAACATTATGCTTCGCAAAGAAAGGTCTAAATGTATCGAAGGTATGGCAGTGCCCCTATTAAGCCACTCCATGATCATGTATTGGTGTCTACCTGCCTTCCTACCAGTAAATTTAGTTAATGAGTTGTAGACCTGGGCGCGCCAATGACCAACGCAGTGCGGGCACTTGTATGTCAAGATGTTGTGTCCGCCTCTGGTATGTGCTTGATAAAAACATGTTCGCCTGCTCCAGCATCAACTTTGAGGTTGCCCTTAGTATTGGCACCAACAAAGGGACCTAGTAAGGAGACGGGCATTCTAAAGAATTTTGGCGTAAAGAAGAACACAAAGAAAACTTTGAAAACTGCTTTCTATGCAAGCTACGAAACAAGCTTGTGAGTGACGAAGGTAAAACCCTAAATTTTTTAAAATGTTGTTGTGAGTACATTGTGCTTTCGGAACTCATTTTGATTTACATTGTTTCATTAGTTCGGAACGTGCTACTTCAAAAAGGCTGCTACATTAAACTGAAGTGCAGATAAATATAGATATAAAACTACCCATTGTAGTAGAAGAGAGTAGATCTAAAATTATAGGTGCTTATAAGAACTTGCCAAATATCTCTAGTCGAGATTAAGGATGAAAAACTTGTTTTATTTGGTTTTTGTAAGATCTCGTTGGTTGCTACATATAGTTGACAATGCCACGGTCGCACTTTAATAACAAGACAACTTTTGAGAAATTAGATCTAGCCATTTTTGAAACTGTTTGGATATTTCTTGTTTCACAAACCATACAGTGTTAATAAATTGCGTTTTGTTTTAAATGCAAACTGAAATACACACATAGCAAAAACAAAACAATGAAAGCAACTCAAGCAATACTCTCTCATCCATCGTAACTCCTCAAAAACATGTTGCCATCCTAGCCAATTGCCAATGAAAGTCCAAACAGAACGGATGCGGAGGCAGCTCCAAAAAAGGTGAAAGTGAGATTCCATAGAAACACGGCATAGTGGACACAAGGACATGCCATTTTGCCATTTGGATAGTCTATCACACACGGATAACTTGCAGACAAGTAGTTGCCACAGAGAGACATTAAGAATGTTTGAAGTAGTAGAGCCCCATACCAACGAAGGCGCATGTCCCAAATAGCAACTAAATCTCTTGGAGCAAATGCCAACCACGAGAGTTGAACCTCTCGAGCAATACTAGGAAGGTCTGAAGAAGATTGCAAACCCTGAAGCTGAAAATGACTAACACTTTTCCCATGTTCATCTAGCCATAGAGACAAGTAAAACTAGTGGGCCAATCCTCACACACAGAAGAAAGGAAAGCACACATGAAATTAGACTCCCTAGTTGAGAGGTTATAACGTCAAATGAGAGTGTCGAGTGCAACCCATGAATGTCAACCAGCAACCCAAATGTCAAACCAAGTAGCCAAGCCACACAAATAAAGTCTTTTAGAGATCCTTGGGCTCATTGTGATATGTGGGATATAGGTGTAGAATGGAAAACGATTGAACCATAGGCTGAGGGAAAGAGAAGTGTCACCTATAACCTTACTGGCACCCTACCAAGAGCATCGCCTAAGAGCACACGTCCAAATCACGATCAAACTTGATAAAAGACTGGAAGCTAAAATTTTAACTGGAAAGGGGCAGAAGAGCAACTCTTGCTAGTGTCCGTGAAAGCCCAACACACCACTTGTTTGAATAAGGTGTTGAGCGATGACATCCCATGGCTATTCAGAGTGTAGCCAAAGCTCTCACTTAGCATACGAATGACGACATTGCGATGCCATGGTAGGAAGGCCATGACCACCTTGATCCTTAGGCACAGTAGTGAACGACCAGGAGAAGGAGTGCCATTTGTTGTACCAGAGAAGGTCTCGAGAGAGCCGATCAAATTGTGCCAAGGAAGCCTGACTAAAGGGCAGCATTGTTGAGCAGACAAAAACTAGTGCAGGAGCAAGAAATGTTTGAGCACTGTAAAGGGAAAGGAGCTTCTTCAGCCATTTATGGAACTTCCCAGCAATTCATTGGAATAACCAATCAAAACGTTGCTTAAGCATTATTCTAAAACCAATTGGATAGCCAAATACCTGACTACAGGGCCAAGACTCACAATAGAAAAACCATATGAAAATAGCTCCCAAGAGAGACAAAGAAGTGTAGTTACAGCTAAATTTACACTCAAATCAAAGAGAACAACAAAAACCCACTTGGGCTTTTTCTTTGCTAGAGGTTATGGCAATAACCAAGACTAGTTCTTGATGAGAGCATTGTAGTCTTATCCAATTTGGATATTTTCACTCCTTTGAAAGATGCAAGTTCATTATTTCTATAACTTTTGTAATGTTGCTTATGTTTCTAGTTCTTTTTGCTCTTGAGAAGATCTTTTTGCATCTATAATGGAACTTTCTAGCATCTCATTGATGACCATGGTGGTTATAGAGTCTATAGTTTTCTTTGAATGGTATTGTAGATTGCTCATGTCTCAATGTGCCGTTTCTCTTGACTAGATAATATAGTGTTGCCCCTTCTCTTGACTAGATAATATAATGTGTAATGTTTTTAATTCTTTTGGGTACCCTAAGAAAACTCATTTGTGTAAACTTTACATTAAGCTTGTTTTTTATAAAATATGAAGAGGGAGAGGAGAAGAGTGGAGTTGAGGATAGAGAGCACACCACAAATGACTAACTATGCACTAGATTAGTTGTGGAGAATGAATAGATACAAACCCTTTAGGGTTAGTGTTAGGGTTTCACAAATCTTTTTCCTTTTTAGCACGCTTATAGGTTGGTGTTTATCCACAATGGAAACGTGATGCTGAGATGAAGCCTCAACACCTTTCCTTGAGGTCAACATCATGAAGTAGGCCTTCCCTCAAAGTGATGATTCTAGGGGAACAAAGAAGGACTGAATAATACATTCCATACCACCCCCTTAATGGGAATGTCCTCCTCTGAGCCAAGCCAAAATCTTGTCAGTGTTTCTCAAGAAGTGCTCTCCCAAGTGTTTTGGTAAAGACGTATGTAACCTTACAATGTTGCAATCTAATGTCACCAAGTAATTCTCATTCTCTAATGAATTGCTCTCTGACATCAATGTGCTTTGTCCTCCTTGAATGATATAATGGATTCTTGGTCAAGGCTTTAGTAGATTGATTATCACAGTATATGATTGTTGTCTCTGTGACATTAAAATAATATGTTACAATAATCTTCTGAGCCTCACATGCATAATACTCGCGAGTGGGTGGAACTATATATGAACCGACTAAAAGTGAAGGCATTATCTGTTTTACTTAATGCAACCTAAATGTTAAGATATTACTCGAGATTACGACCACTATCTAATCACCAATTAGTACAAAAAACACCTATATCTTAATCAATAGTGGGCATGAGTCATCATATGTGGATTGGTCGGATAGTCCCACTATGCTACCATTTCATTGTTACTAGTATGAATCTCCTTCATAGGTAAGCATATCAACAAAGGCATTATAAGTGCCTTTCTTCCATTCAAAAGTGAAGTGATAGCAAGTAAAAAATTAATGTCGCCAACAAGCAAGCGGGCCTCGGTTATTTTTTAATCAATTCTATAGGTGTAAAAACTTTCGAGATTTTGGCTATCTGTTCGAATGATGAAGGCACTATTAAGGATGAATAATTGGAGCTTTTGGATAGCTCATTAACTACCAAATTTTACTTTTTGATCGAGTGGAAATTCTTTTCAGCACCCTAAAAAATGCTAGAACAATAGGCACGAACTGCTTCATTAGAGGGGGAGATGTGTTCAAGGAGAATAGTGCCCCAAAACTAGTCAGAGACATAAGTCTCAATGATAAGGGTAGCATTTTCGAAGGGGATTCGGAGACTAGGCAGGTGCTGGTCTTTTTTGATAAGTTGGACCTCTTGAGTTTGGGAAGGGCCCCATGGTTTACCATTTTGTTACTCGACCATAATCACAAGAGTCTATGGCTTGGTTATGGCAAGGCGGGAAACCAAAGGGCTCGAGCTTGTATGATAGGGGCCTTGAGGGAGGGGTCATCCTAAAATTTTCAAAGAGGTGAAAAGGATAGCCCACAAGAGGGGCTAAATGGAAAGAGTCCATTAAAGGACACATGGCACCAAGAGGGGAGGCCAATTGGCAGGCACAGGGCTAGGGGAGAGTTATAGAGAGAACTCTAGGGTGCCAGAGTGAGAGATCTCTCCCACAACACAAAGTTATAAAGAGAACTCTAGGGTGCAAGAGAGAGATCTCTCCCATGGAAACATGAGCTCACAGGAGGTTTGGAGATTCCCTTGGGAGCTTGTGGCTGCAAGGATAGCTGATTCTATAGCCCTCTATGTTGGCAAGTCTTACATTGATATCAGATCCAGTACGAAGCAAAGCTCCTTGATTGAGATTCTGGCAACATAAGCGATAGCGTCTTTGCCCTATTTGTCTATGAAAGCTTTGAAATCTTCAGGATTGTCACAGATTATTCTCCGTGCCTCTCAAAGTTTGCATTGGAGATATCGGCGAACCTCTTGCAGCTCGACCTCACAGGCGAGGAAGACAAAGGATTTCAAAGGAAAGCAAGAAGAGACTACAAACAACGGCTTTGTCAACCTGTTCACAGCATACAAGAGACCACCGATGATCACTTTGCAATTGTGTGACGAGGGACTTATATTTCATTTGGGATGGGACTAGAGGGGGGCTCAAGTTTCTCTTGAGCAAGAGTAGAAGGCAAAATCAAAGAAGTTGCATCGACAAACTTTATCTCCATTGTAGAATATACCTCTTTTATATATATATATATATATATCAATCTCGATCTCCAAAATCCCCTTTTGCTTGCCTTTTGCAAGCAAAAGGGGATTTTGGAGATCGAGATTGAAGAAAGCATAAATACAAGTGAGACTAAAAGAGCAAGATAAAAAAGAAATAAAGATTAAACATGAAGTAAAAGAGCAAGTTGATTTTGAAGAAAAATCTAACATCTCAAACAGAAACCAAGGAAGTGTGGCCATTACACTTTTCTCTCAGTAAAGCCTTTTTGCTTTATATTTTCTAAAAATTTTGCATTTTGAAATGACAAGTCCAAAAAGGGAGAAGACAATCATGGAGAGAGAGGAAAGGGATAGAAAAAGAAAGATGATTATGGAAGAGGAAACACACAAGTAATTCAAGAGGATAGTATGGGAATGGAGGATGTTGACTACGGTGATTATGAAATTTCATATTCAAAATTCATTAAACTAGAAACTCGAACAATAAATATAGAAAAGTAGTTAGACATGATTCATTATACACTAAAAACTCTAACTAAAGCAGTATCTAAGTTATCTGATTCTCAATCGATAACTCCTATGGCATAATCACCGACTCCTCCTAGTCAAGTTGAGAGGTCCACCTCTCAACTTAAAGAAACCTCAAACATTATTTAAGGACTTGAAACCACTAATTTTCAATGGGGAAGAAAAAGAACGCAACAAGGATGTGATTAATAGGTGCTTGCAAAAATGGCAAGACTTCCATAAACTCAGAATACCCCTTCCTGAAAATCAAGTCATGGAAGCAAATCTTTTCCTTGGAAATAAGGCCTATAAATGGTGGATGAGCCTTAGAGAAAATGATATGATTATAAGATATTGCGCTGAATTTGAACACCCCCTCTTAAAAGACTTTTTACCTGAAAATGAGTTAGAAAGAGCTTGGGAGGCTTGGGACAATTGTACTATGGATAAGAACACTCTAGTCTAGTACATATAGGGATGCAATCCTTAAGCTGAAAGGAATCGATGAATTCCACAAGATAAAGGGTTTTGTGAGATGTGTGAAAGACACCTATAAGGTCGAGGTGAGAAGAAATTCTCCGAAGACCTTTGAAGAAGCAATTAAGTATGTCCAAATATACGACAACACGATGGGAAAATCCAAAGCTGGAACTTTGGAACAAACAAGTTTTGTTCCTAAGTCCAATAAATTTCCCAATTTAAAAAGGATAAAGAAGAAGGCTTCTCAAACACCACCTAAGAAACTTCAAACACAAACATATCCTTTCTTGAAGAAAAAGGATTATGAAAGGGGCAAGCATGAAAATCGTTGCTTCAAATGTTTGGGCAAGGACCATTTTGCTTATGTTGAGGATGGTATAAATTGCACCATCTATATAGGTCATAAGGGCAAACCCTAACCCTAATCCTAATCCTAAGGGGTTCACATGGATATCTTCATGTTCATGTTCAATACAACTTAGTGTACAGGTAGCTATATCGTGTGCACTCCTTTCTCTCTTCCTCTCTCACTTCCACTATCATGGTATCAGAGCACTAGGTGCTCCCACTCCCTTCATGAGTGTCAAGCCCTCCTTCCGCGAGGCATCCTTCTTCAAGAGAGTTTTCTATTGTTAGAGAGAGAGCAAGACCTTGATTCCATCAAGGCATTAAGCCCTTGCTTCTGTCAAGGCACAAGCCCTCTCATTGAGGCATCTTCATGATTTCTTTAGCTCTTCACATAGAGCTCATCCTCATCTTCAATTTGAGATAGAAAGCTTCCAATTCCATCATTCAGAGCTTCTGCTATCCCATTTTGAGTGATTCCTCCTCATTCAATGTCTTGTGTAAGGTTCTGTGTCAAGGAGGAGGTTCCTTTTAGAGAAAGGTTATGGGTAATCTTCCTACTCCTCTTTAGCTAGTTCTGGTTCTAGGTTGCTGCAGACTTTCAACACCTTAGATGTATAGTGCATAACCTACTTGGTTCCTTATTCAACAAGGCAAGGAGCTCCTCTATTGGCTCTTGTAAGCAACATTCAGTGGCCCTTCTATATACTCAGAGACGACCCCAACATCTCCATGCATGAAGAGAGCTCTACATCGAACTCAGATCTCTAGACAAGGCTACGGGCAACTCTAGGCAAGGCTACCATCTACACGGACCTCCACGAGCTCCCTATCTCTCGCCATCAAAGCAACAAACCCGATGAACAAGCCTACCCAGCTTCAGCTCCTCCGCCATATGCTCCAACACTCTTGACAGACCACCATTGGCGACTCCACAACGACCTCCCATGTCCAACGTCAGCCCACGCTTCTACAACCTCAGCCGCCTCCACCATCCGACGTTATGCCAGAAGCCTCCAAGCACTCCAGCAGACGTTCAACACAGACAGCCTTAAGCGCTGGTCGACCAACAATTCAGAGGCGACAACAGGCATAAGCACCTCCTCGACCTGCATCTGCAACAAATGCCAGAGCAGCGAGACGAACGACCTCCTCCAATTATTCTTCATAGCAAGCGCCGCCTCCAACGACTTCCTCTGCTACATCCGTGCGATGTAAGCCACGCGAGCTCCATATGCCCACAACATGACCTCAAGCTCCTACACGACACAGTGAATCGGCTCCTCACAGCCAAGCTCCATCAACGGGACCTCTATCTCAACCAGGGCTCCATCAATGGCCAAAGCTCCTACTCTGCAACTCTGCATCGACTCTCGAGCCAACATATGAGATGCCCATGACCCCAAACGATCTAGTGCGAAGCTCATCCTCCAACGTGAGCGCATGCAACGATGCCATCGCCTCAATCGATTCATCCGTCTGCACATGTAGGTCATTGACAGAGGAGTATAGACAGAATCTTTCAAAGATTCCATCAAAGCCTCATAGATTGTGACTTATCTTATCCTCCCTTTGTGTGACACGTGACAGATAGAAAGACACCAAGGTCAGGTGAACTTGACCTTGGGTTTGGCCAGTCGTCCAATGGGCCACGTGGTAACTTCATCCAAGTCCATGTCACCGGGGTCAACTAACCATGGTTTGCCTTAACTAAACCCATGTGCCTTGTAGGCTATCCAGTCAGCTTGCCCAATCAGTTAGCATGCCCATTCAACACTACCACATGGCAAAGTGCCAGCTAGATACAGTTCCCTCTCCACAGGCACATAGTGAATTTAGAATGTAGTCTACCACATCACCCTCCATGCCACATCATCAAATTTTTATCACCCTCTTGGGATCAACTTTGGTCCATTCTTCCGGGAGCCATATCTTTTGATCCAAGGAGATTTGGCGGTGATTCAAAAAGCAAAAATGACTACCAGATCGTGCTCTATACGCTGAGCACCTCAAATCTACCTTCCAACTTTTCCACAAGTTAGCATCATCAGAAATTTATCATCGGAACCACCTCTTGATCTATTGCACCGTACCTAGTACATAAATTGAATTAAGATAAAATTCATGTGCTGCATTTTGCAATTCGAGGTGTAGTCTAGCTATAGACTAGAACCTTTGATCAATTGCAAGAGGATATTTTACTAAAATTGACTTTAGATCAGGATATCACCAAGTGTGAATTAGAGAAGAGGATGTATGTACTAGGTATGGGCATTATTAGTTCAAAGTAATGCCATTTGGTAACTAATGCTCCAATAACTTTTATGACACATGAATAGTGTCTTGAGACCATATCTAGGAAATTTTGCTCTAGTATTTTTAGATTATGTCCTAATCTATAGTAAAATGAGGAAAAAGCATTTGGAACATTTGAGGAATGTGTTCCAATTGCTTAGAGATAATTCTCTTTTTGCAAAAGAATCCAAATGTGAATTCTTTGCAAAAGATTCCAAATGTGAATTTTATGCCAAAGAAGTGAAGTACTAAGAAGGGATTCACATGGATCCCAAAAAGGTTAGGGCCATATTGGAATGCCCACATCCTACAAACCTACAAGAATTGCAACCATTCTTAGGTTTGCCTTGATTTTATAGGAGATTCATCCAAGACTATGCTAAAATTGATGTTCCGATGACAAACCAGAAAAAGGGGAAGGGAAGTATCTTCATATGGGATGAACCTACTACTACTTTCTTAAAGGTAGTGGATCCCAATGAACCATTCGTGGTTGAAATAGACGCCAGTGATTTTATTGTTGGGGCAGTACTATTACAAAAGGGTCAACTAGTGGCTTTTGAAAGCAAAAAGTTAGACCAAGCCCAATGAATTACTCGCGTATGAGAAGGAACTATATGCTATAGTATATGCTTTAAAAAAATGGAGACAATATTTGTATGGTGCCAATTTTATGATCATTTTTATCGAGAAAGCATTAAGTGGATTTGCAATCAGCCAAAGCTAAAGGTAGAAAATCTAGATGGGTGAAATAATATATCCAATATCAAAAGGGGAAGGTTAATGTGGTAGCTGACTCCCTAAGCCGAATGCCAATCGTTAATGAATTGAGTTTTACTCAATTCCAAAATGATTTCCTAGAGTCCCTTTAAGGAAAATGTGAGTTTGATCCTCACTTTTCTAAAATATGGAAAGAAATTAAGAAGAGGGATCCAAATAATCAAGGATATTTCACTGAGGAGTCACATGGAAATGGTGACACACCACAGGTTGATGATAAAGGACTCAAATGAAAAAAGTATACGATTGAAGGTGGCTACTTGCTCTGCAAGGGTAGAGTATGCGTCCGGGATAATAATGGCATTAGGCGTCGAACTATTTAAGAGTGTTATGATGTTTGAGTGCTAGACACTTGGGAATTCAGAAGACATATGCACTTCTGAAGAGGCAATTCTTTTGACCCAGAATAGAGAAGGACGTCCAAGACTATGTATTGAAGTGCCAAAAATGCCACGTCAATAAGGCTAAATGCCTTAAGGTAGGAGGTCTCCTACACCTATTGGAGATTCCATCTGGCAAATGGGAAAGCATCTCCATGGATTTTATTGTTGGATTACCTAGGACACAGAGGAGGCACAACTCTATGTGGGTAATTGTGGATCGATTAACCAAGATGGCTCACTTTATTCCAACCAATGAAGAGGTTAAAACTCCAAAATTAGCTAGGCTATTTGTGGAGCATATTTATAAATTGTATGGGATACCAGCCGATATTATTAGTGACCAGGATAAAAAAATTATGGGCTACCAGCTGATATTATTAGTGACCAGGATAGAAAATTTAATAGCCATTTTTGGAAGGATATGTTTGTGAGGTTGTGAGCACTGCAGATCATCCACAGAGTGATGGTCAAAGTGAAAGGGTCAATCATGTCATTGAGGACATGCTTCAATCATATGTAAGTAAATGGAAAACTAATTGGGAACAATATTTGCCCATATTAGAATTTAAATATAACAGTGCCAAACATTCAGCTACATGTTTTCGTCCCATTCATGATGATGTATGGATTCCAACCTAGAGCCGCAGTTGCAATGGGACCTTAGTGGGACTCAAAAAAGAGAAGGTCTAAGCACCCAAAGACTTTCTTGAGGATATGAATCAAATGCTTAAATTAGCTAAAGATAGCATTAGAAGGGCTCAAGATAGAGCAAGAAGCTATGCAAACCCTGACTGTAGAAGATTGGAGTTTAATGTAAATGAGAAAGTCTACCTCAGGGCACATGGATCTTCAGAATCCCTAAAGACAAGTAAATGTCCAAAGTTGTCTCCTAGGTATTGTGGACCATTCACAATACTCAAGAGATTTGGAGAACTTGCTTACAAATTAGCCTTACTCGAGGGATGTAGAGTACATCTGGTTTTTCATGTGAGTAGGCTAAAAAGGAAATTAGGAGATGATGATAATCTCATTGAAAATGAAGTCCTAGTTGAACTCATTGGACCTTTCACTTTACCATATGAACTAGAAAAAATTTAGATCGACAAGAAAAAAAAAGTGACATACAATATGGCAAGAATGTCTAGTTAAGTGGAAAGCCCATATTTTCATACATGCTATGTGGGAGGATGTTCACACTTGAGCCCCCATCTAGCAATGTTCTTAGTATTTCTTGACCATTTACAATGCACTTTGTGATTGCCAGGACCTTGTAGTCCACATCATTGTGTTCTACTTGTGATATTGGTGGTTATTGTAGATAAGGCTAATATTCTTCTTCACATAGAGATTCTTGCTACGTTTTCTTCCAATTCTCCTCTTACAATTGCTTAATAAAGTTCTCACAAAAGGATGGATCCAAACTCAGATCCAAACTCAATAGTTGGTCCAATGTAATCTTGATGGGTGCTTGCTTCAAAGCTTGAAGCAAATCAACTGAGAGGTTCTCTTTATCTTGTTTTTAGCTACTTGCACCCTACTGTTAGATTGATAACTAGTCCCTGAGACTCAGATGACCAGTGGACTTATTGTTGAACTGGTTATCTAACTTTTTGCCAGGCTGGGTGTTAGACTGGTTGTCGACTCTTTGTCAAACTATCTATCAGATTGCTTTTTGGTTTTACTAGGTTGGTATGTTCCTGCAAGTCAACCGATTGCCAAATATTGGTCTTTGCCTCTTTGGCTTGTGCCTTCTAAATCTCTTTCAATGCTGTTGTCCGAACTTCTTCTTGATCCTTCCATCTCAGTGATTTCTCCTTTAATTCTTTCTTTGCATGTGGTTTCTCTTGAACTGGTTCTTTTGATCTAGTGATTGCTAGAATCTCCACCCCCAGTGATTTTTCCAGTATAGGCTCAATCAGGGTACATCTTGAGCAGTCACACAATGTCATGCTACTGACCTTTTGATGTGTTGTTATTCCTCTCCTCAAGGCATTTGGTAATTCTTGTATAAGTACCACATTGTCTTGTGGGAGATGTTGTGCAGGTTGTGCTGGTGCTCAAAGAAGTCATGTCAATAGTATAACATAATCATAATTATGCTAACGCATCACGATTATCGGTACACTAATTCTATAGCTTAGAATACCTATAAGACCTTGTGCCAAGCATGGAACTTGAGCCCACTAAGCTTATTGTCCTTTGAAAATGCTCCTTTCAAGCAATGCATGTACCCTATTGGTGTTTGAAAAGAGGCAATGTCCACCTTGACCGATGCCTCCACTCTCATAGAGAGGATCCACGTTGTTTTCGAGAGGACAACTTTTCCCAAAGCATGCACTTAGGGCCACAAATGAGACATCCTATTCATAGCACGTAAGTCTTTTCACACTCCTCTAGATTCTTTGGAACCAACCAAGTGTGCCGTAGCCCCCACATTCTTGAAGATATGCATGGGATCCAAGAGATGATTAATTTGTAACTGACCCCAATAAGGAAGCTCGTGAAAGATCGATAGCCTCTTCATACCAGGAGGAGGTTCCTCTCCATTCACCCTCCAAGCCTGAATCCAGTCACTTGCTTCAAATATGATGGTGGTGGATCAAGCTAACCTCCACGTGCGAGATGGTCCAGCGAAAGGTATCGAGCATGACCTTCATAAACATTTTTCCTCATATGTTTGGAGTATCATGCAAGCGATTTCAAACCCAGTCCACAAATAGGACAAGCATGGTACCCACTTGTAACAAGTCCTACATGCATGCATGAATGTGTTAGTATAAGACATGCGTGCGAAAGAGAGTCATAAAAGCATAATCCTATATTATACATGTAGAGACACAGCCACATACTTGTGCACTCTCTCCATATCCTGGGTAGTCATGCATGGTCCACATCAAGATACCCCTGACCAAAATATCATTGGTATGTCTAGGAGCTCTGGAAATATCAAAGACCAGCACTCCTCTCCATAATATCTATAACTCCTCTATCAAAGGTGCCATGTACACGTCCATATTTTTTGCCTTGTACTTCCTTGGCACAAGTAGTGCAAGCATGAGGTGTCCCTTTTTATTGTTAGCCATGGTGGGATATTGTAATTCACCACGACTATGGGCCATGTCGACCAGATGTCATGTAACCTGAAAGGATTCATGCCGTCCATGGCGAGCCCAAGATGTAAGTTATGTGGCTCCCTCACAAAGTCCGGCCACTGATTGTCTATGTGCTTCCAAGCTGCACAATCTGCAGGAATCCTCAATGTGTCATCAGTGGACCGATGAGATGCATGCCATGTCATCAACTCCGCTATGGATTTGCATCGGAACATGTGCTGTATTCTTGCAATGATGGGAAAGTGTCTCAAGACCTTTACTGGTATCTACTCACCCTGCAAGTCATCTCTATATCATTGGTCTCCACATTTCGGACAACTAGCCAAATCTCCATGCTCACGACGAAAGAGAATACAGTCATTACGGCAAGCATGGATGGTATCATAATCCATACCCACCGTTGTTAGCATCTTCTTCGCTTCATCTCTTGATGCGGGCATGGTATTTGGTGTAGACAACATCTTTTGGAGCAACCTATCACAATTCAAACATACATAGGCTTCAAATAATGATGATTCGGTACACTAATCCATACATGATGATTCTCAAAACAAATAATATACAAATAATGAGTCAAATTAATGCAAGAGCTAACCTCATTAAGGCCGAGACACTTGTATCCGACCACCCATACTTTACTTGCAGATTCAAGATTGAGAGACAAGCATGTAGTTTAGACATCCTAGCACCCTCGTACAACTGTGTTGATTGCAACTCACATTTTGACATCTGACATCATGTGTGCATGGGATGTAGTGCCCCTAAAAATAGAATCCATCATGTCAACCATACCCTCGTCATCATCCGGGAGACTATAGTCTTGCTCAAAGTGTGAAGGTATATGCATACCCTCGTCAGCCGCCTCATCTTGTTTTAAGATTTCGTGTAAATATAAGATCTTGTCTCAAGGTTTCGTATCATAATGGTATCCAATATTAACCACGAACTTAAATAGCTTTGACTTACCAATAATCCATCAACACGTGCAACACCAATGGTGGGTACTAGTTCGGGCTCCTCCCCATACATCCGCAAGTGGTGCATGATAATACGACGTTGATGTCGTACTTCTCGCTTGCAATGAGTGCAATGACAATACAACCTCTCCGTAAGCCACTTTGTGCTCCCGGGCATTGGTGCATCATCTGACGAGCTTCCACTCATCCCTTCCATCTGCACACTTATAAAATCACAACATAAGTTGCAAGGAAATATATTAATAGTAGTAGAATAGCATCTATGAGCTTCTTTTTTAACTTTAAACAATAAGTGTCCTGAAGCGTCGTTATATAGCGATGTTTTGCTCTGTTCCGTTGCTATATAGCGATGATTTGCTCTATTCCGTCGCTATATAGTGATGCTTTTAAATATAAGCATCCCTATATAGCGACTGACCAACGTCGCTATATAGCGATGCTGTGGACTAAAACCCGAAACCCCGTGACGCGGCGCTTTCTTTAGCAATCTCTATTCTGAGAAAAGAAATCTCTCCTCCCACCTATATCCAACGACCTCGCTTTCCTCCTCTCTATTCTCCACTCCTCACCACTACTCACCCCTCTCCTAACACGTGCTCCCTCTCCACCCTTCTCCCTCTTTGCTTGTGTAAAAAGAAGTTTTTCAAGAAGATGAGTCTCTTTGAGCAATGTACGTTCGTTTTTTGTGAGATTTCATTTTGTGAGTGTTGAAACATGTTTCTCCTTGTATTGCTAAGGCTGTGTGCTAGTTTTCATGCTTGATTTTCAAGGGTTAAAGACAAAAAATGAGATTTTGTGAAAGAAAAAAGACTCACCTCTTCTAATCTTTTTTGTATTTCTCTTCCTCCTCTTTCTCCTTGTCTCCTCAATCCAATCCCTTTGAGAAGTTGCTTCTTTAAACTCCTCCTTCCTCTAACTAGTTATTTGAAAAATGGTATGTTTCCTCTCTTTTGTAGGGCCAGTCCACAAAACATCGAGCGAGATTATTCCACGTAAGAAAGTACTTCCTCTTTTTTCCTTTTGTTATTTTTGTTATTTGCATTCGCCTGCATTCCAGGTAAGGCGCTAGCTGTAGTGATGGGCATAGGAACCCTCTCTTCCCCTCTCTTTCCTCTTCTTTCCCTCTTTTATCCTCTTCCTTCTCTTCTTTTTCCCTCTTCTTTTTTCCCTCTTTCAATCTCTTTTCCCCTCTTCTTTTTCCCCCTCTTTCAATCTCTTTTTCCCTCCTTTCCTTCTCTTCTTTTTCCCCCTCTTTCAATCTCTTTTTCCCTCTTCTTTTTTTCCCTCTTTCAATCTCATTTTCCCTCCTTTCCTTCTCTTCTTTTTTTCCTCTTCCTTATATTTATGCTCTCTCTTTTTCTTTTATGCTTAAGCTTTCTCTCTTTTTCTTTTATGCTTATATGCTCATGCATAAGCATAAGCATAAGCATATGCTTTGTTTCCTTTCCCTCTTCTTCCTCTTATGCATGAGCATAAGCATATGTCTCCTTCTCTTATGCTCATGCATAAGCATAAGCATGAGCATATGTCTCCTTCTCTTATGCTCATGCATAAGCATAAGCATAAGCATGAGCATATGTCTCCTTCTCTTATGCTTATGCTTATGCATGAGCATATGTATCCCTCTTTCAATCTCTTTTCCTCTTTTCCTCTCTCTTTCCTCCCCTCTTTCCTCTCTTTCAATCTCTTTTTCTCTCTTTTTCTTTTATGCTTAAGCTTTCTCTCTTTTTCTTTTATGCTTATATGCTCATGCATAAGCATAAGCATATGCTTTGTTTCCTTTCCCTGTTCTTCCCCTTATGCATAAGCATAAGCATATGTCTCCTTCTCTTATGCTCATGCATAAGCATAAGCATAAGCATGAGCGTATGTCTCCTTCTCCTTTCCTTCTCTCATGAGTATGTCTCATTTTCCTCTTTTTCTCTCTCTTTCTCCCCCTCTTCCCCCTCTTTCGATCTCTTTTCATAAGCATATGTATTTGCCTATGCTTAAGCTTTCTCTCTTTTTCTTTTATGCTCATATGCTCATGCATAAGCATAAACATAAGCATGAGCATGAGCATAAGCTTTCTCCCCCTCTTCCCCCTCTTTCGATCATAAGCATATGTATTTGCCTATGCCTATGCTTATGTTTGTTTGTTTTTTTTTTCATGTTTGTAACTACGTTAGACATGGGATCACATTGCACGTCTGACAAGTACGGACAGCCTCGCAAGAGGAGACATCATGATCTCTATGCTTCAGAGGACTTTGATTCCTCTCAGGCGACACCTCAAGGGCCTACCCCTGCGACTACTCCTGGCCCAACTCCTCTCAGACGTAGCACTACGACTACCCCTCGGGGAACTCCTTTGCTAGCAGCCCATGGCTTTGTCGGGAGTCCCGACAAGTTTGTAGCACAGATGACCGATGAGGATGCAGTGAGATTCTTCTCTCTGCTATCTCAGAGGACCTCAGCAATTCCCTCTCCTACACCGACGGCTGGACCTATTGCCTAGCTGTCCCCTCATGCCCCTTCGATCGAGGGGTCATCACCTGCGCGTGCCAGGAGGGGCCGCTTATGTTGTGCTGACTCAGGAGATGTAGACGAGTCAGCACACTCACATCCCTATAGGTCTCCACTTGGTCCCGAGACACAGTATCAGTCAGGTCCCTTGCCCTCTCCTACTCCCACTACTACTCCATGCTCCAGAAGCGCTCGCACAGCTTCCACTCGCTCTGACTCTGCCACTACCATGAGTGCTCCTTACCCAGTCGAGGACCTCTCCTATCAAATCACGGCTATCGGAGAGATAATAGAAGATAGAAAGGGCAAAGCAGTGATGGCCACCATGAGGTGGTTGATGAGCCACCACTTCAAGAGCGGCATTACTACTGATTGGCGGTATCAAGATGACCAAAAGAAGCGAACATTCATCGATGAATTAAAACAAAAATACCCTAGCCCACCAAATTAGGAGTTCAATGAGAATTATATGCGAGAGCGCATGGGTTTGGTCTTGAAGCATCGTAGATCAACCTTGTGTACTTCCATCACAAAGGGGATGGCTAAACCTAGCTGGGCAGACAAAGTTGATTGGAAGTTCTTCAAGAAGCAAAATAGTGACCATCCCAAAATGTTTGAGGGTCAGAGGAGGGCTGCGACGAGACGGCTGGATGCCGTAGGTACTTTGCACTTTGGTGCAGGCGGATGGTTGGCATTCGAGGCAACCGTGGTAAGTCTACTTCTTCTCATTTAATGTATTGTTCTATTTGTTTTACTACATATTACATGCACTTTATCTAACTCTTGTAAATTGGATCCACAGCAAGCTACGATGGGTCATCTTCCTACAAATGTAGAGACGTGACGTGCATTTTGCATAGGAACAAAGCCGTGGTTTATTGAGTAGGAGGCAATGGGAGTGACACTCGATTGGGCTGAGGTGGCTGCTCGCATGGTATAAGTCTACTCCTACTTGTAATCTCACTTTTTAAATTGTTTTATTCTTTAAGTTCCAATCTGATTTTCAATTAATATGGTTTCACTCTTAGGGTCAAAGCTCAAGCGTCCCATCATCGGAGGCAAGCGATCACGAGTGCTAGGGATCAGGCACACCTCATGAGGGTCAGGGAGTAGGCACAGCTCACGAGGACCAAGGATCTCAGGCCAGCAAGACGAGGACGAGGAGGACAACGACGACGGTTCAAATGAGTAGTAGTAGTAGTAGTAGTAGTTTGCATATACTTCACCATGTATATTATTTTGTATATCGGCTCGTTTGAGTGATTTTGTATCACCCTTTTCGAAAGGGTAATTTTGTAATAAACAATGTTGTATATCTTCGACATGTATATGCTTTTGTTGCTCGATCATTTTATTTGAGCAATTTTGTATCACCCTTTTCGCAAGCAAAATTCTGTATTAAAAAACTTTTTTTTGTAATTACCAAAAAAAAAACATTAGTGGGACAAAACAAGGCTTGCTATGGCCTTGTTTAGCCCCACTAATGCTTTTTTTTAAGTTCTGTTAATCGTCACTATATAGCGACGTCTACCAGTGTCGCTGCATAGCGACGATTATTAGCGATGCCTTATAGCGATCGTTCTTTTCCGATGCTTATAACGATGTTTGCGCCCATTTTAAAAAAAATTAGTGTAAAAAACATCGGTATTTTCGTCGGAAAAGGGCCTATGCCTTGTAGTGAAGCATGTTTGATCATACCATTGATCTTATATCAATAAATCTATAAACTGATTTTTTAAATTGTTTCATTCTTAGGCTGGGAGTTTCGACCCAACGAAACCCTAGGCAATGTAGAAGAAGAGGAGCTTGAAGTTGGGGATGTGGGGGAGGGATATGATGAGTGATACAGGCAGAGGCAAGGACATGGGCCAATAAATTTAGGGTGAGGACGAGTCAATGGTTTGGAGGATGAGGAGTAGCAATGTTGAGTAATCTGTGTCTATCTCCTGAGAATTTGATGTTTTCCATTTTGATTCTTCATTGAAAATTACATCTTTGGAGATAATGACCTTGTGGTTGATGGAATCATACAACTTGTATGCTTTTCTTTTTTCACTATAGCCAACCATGATGCATTTCTGTGACTTCACATCCAACTTTCTATGATGATAGTCATTTATGTGGGCATATGCTATGCAACCAAATTTACAGAGTTTCCCAATGTATGGCTTGTATTTAGTGAATGATTCATAAGGTATCATACCTTGAATTGGTTTGATTGGAAGCTGATTAAGCAAGTAGTTTACAGTGGCAATTTCTTCTACCCACTATTGATTTGGAAGAAGATGCTTCTCATTGAGCATGCTCTAGCACTGTCTACTAAAGTACCATTCTTCCTTTCAGCTCTTGCATTTTGCTGATTGTCTTTGAATGCCATTACTTTTATATTGTCAAAAGTTCATGAATATTGAAGACATGTATTCACCTCCTCTGTCTGATCTCATGACTTTGATCTCTCTGTTTGTTTGGTTCTCAACCATCGCTTTGAATTCTTGAAATCTGGAGCACTTCAGATTTCTCTTTTAGAAAATAGACCCAACAGTATCTCTTGTAGTTGTCTATTTTCTCTTTTAGAAAATAGACCCAACAATATATGTTGTAGTCGTCCATGAAAGTCAACCAAGTCCATGTGCAACAATATACGTGATCTATGTAAGGATCCTAGTATGAAGTGGCAGGAGAGGGTCAGCAAAGTCTAGTGCTATAAGATAAATTTTGCAATGGTATTGGACATCGACAAGCCATCTGAAGACCTAGTAGTTGAAGCCTAGACAATGGATTGGCTCACCAAGCCTCCTATGGATATCAATGAAATTTATCTATGGCCACCTAGGGGGCACCGTTTTGAAGCTGAGCCACCATGTCCCCCTCGTCGTGCTTCTACCACAAACGAGGCTGATCCATCCTAACAACCAATACATTCCCAACCGCCCCTTTGTCAAAGGCATCATTAGCAACCATGAGGCTTCAACCATGGAGCTTCCACATTCAAGCAGTGGCTCATCCTTGCTAGTCCATGAGGACATGGCCATGGGTAGTTGAGGCGATAGTTAGCCTCGGAGTTTGGCTAACATGGAGTCACGTGCAAACACCGAGTGTCGACCTTGGATGGAAGTGGTGGAGTCGGCCGAGCACCCGTTTTGTATAGATGATTGTGGCAACACGACTAATCAATAGATGGAGGTTGGTGCACCGAGCGCATACTCTTTTGGAAGGTAGTTCCTTAGGTAGTGATATGGTTATAAAAAGTAGAGAAGAGAACAAGAGAGTAGTGCGCCGAGTTCTCTTCCTCTGACCTGAGTTTGCTAGGATAGGAAAGAACATTGGTGGATTAACTCACTGTCACCATCTGAGTAATAGGAATTGGAAGATTAGTTTCCACAAAATATTCAATCTAGACTCATGGACATGCACATTTCACATGTGGTTCTCTCTCTCTCTCTCTCTCTCTCTCTCTCTCTCTCTCTCTGGTTCTTCCATTGCATGCTCATTTCACTCATCTCCATATGGTTCTCCCCATTCTATAGCAATGTGTGTTTCATTAGATAATTGCTTTCCCTACAACCTAGCATTGGTAGGATTTTGGGGTAGCCAAGCAGTGCATGAGAGGACATCTTGGTGAGCACATGCATAGATCGAGCACCCAATTATCGGTCTACCAAGGAGAGAAAAAAGAGTATCAACAAGGAGACCACCCATTTTGGGTGAGTAAATGAGCGACAACCATTTAATGCTACAAAATTCAAGGAGCTGTGGAAACCCTTAATTCATACTGGGAGCAAGCTCATAGTTTCAAGTATCTTCTTGACCTTGAATAATAGAACATGAAGCACAAAGGATCCCCATAGTCATGAATGACTCTGGAATGAATTAAGGTGGTGTGGTTGTATTGTCCACAAAATATGTTGTGTGTAAATTCTTGTATTGAGTTGGATCAGTATTGATGTAAGGAGTAATTATTGCATTTAGAATGGTTCCAACAATGATGAATGGTTCCAATTGTGAATTTTCTTGTCCCATTACCATGAGGCTTACAAGTTGGGCTCTAAAATAAGCTACAATCTCCAAAAGTACTTTTAGGAATAGATTTCTAAACTCTTTCTAAAGGATTGAGTTGATAAGATTGTGTAAATTTATTCTGGTCACAAAATGCTAGCAATATTGGGGAATATGAACTATGAGGAGCAGGTTCCAAACTGGATGTAGGATGTCCTCTGATTCTTCCCAATCTTAAGAGGTACCTCCAATCTCAATTGTAAATGGTCACTAGGAAGAAGAGAAATCTAATGAGGATGATGATGATGATGATGATGAGGAGGAGGAGGAGGAGGAGGAGGAGAAGAGGAGGAGAAGGAAGATGAAAAATCTAATGATGATGAGGACAAAGATGATGTTGAATATGATGATTGGGTCAATTCTAACCCTAACCTTGAGGGGTTCATGTATATATTCATGATTATGTTTAATGCAACATAGTGTACAATAGTGTATAGTTACCTATCTTGTGCGCTCCACTCTCTTCCCCAACTTTCCAACATGGTATCAAAGCATATGGTGCTCACACTCCTTTGATGAGCGTTGAGCCGTAGTTCTGTCAATACATGAAACCCTCTTTCTGAGGAATTGCTTCTATTCTTGAATCCATTGTGTACTTCATGGCTTGTCAATATTATTTGGAGTTTCGAACATGAAGTTATGATAATTTGAAGTTTTATGATAGTTTGAGAGAGAGGGATTAATAGAACTTTGATTTTTGTACAAGGTTTATTTTTCATGAAGGCTTTTGAGAGATTTGTCAATTTTATGGGTATTTATTTTGTGTAGGTTCTAGCTTTTCTAGATACCATTATCTACAAAAACACAAATCAAAAGACATAGTGTAACAATAGCTATAGCGAGATTTTGGCTATCTGTTCGAATGATGAAGGCACTATTAAGGATGAATAATTGGAGCTTTTGGATAGCTCATTAACTACCAAATTTTACTTTTTGATCGAGTGGAAATTCTTTTCAGCACCCTAAAAAATGCTAGAACAATAGGCACGAACTGCTTCATTAGAGGGGGAGATGTGTTCAAGGAGAATAGTGCCCCAAAACTAGTCAGAGACATAAGTCTCAATGATAAGGGTAGCATTTTCGAAGGGGATTCGGAGACTAGGCAGGTGCTGGTCTTTTTTGATAAGTTGGACCTCTTGAGTTTGGGAAGGGCCCCATGGTTTACCATTTTGTTACTCGACCATAATCACAAGAGTCTATGGCTTGGTTATGGCAAGGCGGGAAACCAAAGGGCTCGAGCTTGTATGATAGGGGCCTTGAGGGAGGGGTCATCCTAAAATTTTCAAAGAGGTGAAAAGGATAGCCCACAAGAGGGGCTAAATGGAAAGAGTCCATTAAAGGACACATGGCACCAAGAGGGGAGGCCAATTGGCAGGCACAGGGCTAGGGGAGAGTTATAGAGAGAACTCTAGGGTGCCAGAGTGAGAGATCTCTCCCACAACACAAAGTTATAAAGAGAACTCTAGGGTGCAAGAGAGAGATCTCTCCCATGGAAACATGAGCTCACAGGAGGTTTGGAGATTCCCTTGGGAGCTTGTGGCTGCAAGGATAGCTGATTCTATAGCCCTCTATGTTGGCAAGTCTTACATTGATATCAGATCCAGTACGAAGCAAAGCTCCTTGATTGAGATTCTGGCAACATAAGCGATAGCGTCTTTGCCCTATTTGTCTATGAAAGCTTTGAAATCTTCAGGATTGTCACAGATTATTCTCCGTGCCTCTCAAAGTTTGCATTGGAGATATCGGCGAACCTCTTGCAGCTCGACCTCACAGGCGAGGAAGACAAAGGATTTCAAAGGAAAGCAAGAAGAGACTACAAACAACGGCTTTGTCAACCTGTTCACAGCATACAAGAGACCACCGATGATCACTTTGCAATTGTGTGACGAGGGACTTATATTTCATTTGGGATGGGACTAGAGGGGGGCTCAAGTTTCTCTTGAGCAAGAGTAGAAGGCAAAATCAAAGAAGTTGCATCGACAAACTTTATCTCCATTGTAGAATATACCTCTTTTATATATATATATATATATATCAATCTCGATCTCCAAAATCCCCTTTTGCTTGCCTTTTGCAAGCAAAAGGGGATTTTGGAGATCGAGATTGAAGAAAGCATAAATACAAGTGAGACTAAAAGAGCAAGATAAAAAAGAAATAAAGATTAAACATGAAGTAAAAGAGCAAGTTGATTTTGAAGAAAAATCTAACATCTCAAACAGAAACCAAGGAAGTGTGGCCATTACACTTTTCTCTCAGTAAAGCCTTTTTGCTTTATATTTTCTAAAAATTTTGCATTTTGAAATGACAAGTCCAAAAAGGGAGAAGACAATCATGGAGAGAGAGGAAAGGGATAGAAAAAGAAAGATGATTATGGAAGAGGAAACACACAAGTAATTCAAGAGGATAGTATGGGAATGGAGGATGTTGACTACGGTGATTATGAAATTTCATATTCAAAATTCATTAAACTAGAAACTCGAACAATAAATATAGAAAAGTAGTTAGACATGATTCATTATACACTAAAAACTCTAACTAAAGCAGTATCTAAGTTATCTGATTCTCAATCGATAACTCCTATGGCATAATCACCGACTCCTCCTAGTCAAGTTGAGAGGTCCACCTCTCAACTTAAAGAAACCTCAAACATTATTTAAGGACTTGAAACCACTAATTTTCAATGGGGAAGAAAAAGAACGCAACAAGGATGTGATTAATAGGTGCTTGCAAAAATGGCAAGACTTCCATAAACTCAGAATACCCCTTCCTGAAAATCAAGTCATGGAAGCAAATCTTTTCCTTGGAAATAAGGCCTATAAATGGTGGATGAGCCTTAGAGAAAATGATATGATTATAAGATATTGCGCTGAATTTGAACACCCCCTCTTAAAAGACTTTTTACCTGAAAATGAGTTAGAAAGAGCTTGGGAGGCTTGGGACAATTGTACTATGGATAAGAACACTCTAGTCTAGTACATAGTGAACTATAGGGATGCAATCCTTAAGCTGAAAGGAATCGATGAATTCCACAAGATAAAGGGTTTTGTGAGATGTGTGAAAGACACCTATAAGGTCGAGGTGAGAAGAAATTCTCCGAAGACCTTTTAAGAAGCAATTAAGTATGTCCAAATATACGACAACATGGAAATGGTGACACACCACAGGTTGATGATAAAGGACTCAAATGAAAAAAGTATACGATTGAAGGTGGCTACCTGCTCTACAAGGGTAGAGTATGCGTCTGGGATAATAATGGCATTAGGCGTCGAATTATTTAAGAGTGTTATGATGTCTCAGTGCTAGACACTTGGGAATTCAGAAGACATATGCACTTCTAAAGAGGCAATTCTTTTGACCCAGAATAGAGAAGGACGTCCAAGACTATGTATTGAAGTGCCAAAAATGCCACGTCAATAAGGCTAAATGCCTTAAGGTAGGAGGTCTCCTACACCTATTGGAGATTCCATCTAGCAAATGGGAAAGCATCTCCATGGATTTTATTGTTGGATTACCTAGGATACAGAGGAGGCACAACTCTATGTGGGTAATTGTGGATCGATTAACCAAGATGGCTCACTTTATTCCAACCAATGAAGAGGTTAAAACTCCAAAATTAGCTAGGCTATTTGTGGAGCATATTTATAAATTGTATGGGATACCAGCTGATATTATTAGTGACCAAGATAGAAAATTTATGGGCTACCAGCTGATATTATTAGTGACCAGGATAGAAAATTTAATAGCCATTTTTGGAAGGATATGTTTGTGAGGTTGTGAGCACTGCAGATCATCCACAGAGTGATGGTTAAAGCAAAAGGGTCAATCATGTCATTGAGGACATGCTTCAATCATATGTAAGTAAACGGAAAACTAATTGGGAACAGTATTTGCCCATATTAGAATTTAAATATAACAGTGCCAAACATTCAGCTACATGTTTTCGTCCCATTCATGATGATGTATGGATTCCAACCTAGAGCCACAGTTGCAGTGGGACCTTAGTGGGACTCAAAAAAGAGAAGGTTTAAGCACCCAAAGACTTTCTTGAGGATATGAATCAAATGCTTAAATTAGCTAAAGATAGCATTAGAAGGGCTCAAGATAGAGCAAGAAGCTATGCAAACCCCGACTCTAGAAGATTGGAGTTTAATGTAAATGAGAAAGTCTACCTCAGGGCACATGGATCTTCAGAATCCCTAAAGACAAGTAAATGTCCAAAGTTGTCTCCTAGGTATTGTGGACCATTCACAATACTCAAGAGAATTGGAGAACTTGCTTACAAATTAGCCTTACTCGAGGGATGTAGAGTACATCTAGTTTTTCATGTGAGTAGGCTTAAAAGGAAATTAGGAGATGATGATAATCTCATTGAAAATGAAGTCCTAGTTGAGAACTCATTGGACCTTTCACTTTACCATATAAACTAGAAAAAATTTAGATCGACAAGAAAAAAAACGTGACATACAATATGGCAAGAATGTCTAGTTAAGTGGAAAGCCCATATTTTCATACATGCTATGTGGGAGGATGTTCACACTTGAGCCCCCATCTAGCAATGTTCTTGGTATTTCTTGACCATTACAATGCACTTTGATTGCCGAGACCTTGTAGTCCACATCATTGTGTTCTACTTATGATATTGGTGGTTATTGTAGATAAGGCTCATATTCTTCTTCACACGGTGAACTCGTCACTACTTGAATCAGATTCAGATTTTGATTCACTGTCCAAATCATCATAACCTTCTTCGAAATCATCGTCTGATTCCGCCTTCGACTTTTTCTTCTTCTTCTTCTTTGTTGTTCCTATATGTCTTTCAGCCCTTTCGGCTACATCAACTAGAGTATTGAGCCCATTTGCACCTGCTGGCAATACTAGGCCGCCAACCAAGCTGTGAATTTCCAATTTTAGCCCCTTGTAGAAGTATTCCGCCATTGTTTAGTGTGGCCGGTCTTTCTGCTTAGTCTAGATGTGAATTCAGATTCAAGAGCTGTTGGCCATAGTCTTCTATAGATAGCTTCTTTTGTTTCAATTGCCTTAGCTTTTTTCTAACATCACTAGGGGGTTTTCTCTTTTTGAAACCTCTTCAAAAATTGTGCCTTGAGGTCATCATGGGTGTTGAAATGTCCCACTCCATATGGGCTGAACCACCAAATTGCTTTTCAAGCAAGTGTACCTGCAAATTATTGTAGCTTCTTTGGATCTCTGAATAGGGTGTCAAAACAACTGGCTTGCCTCCAGGTTTCAAATTGAGCAACATGGTGGTCTGCATCTTCTTTGTCCTTGCCTTGGAACTCAAAAAATTTGTATTTCAGACTTGCTACCTATGGATGTGTCATTGGATGATAAGCTAGTGGATTTCCTTGTACAGGCCTGTTCACTTGTGGACTAATAAGTGATGGTGCTAGTGAATTTGTACTCGCTTCTTGGACTGTTTGGCAAAGTATGGAAAACTTGATTGTCTTCTTGTTGGTCGGATTTTATGCCCGAATTTGCACTGTTTTCTTTCTCAAATCTTTCATCCAAATTTCTTCTGAATTTTAGAATCTTCTTTTGGATACGTCTCTATCGTCGAATTCTTCGTCCGAATTTGTTTCTTTTTCTTTGGATATTTTGTTCGAATCTATTTCTTTTTCTTTGAATCTTTTGTCTAAATCTTCTTCTTTGGCTATGGATTCTTTGTCCGAGTGCTCTACTCTTCCTGTGAAATCGTCGTCCTGATCTTCTTCTTTGTCATCACTGTTTGCAACTATATCTTCTATTGCTGGTTCAAAATCTACTACTACCTCTAGTGATAGGTCGTCCTACTCATTTGTTTGAAGGAGGTCAAATGGCAGTTGGTGATTGATTCTTTTCTATTTCAATTTGCTCGCTCCAAGAATGCTTGAAATTTTGGGATTCCCACTTGATTCATCCTTTGGGATTTCAACATCGATTTCTTTCCGTGTCACCATTCGGATTACACATACCTTGCTTGATGAATGTGCTGCTGCCTTTTCAACACTTACTTTTGCATCTAAATTATCTCTTTGCTTGTCTTGTCCCTCATGGAGTCAGAGTTGCACGCATTTTCTTTGGGATATGGGATCGTCGTCTTGGTGATTTGCAGACACATTCTCCTGTAAGTGCATTGCAATGCCAAATTTTGCTCCACCTTTTTGGATGTAGTGCAAAGATGGTTGCAGTGTCATCTTGATTGTGCGCAATGTTCCATGGCACACAAACATCCAATCTTAGTCTTCAATTATCGAATTACTTGTTGGGCATTTGAACCCACAAGATCACCAGTGTTAACAGAGTACAAGACGCCACTGTATTTGCATGAATAGATTACTGAAACTACTAACGAATTATAGAAGAAAAATGCTAGAATATGTAGAAAAATCTGAGATCTCTCAATTATAAAGCAAAATGCATCTTACTGTCTCTCATCTCAAATTTAAAAGAGAATGAACAATACATTGCATTATAGTGGAGATAGCTAAACGAAATATAGAATGTAAGACACTCATATCAGATTCTTCATTACTCAACAAAATAAACCATTACAAGAACGCATGTTGTGTATTCTCTTCTCATGCTCAATCTCTCTCTCTCTCTCTCTCTCTCTCTCTCTCTCTCTCTCTCTCTCTCTCTCTCTATAGAGTCTTTATCTTGGTAGTTGTATAGATCCTTGCAACTTCTAATTGTCACTACCTTAACCATTCCAATACTAGCTTTAGGTTAATTAATTGACCCCTTAACATTAATAATCTTATCGATTACTAAACCATATGGAATAAGATTGCACTGCCTTCACAACCTTTATATTCTTGATGCTGACTTGATGCCTAGCTACTTCAATTCATTCTTGCATCATGGTGGTGGCACAATACACCTAGACTAGAAATAGTACAACACTCCCATCCCTTAGAATATTCATAGCTCCTTTCACTCGAATTGACAAAATGATAGAAATGGGTAGAGGAAAGTATTATTATTTAGGAGCACAAAGTGACAAAACTAGATAAGGCTAACAAAAAAATTATATTAACACAAGTGACAAACAATAAGAAGGTAGTTGTGGTGTAAAAGCACTACATTATTCCTTGAACTATGCGAGGGTGAGAAGGGAAGTGGATCCAAATGCATTAATACCATATTGAGAGAGTTTGGAAGTGGCTAATCCATAAACTCGAATACCATGAGAGTCAGCACTCAAAGTCAAAAAATATTAATGGTGAAGGTCTAATTATCCAAAACATAGGATACTACATAAAATGTTATCTTTTCTTCCCTAGTTGCCTTTCTTAGGTTGTTGTATCTAAAGTTATGGGTAAATGAGTTTTTAAAGACATATGGCTAAGCTTAAACACTCTCCACTCACTTTTAGGTGGACCACATTTAGCTTTGATCTCCTTTTGAGCACCCCTTACTCCTCTTCAGACATCCTTTAAGCAACCTACAACCATCTCCTAGCAAACAACTAGCAAGCCTCAACTAGTAGACTTCTCTTCCATGGTCAGTGGGCAATTTGTGATTTTTCTATTCCATGAACCCACAAGACAATATGACCCAAGCTAAGGGAGGCAAACCAAGAAAATCAAATAGACTAAGCAAGCCTCTTCACCATTTGTTACCTTCTTCTACTAATGTCACCCTTCTTGTTGCCTTGCTACACTATTCTCCATTGATTTTATCCTTTGTCAAACCCTTGTTTTGGAACCCTCTTCTCCATTATAGCCAACATATTCTCCTCCCCATTTTGCCATCTCTAGACTTCCTACCACTTGCCCCTACATTAGCCCATTAGCCCCCTCTCCTATCATTTTCATAACCCCATTTCCTCCCTTCATTATCCCCCTCCCCCAATTTTGTCCCCTTGCCACTTTGTATCAATCTCCTCTTCAATCCTTGCTTCTACCTCTTTGTTACACCATTTTCTCCTTATGTTAGTCCCCTATTATGCCCTCATTCATCATCCCATCTCTTCTCTCTATCATGCCTTGTTAATTCTTTCTTTTACCCTCTTTCTCTATGTCTCCCCTTCATTACCCATTTGTCACTTCTTGGTTTTACCCTCTTTCATTCCCCATTTGAGGACTCAAATAAATTGGAAAATGAATGCCTAGGAGCTAGGAAGACAAACGGATAATCATAAGAGCAAAGGAGAAAAATGGGTGAAGGGCAAGGCAAAGGGGAAGAAAGTCCTTCCCACTGCTTAACATAGTCTATGGAATGCCAAATCCAAGATAGCCTTTACACTAAAAAACAAGGATGAGGTAACCAAGGGCTACAAGTATGAGGATTTGACAGACACCAAAGGGTGCTAACACATATAGGGTCCATGAATGTCATGAGTATCAAGGCTAAACTAATACAATGTAATAGCACCTACCTTTTCGTCTAGTAGGTGTGACTGATTGTAAATACAAGTGGGTAGTACCTACTATCATGAATGTCAAAGAGTCGTGTATATAATTCTTGGGAGTTCGGGTTATCTTACCTTGAGAGAAGCATGTGTGTTGAGTGGTGCAGCCTTAGTGCCATTTGTATCTTGAGTGCCATTTGGCTAAGTAATAGAAGAAGACCAATTCTTATTCTCTCTTTCTCTTTCTCTTTCTATTTCAATTTATTTTCTAAGTTGTGCATTTCCTCCTTACCCCCATATGACCTTCATACATTGCATCCACTCACACTCTTTTACTACATAGCAAACCATCACTTGGCTACCTAGAGAATACAATTTTCCCAACACACCCAAACCAAAGCAAAGGGCAATGAGATGAACCAAGATGCCAACAAGAAAAACCATTATTCAATGCTAGAATTTTGGTGATCCTACTAGGGAGAGAGGTGGTTTGCATTATGAAAGCTAGTTGTGGAGATAGCATGAATTGACCTGCAAAACCAATAAATGCAAGGCCAACAAAAAAGTAAATAGTGGATCACTAGAATTGAATCTAAAGAAAGAGGACACTGGATGGGAACCAACAAAGAGACCTTGATTGAATCAAGTGATAGGCAGGAAGAAGGGGATGAGCAAGGTAGTCAAGAATCCCAACCTCAAGCAAAATCAAGTGACTTTTGGGAAGAACCAAGAAGTGACTATCATAAAGAAAAAATTGAATCTAACAGTAGAAGCCGCAATGGACATCTTTAGAGGCACTCCACCACCTAGTTCACCAAGTTTTGTCGAGACACCAAGAGGACCAAAAATATGATAAATTTTTTAAAACTACATGGGATGAGGGGGAGAGAATTCTCAATCTTGTTTGCAAAATTTTTGCAAATGGCAGCAGTTTTACAAACCAACATTGAGGAAGAGTGCCTAATATACTTCCCCACCACATTCATAAACAAAGCATAATGTGGTATGACTAGTATAGCCCAATCAGCACATTGCTACATGGGATGAGTTGAAAGCTGCATTCCTAAAAGGTTCCAACGTGGTGTTAGCAAAGAGGAGTGTTTTATTGAGGCTCAACTGACTAAATAGATAGGTAGGTGAATTTGTCTACAAGTCTATGGAATGAATAAGGGTGTTGCTCAATAACGATGTTGTAATCTTGGTTGATGAGTGGCCTCACCAATAGCTCAGAGTTTCACAACATGAAGAAAAGCTATCCGATGAAGATGTATGGAAAATTGCTCCACATAGCTATTATAGCCGAGAAAGGAGACATGAAACCACAAAAAAGGAAAGTGGTACGCGTAAGACATTGAGGACCCTCAATATTGTGCCCATTGCAATGATGGACACAATGCAAGTAGCAACCAAAAGGCCAATGGAAAACAAAGAGTCCACATGGCCTTCCCAAAACATAACAACTAAGTAGAGAAGTCCAAGAGAAGCTAGCAAACTGATCCCACCAACTTAGTGGAAGTGGTCAAATCATCAAAGGCCAAGAAAACCAACATGGATTCACGAGAGGCATTAATATACCTTTGTAAGACTAGAATAAGTCCAATCATACAAATTTAGATTTTTTGTTGTTCTAAAGGTCAAAAATCTACAAAGGATATAAAAGAGAAAATAAAAGAGAAGAAAAAAGAGGTGAACAAAAACTTTTATGAAAAACAAAAGGAAGACATACTTAGCAAGCAAAGCAACACTTATGTCATCATCAGTGCCCAATCATAACCCAATCATAAGCAGCTATACTAGGTTTCTAAAGACCCGCGAAGTCTCTTCGGCAAACCCAGCGCTTACTAAAATACGTCAAATAAACAAAAGAGAATGAAAACAAGAAATAAAGAAGAAACGAAGCAGGTGACTAAGCAAAAATAAACAAGCAAGTCAAGAAACAAAATCTTCCAAAAAACTAGAAACTCTCTCTCTCTCTCTCTCTCTCTTATTTAAAACATAAAAAGCTAAATGGCCCTTTACACTTATGTATTGTTTCTACAAAGAGGCAAAAATACATTTCTAACTTAGAAAGCAGTGCAAGCATACTCAAACAAACTCTCTTTTGAAACTAAAATAAAACGGGCTATTCAGCTCCCCGCTTTTTGTTTTCAGCTTATGTTCAATCATTCTAAACATACCTGAGGCCGATACACCATAGATAAAAGACTTCATATCTAAGAATGTGCGAACTTTTTTCATTATTTTCCTTGGATTATACCTCTTGTATAATAGTAAAGTGATCAAATTACTACATTGAGTAATAAAAGACTCCTTAGTTGTACAAAGGTGAGAAAATCTATGGAATTGCGAAGAAATGACTCCATATTTTGCCAAATCAGAAATGTTTGAGTTAATGTGAGGCATTTTTATAATGTGTAAACCACTATATTCAGGTTGTTCATGTTTATCGTATATATCAACCTCTAATCCTATGGTAGATTGAGAAAGTCTAAGATCTAAGAAAACACAAGAATCCCCTCTTGAAGTGCAGTTCAGTTCACAAGAGTCACGAGGATAGATTCCTTCTCCAAAAGCTCTAGCGTCTTTGTACATAAAGTCTGGAAAGTTAGGAACATCTTGTACAAATAAATCATCTATAAAATGCCTAACTTGACTAAGCTTATGTAAAATGATAGGGCAGGTATTGATAGAAATAAGACATTGCATAAACTCAAATCCATAAGTGAAAAGATAAAAGTTTGCTAAAAAGACGGCACAATTAGTGCCCATGGGAATTCCTATAACTTGTTGAAACAAAGAGTCACCTATTGTGATGTAAAGATTATCTAAAAGAAAATCTATCCAAGAACAAACATCTTCCACACTTACTACCTTTGTGTATCTTTTCTTTTTAGAACCTATGTCATGATCTTTATTTTTTAGCCACAAAAAGTCAAAGCATAAGGCTGTTTTCTCAACTTTTAGCACTTTGCATCTATCTTTGTCAAATCTCAGCTTGAAAACTTCAACCACTAGCTTTTTAATTCTAAACTTCAGGTCTTCTAGCTCGATCTTTGTGTAAAGCGTGGTAAAATCATAGGTTTGAAGGAGAATAGGAGACTCTTTTTCCTGAATGCTTCGAGAGGAATTAAAAAATTTTACAATAGGAATGACTCCTACAGAGTCATTTAAAATCCAACTTGAGTGCGAGGGGACATCTGCCTCTTTTAATAAGTCCCTCCAAAGTTCATGGACACTAGGCAACATGGCTTTGAAGCAGTAGCTTAGCCATTTAGAGACATCCGTCAAAGTAGTCTCACAAGCAACTACAATAAATCTTGGCTTTTTTGGAGTTTTGTGAAACTTCCAAGCAGCACAAAGAAAAGGTATGCTTGGATTGCAAACAAACCCTGAAGACTTGCAAAAACTCTGATGTTTTGAGATCAAATCCTTTTGAGAAACTAAGGCAGGGGCATAAGTTTTGGCAGACGAGTTCACTTCTCTCAAAAGACATTCTAAGTCAAACTTTTTGCAAATAAAAACAAAGGTATTGGAACATTTGTCCACATAAGAAATGACAAAATTCCTATGGAATTTTCGAAGAAGAGTTTCATCTTCTTTAGAAAGATGGTTACTTTTCTTTGAGCAATTAACCGAAGGGACTTCTTCTAGTTTCAAAGAAACTTTCTTCAAAATCTTCCCTTTCCATTCTGATAAGATATTTTTAACTCCTAAACATTCTTCTAATTGCAAAACAAACTTTGAGATTCCCTTATCGATAGCTTTTAAAAGGGAAGACTCTTTAAAACGAGTATAATTGAAATTTTGTGCCTTTCATGAAAAGGTCTCTTAGATTACTAGAAAGCAAAAATGAGGTATCAGCTGTGACTACATGTCCTAAATCAACATCAATAAAGCTTTGGAATCTCTTACTTTTACAACAACAAGGTTCTCTAAGGATAGAAGATTTTGAATGCTCTGAAAGCCTTTTACCTATCTCTCCATAGTTGAAAGCCTTTTGTCCTAAAGTTTTACATACTTCCAAGCTACTACTGGATGCTTCCAAATTCTTCTCACAAAATGAGGGAGAGAATCATTAAAGTTGATCCAAATTAATGAAGAACTCCTCAAAAAATTCCTTAAGAAAATTAAAGGAATCTTCATGGAGTAGAAGGACGTGTTTGCCTAGTAATTTGAAGGGAGTGCCACCAAGCTTGATTCGACTCAAAATGCCTTGCATTTTGGATGCAAAACCCATTTGGCAACAGAGGTACCAAATCAAGCCCAACTATGCCAAGTTGTTAAGGCCAAACGACCCTAGCAAGTTGAATGAAGAGATTTTTTGTTACCAATCATGATCATGCCCAATAAGAATGGCAAGCTACAAGTCTATGTTAACTACAAAAAGCTCAACAAGTGGACCATCAATGGCCGATTGATGTTATTGATTGCAAACACCATCCTGGACAAAGTAGCGGGACATGAGATGTATTCATTCATGGATGGGTACAATGGAAATAAGCAAATAACATTGGTCGAGGAAAATCAAGAAAAGGAAACATTCATCACCAAATGGATTGAATATTCAAGAAAAGTGATGCATGGACCAACCATGTTTGAGTGTTTCAATGTGGAAGCATTTCCAAGAGTACATTAACGAATCCTCACAATATTCTTGGATGACTTCTCTATGTCGATTTTGGGTGATAGCTTCACGCTCAAAAAAAATAAAATTGATGCCATTCAAAACATGAAGGACCCAACACATTCTTGCAGCGCTTTTGGAGGCTTTCCCTATTTGTGCAGGACATATTTGAAAAGGGAAAGTTGCTATGTTTTTGATACGTAGTCACTAGTAGTGAGTGCTTGCAAAAATGTACGCATTATACCTTCCATGCGACACATACGAAATCATTTGGCAACGAAATCTTGCATGGATGTATATCTAGGGTAGCCTAAGGGCCGCGCAAAGTTTCATTCCCAATAGATAAGTCCACATAAGTATTTGGTTAGTACGTGCACAAATTTTCTTAGTCACATTTTTAAAATGTCCTAAAGCACAAAACACAATTACAACATAACTACTAATAAACAATTATTTGTTTTAGAGAAACAAAAAATCCCATTGAGAAGACAATGGACGTCATGTATAAAATAGAATCTAATACAATGATGTGTATGAACGTGTATAAAACCATCATAGTGAAATACAAAATATGATTCAATGAAAATTACAATGGTACGCTCACACAGTGAGGCTATACATATTGAATACAAAAATATGTAATCAGCTAGTGATACCCAATAAAAACCTATCTGATCAACTGATGATCCCCAAAACTATGATATGTAATGTGCTACTCCTCAGGATCAGCTCTCATGCCAATAGTCGCAAGTATGCTCTCGTGATCCTCCACTGCAAGGCACCATCGAGGAGTGGACGTTGACTTGCAAGTGCAACTGAGGTAGACCATGAGCTGAGAGTAGAAGTGGCCAATGGACAGCATATGATCAGTAGATCTTGTTGCCAAGATGCAAGGATTAAGTTCTTTGATGGCTATACATTTGCAGGTGATCTATTGGCACTTGACATGGGCCCAATAGATGTTGTCCTGGGCTGTGATTGGTTGCAATCACTGGGCAAAATCAGCATGGATTTCAATGCCTTAACACTCAGCTTTGTCCACAGGGATGGATCAATTACATTGCATGGTATTGCAGCTCCTAAATTGCAGGTCATTTCAGCAAGGCAGTTGGCTAGAGAGCTCAAGATGGGCAGCGCCATATATGCATTAAATGTGTCAGTAACTAAGGAGGGTGGCACTCCCCGTGTTGATGACTATGATATGCAGAGATTGCTCTCAGAGTTTGCAGACGTGTTTGCTGATTTGCCATCACAGTTGCCTTCGAGAAGAGATGTAGATCATGCCATAGTCCTGGAACCTGGCAGTAAGCCAATCAATAAGGCCCCATACCAACTCTCTAAGGTAGAACGGGAGGAAGTGGCAACTCAAGTGAGGGACTTACTTCAAAAGAGTTTCATCACTCATAGCACTTCTCCTTTTGCATCCCCTGTGCTCCTGGTGAAGAAGGATGGTTCTTACCATATGTGCATTAACTATAGAGACTTGAATAAGGTCACCATCAAGAACAAGTTTCCAATCCCCAAGATAGATGACCTATTGGATGAACTAAAGGGTGCTCAATTTTTCACTAAGATTGAATTGAGGTCCGGCTATCATCAAATTAGAATGAAAGATGGGGATGAGAACAAGACAACCTTTCGCACAGAGAGGGGACTGTATAAGTTCAAGGTGATGCCTTTAGGATTGACCAATGCACCAGCTACCTTCCAGACACTCATGAACAAGATTTTGCAGCCTCTCCTTTTCAAATATGTGCTAGTATTTTTTTATGACATCCTCATTTACAGCAAGGATAAGCAGGAGCACATCAGACATGTCAAGCAAGTGCTGGAAATTTTGAGGTTGCATCAGCTTTATGCTAAAGCCAGCAAATGCACTTTTATGGCACAAGAGGTTGAGTATCTTGGTCACATTGTGAGCAAGGATGGCATTCGAGTGGATCTTGCAAAGGTGAAATGCATTGAGGATTGGCCGTAGCCACACAACCCTACCCAGTTGAGGGGATTTCAAGGTCTTGCTTGCTTCTACAAGCACTTTATTTGCAAGTTTGACAAGAGGGCAGCCCCTCTGACTGAGCTTTTGAAGAAGGATACTTTTATGTGGTCTACATATGCATAGCGCAGCTTTGAAGACCTGAAATTCGCCCTCACTCATGCTCATGTCTTGGTATGCCCTGATTTTTCACGTACTTTCATTGTGGAGGCAGATGCCAGTGGCAAAGGATTAGGGGTTGTGCTAAGGTAGGAACATGGGGCAATTGCTTTTGAAAGCAAGAAATTGGATGCCAAGGAACCAGATTATCATGTGTATGATCAGGAAATGTTGGCTATCCTCCATGCTTTCGAAAAATGGCACCACTACTTGTACGGTAGCAAAATCAAGGTTAAAACAAATCATAGGACACTTAGGTATTTCCTTACGCAGCCCAACTTGTCAATGAAGCAGAAGAGGTGGCTGGCTAAGGTTCAGTCTTACGATTTTGACATCGAGTACATGAAAGGGAAAGAAAATGTGGTTGTAGATGCCTTATCCCGTATGTGGGCTTGCAGTTTGTCTGCCATTTCTACCATCTACCAGGAGTGGATTCATGGTATTCAAGAAGAATACATGCAGGATTCTAAGGCAGCTACCCTATTTGTGGAGTTACAGAGGCCATCGAGCCAGGGGCATGCTGAATTTAAGCTGCATAATGGGCTGTTGTGGTGCAAGGACAGAATTTATTTGGTGCCAGATTCAAATTACCGACTGCTAGTCTTACACGAAATGCACTCATCTCCTATGGCAGGACATGCGGGTATTACTAAGACGTATGAAAAGGTCAAATAGAGCTTTATCTAGGATGGCTTGTGGCGGGATGTAGTTAAATTTGTCAGTTAATGTTTGCTCTGCCAGCAGAATAAAGTGGGCAGCCGGTTACCCACGGGTCTCTTGCAACCATTACCTATTCCAGAAGGCAAATGGACTCAAATTGCTATGGATCTCATCACAGGGTTGCCTTCCACAGAGCGGGGATGGGATAGCATTTTTGTGGTGGTTCACAGAATGACAAAGCAAGCCCATTTCATACCCACTAAGACCCGTTATGCAACATCACAGGTTGCTTGGCAGCCCATCGAGCATGTTTTTAAGCATCATGGCTTCCCTTGGGAGATTGTCAGTGACAAAGTATGTAAAATTTATGGGTCACTTTTGGCAAGAGTTATTTACAGCAGTGGGTACTTCTCTTACACCTAGCACTGCTTACCACCCTGAGATGGATGGACAGTCAAAAAGGGTGAACAAATGGCTAGAGGAGTATTTGAGGCATTTCTGTCATGACACACAGAAGTCTTGGGATAAGTGGTTGGCACTTGCTAAATTTTGTTACAACAGTACCAAGCACATCTCTATTGGCATGAGCCCGTTCGAGGTTATGTATGGATGCACAGTGGGTATGCCATCTTTAGTTGTACACATAGCTGTGAAAAATCAGCAAGCAAGAAATGACTTGGAGAGTATGGATGCCCTTCTACAATTGGATAAAAAGAATATGGAGGATGCCCAAGTCAAGCAGAAGAAGTATGCGGATGAACATAGGAGGTATCTGTCTTTTGAAGAAGGGGATTATGTGCACTTACACCTCCATAAGAACCATTATGCCTCGCTGAAAGGTAACACCAACACGAAGCTTGAGGTGGCGTATGAGTTGGAGCTACCCAAGACCTCCAGGATTCATAATGTTTTCCATGTGTCCTTGCTGAAGCCACATGTCGGACAACATGTCCAAGTCCTTCCTGAGCTACCACCTATGGATGAGGAGGGCCACATACTCTATGTTCTGGAGCACATCATGGGTTTCAGGCATCACGTACTCTGAAACAAAGTCTACACCGAGTATCTTATCAAGTGGCAGGGACTTCCTGAGGACGAGAACTCATGACGACCAGAGAGCATTGTCCAGGACACAACCCCTATCTCCTACTGGGCTGATTATTATTTCATGTTTGTTGCACTTATTTAACAGCCCGCATATAAAATTTTGAGGGCAAAATTCCTTGGGGAGGGATGGCTGTAATGAAGGTGGGAAATAGCAAGGAATTAGGTGGGAAGTAGGTGGGAAAAAGAAGGGAAATTGGTGGTAAGATAGGAGAAAGAAGGGGGGACTATATAAGTCAGCCCCTAATGATTTGTATGGTACCTTTTGATGTGACATCTAATCCTATCTGCTCTCCCTCCTCCTTCCTGCTACCTGTTGCCTACGCTCACACTCTCCTCCCTCTCTCTATCTCTCTATCCCCTCATCCTTCTCTATCTTCCTCTCTCTTTCCCCTTCTCCTCTCTTCTCCTCCCTTCCTTCTGCTATTCTCTCCCCATCTCCAAATCTTCCCCTTCCCCCTTCTCTACATTGGTAGACCCTTTGGTCTTTCAAAGACCTTTTAAGAAGTGCTCTCTCTCTCTCTCTCTCTCTCTCTCTCTCTCTCTCTCTCTCTCTCTCTCTCTCTCTCTCTCTCTCTCTCTCTCTCTCTCTCTCTCTCTCTCTCTCATACGATGGATGACGTGATTGATCTTTTCGAGGAGGTGACCTCTCCTTTGCATGAACCCAATGTGCGAATGAAGAGTGAAATGGTGAATAGTAACAAAAAAGAAGAACAAGGAAACACATGTGAATTGGACCAAATATCTTCTAGTGGAGCTAGCAGCCAAGCAAGCACCTCAAAGTGCCATGAAGGCCTGAGGGAAGTTCCCGATTACTTCAAAAACTACACTAGGGGAGAAGCCACAATAGCAATGCTTAGGACAATCAGGGAATCAGAGCTCACAGAAACATAGAATATTGAGGATACCTTAGTTTATGAAGGACCAACCAAGACAAGGAAACTGAATCTTGCCTTGGACGAAGAAGAAGAAAAGCCTATATACATCGGCGAATAGCTCACTCTAGAAGAAGAAAAAGAATTGAAAGCATTGCTGATGGAATATAGAGATTGCATGGCTTGGTCCTACAAAGAGATGAAAGGGATTTCCCCAGAAGTTGTAGTACATACCATACCAATAAGGGAAGGACGCAAACCAAAGGTATGCGAGCCTTACAGGACAAATCCCAAATATGGCACCCATGTCTATGAAGAACTACAAAAATTACTAAATGCTGGTTTCATTTATGAGATCGAGCATACCAATTGGGTGTCACCAATTGTGATTGTTCCTAAGAAAAACAAGAAGCTTAGAATATGAACTTTTTAAGCTTTTTGCTTTGTAAGACCAGTGATGGATTTTCAATAGGAGTTGCACTCCCAAGGAGTGGTTCTTTGGCCATACAAACACCTTCAAGCCCTTTAGGATCCCATCTGCTGACTTGTTATGATCAAGATTGGCTGTGATGCCACACTTTTTTGTTGCCACACTGTGATTTTCCACACTTATCATCCCCAGGGGTACATCAAGTTTTACTTCCGTGGTTAGTTGAGGCTTTGTTCTTAGTGGGCAATCCATGCAAGCATGCCCAACTCCGCATTCCCCGCACACAAATTGAAATGTAATGGGGTTACCCTTGTGTGGGCATTCTGCTATGCGATGGTTTTCTCCACAACCAAAACACTTGATGGGTGTTCGATATGTGGTGGGCCTTACTTGATTAACATACACCGGGTTGAGTCCTTCAGCACCATCCATGTAGTACAAGGGTATTCTGTCTCATACGCATAGTGAGGTTCCAGATCTTCAAGTTGGAGTTGTTGCATTGGAACTACTAGAGCAAGATTGGGAGCCCATGGGTGTTGCGGAGGATTGGGATTTCTCATTAGTGTCTCACCAAGAGTGGGTTGAGACATGGCACTAGGTGTGCCGATTGTCTGTACACTGGGATTGGTGGCTATTGGTATTGTTGGGGCCGGGGTTGTGCTACCCTCATATTGTAGAAACAAATATTTACATCCGAGCCCTGCAACATTGCAAATGGGACACCATAACCACGGGGGCTGAGCCACTTCTGGTGGGTTCAGCCTATTCCTTAAGATTGGGCATTCATTGGCTGTATGGTTGGCCATACAGTGTGGGCACCAAACATTTTCTCTCCGTGGGTACTGTGGTGGTTGAGAGACATGCAACTTTTGCTCGATGACCTGCATCATTTCATATTTTACTCTTAGGGCCATGGCTTCCACTCTGTCCTCGATGGTGCGATATTTGTTGGAAGTCCTTCCCTTCTTCGAAGATTTCTTGTGGCGTTGACTTGATTTATAGCCATCACTGTCGCTGTCAAAATCTATCATTCCATCCTTAATGTCAATTGCCGCTTCATGAGCGTCGCTAAAATCTGCATTGCATAGTTGCTAACTTTTTTCATGTCCTTGTGAATGGATTTTTTCAGGCAAGAGATGAACCATGCTATGAGGTACTTGTCGTCTGGATGGGGATCACACTTTACTATTAATCTTTTCATTCTTAGTAAGTATGTTCTGATCTTTTCCTTCTTGCACATATCTATAATGCCTAGTTGTAATGTGGGGTCATCTTGCACCCTTTTTGTTTGGAATCTTCTTTTGAACTGCTCAGATAGTAATGCCCATGTGGCTCTTTCCTCTATGAGAAGGTCAAGGTACCATTCTGAAGCCTCATCGATTAGGATCATCAGGAACCAAGCGGCTTTGGTTTCATTTGACTGATCGCCTCTAGCACAACACGCTGCGTCGAAGAGTTGAAGGAATCTGGCGGGGTCCCCTCTTCAATTGTACTTTGGCATTTTCAATCTACCAAAGTGTCATCTACCATTGTTGTTTTGATTGTGGTTGTGTTGTTCTCTAAGGTGATCTGTAGGATGCATATCATCATTACCTATTTCTTCTTCACTTGTTAGGTCATACATGCTGCTTGTCGATGGTGAGAGGTTGAATTCTTGAAGAGCGTCAAGGGTCAAAGAAAGCTTGTGAAATTATGCAGGTGCTAGTCTTCATCCAGATCTAAGGTACATACACAATGCTTAAGTGTATCCTTTAACTGAGTGCCTTTGACTTTGAAATTCACAATTGATTTTGACCTTCATAGCCCAATAATGGCAAAAAGTATGCAATCAATGAGTCGAAATCAATGCCTACGTAATGACAACTATTGATACTGAAAACGATAGTAAAAAGACTTTAAAATTATCGTTTGAGATTGGACATTATGTGACTGGATCTTAGCATCAAATTGGATGCGATTTGATCTTTAAACAGCCAACATATGGGCTCCCAAAGAAGGAGTAAAAAATGTTAGGGGGGTTAGAGATGTGTTAGTGTAGTAGGGACCATCGTGTTAAAACTGTGCCTAGGATTGTCCCACGTGAGTGGGGAAATGTTCCAATGCAAACGGATTGTCAATTGGAGGTCACGATGGAATCTTATGAGCGAAATAGTGCAAAAAAGGGGCCCTCATGGGACCATGAATTGGCGAGTGTTATGGATACCTTAATGGTGTGGGATTCATTGGAAAAAGTCCTCGAAGATTCGTGCAAGTGAATTTGTGGTTCAATCCGGGTCCAATTCAAGTCCCAAATAAGCAAGTAATGGACCTTTTAAGTTAGCCTGGGAATTTAGGGGGCCTTTGGTCTTTAGGTCCAAGTGTGAAAGGACCTAGACCTTTGGCCTAACTAGGGTTGTGAGCTAATTGCTAGTTAGTTGGGACTCAGTTAGTGTAACTGGTCATTAGCCTAACCTAGTTAATCTAACTATCTAGTTAGTGTGACTGTATTTAGTCCAACTAACTATAGTTAGTTACTAACTGATCCACAGTTATCTTTAATCTAACCTCAAGTTAATCTAATCTATGGTCAACTAACCTAACCTAGATTCCACTAACCTGACTAAGGTTAGTTTTTTCAAGGGTTAGTTTGCCTCCTTTTTTTTCTTTTTTTTTTGTTACTTAATGACTATTGCATTATGTCTTTTGATGCTATTGAATTGTGGTGACTAATGCAACACATGATAAATGATGTTTAACTTTTTCTTTACTTGCCATGTAGGCCTTATTTTGGTGTCAGACATGCGTGACAGCGATAATAAGGATATGAGGGGCACTTGGATACCTGTCACTCACTCAACATATTATTAGTTCTAACTTAGTATGTTGCTTGGTTGGTTGGCAGGTATAGTCCCTCATCCCTCGCATGATGAAGACCAAAGGCAGGCTACACTGGTGACAAGATCCCCGTGATGACTATTGACAAAACTGTATCATCAAGAATTTGTTAAACTATGCTATAATATCATTGTTCATTATTCAATACAAACGGGTTCAGATTGTATGGATCTTTTGATGGGATGTCTATTTTAAACACACACACACACACATACACACACACACACACGTGTGTGTGTGTGTGTGTGTGTGTGTGTGTGTGTGTGTGTGTGTGTGTGTGTGTGTGTGTGTGTGTGTGTGTGTGTGTGTGTGTGTGTGTGTGTGTGTGTGTGTGTGTGTGTGTGTGTGTGTGTTTTTGTGTACACATATGCAATGAGATCTCAAGGATCTTAAATAGTCATCAAGATTTTGATATTGGAAGAGCTGGCATTAATTGTCTAAAAGTTTAAGAAGTAAAATAATAATATTTCTTAGTACATCTTGACATGCATCACTCCATATTGTATTAATTTTCCTACATTGTTTCCTAAACATTTAAAAGTTCACATACAATGATGCCACAAGTTTGAACACTCAAATATGTAAATACATATTATTCAATGGAAAAAAGTAATTATCATCTTGAGGCCTATTATATGGTGTTTATGGAGAAGCAGAGCAGGAAGAGAGCATATCGTAAACTAAGTATTTCAAAATAATTTGATTATTGTTTGTGTGAGGGGTACCTTGGAAGACAAACTGAGAGAGAGAGAGAAGTATTCTATGTTTTTTGAAATAATATTTTGTTTGTTTTTGTGAGAGGTTTAGTTAAAGGAGAGAGGGAAGGAGGGGGGGGGGAGAGAGAGAGAGAGAGAGAGAGAGAGACTTGCAAAGAAAGAGAAAGAGAGGGATGGAGAAAGAGAGAATAGAAGACATAGTTTTGGAGGGTATATGGAAGTAGAAAGAGGTAGAAAGAGATAATTTTAATTATATGGTACAGAGGCAGAAACTATGGAAGTAGAAAGTGATAGATATAGAAGTAGTTTATTGTCTCTTGTATTGAAGAATGTTAAGGATGAGCATGGGGAGTGGATTCCTCAGCTCTACAAGAAATATTCTTGGATCACAATGCAACCCACTAATTGTGGGTGCTACAAAGTGGGTCGGAAGGATGCAATGGACATCTCCAAACATTGGAAAGGACATCTCCAAACATTGGAAGTATGTGCATTTATTTGGGGACTTTGACACAACTTTCTTATGCCTTGTATTTGTTTTATAGACTTATATCCATCTACTTACAAAGAGTGGGAGCCTGTAGCATGCGTAACCGGGGTGTTGCATGTCCTCCATGTTGAGATTGGGAGTCTTCAGTGTGAAGGTCGCACACCATCATAATTAAAAAAGGACGGGATCTTCTATGACTCAATGTTCATTGTGCCAGATGAAGAAGGATAGTATGGTAGATTAAAATCTCTTCCCTTGCCCTCTTTTGATAGTCCAAAATGGCCGCTTCCAAGCATGGAGATAAGTGAATCATATAGAAATAGAATGTTTAATGATGTGAGAAATGCTATAAAGCCAACTACTGAAGAGAGAGAGAGAGAGAGAGAGAGAGAGAGAGTTAAGATTGCATTTATTCATTTGCACCTCTAAGTTGAGAAAGAGAAAAATAAGAAAGTTAATTAAGGTCTTTGAGAGACTATGAGATTGAAAAAAAACCCAGGTACAATTGATCCAAAGGGTGGAGCCGCTAACCAAATACAAAAAGTGTATATGTAAAATCAATGTTCATGACATAGATAGCTAAGGGCAACAAGGCAACAAGATGATCATCGGGTGTTAGAGAGAGAGAGAGAGAGAGCAATGAGGGACACAAAGTGAGGGAAAGAAAGAAAGAAATATTAACATCCTTGGAAGACCTTGCAGGTCTATGAGAGAGAGAGAGAGAGAGAGAGAGATAGCTAAGGGCAATGAGAGAGAGAAAGAGAGACAAAGAGAGAGAGAGAGAGAGAGGGAGGGAGGGAGGGAGAGAGAGGAGAGGGAGACAGCTAAGGGGAGAGAGAGACAGACAGACAGAGACAGAGAGGCTTTCCAAAGAAAAAACAATAAATACAAAAATATTGTAATTAAGAGCATTTTTAAGGGCAATTACCATTTTATAAAGTACACTTCTAAGGTCATTTTCACATTTTTAGTTTCCCATGCTTGAGTAACCTTGCATTCCATAGCCTCCTCTTTCGTCTTCCTGAGCATCCTCCTACACTCATGGCTTCCCCTAGAGAGGCTTTTGTCCAGTGGATTTCATCCACTGATTCCTATGCCTTTGCAGATCAGGTTTATCCTATCTTCTGCAAGGCATTCCAACTTGAGTCACACTTGAGAGCTCTCCTTCCTGCTGATACTCTCTTCAGTTTTTTGATAGACTTATCCATGGGCAATCTATCGCAATTGCTAACTCCCCTCACCAATGGGTTTCATTAGATATTTTGACCTCTTTTGACCAGAGTGCTAACTTCAAGAAGACACTAGGTAGGGCCATTAATAATGTCCTTATCTCTCTCTATGAGTATGCTATTGCCATCGGGGATGATTCATCTTCCCCAATTCATTCGATCGAGAGAGATGCAGCCCTTACCATTCTCCTTGTGACTAGCAAGTTTGATGAGGACTCCCATGTTATTTCAAAATATTATAAGTCTTTTTGCATTATTGCATTAAAATTAAAATTTCCATCAATAATAAATTCATATCAGCCATGTGTTGCTTTCTTGACCATTGTGGCCTTATCCACCATGGGTATCATGGGTATCTCCAACTTTCTACGATGGGGGTTTGCATAACTTCATGCTCTATCTTGAGCTCTTCTTATGCTATCTTTAGCTAACTTAAGTGTTTGATTCATATCCTCGAGAAAGTCTTTGGCTGCTTGAACCCTCTCTTTCTCGAGTCCCACTGTCATTGGGGCTCTTGGTTGAAATCCATACATCATCATGAATGGACTAAAACCTATAGCTGAATGTTTGGCACTATTATATGCAAATTCTAATATGGGCAGATACTCTTCCCAATTAGTTTGCCGTTTGCTTACATATGCTCGAAGCATATCCTCAATGATCTAATTGACCCTTTCAGTTTGACCATCACTCTGCGGATGATCTGTGGTGCTCATATTCAATGAAGTTTCCAACCTCTTAAACACAGCCCTCCAAAAATGGCTGCTTAGGGAAAACGCATACAACTTTGAAGAATTTACCAATATAAACCTATTTCTCCTAGATAATTGTTACACGAGACTAGGAAAAAACATTTTCAAACAGACCAAGGGAATCCCAATGGGATATTCTTGCTCCCCTCTCTGGTGTAATCTGTATCTGGCATAGTTTGAGATGAACTTTATCAAAAAATTATCTAAACTTAAAGCAATGGATGCTTTGAAAGCCTTCTATTTTTTAGCAAGATATATGGATGATTTGATTTTTATTAATAATCAATATGTGCTTTTTTTTTTTTTGCAATAACAGGCCTATTGATGATGTTGATCCATACAGTATATATCCTCTAGATATCATCACTATCAAACCCACTTATGACACTTATTCTACTACCTATCTCTCTACTTACATTTCACTTTGTAGACCCTTTCTTGGAGATTTTGAAACAAATACTAATAGGAAGAAAGAGAAAATACCATGCACAAATGTGTCCTTTATTCATGCTGATAGTAATCGACCTAAGAATAATGCGTATAAGGTTTGTGTATCGCAAGTATTGCCAATAATGTATAATGCATCACAGTTATCATGGGCATATATTGATTTGCTTAGGGGACTGTTTGAAGACAATGGATTCAAGAGAGAAATCATCACGAGAAATATCCTTTATTTCTTAAAAAGAAATGAATTTCCAGGAATCTGGTTTGACTGTGATGCACTCATTTCATTAATAGGTGGGGGGTAAGATCCACAAGGTGGATCATACCTTCCACCTTGTGGACTCACCCTCAGGGATGGGGGAGGGACACACACACACACACGTGTGCGCGCGTGCACACACACACACACACACAACTAAGAGCACTCTCACTCTCATTTTCTCTAGCTACACCTTATTAATTTTTATTTGTGCATGTACAGACTGCGGTCTCCCTACTGTGGTCTCCCTAGACAAGGATGGATGAGTATGATCCAGGAACAAATGAAGGTTTTTTAATCAATAAATATATGTATGAATGTTGTGTTGTTTTGGCTTGGGCATTTTCTCCCTGACTGGATAATAAAGTCAGATGGACATGATTTCTGCATGGAAGAGTATCATGTACTTCCATTGGTGTGACATTATGATAGGCTTTGGCTTTAGCATTGTTGTAAAAGCTTGGCGTTGCAACTTGGCTATCTACAGTTCCTTAGGTGCTAGGTGGTGCATCTTGACTACCTAACACCATCGCTTTGTAGTCAAATTATCGATACATAATCACTATTCCTTTTCTTTTCTTTTTCAATTCACACATTTTTTGCTACAAAGCCACCAATTCCTCTGATGAGTTTAGATGCCACATGTCCAATTTCTCAAGTCCTCTAGGAAGTTCATTAAAAAGGGCCATCAGCCCTGATTAACAAAAAATATTTCATGAATTCATACTACCTTACGGAGACAAAAAATGCAAGCTCACAGCTCACTTTATGGCACATTGTTACGGCTTAAAAAGGCCTCTTGTTGTCTATTACCTTACATGATCGAACCTTGAGAGGCCACCAAGGTGGCTCATAGGAGAAGGTAGGTTCTCAAGTCACTTTCATGATGCAGAACATTGATTTGGTAGATTCGCTTGTGGTAAGTGGAAATTTTAATGCCAAAGGTGGCATTTGGTCTCCCACATTTTTTCCCCACAACATGAGTGAGCTCTTAAGGTCAATGGTTTTTTGGGACTTTGTGAACTATTTGAGTTTTGAAAATGACATGAAATCCACATTGTCACCACATTATGATATTTATCAAACATGGGGAATTAGTTTTTCCCATCAAAATATTTTCCAACCAGGCCTAGATCAACTAACCCGACTTACTCAAACCCTATGCACTTGCATTTTATGAATGTAGGCCATCCAAGAGAGGGCAAACATACCTTTTTTGAGAGTGTGATAGGTTTATCTTCCCCTCCTCCTATGGTGTCACACTCCCAAGGGTAGCCATTTTTTATCACTCATGCACGATGCATCATCAAAATTGTGGAAATATGCATGCCTGACCATGAAAATGATATTTGACCCACATAAAAATTTGCAAGCATAAGAATATTACTCCCACAAAGGCCTACGCATGGTATCATACCCATCGAACACACACACATATGCCAAAAGCACATTGATGCATATTTTCACAATACTCATGCGATGCATGGTAAGAATTTTGGAAATTTGCACGCTCGACCATCTACGAATATTTTCAGCACTCGTGCACAATGCATGGTAAGAACTATGGAAATACAGATGCCCAACCACTCATCAAAGTTTGCAAGCACAAGGATATGTTCTTATTAATGCCTGTGCAAAGTACCAAGCACATATGTTAGGAGCACACCAATGCATATTTTTAACACACATGCAGAATGCATGGTAAGAATTGTGGGAATATGCATTCCCAACCATGAAATGATATTGAATCAACATCAAACTTTGCAAAAACAAGGATCTTATTGTCATTAATGCCTACAAAAAGTATCATATTCATCAGACTCGTAGACGTTCTAGAAGCATACCAATGCATATTTTTAAGACTAATGCATGATGTACGGTAAGAATTCTGGAAATATGCATGAGTAACCATTATAATGATAACTAATCAACACAAAACTTTGCAAGAACAAGCATATTACTGTTTTTAAGACCTCTGCAAAGTATCAATACATCGGGAGTCCAAGTTGCAATCAAAAAGCTCATCTTCTTCGTGGCCATTTTCAGCCAGATAGATTGAGGATAAAATTTCCATGCCTTAATATATTGAGCAATGTCTGGTTGACAACTCGCCTTTCGAATTTTGCAATTTCGAGCAAGCTTGTAATGCTCAAGTTAACCTCGTAAGGGTTAGTCGGTACTACCCTTTAGATGATCGACATTTATTAGTATAAAGATTAGATTGCATATATTTATTAGTATATGTGTAGCTCTAGTATATTGGATTACCTAAATTGTACTTAAGATTTGCTTAGTATTTAATGTTGCCTTTAGCATGAGAGGTTAGGGTTTTTCAGATGTATGACTGTGTCCATGGTCCCCTGCTTCTCCCTCTTTCATCTCTCTTCTCCTCCCTTTTCATTCATCTTTGTATTTAATTTCACTTGCTTTTGTCTCTCTAATTTACTCATGTGGTCTTTCCCTTTCACAAGTTATTTGAAGATTTTATTTATTGCCGATTTCTGTTCTAATACTGGGACTTGGTGGTTGTGCCACCTTGTTTTTGATATTTGGATCAAGATGTACATTGAGACCAAGCGGATGCCCGGCTTGCAAAAGGAGCATTTGTCCACTGGCACAAAATTGTTGGGAGCTGCCAGCAGTTGTGCATAACTAGTTGGGCGTATGCCTCTTTCCAAGCAGCGGTGGTCATCCTCCTCCCACTTCCGTTTTGCGGCTCGTGCCCTTGCGTGAACCTAGTCTAAGGGGCATCTATGTGACGGAGAGACTTGTGGCCGATGTCTCCGAGTGACTAGTGGTCCTTGATGGGGAACCCATCAAGTTGTCTCCACACTCATGTCATAAGAGTCATTAAACGGTCAGCCCAGCCCTAAATCATTTTACTCCTCACCGGGATGGCTATTTGGCTCCTTATCTTCCTCTCCTTGGCACTTTTCTTCATTGGTCATGTCTCTTTCGCTGAGCCGACTGCCAACAATTGTGAAGACTTGGGGTTCACAGGCCTTGCCCTCTGCTCCGACTGTGATTCCCTCGCAGAATATGTCCAAGACGACGGTATGCACGCCATTGCTCACCCCTCCAGCTTCCATAATCTTCGTACAATCCTTTGATCTCCCCTTAGTTGGACTTGAAAAATGCAATGCCTAACCATCCAAGCGCTAATTTTCGTATCCTTGAAATGCACACTCCAGTTTCCCTTTGCGTCCTACGAAGTAAAGGTGCCATCAACTGTGATGTGGTCAAGATAAATCAATTTTGGGCACTACCAAAAAAACCGTAAACAAATAAAAGCATTGAGAAAAAAACAAGAGAGGGAGAAGAGAATATATTGCATCTACTACGGCCATCAAAACCTCTAAAGAATGAGTGTCTGTGTGCGCACGTGTAATGGGGGTTAGGGAAAGATGCTGAAAGAAATAGAACTAAAAAAGATGTATGCTTCATGCCGTGCAGGCGCTTCAAAAAATCTTAATGTAGCCACAAGGAATCATTGGACAATGCAATCATTAGATGCCTTACCGTGAATCTGCTAAAAGTGCATGAAGGCCTATTGGAGAAAGAACCGAAACCTGAATCACTACTCAATATGTCATCTGATTCGTCAGATGACGATTTTGAAGATCCTGCTAACAGCGAGAATCCTGATGCTTGGAGCAGTAGGAATGAAAAAATTGTATCCTCAGAAGCTCTCAGGTCCTAGAAAATTGCACGTACCAATGTGGAAGTCTCAAAAAAGCATTTATGACGATCAGATGTCGTACAGGATCCTACGTGACCTTTTTGAGCCGAACGGTCTTGAAGAAGGTCGTGGGCAATCATTAGGCTGCATCATATTCTTGTAGACGCAATGAAGTATAAGGGTTTTGGTAAGCCACCTAATGAGTCGTACGTCCCACTTTCCCTAATCTTCTTTTAGCTCTCATGCTTAGTCAGCCTCTACCCTGTGTGTCTGTGTGTGTGTTGTCTAGACCCCTCTTTTACATTGGCTTTCTGAGGCTCTGTACCTCTTCTTCCCATCTCATTCCCGTGTTGGAGAATCTAAGCATGTACCACACTCAACCTTGATACCATGTAAAATCTAGAGGGGCTTCCGAAGTGATTACCCTACGCAGCAGGAGAATTGTAAACCAAAGAGAAACACATATCTGGATGACTCTGGTTAAGGTATGCACCTAGATCTGCCCCAATATGAGAACCTCTATACTGCACCCAGCCACTCCTTTGCTCTCCAACTCTGCATTATGAATGCTCAGTGACTGAACTTGGTACTGCCCCCCAAGGGGGCCTTTTTATAGGGCTAGATAAGCCCTTAGACTGGCCCACCCTGTTCTCCAGCCAACCTACCTGCCACAGACCAGCTGACCTGGTCCGTGGATCTGCCGACCTGCTGCTGCCTTTTACTGCTGGCCTGCCTGCCAGTCCACCTGCCCTTTTCCAAAGCCTAACCAGGCCTTTCCAGCAGTCAGCACCGCTGCTGTTGCATGAGCCATATACGCTGACCAGGGTTGTTATCTACCTGGCTGCTCATCCTCCGATTGGTGGGCTTAATCCAGTAGGGGACCCTGGGATTAATGGAAGCACGCTAACGTGGGGCTAGAGGACTTAGAAAATAGCAAGGGGCCAGCCGGCTATATTTGGCTAGGATGCCTTATGTAAAATGGGATGCTCTTCTAGATAGGAGTGGCCAAGTCTACATGGCAGATCACGAGATACTATGCTGAATGTTTCTAGTGGATGGTTCGCTGGTATGGGATGCCAGAGCTATCGGCCTAGCCTTGTGGGAGTCTGATCTCTAGCCCATGTGCTCAGGGGTGGCTGGGAGGTGAGTTGCCTAATCATGTTTGGACTGTGTTTAGGGTTAGATGGTAGCGGGGGTGTTTCAGTTGGCATCAAAGCAGTTGTTGAAGTTACGAGGCATGCAGGTTTGAATGGTGCCGGGCATGTAGCGAAGTGTCTTGCATGTTGTTGAAGTGTTGCGAGCTTTGGAATCTGACTAAATTGTTGGAGTATGGTGCTGAGAACAGTTCACAATAGTTTTTTGTGCGAGAAACCCTGAGGATTGTGTAAACCTACAAAGGGGCGGGGGGGGGGCGGCTTGTACATGAATTGCGAATTGAATTAGAGCTGATTTTTGATTAGAGTTACGAAAAGCTGATAACTTGGGCTGATTTCGAAAAATTATTTAGAGAGGAGTTTCTTCAACCCGAGGATGAGTTTGATCTCCTCATGAAGTTCACATTGAGCGGCTACTGAAGCCTACACAGAGGCACGTGCAGAAGAGGAGTTTCCGTCAGAGGGTGTAGCAAATAGAGCCTTATCTTGGTAACCTTCCTGAGCGATTGTTTCTAGAGTGTTGGTATATGTGTTGACAAGAGGTTGTACATGGTTTACCTATAAATCTATTTTGCCTTGGTCTTACATGTGAGTTTTCTTTCAGATCTGAATTGCCCTCTTTATGTTTTAAGTAAACACATGTATGTGAGTTGTGTTCGTTAAGTATCTTCTGATTGTGAGGTGAAACTTCTGCTGCGTGGGAGTTTTCCTTTACCAAGAAACTTTCCTCTATTGTTCTACAGAACCTTATGGTGAACATTGTCTAATATAAGGGCGATTTGTTGCTCAGTCTAAATGTCCAACCCCGCCTAACATCGAGTTTTTTTCCATCTGTCCTCAGGGAATCCATGTGAAACCTCTGTATGTTTGACAAAGCCCATGGATTTATTCCAATTGATCTTGGCTCCTAATACTAGACAATATATCTCGAGTGAATCACACCCTCTTAGGGTCCTTAGCTAACTCTTCCATGCATAGGGTTGTGTCATCTGCAAATTTAGACTTGTCGGAGTGGGCGGCACAGTCCCTACAAGGTTGGCTGTTGGTGAGTGGAGGCAATACCCTCATGCTTTAGCCATGAAAAGAAACAAACAGGGTGCGAGAGGACAGCCCCGGCGTGTTGAGTGTGAGTGTGAAAAAGCCTTTTGTCATGACCATGAAATAAAAATCTGGCTGGAGCTGCCTGCATACAATGTTGAGATCCCATGCACCCACTCCCTATGAAAACCCTGTCTGGGAATAAAGTTTTCGAGGAAGGTCTAATCCACCTTGTCATAGGCCTTCTCAAAACCCAAGAGGATTGCAAGCCCCTACAATCATGTGGTTTTCTATATTATATACATATAGAATATAGAATATATTATTTGTATGTATTTATGTATGTGTGTGCACATACATAAATACGCCTATGAATACCCTGTTTGGGAATAAAGTTTTCGAGGAAGGTCCAATCCACCTTGTCATAGGCCTTCTCGAAATCCAAGAGGATTGCAAGCCCCTACAATCATGTGGTTATCTATATTATATACATATAGAATATATAATATATTATTTGTATGTATTTATATATGTGCGTGCGCGCATGCGCCGTGCACACACACACACACACGTGTGTGTACATCAGGGAAGTTTTAGTGTAATGTGCACTTTCAATAATACATCTAATTCTTAATAGGCTTTTTTGCAACGGTAGGACTAGAATTTGTCATTCCTAATACATGTCTATGTCTATTAACGTCACCCGCCCAGTTTGTGTCTCCGAAGTGGAGATGTTTTGCAAGATGCTCCTTTCTATTGTCTATTTATGGATGTGTGTGCACACGTGTTTGTATGTGTGCGCACACACACATGTGTGTGTGTACATCAGTTAGGGAAGTTTTAGTATAACATACACTTTCAATAATACATCTGATTCTAAATTGTTTTTTTTGCAACCGTAGGACTAGAATTTGACATTCCTAATACATGTCTATGTCTATTAATGTCGCCCGCCCAGTTTTTGGCTCCGAAGTGGAGATGTTTTGCAAGATGCTCCTTTCTACTGTTTGTGTGTAATGGATGATATCGGGAAGGTGAGGCAAAGCCGCAAGCTCAGGCGTCAGCTAAGATCTTGTAGGTGGTGTCTAGCAAAGTGTTTGGATGCCTTAATCACTAGAGCTGTGTCCTTGCTGAGGTGGGGCCTATGGTTTGGAAAAACTATCGCTTCATCTTATCATCTTGGCGAGATTTGGTCGCTTGAGAGGAGTTAAGAGAGGGCTTTGCTCATTGAATCTTTGTTGCTTCTGGCACACTCATCTTGGTTCTTGCTCCTCGAGCTCCTCAATGGAGGCCAAATTTTGTCTTGGAGCTCGCTTCCTCTCTTGGAGGGTGTGGACATTGTTTGCATTGCAATGCATGAACCTAGAGCTCTACATTACTCCTTTGAATGGCATCTATTGTCTATTGAGTGCCCCCAAAGTAGGCATTTATTGGTTGTCGAGCGAGAGAGAGCAAGAGAGAGAGAGAAACAAACAAACTAAGAAAGTTTAGTAACGTCTACATAACACCCAAAGAGTCTATGGGATTGAAAAAATCTAGATAGAATGAAAGCTAAGGGGTGGGCACCCACTCCCAAGGCTGGTATATTAACGACTATGAAAGACCAAAGGGTCTATGAGACTGAAAAAAACTACATACAATGAAAGCTAAGGGGTGGGGTACTAAGAGACAAGCACCCATGCCCAAGGCTGGTGTTTGACACAAGAGAGATAATTCCAAAGCAAGGGCTAAGAGGGGAGGCCTTTGGCTCTCGGCCGCTTGATCAACTATCATTCGCATGGCGGGACCTATGTATGCTGTTTGTGGGATGAAATCGACCTGTTGGATGAGGATAGAGAAGAAAAGCTCTTTTGTCAGTGGCTCTGGCTCTGGTGAGGGTGAGGGCTGGCATTGTTGAGGAAGAACACCAGTAATGGAACACTGCTTGTGCTTGGCATGAATCTGCTGCTGTCATGACAAGAGAAATGATTATTTAGTTAATTAATTGTCATTAGAACCTTATTATTGTTAGGCACCAATTTGATGGTGCGGTTATATGTTTGTATTTATGATCGACCAAGCGGTGTAAATAGTACCGCCAAAACTATGTAACATTGGCCAATGATTAGTAATAAAGATGTGCACACACTTGTCTAGGTCCTAGGGGCAATAGGAAAGGGAAAGGGTGCATTAGAGTGCATTGAATGGTAGGTGCATGGGTCATAGAATAAGGGTAGGTGTAAATGGGAACATGGAACTTGAGTGATCTCAAGGGACATTAATGAAAGGGTATCACCCTTTCATTGTGAATCTCACGTAGCATTCTCTCTACCACATTGCATTCATCCGCCATCTCTCTCCCACCTTGCATGTAGGTCGAAATAGAAACAAGTACTCTCACGAGGGCGCTCTTCCCCATTGGAGGGCCAATTGGCATTCAAATTCTGCATGCATCGCACACATTTGCATTCTCGAAAAGTCTGGTTTTTCACATTTGGTATCAGAGTGGTGACGGTCTACGATCGGACGAGAAGAGGGTGAGAGGAACGTGCAGAATTGTGACGGACATGGCAGGAGCACTAGTGGGAGGCACGACTTGCGACAGCCGCGCAGGACGGAAGAGAAGCACAACGAGCGTCGAGAGCAGGCGCGGGAATCGCAAAAGAAGTCGCAGGAGAAAGCATGATCGGGAACGCCACGCAGCAGAAGAAGGCACGCACGATCAAGGAACGCATGCGGGACAACGAAATATTGGACGGGACGCATGCATGTGCTGCGGAAAACAGTCCACCATGCACATAGCATAGCATAATTTCCGGGTTGCAAACATCTCCTTCTTGGCCAATCTTGAATTCTTGAGGTTTTGAAACAAATTTTTTTGGGTCTTGAATGGTGAACGGGGTGAACCCCCCCCAGGTGTGAATGTACCCTTAAAATCCTTAAACCGTGAGGAAAAGGAACCCCCCCGTTCTCCCCAACGGAAAGTTGGATCGAACAAGATTTTAAGGGGGTGATCCACCCATCAAGTACCTCCTATAACGGTATCTAGACCTCCAATCCGCTCAAACAAAACAAGTAGCCCCTCCAATCCGCTCAAACAAAACAAGTAGCCCAAACAGAGCGTACCAGTTTACAGCAGAAATACAAGAAGAAAAGCTTAAAAGAGAAGGAAGAGGAGGTCATTTTAAGTGTCTTCTCAACACAAACAAAGCAGGAGTCGGATAAGTACCACCAACTCTACAACACTTGACTTTTGCTGTAAAATAAACCCCTTTTTTTGAAATTACAGCAAGTCATTTTCTCTCTTGTATTACTAAAAGGAAAGAATGGAAAGGGAAGGGAGATATAACAATGAACTTATTCCTTTTCTTCCATTACCCCAAGGAGAGAGAGAAAGAACACCTTCACCCACTCCTGAAGAGGATGGATTAGGTGAGAGTTACACACATCTTGAGTATGATAACCCACAAATAGATTTACAGTGGTCTCTCCTTCAAGAATCTCTTGATAGGGAGTTCTCCTTTTGTAATGAAAGAAGAAATGAGACCAGCCAAGAACAAGGTGATGAGTTTACGCCTTCAACTCAAAACCCAGCACACATGGACTATAATCCAAGTGCAAGAGGAAGAGAGGAGACTCCTGTTGATAAGCTGATTTTCCAGCTTAGCAATATGATTGAGCAGTCCATTATGACAAGATTAGGGACTAAGAGGACTTTAAACTTTAGGGATGAAGAGTTGAGTACCGTTTCTAAGAGGTCCAAATTCCAATCGCGAGAAAGAATTGAGTTCCCTAAATATGATGGGACAAGGGAGGCTGACAAAATCCTCAGTTGGATTCGCCATTTTGAGCTATACTTTGCCCATCAAGACAAGACCGAGCAAGAGAAGCTTGCTCTTGCCACATTGCATCTGTAGAAGGATGCTCTAATGTGGTGGTCTTTGTCACAAACAGGAAAAGAGCCTATTCATGAATGGGCTAAGTTCGTGGAGCAAGTGAAAGTCACTTTCATGCCACCGAGGCATGAAGAGAACCTAACCTTTCGTTGGGAGAGGTTTAGGTAGTTCGACAATGAGAGTAATGCAGATTTTACAGCCAGATTTTGGAAACTCTCTCTAGAGTTACCCGAAAAGAGTGAGGAAGATAGGAGAAAGAAGTATTTAGCAGCCTTAAGCCCAAAAGTAAGGTACGAGGTTGAAATGTTTAACCCGACCACGCTTAAGGACCTCACTAAGCTAGCTGAAATAGCCGAGAGGAAATTGAATCGTTGTAAACCCTTCAATAAGGAGAGTGGGTCATCATATACCCACTTTTAGGAAACCAAACCGGTTTAAGAATAATAAAGGGAAGGTAAAGCTCTTGTAAGGAATGTGAACAGCCAATCACGTTGTGGATGGGTGCCATTTTCTTCTATGACGGACGAAGAGAAGAGGAAGTTGATTAAGGAAGGAAAATGTTTCGGGTGTAAGAAACATAAGCTAGGGCACGTATGGCATAAGTGTCCTGTTCTCTTTGCTAAGATTGCCAAGACGAATTTAGTAAAAGGGAAAGCCAAGGCATCCAAGCAGGAGGGTGAGGCTTCTATCTTGTCACCCTTGAAATCTACCGTGACTATTGAGCCAATAGTGAATGCTGTCCATTCAGCCAATACCTTTGGGCCTCATGATCTTTTTAAGGTGTATGGATTCGTGAATGAACAGAGAATAGTGGTTCTCCTAGACGATGGATGTAGTGAGTGCGGTATGATTTTAACCTTGCTATTCATCCTCATACTCATCATTGTTGCTTTGTACATAAGGATGAAAACATAAGGATCGTAGGGGATCGAGACGTGTTTACAATTCCATTGATTACTCCTACCCCCAATAAAAAAAGAAAATAAGTTTATTACAAGGAGGATGATTGGGTTTTACTGAAGATTGATAAAAGAAGAATCAAGTCAGTGAGAGGAAGTACAAAACATGTCGAGTTAGCATCGAAGTTTTATGGTTCATTTCAGAATTCAGCAGCTTTATATCCAGAAGAAGGATCCAGAGCGTATGAGCTGAAATTACCAGCCTACTGGCGTATGAAGAATATCTTTCATGTGAGCAATTTGAAGAGATACCATGGTGATACTTCTGCGTTCTTGGATACTCAGCATCAAGAAGAACCTGAACTTGAAGATGGGACTGAAGTTCTTACTCCGGAATAGATCGTGTACCATAAAGAGAAGAGTACTTGTGGAAAGAAGAGATATATGTATTTACTGAAGTTTAAAAACCAGCCAGCTAGTGATGCACAGTGGTTCTTTACAGATTTTCCACAGATTCTCGCAGATCATAAAGAGGCGATGCAGTTGCAAAAGTAACAAGAGAAAGTGCACGTAAGAGGAAGAGACAAGCAATAATCCAGAAGAGGACTTCTGCTCATTCAAGCAGGAGGGAGTGTCATGACAAGAGAAATGATTATTTAGTTAATTAATAGTCATGAGAATCTTATTATTGTTAGGCGCCAATTTGATGGTGCGGTTATATGTTTGTATTTATGATCGACCAAGCGGTGTAAATAGTACCGCCAAAACTATGTAACATTGGCCAATGATTAGTAATAAAGATGTGCACACATGTGTCTAGGTCCTAGGGGCAATAGGAAAGGGAAAGGGTGCATTAGAGTGCATTGAATGGTAGGTGCATGGGTCATAGGATAAGGGTAGGTGTAAATGGGAAGATGGAACTTGAGTGATCTCAAGGGACATTAATGAAAGGGTATCACCCTTTCATTGTGAATCTCACGTAGCATTCTCTCTACCACATTGCATTCATCTGCCATCTCTCTCTCACCTTGCATGTAGGTTGAAATGGAAATAAGTACTCTCACGAGGGCGCTCTTCCCCATTGGAGGGCCAATTGGCATTCAAATTCTGCATGCATTGCACACATTTGCATTCTCGAAAAGTCTGGTTTTTCACAGCTGCTATGATTGGATGCTGCTGGTGTTTGGCATGAATCTGCTGCTAATGATTGGATGCATTATGCTTGATGAAACATAGACAGGTAATTTAGGTCAATACAAAGTAATATGGAGTTGAGTAGCTCATGGACAGCATAATTTTATCATCACGTTGGTAAGTTTTAATTGGCTGCACTGCTTTGGTAATGCGGCAAAAGGGGCTTTAATTGGCAGTCAAGAAGGTTGAGAAATTATATTTAGTAGAAATATATTGAAATCTTTTGTGGGAAAATGATCATACATTTGTTCATAATTATTTTCTTATTACTTTGCATCGTGACATACTTGAGAAGCTCTGAAATTCCATTGGGATAAGGGTAAGAGATCTCGAACAGTCTTTTATGGAAGCACTCGTGCACTGTATTTTTAGAATTTGTGTACTTTGTACTAACAAGTTTTGTTTGTGTGGTCAGAGCTGGTTTCAGACTGTAGAAGATGTTGTGCTCAAGAGGCCGAGGATTCTATAAGCAAGGTGCAACTTCTCTAGTCCATATTGGTCAAAGTGTTTTTCAATGGCGTAAACTTCTCTAATAGACATATGCAATTTGCAGTCTTATTTTTGCAATATTCAGAAGCAAAAGACACATGCATGTGTCCAGAATAAAGCCTCTTGTTGTCATGTACTGCATTTAACAGTTCTGCAGCTCTAAGTTCATCCACGTGGGTTTGAAATCAACTAGATATCACATGGATCAATACAGAACACTTGCTAGCTTCCATATTGTGGATCGTACAATAATGTCATGTGTAGTCTACTTAGCAGACCTCATGTTCAAGACGTTTATTATTGCATTTTTTTTCATAATGAGACAGAATTCATGTATTAAAGCGTTGTGTTTCCTGGACCTACCTACATAGGTAGGAAAGTGCTTCTTGTAAGGATATTATGTTTTCTTGTTTTGAACATCACTGTTGTCCAAATGGCATCCATATGGCAACCTCCATTGCCACTCAAAGATAACTCTTTTTGCTTGTCACTTTGAATGACTGATAGGTGACAATTTGAATCTTCTTCTCCATACCACATTCATTTTCTGCTGGACAGGTTCTTACACACATGCACGCACGCACATAGATAGAGAGAGGTTAAACATGGACTCTTCAGTAGGTTGTTGATTTCCCTAAACTGTAAGGCTATTCTAGGGACGTGCTCCTATAACCATAAGAGAAACTATAACAGGCAGGAAGATAGTGTACTAGTTAATCAAAATTTCTATGTGAAAAATCATGCCCTTGGTTGGAGAGTCATATCTTTAAGATTAAGACGTACTCGTTGTGTATATTCATAAGTGCCCTTCGCCAGGGTTTAAGGTTGCAAATCATGACAATTTTTTGAACTAGCGAAACTTAGCATGGAAAGTGACTTGAGGAACTGACAGTTACATGACTATGGGAAAGTAGCCAAGGTGAGGGATCAAGGCATGAGAATTGAGAGGACAACATGCATGCATGGTAATACACACATACCACCGCATCAAGATCTTAGCTACGAATTGTTTATAGGTGGCCCTGCCTTGTGGGGCTTCCTGTGGCCACAGGGTGGGTGGTTCATTCTGAATGATGTGACGTGTCTGTGTGGGCTTACGCTTTACAAGACGGTTGTGCATGGACTTCTGCCCTGGAGTATAAGAGGACTGGCATCCCCCCCTTTCCAAAGGCCAAATCCTTGATGAAAGATCTTACATACGACCATTGCAGCACATGCTCATCTCCAAAGTAGTACATATGAGCAGAAGTCGTCTCCTTGCAATACGTTTTCTTCCAGCTGGTGGTTCACTATTGGTGCTCTCTTCAATCCATAATGTGTGCTTTGTGACATCTGAAGTTGGAAGGAGCGCTGCTTGTTTGTGTTACCAATGGCTTGGCATGTCTGCTTACTCTAGCAGTTAATTCTTTGGATTTAAGTAATGTGCAAGGCCAGGCACTCTCTCTCTCAAGTATCAATGACGATTGGGCTAGCTGGTTGACATATGTTGTGCAACCCGATATATGATTATGCATTTTATCTCAGGTATGCAGTTGTCCAGCAAACCATCCATTCCTCAGGAGCATTACCACCATTAATGGCATACTATCGTGTAGGAATTAGCTGTACTATAGTGGCTGCAAAAAAGAAAAAAGGCTCATCCTACCATCCAATCGTTCCACCTTGGCGCACATTAGTCTGATCGTTCTTCATAAACTTCGTCAGGTTATTTGTTCCAAGCATTCTGAACTCTAAGATTTTATACACAAGGTTCCAAATTCTTTTGATGGAAGAATTTATCCTTGTGAATTTGTGAAATTTAGGTGGTGTAGCCCTGGAAACAGCTTTTGCTGTAACCATCCCTGAGGTTTGTGAACTTAATTGTACAGCTATTAGTGTTGGAATAGATAGTCCATTGCCCCACCGGTAACCCCCCCATATGAGCAGAGCATTGGGACATTGTACCTGGGTCCTGCACAGGATGGGGGCAATCAGATGGGCTGTCATGTGGGCAGGAGAGGAAGATGCCACACGGGCAGGTCTGGGTCGAAATGAACATCCATTGAGGCTGCCATATGGTCAATACACAGGCTGACATGTGGACAGCATAAGCATGTGTTGAGAATTGACATGCCTGTTTGCAGAAGAGATGGTGCTGGAACCGAAGTTAACATGTGGGCGAGGGGAAGGATGCCACATGGGCAGCAAAGCAAGCTTAAAGGAGATGGAGATTGGTTACTGTATGGGCAGCGAGATCCAGGTGGAGACGACCGGACAGATCTTCTGCATAAGTCTATGTTTGGCAGTAGGTAAGGGGCTATCCCTAGTTAGGGTTAGTCGGCCCAGTCAGGTTGGCTACAGACCAGGGTCAGTTGGCCCTATTGCAGGGCTGGTTGGCAGTAGATTGCGGGGACAGGCTGGGGCCTTCCATGCCTATTAATGGGGCGCATTTGGGCCTTGCTGGGCACTTGCAGAAGCTCACTGAGGAGCCCGCAAACTGAGGAGTGTTAGGGGGAATTAGAAGCAGAACTTGTGCTCTCCACAGTGCATCACTGCTGCATGGTGATGGATCTTTGTGGGAGCTTTTCTGTAACAGGATTTTGGTTTAGCTTTATGCAATATATCTCCAGATATGTTGGCGCTTATACAGCAAGCCCTAGCTGCTGCTAGGGTTTCACAGGTCGTTCCAGCTCGCAGCAGCGTACAATTCTCTAAACCCCAGCCCAGCCGGGGGTTAGCCAGGGGGTCGCAGCATAGATGGTCAACATGGAATGGCTGGCTCTTTCCTCAAAATCTCCCTCTACCCCAGCAACTTCAATTAGGACACGATAAGCTACAGCTGCAGCCATGACACCTCCTCCATATGCATGCACGTACCTACAAGAAGGTTCAAAACAACCCATCATTGGACAACATGAACAGATTCTTTACTCACAGCAAGTAGTGAGAGAGTTGAGGCTGGAAATATCAGAAGTAGAGGCTCGACTTCAGGTTCTAGAGGGGCCTGGCAAGCAGGCAGTAATTGATGAGGTTGTGAAGTCATGTAAGGCTTCTCCTCCTACTCCCCAATTAGTATCTACAGAAGGATTTCGTTCATATTGAAGTACAAACAGTTAAGAAAGAAATGATTATGGAGGTCGATACAAATGCAAGTAAGACTGATATTCAAGAAGAGATCAAAGAACACGAAGCCAGACATCATATTGTTTGTGAATGCATGTATGCATGTATGTGGAATGTTTGCTTGTCCTTTGCCTAACAAACATTGTAGTGTTTTCTTTTGCAGGTAATTTATGGCAATCGCGGACGCTTGCCTTTTTCAAAGGTCTGTGACGAGGACGTGAAATTATGGGACTTTTGATTTGCGACTCCTGTAATTTGTGCGTGACTGCCTTGAGTCTCTAGGGTGCCAGGGTCCAGCCATGGGGCAGGACTTGGGAATTAAAATTCCCTAGTGGGCCCTTGGAAATTGTGAATCGCGCCCAGTTACTAGTCAATTAATTTCTAAGGCCAAAGTGTGCAATAGGGGGCCAAAAGAGTGGTGCAATTAAAAATTGCTATTTTTAGCACAGGGATCTAAAAAGAGGAGAGCCCTTCTTTTGGACTTGGAAGGCCAAAATCAGTTTCAAAAGGAGCTAGACCATCAGTTGTGAGCTGCCAGAGCCTGCCTAGTGCTGCTAGAGCCAAATCGTCAACTGCCAAGAGCTTCCGGAGCCTGCCAGGGAAAATCGCCATCAGCTAGGGCCAGTTCCAGTGCATCCAGGGCCTGCCAGAGGAAATCGCACTTGATCTAGGAGCCTATTGTAGATTGCGATTTCAGCCAGGGTGTTTCTTCTAGATTGCGATTTCATCCACAGGTCTTCCGGGCTATGCCAGGTGACTGAGTCCTGTTCCAAGGCTGTTCCAGGTGTTTTCAGGCTGTCCAGGCTGCTATAGAGGATTGCGATTTACTTCCAGGCTGTCCAGGCTCTGTAGGGAAACTTGCGATTTGATTTCTGGAGCTTTCTGGGAGTTGCTGCTGATTTTGGTAACTCTCCAGGTGTGGGTGTTCTCTTCTAAGCTGCTTTTGGGGCTGTGCCAGGGCTGAATCATTTTTTCTGTGCAGGATCTAGGGTTTTCCAGCCCTAGTGATCTATCTTCTGTGGATACTGGGTAGAAGAAGGCTTGTTTTTGCCTGCTTCCGCCGTTCCCTGATTGGTTGTTGGCTAGTTATTGCGTTTGGGTTTCTTTCCTCATGAGGCAAGGTTGATTCATGCTGTTGGGCAGTGGCCAGGGAGGTTATAGATTGAGGCAACCTATTTGGGAGTGCTTTGTCGATTGATTGTACCAGAGTTTGGCTGTTGAGAGCTTTGTCTTGCAATTGGTTAGCCGTGTCCGGATGGTTGGGCACTTGGTTGTGCAATTGCAGGTGTGGCACAGACAGTGGATGCTTTTGGGGTCTCTGTTGCATGTTTTGGTTGGTTGAGGATACAAGATTGTCTAGTAATTGGATGCCATTCACCGTTTGGAGTTGAGCAGGGAATTACAGGGTGGGTTGGACGAGGAGTCTGCGGGCGTTGGTTTACCTGTGGTGCAGCTTCCCAGATACCTTTGTAATCAGTCGCTTGGCTTCAAATGAATGTTAAATAAATACCGCAAGGGGTGCCAACGTTTGGGGTCAATCGGTGTCCTTGTTTCTGAGTAGGAGTGCTCTAGCTCCCATGTGATTTAATTTGTGGTGCGTATTTATTTGTCAAATTACCTGTGTATGCTGTAATTAAGTTGATCCTACCACCCTTTACATTGTTGAGGCTGGTTTCAGTGGTTCCATCGCCGGGATCCACCTAACCTCTTCAAGAGGGGAACCTGTGTTTGGCTTGGTGCAAGTGTAGCAGACTAGGTGAAGAAGACAGCATATTATTCAGTAAATATGTCTCACAAGGGGAGATCTCTGAGTCTTACTAGAGAGGAAGAGGAAGAGGAAGAGCGGATGTCTGAGTCTCTTGATGATGACCAAGGTGCAAGAGAGGAGTCCGAGCATGTTGCTAAGCATCAGGATGATCGGACTGATGAGGAGAATGTGGAATTATTCAAGGCACATATGTAGAGTTTCATGAGTGCTTTCACGCAGTTCACACAGGATCCTCGCTTCCAGAAGATGATGAATTCTGATGTGCAGCCGAAGAAAAGGAAGCTTGATGATGGGGATAGGGATGTTGTAATCACCCGCTTGGCTTCAAATGAATGTTAAATAAATACCGCAAGGGGCGCCAACATTTGGGGCCAATCGATGTTCTTGTTTCTGAGTAGGAGCGCTCTAGCTCCCCTGTGATTTAATCTGTGGTCTGTATTTATTTGTCAAATTACTGTGTATGCTGTAATTAAGTGGATCCTACCACCCTTTATGTTGTTGAGGCTGGTTTCTGCGGGGAAATCAGATTTGGTCTATGCCTCGTTGTGCCAAGTGGTGGCGCAAAAGATTGCGACTGCTTTGGAGCTGTAAATTGCCTGTTCGCCAACATGTGTGTTATGGCGAGTAATGTTGGGGGTTATTCCGTTTGGTCTACTCGTAGCTTGACGACATATTGTCCCTGTTGTCTGTCACAGATGTTTGGCTCCTAGGGAATCCTTGATCCATCTATTTTGGCAATGCCATGTCACTCGCGACTTTCTGCTTCTGTTACAGCAGCGTCTCCAAGCCAGATTCCCTACTGCTTCTTTTGGCAAGCTCTTCTGGATATTTGGCATCTATCCACTAAGGCCAAACTTTCATCTTTTCTTCTCATGGGTTCGATATTGGGGCCATTGACTCCTTGGAAGGGCAGAAATCATAGTCTTTGGAGACTCCAATTTCTCCAAGTTTTCCTTTTTCCGGATGTCACTAAGGCAATCCTTTTATGATTGCGTCAGTGCTCATCAGATAAATTCCTCTATCTATATTGAAATTTTCTGATGTTTTGTAATGGCAAGTTCTCTTTTTGGGAAGTGCTTCTTGTAATATAAAGAAATATGGATTTCACCCCAAAGAGAGAGAGAGAGAGAGAGAGAGAGAGAGAGAGAGAGAGAGAGAGATTAATGTCTGCAAGAGGCCTCGCGGGCCTATGAGACAAAGTGTGAATCCAAGAAGTACCTCATACAAGCCATTGGGGGCTGAAGCAAAGGGTTCACTAAGACCCTTGCTGAGAACTAAAAGCTGAAAAACTGAAAACAAAAGCTAAAACGCTAACATGCTCAGCTAGTGAACAAAATACTAGAGTAGGGCTAGTAGTCCTAGTATGTGCTCAGGTTCCATATATCCAGGTAACCTGGTGGAACTCTGATGTGATGTGAGAAGCTCTTGTCTCTGTAGTCGGGCCAGAGCACCCCGTCCTCGTGTGAGTCGTGCCGTACTCGCATGGATCATCGTGAAACCTGGTCCAGTGAACACTATCCCCAAATATGTGTAGGACTGCACTATCTCCAGAGGCTCGCCCTGGTATGTGAAACTATGGTCATAGGATACTGTTGCTCGCGAGGTGTTGAAGATCATAACCTTGGTCTTCCCAAGGTTAACTGTCAAGTCTCTCTCCTTGTAGAACATCTCCAGAGCCTCTAGATGTTTCTGTAGCCCCTCTGTAGAGGATGATATGAGGACTATGTCATCGGCATACAACAGTATCTGCACCATCATGTCAGCCAAGAGCGAACCCTCTCTGCCTAGTCGATCGACAAAAGAAGTGATCTTGTCGATATAGAGCCCGAAGAGAGTTGGTGATAGGGGGCAGCCTTGCTTTACTTCGATGGTGCTCTCAATCCAGTTTGATAAGCCTCCTGGGACGCATATCCTCCCTCTGACAGACTCATATAAACTCATGACCCCCCAAATCATGATGGTTGGGAGCTATAGTTTCTGTAACCTCCTGATCAGGCGAGAGCGTGGGATAATGTCAAATGCCTTACGAAAGTCTACGAAGCAAGTGTAGACTTTCTAATGCCTTGATTTCGCCTCCTCAATAATAGCCCTCAGGGTAAAAATGTGATCGAGGGTGGAGTGCTGTCTCTGAAATCTTCCTTGCCCAGGTGCCTGCTGTCCGTGGCCCTTTGTGTGACTGCTGTCAATACAGTGGTGAATCAACCAGCTGAGTGAGGCTAGCTTCCATGGGAGTCACTGCTGCTTTGCAATCTTTCATCTGTAAGCGTTTGAGTAGCTCCCTGCAATATTTCTCCTGTGAGATAAAGATACAGCTCTTTCCCTGCTTCACCTCAATCCCAAGAAAGTAATGAAGTATGCCCAAGTCCGTCATCTCGAACTCCTCCATGAGAAGTCTCTTGACCTGAGTAATCTTCTTCGTATGATCCCCTGTAATGATGAGGTCATACACATACAGGATTAATACCAGTGGCAAATCCCCCTCTGAGTGGAGATAAAGATTTGCCTTTGATGGACTCCTCTGAAGCCCGATTTTCTAAAAGAAAACATCTATCCGCTGGTACCATGTTCTGGGGGCTTGTTTCAGCCCGTATAAGGCCTTCTTCAGCTTTGCATACTTTTGATGGGGATCCTGGATTTGAAATCCTAGTGGCTGTGCCACATATACCTCCTCCTCCAGGGTTCCATTAAAAAATGCAGACTTGACTTCTGCCACAGCAGAATAAGAGAATTTCATTAAGTTGATTGTCCTCAGGGAATTTAATTCCCTTTTCCCGAACCATAGGTTCAATAAAAAAATCATGGTTCCTTGATAAGATTACTGTGGATGAGGTGGACTACCTTACTCACCATCTTTCTATTTTGGGTCTAGATAAATGTGGATGAGGTGGACTTACTCACCATCTTTATAGTACCGACCCATATAACTTAGCCAAAGTATGGCCAATCATAAGAGTACGGTAGTTCCCAGTGTGCATGGGATCGCTTGCCTTGTGTATCAGTACTATGGTGGTGGTGCTCCAGGTAGGTGGGAAGCCATGGCATACAGCATGATTGAACAGTTGTGCTAATATCGGGTTCAGGAATGTTGCCCATGCGCAAAATGCTCAGTGCGTAGTCCCTCATGATTTGGTGATCGTCGGTTATGAAGCTGGAGAAGGGCAGCTCGCACATTCTGCGGAGTAAACAAATGACATGTGGTGGGCTTGGGCATAGAGGACATATGTGCCTGACTTGGGACATCATATAGTGTCATGTGCATGGTGTACCTAGGGTTACGGGATAGCATAGGGCTGGATGGCTATTTTTGGCTAAGATTGCTATATATAGAGATTGATTCATATATAGTGCTTGCTTTATATGGAGGGAGCTATTCATAGCATTGTGCTATCTATAGCGGGTTTCCTTCTATATAGAGGGAGGGCCAGTGCTATTGTGCAAATCAGTTGAGCGCTTCTCAACTGATGGATGGGGCTTGGACCAAGGCCAGGACTCTGGCCATCTACATGGCGGATCATAGGTGGTGTATCGAAGGTCCTCTGGACGGGCTTAGGTGGTATGGGACGCCTGGGTTAGATACAGGCCTATGGATGAATCGAGCTGTAGCCGACATGCTCGGGGGTGGTCGGGAGGATCGAGGCACCTGCGCTATGATTCTGGTTGGATGAGGACGAGATTCTAGGTTAGTGATAGGGTCAGATCCTGCGGGGTCGTGTCATCTGGTATCAGAGCCCGTCCTATCACAATTGAATTCAACGCGAGGTATGCAGAAAAGATGTCTTCCACGTATGCTTTTTGAGATTGCTCTTGCAAATCTGAATTTCCGCTCATGTATGGGCTGAATCGTTGGCTGATGATGTGCGCTCATGATTGGGAGAGTTGTGGAAGAAAGAGAAGTCCATAGGCTGTGTGCTCTCTCTTGGTTGCTACGTGTTTGGAAATCGTGATTCTATGAGAAGGGTAGGCGATGAGAAGACTTGATGCTTCCAGCAAGAGATATGAGGATGGATCGTTTCTGACCTATAACTACCCCGCTTGGGTTGTTGATGTGATTGGCTGTGTGGGGACGCGTGACAGTAGGCTGGTTAGGGAAAGAATTCGCTCTAGGTTCTCAAGGATGAGATTCCTACCCTAGAGACCTAGATTTGCTGCAGTTGAGAAGTAGGAGGAAAGAGAGAGCGTTTATAAGCCTAGAAAGCGGCTTGTCTAGGATACGGGCATCAGAGATGGACGATATGATTGGGGGCAGGCGCTTGGCTTTGGGAAGGAGCATATGGCCTGATTTTAGCACGTTTTGGCTATTTTTGGCTGGCTGGAGAAAAGCGGAACAGGATCTATTAAAAGCGAGACTGTTTTTTGGTTAAAAAGCAGGTTGCTTTTTTGTTTTTCTCTAGCAAGGAAAGCACTTGCTCTAAATCTAGCGCTTTTCGGCTATTTTTGGCTGGCTGGAGAAAAGCGGGACCAGATCTATTAAAAACAAGACTGTTTTTTGGTTAAAAAGTAGGTTACTTTTTTGTTTTTCTCTAGCAAGGAAAGCACTTGCTCTAAATCTGGCGTGTTTCGGCTATTTTTGGCTGGCTGGAGAAAATCGGGACCAGATCTATCAAAAGCGAGACTGTTTTTTGGTTAAAAAGCAGGTTGCTTTTTTGTTTTTCTCTAGCAAGGAAAGCACTTGCTCTAAATCAAGCACCCACCCTAAATTCGCCTAGCTTTTGATGGCCCTTCTTGGCTGTTTATATACCCGGGATTTCTCTCTCTTTCTCACTTCAGCACTTCAGCGCATGAAGGTGAATTTCCCACCCTCTTTCCGTCTGAGATCAGCCTATCAGATTCCGCCATCTTTCTTGCTGTCCTCTACTCGCCTTCTTCCTTGATTGCACGCAGCACCAGATTCTCTTTTGTTAGTGTGAAGAGCATGTGTTTGGACATAGCTGTTTTTCTTCTAGTCCCTCTCCCGTGTGAGAGATTTTCCAGCCATGGAAGGATATCAAAGTAATGAGACACCTACGTTGGATTACTGTTTTATTGAGATGGAGGATGAGGCTACATCGGAGATCAATCCTCGTAGACCTCATGACCTGCTACGAGAGATGAATTCCTTGATGGATGAACTCTGGGCAGCTCTTCACTACTATAAAACCCCTCAGTACCAGAAATATATTAAAGAAGGCTCATGTTGTTCTAAATGTAGACAGCTTGTTTTAGAGTCTTTATACTGCTTCCGTGCTATTGAGAAGCGATGAAGAGGTTGAAATCCTCAGTTTTGACCGATACCCAATTATTTTTGGCTCGACTGGATCTTTTGAACCTCGTTTGGTTCAAGAAGCTCCCCAATTTTGTATGACTTATAAATTGTCTTAAATTGACCAGGTTTTGGTTAATTTGGATTTGATTTGTAACTAAGTGGCATTTATAATTTGATTGGTTTTTTCAAATTATATAACGTGTACTTTTGTTCCATATATCTTGCAGTTTTTTAGATATATGGTACATTGATGGTGCGCGAGTATTTGTTACATATTAGCCCGGATTTTGGGATTGGTGCGTAGATTCCTGTTTGGTTTCTATTTGAAGTTTTGATCTCGATGTGATTGTGAGTTATGACGTTTCTTCGAGTTACCGTTTGGACATATGAAGGTTCTTATTGATTAGACTGGGATGAGTCTTGTTGGATACCTTCTTTGAATCATGTCCAAAGGCGGGGTCATTCTGATTCTCGCGCTTTTAGCCCGAGGTCGTGGATAGTCAGGATTCAAGAGTTGTTAGGGATCTACCTGCTGTTTTCTTCTTTGACCTATTGGTTGGGGTATTGTAACACAAGGGGGTGATATAATCACATTAAGAAAAGGATTGAGTACGGATTTGCCACCCTGACTCAATCTAGGATCATCTGAGTTGAAGAGGGATTAGCTACCTGATTCGCTCATATTGTCCACCGAGTTTTTTTATTTGCAGTATACTTTGGTGGTATGGGACACTAAGGTATGTTACATTTAAGATTCTCTGATGTGGTGGTATAATCTAGCGTGAAATAATACCCAAGGACCTCTAGGGTGAAGTACAAGTAGGCTGAATTGAATTGGGGGCAACCTGATTAGATTTTTTTTAAAGGAGGGCTGACTAAGATTCTTTACCCTGTGAGAAGCCATGTATTTTTTGGGTTCAACCCTTGAGCTCCATAGTCTAGACTCAATCTCAGGGAGGGTTACCGCATATCTTCTGATGATGGTATGTCAGTGCCTTGTTTGGAACTTGATGTTCCGAGATAAGCGGTCCTAAGAACTGGATGATCGTGTGATCGGAGCGGTTTATTGTGCACACGTTTATACAGGATATTCGGTAGTGGATCTTATTTTTAGAGATTTCGGATTGTATATTTCCGTAGTCTTTGGATCACATAGGATGCTATTCCTATGATGGTTGACTATATACATGTCTAGAACAGTACCATTGACTGGATATAGCCAACTGAATTTTTACTGATTATCCTCATGTAGGGGCATTTCGAGGATAGATCAAGGGGACCATATCTTTGGTAAGGATTTTGCCCATTGATACTTCCATGAAGATTCTTCCATCATGAGTTATGAACGGACACCTAATTGTTCTGCGATGGAAAGTCTGTCATGTATTTCAACCCAAGAATTTGAATTACAAGGGTATTCCGTTGAGGGATTTTTTGAATACTAAGTAATTCAAGAATTAGGGTTGATAGAAATTGCAACCCAAAAATTGGCCTCGAGGGGTTCAATTGATGGGGTTGTTCGAACAATGATTCCTCGATCTCAACCTAAGATTTTTGAGTTCAAGGATACTCAATAGATAAGGTTGATAGAATCATTTACCTTTAGGTACGGATTTTACCATGCTTGTGTACGGATATGTCAACGGAATTAACTCTATGGATTCAGGCGTTACTTGATTTCTCGAGGAGACTACTCGACGATATGTAACCTTGTTTACATTGAGAGATTTACTTTCCTTGGGTTAGTTATCAAAGATTGTGGCTTTGGCCTAAGATTCTCTTTGATTTGAATCTCATGGAAAGTATAGCACACTCAACTTGATAGTCACAGTATAGTTATTGGCATTGACTCATCTTCACAAAGAGTTTTCGGGCTTTCTAGTGAACTCAGGAGTGAGTTCTTAGAGGAAGGGGGTATGTCGTGTGCATGGTGTACCTAGGGTTGGATATCAGGTGAACATGGGTTACGGGATAGCATAGGACTGGATGGCTATTTTTAGCCGAGATTGCTATATATAGAGATTGATTCGTATATAGTGCTTGCTTTATATGGAGGGAGCTATTCATAGCATTGTGCTATCTATACCGGGTTTCCTTTTATATAGAGGGAGGGCCAGTGCTATTGTGCAAATCAGTTGAGCGCTCCTCAACTGATGGATGGGGCTTGGACCCAGGCCGGGACTCTGGCCATCTACATGGCAGATCATAGGTGTGTATCGAAGGTCCTCTGGACGGGCTCAGGTGGTATGGGACGCCTGGGTTAGATACGGGCCTATGGATGAGTCGAGCTGTAGTCCACGTGCTCGGGGGTGGTCGGGAGGATCGAGGCACTTGCGCTATGATTCTGGTTGGATTGAGGACGAGATTCTAGGTTAGTGATAGGGTCAGATCCTGTGGGGTCGTGTCAAATAGGGAGCAAGCATATGTGTGCCAGACTACGGGATCTGTGATGGGAATGGGTGACTTCCCTTCTGACAAGAGTCCCCATCCCGTGGTAGGATCTCCTCCGCGAAAAGAATTGATCACCTCATCCATCTTGTGCATGAGGAAAGCTCGCTTCTTACGCCGTGTCACTCGGTGTGAGATCCAGTGTGCCTCTGGCGGAGTTTGAAACCTCACTCATAAATTACTGCAAAACACACTCTAAAGCTCTCCCTCATTCCCTCTCTCTACAGATACACTAGGGCCTAGGACAAAGCGTCGGGTTGGACCCCCCCCCCCCAAGGTTTTTATTCATGAGAGAGAATTTGAAGTACATAGTTCAGCGTAGAGCTGCTTCTCTAAAAATCCAAAACGTGAATCAATCTTTACAAGAGCTTCAAGCTCATTCCAAAATGGCAACATGCCACTTGTCTAAAATCTAGAGACATGCCTCTGAGGCACGCAGGTGGCCTCTGAAATGCTTACTACGCTCCAAATTTCTTGGGTCTTTAGCTCTCATAGTACCTGTAACAATTAATTAAAGCGCACCACCATGGCACCCATTAATTGTTAGCGCTTTGCATGCAAAAATAATAAACTGTGGACTAATCCTAGTCACGGTGGGCATCCCCATTGAACACATGTGCACACATAACAAATATATGAATATATTTATTCTCTAGTTGATCGGAGTCAACACTCTTGATCATAATTAAGGGGCTTTGACCAAGGGTCGAGGCGCCTTAATTATAGTCAAGTCTCTCCAACCGAAGTTGGCACATCCTGGTTAACCGCAGTTAACCTTCTTGGTATAAACCAAGTCTTTCTGATTGAAATCAGGCTTACTTGACCGAAGTCAAGTATCTTTGACTGTTGTCAATTCTTTGACCAATAGAAGAACTCTTTTGACCATAATTAACCTAGATGGAAAATCCTTTAATTATGATCAAATAAATGGTCAACTGTATTTTGACTTAAGATATTTGCATTGTGGTGACATCCCCTCGGCGTGTAAAATCTCACCAAAATCTGCACCATTAGCATATTCCTCCCTCATGCCTTTTGTTTCTTGATGATAAGCAATAGTCACGTTGTTGACCTGAGGTCTTCGGGACAAGGCATCTGCCACTCTGTTCCGAACCCCTGGAGTATGGACAATCTGAAAATGATACATTGACAGCATATTTGCCCATTTCATATGCTTCTCGGAGAGTTTTGTCGGAGTTAGGAAATATCTCAGACTTTGGTGATTTGTTTTAACAGTAAAATCTGCACCCAAGAGATAATGCTTCCATGTATTCATAGCATGAACTACAGCCAACAATTCTTTTTCATAGATTTGCAGATATCTCTCAGCATCACGCAATCTTCGGCTTTCGTATGCTACTACATGTCCATTCTGATGTAATGCAGCCCCAACACACTCTCCACAGGCATCGCAATCAACATCAAAAGGTTGATAAAGATCCGGGACTACAAGAATAGGCTCTGTAGTCAACTTCCCCTTGAGTGTATTGAATGCTTTCTTCTATGACATTCCCCATGTGAAGGCTCCATTTTTTTGAGTAATATGAATCTCCTGTAATAGGAGCAGAGTCCCAAAAAACTACAGACCTCATGCACAGTTTTCAGCTCAGGCCATTCTTGGATGGTTTGGATCTTTGCAGGATCCACCTCTATTCCATTCTTAGATATTATGTGCCCTAGATAATGGATCTCTTCCAAAAAGAATTCATTTTTCTTGCTATTGGCAAAAAGTTGATGATTTCGAAGTTCTTGAAACACCAAAGCAAGATGTTCCCTGTGCTCTTCTTCTGTCTTTGAAAAGACTAGGATATCATCAAAGAAAGTACCCGTGAAGTGCTTGTACTTTTGAAAGATGCGATCCATCATTCTATTGAATGTGGCTGGAGCATTTGTCAACCCAAAAGGCATCACTAAGTATTCATACAACCCAAATGTAGTGCGAAAAGCTGTCTTATGCACATCTTGTGGTTGTATCCTGACTTGATGATAACCACTCTTCAAGTCTATCCTGTTGAAAACTATTGCTCCTCTGAGCTGGTCAAGCACATCATCTATGCGTGGTATTGGAAATCTATTTTTGATGGTCATCTTATTCAATGCACGGTAATCAATGCACATTCAAAAAGAACCATCTTTCTTTTGTACTAAAAGTACTGGTGAGCAAAAAGGAGATGAGCTCGGCTGAATCAACCCTTTGGATAGCAAGTCTTGCACCTGAGCCATGATCTCCTCTCTGAGTCGCACTGACTCTATAAGGTGGTCTATTTGGTGGCTCACTACTAGGCATTAACTCTATCTGATGATCTCCTGGTCTCTCTGGGGGTAACTCCCCTGGCAAAGCATTTGAAAAACAATCTTTAGAGTTTACAAGAAACTGAAATTTATCTTTGTCTGCATCATTCATTTCAGCATGCATATCATTTTCTTTTTCTTTTACAAAAACCATGTACGCGGAAATTGCAGACTTTATTGCTTTACCACATATAACATCATATACAATGGGGATTGTTTCCCCTTTATTCATGGCAACTAAACACTGGTTTTTCCCTCTATGGATAAAACTCAGCACCCTCTTAGGGTATTCTATCTTTACTTCCTTTCCATGGAACCACGGTGTACCAAGTACAACATCATGCTGATCTATATAACTCTGCACACGGACACGAAGCTTTCCAATCAAATAAGTAACTTGCACTAGATTCCCGTGGAACATTTGATTAGCATCAAGAGCTCTGCCTAGCTCTTCAGTTTTAATCTCTAATCTCAGGGCTAAATCTTCGGATATGAAATTGTCTGTAGACCTTGGATCAAATAGGATTAATGCTTGCTGATCTCTTACTTTTCCCCATGATAGCAAAAGCTCTTTTTCCTTTGGGTCTCAGATACTACCCAAAACATCTGGGACTGCTCCCACCATTGGTCTTGGTGGTACTTGTGGCTTTTTCTTCTCCTTAGAACCCGAAGGCTTCTTAGGGCACTGGGCAGCCATATGCCCCTCTTTCCCACATCTAAAGCATTTTTCATCTCTGCGGAATTCAGCTATTTGTTCAGGAGTGAATAGGGATTTGCCTTTACATGTCTTTGAAAGATGAGTACCCCTCGGCTTCTGAGGCTGAAACCCTTTCTTCTCAACCTTGGGATACTCTTTCTTTTCTGATTTTGAAAAATCAGGTTTCTTCCTATCAGTAGCTTCTGCATGCAAGGATGGCACTACGGTTGGATCTTGTATCTGCACGAGACTAGCTACCGAAGCTGAATGCATAATGTCTTGAATGTTCTTTGCCCTCAAAGCATTCACCACTACCTAAATTTTTGAAGTGAGACCTGCTCTGTACTTTCTCATTTGGGTTCTTTTGGAGATCTTTTTGAAGGGTGCAACTTGCAAATAAGCATCCCAAAACTTTTGATTGTACACATCCACTGTATCCCCTGCATCCATATGTAAACTGTCCCAATCTTGAAGGACATGATCTTATTGCTTTTTACATATAACATCAGATACAATGGGGATAGTTTCCCCTTTATTTCTGGCAACTAAACGCTAGTTTTTCCTGAAGGGGAAGGTAAGGAGAAGAAGAACAACGGGGAGAGAGTGAGAGAGAGAGAGAGAGAAGAGACTCCAAATGTGCGGATGTGAAGTGATGAGCCACACCACAAACTCTTTAGTTTTATTAGGATTAGGTTTTACCCTATGACTGTCTTAAGTGATGAGCCACACCACAAACTCTTTAGTTTTATTAGGATTAGGTTTTACCCTATGACTGTCTTAAGTGTCATATCTTTAATAAAGGGGTGGCAATGTGCCTTTACCCCAACAACCTCCCACCTAAAGGCCAATGTGCCTAAAGGGGAGAAAAGAATAAAAATTACAGCAATATACAGTTACTGTGTACAAGACCATAAAATAAGAATGGTCTCATCCTAATCCCATGATGTGGCGGCAATGTGCAAACCGCTCTGTAGGCAAGCTCTTAGTGAGCAAATCTGCAGGATTATCATCAGTATGCACTTTCACAAGCTCAAGTCGCTTGTCTTCCAGTACCTCCCTGATGAAATGATATTTCACATCTATGTGCTTGGTCTTTTGATGAAAGACCGGATTCTTTGCCAACATGATAGCACTTTGACTATCACAATGCAAAACTGGCATATTTCCTGTAATGCCCAAATCTCCCACCAGCCGAGTAAGCCATATTGCTTCCTTGCAAGCCTCAGTGGCTGCAACATATTCAGCTTCAGTAGTTGACAGTGCAACGCATTTTTGCAACCGAGACACCCATGATATAGCACCTCCTGCAAATGTGAAAATATAACCGGTAGTAGACTTCCGGTTATCTGCATTCCCTGCATAGTCTGAATCTGTAAAACCATGCACCAATGCATCCTGCCTACCATAGCATATGCACAAGTCTTTGGTACCCTTGAGATACCTCAAGACACCTTTCACTGCTTCCCAGTGCCGCTTGCCTGGATTTGCCATATACCTGCTGATGACTCCCACCGCAAAAGCAATATCCGGACGAGTGGCAACCATGGCATACATCAAAGAGCCAACTGCAGATGCATACGGAACTTTGGCCATTTCAGCCTTATCATCATCTGATCTGGGGCTGTCCTTACTGCTGAGTTTTAAATGTGGAGGCAACGGGGTACTAATAGACTTCCCCCCCTCCATTTTAAACCTCTGCAGTACTTTGTCAATGTACTCCTTCTGTGACAGAAACAAAAGTCCCTTGGACCTGTCACGAGTAATCCGCATGCCAAGAATATGGTTTGCATCACCCAAGTCTTTCATGTCAAAAGACTTATGCAGTTGTTTCTTCAAAGCACTAATCTCATGCTGAGATTTACTGGCAATAAGCATGTCATCCACATATAGAATGAGAAGCATCAAACTGCCATCCTTTGCCCGTTTGGTGTACAAGCAATGATCGGTCTCACACCTATGATACCCTTGGGACTGCATGAAGGCATCAAACTTCTTGTACCATTCTCTTGGTGCCTGCTTGAGTCCATACAAGCTCCTCTTGAGCTTACACACAAGCTGCTCTTTCCCTTTAACAGCATATCCCTCTGGTTGACTCATGTAGATCTCATCATGGAGATCTCCGTGAAAAAAGGCAGTCTTCACATCCATCTGACATAAATCCATGTCCTCATGAGCAACAAGAGCTAACACTGCTCTCAAAGTAGTCATCTTGACTACAGGTGAAGAAATCTCATCAAAGTCAATGCCCTTCTCCTGCTTAAATCCCTTGGCAACCAATCTGGCCTTATACCTCGGTAAAGCATTTGAATCCACTTTGACTTTGTAAACCCACTTGCATGGCAAAACTTTTTTGCCTGCAGGTAGCTGCACCAAGTCCCATGTATCATTTTGAAGTAGGGAGTCCATTTCTGACTGCATGGCTTTCTCCCACTTCCTTTTCTCTGTTCTTCCCATAGCTTCCTTGAAGCTGGAAGGCTCACCACAATCTGTCAGCATGATAAAATCAGCCACATTATTGGCTCCTGGAACAAACCTGGCAGGAGGCCGTTGTACACGGGTACTCCTCCTAACAAAATGTTCCGGATTAGGCTGCTGTCCAGCCTGTTCGTCATGCATGACGGGTGGCTGTACCACTATATCTGGCTGTTCTACAGCCCCATCTGCTGGCATATCCAGTGGTGCATCATTGGCAAAATTATCTGGCTGATTTTCAGCCTGTATACCCTCTTGAACAGGGTTATCTGCAGCAGCCTGCTGCTGCATATAAATGGGCATTCTTTGCTGTCCAACATCATCATAAATAACCCTCCTGTATTCCACAGGTTGCACGGGTTCCTTGTGTACACTATCCTCTTTAAAGATGACATCATTGCTGCGTATAATCTTCCGTTTAACGGGATCCCATAACCTGTACCCCATTTCACCTTCGTCACCATAACCCATAAAGATGCATCTGAGAGACTTTGGCTCCAGTTTGGTGCGCAGTTCTTTGCGTACATGAGCAAAGCACTCGCAGCCAAACACACGTAAGTGCTTATATGAAGGTGGCTTGCCAAACCACACCTCCTCTGGCACTTTCAACTCCAAAGCCTTGTTTGGTGACCTGTTAATAATGTGAACTGCTGTTTGCATGGCTTCTGCCCAAAAGCCATGGGGTAATGCAGCATAAGACAACATACATCGAACCTTCTCCTGAATAGTTCGATTCATCCGCTCACTTACACCATTTTGAGATGCATTATGAGGGGCTGTGAGTTCCTGTTTAATGCCCTTAGCTTCACAAAACTGTACAAAAGCATGTGACACATACTCACCCCCATTATCGGATCTGAGGCATTTCAGCCTGTGACCTGTCCGATTCTCAACCTGAGCGACAAACTTCTTGAAAGCATCTAAGGCATTGCTCTTATGCTTCAAGAAATAGACCCACACTTTGCGTGTGGCATCATCAATGAAAGTAATAAAATATTTTGCACCCCCTAGTGTTAACTGTGGCATCTCACACAAATCAGTGTGCACTAGATCAAGTGGTGCTCTATTCTGGGGAGTTCTCTTCTTATGAGGAGTCACAGAATGCTTGCCAAATATGCAATGATCACAAGTAGGCAAATCTGAAAAAGAAAGAGACGGCAGATAACCCAAACGTGACAGTTCTTGCATTCCTTTAACAGACATGTGTCCCAACCGGCTATGCCACAATGAAACCTTTGGCAGCTCGGTTATGGCAACAACATGATTACCCACACTGGAAACATAAAGAGGGTACAAGGTATCACTCTTATAACCCTCAGCCACTACAACCTGGCCATCAGTAATCACCCATTTGGAATCCCCAAATGTGGTGTGGTAACCACTGTCATCCAACAAGCCAGTGCTAATCAGATTTTTCTTGATTTGCGGCACATGGCGGACACCATCAAGCATAAATATGCGTCCATCAGGGAATACTATCTGTATACTGCCAATCCCTGCAATCTGACATGCATAGTTGTTCCCAAGATGAACAACTCCATGAGTACCTGTGTAGGAAGTAAACCACTCCCTATGAGGAGTAACATGAAAAGAAGCACCTGAATCCAAGAGCCAGGTGTGCATGTCATGGCCATCAATAACCAAAGTATGTGCAATTACAGCAGAAGAGCATAAAACATCATGTATGTCACTGTCACTATCCTCTGCTGCAACATTCACTGCATCCAAGTCATCCACCTTGGCCTTGCCTTTGCCTTTGCTTCCACTGCCTGCATCCTTTGTTTCAGCCTTCTTGGCTTTCTGATCCCGTATGAACTTGAAGCACTTAGACTTCACATGTCCCTTCTTGCCACAATAAAAGCATTCAATATCCTTTTTGCCACGGGACTGACTGCGGGATTTGGACTTACTAGCAGATCTCCCCTTCTGCTGAGTCCTGCCTCTATCCTGTACCTGCAAAGCATTTGAAGACTTGCTGCCCATATTATTTTTCCTGCTCATCTCCTCCATAAGGAGAGAGCTCTCCACATCAGCATACATAAGAATGACATTTGAATTTGACAGGGTGGTCTTGAAAGTGTCCCAACTCTCAGGGAGGGTACACAACAAGAAAGTAGCCTTGAACTCCTCATCAAGGTTCAACCCCTGTGCAATCAGCTGTGTAAAGATGGCATTGAACTCACTCAAGTGTGAGGTCATAGCTGTACCTTCCTTCATACGAAGATCAACCAGCTTCTTCAACCAATAAACCTTACTGGCTGAACTCTTTTGGGCATACAACTCTGCTAGCCTCTGCCATAGGCCATAAGAGGTCTTTTCAGCCTGAACATTGAACACAAGAGTATCAGAAATAGTGAGCATGATAGCTGCCCTTGCAGACAAATCAAGCTCTTCCCATTCATCATCTGCCATGTCAGATGGCTTGACACCCTTCACCCTTATGGGCTTAGAAATCTTCTTTAACAGAAGTACATTCAAACACTGTTCTGCCCATAATGCATAATTGTGTGCTCCTTCCAGTTTCTTTATGTTCAGAATTGATGATTCACTTCCCCCTGATGCCATATCAGATAAGGAAAGTATCTGACTCCCTGTAAGTAAAAAAAAGGACTGAATAGAGTTCTGATTTCTCAGAAAAACCTGCTCTATCAAGAGCCAGAAGCACTCACAATAGTGCTGTTTTTACTGTCAAAAGAATCTGCAGCAAAACAGTAAATTTCCTCCAGTTACTGTACCTTCTGACACACTGAACCGTGCTCAAATAGGCATAAAAACAGTAATTTCAGAATGCTGCAGTTGCTCCACAAGTGCTTTAACAGTGCATCATCAGCTGACAAAGCACAAAACACTGCTGTCCTGATCACTTCTCCCACCTCAGATGAGGTATTGCACTGATTTAATATGCATAAACCACTTGGCATACACTTTACTGAAAAAAAAAATTCAGACACTTCAGCCTGTCACAAAACCTGCAACAGAAAATGGGATAAATCCCAAGCAATCACCCTTCTGCCAAGGGGATAAAAGGCATCTGAAGATCTCTGACAGTAACCCAAGTGCTCTCAAGCAAAATCTGAGCAAAAGCCCCTTGATCTGACACTTGTACCAAGTGAAAACAACCTCAACAATGAGGGATAAGGCATACAATGTGCAAATCTCTCTGACAAAATCAACTAACAGTGTAATGCAAATACTGCCCTGTGTAGAAATGACATACACAGATCCCAACGTACAAACACGCGATGAGGAACCTTTTGAGCACTGTCAACGATGGACAGTTAGGGACCGAGTAAACTCGATGCGCCCTGGCCAAGCGTGGCTCAACTGAGGTTCTCTGAGTGTTGCACAAGAAATGTGACCTGCAAGAAAATGTCACCTCCACACTGTGGAAATCGAGGCAAATGTGTGCTCTCTGGCACCACACTATCTCAAGGCATACAAAGCATCAACTGCCGGGCAAAAGCCCTATGATTTGCTCACCCGGAAACTGAGATTCAAACCCAGTAAAAGCATATATCCTCTGTCAGATGCATAAATCCCGATATCTGTGCACAAGTCCTTCAAGCAGGAGGGAAAAAACTGAGAAAGTACTTGCTGTACTTCATGCAATACAATGCACTTCGGGTAAAGTCCAAATCTCCTCGCTGTACCTGCTGTACTTTTGAAGAAAATCGAGATTTTCTTCTTCTTCCTCCACGAATGCCACCTAGGCCTGCGTGCCTAGATGCCTGACGCTGCTTCCTGAAAAAAAAGAACACCTCCCTGTCGCAGTTTCCAAGGAAAACAGTACGGCTACGTCCGTACTGTACGGACGCCTGTACGGAGTCCGTACGATAGTACGGACGGCCGTACGTTCGTACGGTGGCTGTACAGTGCGCAAAATGTTGCGCACACGCAGCTAGCAGCAGCTAGGCAACGAAGGCCGGCTGCCCCGTGCTGCTTGCACGCGCGCCTGCGCGCCGCCTCGTTGCCCGCACTGCCTACGCAGTGCACCTGCGCGCTGCCACTGTCCCGCGCCGTCCCGCGCCGCCCTACCCTGCTCGCAGACCAGTTGCTCACCCGCGTGGGCTATACGGTGCGCTGCCCTGGCAGAGACTAGGTAGAGGTCGAGGTGGTGGGTAGGCTAGGATAGAGGGAGAAGAGGCTCTGATACCAGTTGAAGGGGAAGGTAAGGAGAAGAAGAACAACGGGGAGAGAGTGAGAGAGAGAGAAGAGACTCCAAATGTGCGGATGTGAAGTGATGAGCCACACCACAAACTCTTTAGTTTTATTAGGATTAGGTTTTACCCTATGACTGTCTTAAGACAGTCATAGGTGTCATATCTTTAATAAAGGGGTGGCAATGTGCCTTTACCCCAACATTTCCCTCTATGGATAAAACTCAGCACCCTCTCAGGGTATTCTATCTTCACTTCCTTTCGATGGAACCACGGTGTACCAAGTACAACATCATGCTGCTTGAGAGGAGAAATTAAGAACTCCTCCTGATCTATATAACTCTGCACATGGACACGAAGCTTTCCAATCAAAGAAGTAACTTGCAGTGGATTCCCATGGAACATTTGATCAGCATCAAGAGCTCTGCCTAGCTCTTCAGTTTTAATCCCTAATCTCAGGGCTAAATCTTCGGATATGAAATTGTCTGTAGACCTTGGATTAAATAGGATTAATGCTTGCTGATCTCTTACTTTTCACCATGATAGTAAAAGCTCTTTTTCCTTTGGGTCTCAGGTACTACCCAAAACATCTGGGATTGCTCCCACCATTGGTCTTGGTGGTACTTGTGGCTTTTTCTCCTCCTTAGAACCTGAAGGCTTCTCAGGGCACTGGGCAGCCATATGCCCCCTCTTTCCCACATCTAAAGCATTTTTCATCTCTGCGGAATTCAGCTATCTATTCATGAGTGAATGGGGATTTGCGTTTATATGTCTTTGAAAGCTGAGTACCCCACAGCTTCTGAGGCTGAAACCCTTTCTTCTCAACCTTGGGATACTCTTTCTTTTCTAATTTTGAAAAATCAGGTTTCTTCCTTTCAATACCTCCTGCATGCAAGGATGGCACTGTGGCTGGATCTTGTATCTGCACGAGACTAGCTATTGAAGCTAAAATGGATAATGTCTTGAATGTTCTTTGCCCTCAAAGCATTCACCACTACTTGAATTTTTGAACTGAGACCTGCTCTATACTTTCTCATTTGGGTTCTTTTGGAGATCTTTTTGAAGGGTGCAACATGCAAATAAGCATCCCAAAACTTTTGATTGTACACATCCACTGTATCCCCTGCATCCATATGTAAATTGTCCCAATCTTGAAGGACATGATCTTATTGCTTTACCACATATAACATCAGATACAATGGGGATAGTTTCCCCTTTATTCCTGGCAGCTAAACGCTGGTTTTTCCCTCTATGGATAAAACTCATCACCTCTCAGGGTATTCTATCTTTACTTCCTTTCGATGGAACCACGGTGTACCAAGTACAACATCATGCTGCTTGAGAGGAGAAATTAAGAACTCCTCCTGATCTATATAACTCTGCACATGGACACGAAGCTTTCCAATCAAAGGAGTAACTTGCACTGGATTCCCATGGAACATTTGATCAGCATCAAGAGCTCTGCCTAGCTCTTCAGTTTTAATCCCTAATCTCAGGGCTAAATCTTCGGATATGAAATTGTCTGTAGACCTTGGATCAAATAGGATTAATTCTTGTTGATCTCTTACTTTTCCCCATGATAGCAAAAGCTCTTTTTCCTTTGGGTCTCAGGTACTACCCAAAACATCTGGGACTGCTCCCACCATTGTGTTGGAATCGGAGTCCTAGTGTGTGTGGTGGTCCTCGTGTGTGTGGTCCTAGAGTCCTAAGAGTGTCCTACAGTTGTGTGAGTGTGAAGAGTCTTGAGGCCACTTGTGCCACCTCATGTGGTAGGTGTGATTCCTCCCCTAGATTATAGGATCTAGATTCTCTTGTGTGTGACCTCATCTATGAGGTATCAGTGTGGGAAGATAAGGCTTGCCCAGCCTATAAAAGAGGCAATGTACTTGCTGTGAGATATCATCTATCTATCTATCAACATCAGTTCGTGCCTCAGCTCTTGTCTCCAATCATGTGTCTCTCACCCTCTCCCCATTTTCAACAGTGGTATCAGAGCCACCTTGAAGCTCCTGCCTGATGGCATTCCTCTCCTCGTGAGCTCCTCTTGTAGCTACTCCTGATTTCCTCTTCTCCTTAGTCTCTTCTTGAGGTGATGAGCTTCATCAACAAGGAGCTGCACACCTACCTTCCATAGCTGCGTATGAAGGGGAGCGAAAGCAAAGGGGGAAGCACTCGTCATGGAGGAAGCATCCTGCCCATCCTTCACTGCCACACCTGCGCCACTCTTCTGCTGCCTCTACTTACGCTGCATGCACCACCAGATCTGGAGAAGCTGCCGACCAGCAACAGATTGAATCAGTCGGACTCCCTTGCAATCTGCTCACGCCTTGCCCATTGCTGCTGCCGCCTCTCCGCTATTTTCCCTGATGCGTCTGTCGCCTCTCCGCTATTTTCCCTGGTGCTGGCTGTGGGGTCCGAACCCACGCGCGCTTGTGCGCCATCGTGCCCGCCATCCTGCGGATCTTCTACTTGCTCGAGCCTGTTGAGTGCCCGTACACCCACGCAACTTCTACTACTGCCCACGTAGCTAGACCTGTGACAGCTCCTACGAAGGTGTCAAAATTCGTCGATGATTTGGCGGCGTCTCGCATGTACTGGCGACTGACGATCTGAGGGCCGTGGCCATCGACTCGCACGTCAATGCAACTCTTACTGACCCGAAGCTGCCCACGCTGCTGCTGCAGCTCGCTACAGCTCCAGCCCTTGCCCACGCTACAGCTCCTGCCCATGCAACTGCCACAGGCCCTGTTCGTGATCGATTTTCTGCCCGAAACCCTAATTTTCGCCCCTTTTACAATTTATGCTCAACTTCTCGAATTTTTTGGGTGTTTTCATGATGTGAGGGTTCCCAACCGTTGAACGAGAACTCTTCTGTCAGAAATTTAGAAAAGCCGCAATTTTCTCCAAACCCTAATTTTGCAGCAACCCTAACCCAAAAATTTAGGGCTTTTGTGTCCTGTGTCTTCCTTTGGCATAATTGAAGCTTCTACCATGTAAAATTTGGGCCTTTTTTGAAATCTGAGTAAACATTGTAAGGGATTTAGACACTGGCTGTAATAACAGCTAAGACCTTCCCACCAATGGATAGCATAAAAAACTCCTCGTTCATCGAGAAATTCTCAGGGAGCAATTTCCCAACTTGGTAGACAAAACTCCGGCTTCTTCTTATGCGAGAAGGCATATGGAATATCACCAATGGCAAGGAGCCAAAACCCCAAGGTGATGATGCTAGAATCAGTTGGTGGGAGAACCAAAATGATAAAGCAATGGCTATCATTGGCTTAGCTTTAGCTGACAACCTTATCCACCATGTGGATTTTGATAAGACAGCAAACGACGTTTGGGAAAAGTTAGAGAATTTGTTTGGAAATAAGATCAATAATTCCAAAGTATTTCTCAAACAAAAACTCTTCAAGCTCAAGATGAAGGAAACTGAAACCCTCAATGAACACTTGAGCAATCTTGGGTCAATTCTCCAACAATTATCTGCCATTCGAGCCATTGTTGAAGATGATGATCAAGTTGCTGTACTTCTCTCAAGTATTGAAGACATTTCCAAGTACAATGAGATCCTTGCTGTCCTGAGAGTCAGCCGCAATATGAGCTTTAAGGATATGGTAGCTCATCTCATTGATGAGGACCGTAGGCTTACAGAGAAAGCAGAATCTTCCTTCGAATCTGGCAAAGCATTCTTTCTCAAGAATAAGCCCACGAAGAAAGGAAAACCTCTTAAATGTAATTACTGTCAGAAACTTGGCCATCCAGAGGATCGTTGCTTCAAGAAAATGGCAAAGGTACAAGCCAAAGAACATGCCAATCTGGTTGCGGAGCAGAGCGAGGACGAAGACGATGAAGCTACTGAACCTGAGGAACAAGCCTGCACTGCTGCTATTTCTGGTCTATCCCTCCATGAGGTGATAGATGAAGAGTGGGCTTTCTAGAGTCATGTGTTTTAGGTACTCTGCCTTGGGTAGTCCCCCTAAAATGATGTAATAATTTGTCTTTTTGTGTGCCTTGTCCTATAAAAGGCTCCACTTATTTCCATGTATCCAGTTAGGAGACAGGGGGGGTTGTGATGTCTTTCCTTTATCAGGCCTGGCCGCGTTCCAGGATGTTGGTGTACTCCCTAGACCTATGAGTTGGTCATGCATCCATGCTCAGATTTGTGTCTCTGATCACGTTGACACCTAAGCCATGAGAGTGCTTGGTTCAACCTCTGAATTATGCTCAGCTATTAGCCTTTGAGATTGCCTGGGATGCACAGTCTGGATGATGTCATAGTTTTTCACCCTAGCTCCGAAGGGGGGTTTGTTGGAATCGGAGTCCTAGTGTGTGTGGTCCTAGAGTCCTAGGAGTGTCCTACAGTTGTGTGAGTGTGAAGAGTCTTGAGGCCACTTGTGCCACCTCATGTGTTAGGTGTGATTCCTCCCCTAGATTATAGGATCTAGATTCTCTTGTGTGTGACCTCATCTATGAGGTATCAGTGTGGGAAGATAAGGCTTGCCCAGCCTATAAAAGAGGCAATGTACTTGCTGTGAGATATCATCTATCTATCTATCAACATCAGTTCGTGCCTCAGCTCTTGTCTCCAATCATGTGTCTCTCACCCTCTCCCCATTTTCAACACATTGGTCTCGGTGGTACTTGTGGCTTTTTCTGCTCCTTAGAACCCGAAGGCTTCTTAGGGCACTGGGCAGCCATATGCCCCTCTTTCCCACATCTAAAGCATTTTTCATCTCTGCGGAATTCAGCTATTTGTTCAGGAGTGAATGGGGATTTGCCTTTATATGTCTTTGAAAGCTGAGTACCCCTCGACTTCTAAGGCTGAAACCCTTTCTTCTCAACCTTGGGATACTCTTTCTTTTTTGATTTTGAAAAATTAGGTTTCTTCCTTTTAGTACCTCCTGCATGCAAGGATGGCAATGTGGTTGGATCTTGTATCTGCACGAGACTAGCTACTGAAGCTGAATGCATAATGTCTTGAATGTTCTTTGCCCTCAAAGCATTCACCACTACTTGAATTTTTGAATTGAGACCTGCTTTGTACTTTCTCATTTGGGTTCTTCTAGAGATCTTTTTGAAGGGTGCAACCTGCAAATAAGCATCCCAAAACTTTTGATTGTACACATCCACTGTATCCCCTGCATCCATATGTAAACTATCCCAATCTTGAAGGACATGATCTTTGAATTGTTTAGGGATGAACTGCTAGTAGAAGGCTTTTTTGAAGCCCTTCCACCTCTTTGGGGTTGACCCATCTGTGATCTGTGCACTCTACCATGCACTAGCTGTCGTTGTCAAGTGCAAGTTGACCATTCTCAACTTGGAGGATTCTGAAAAGTTTTATGTATCGAATGCAGCATCAAACTGCCTAATGAACTGCAATGCTTTGTCTGTATGACCATATTGTCCATTATAGGTCATTAACTTGACAGATTTACCTCCATCTTTGAATTCCTTGGTCTTTGGAAGACTTGCTCTTCCTAGACTTCTTGTGTTTCCTTCTTTTCCTGGATGGTTTATCTGATACAGAAGTTGAGCTTGAGGTAAACGGTGAAGGGCTTGGAGATCGGTGAGGATGCCTCGATCTCTTCCTGCTATGAGACCATCCCCTATGAGATCCCTCTCTCTCGAGCTGTACACGAGAGTGTGCCTCTAGCATTGGCACATCATAAGCTACATCAGGCATAGTTTTTGCTTGAAATAGATGCTGAGCTCTTGCATCCCTTCTGAGTTTTTCCATCTCTTGCATACGAATGCGTACCTTCTGCTCAAATTCTTGCTGAGTTTGCTGCACACTTCTCTGTCTTGGATGTGCATCCCTATCTTGTGAATCCCACTGGATAGGTGATTGAGCCATTCTCCTACAACTTGTCTGAGATCTGCAAGTTTCTCACACACACTGTGTATGCAACTGATGCATGCAGCCTTTGCTTTTCAAAGAGAAAATTACCTCAACAAGAGGTGTCTTGCATTCACAACTTATGCCAGTGCCGGGCTGTCAACTCAAGGCATAAACTGAAAGCTGTGTGCCCCTTTTCTGGCTGCTGCAAATGACTTCAGAAAGCATCTGTTTTTCCCTCTTTTCATTGCTCAAAGGCATGCATTTTTCTGCATATCTCTGATTTTACTGTGTTTCTGCTGCTTTTCTGGCAGTAGAAGTCTGACAAGTAGGTAAAATCTGCTGGCAGAGCACTTAGCGCCGTGACACCTTTAGCTTGGATTGGTGAAGGTCTTGAACTCAACTCCTAAGTCCTTACACAAGAGCGTCAAGCGACTCGCAACGGAGGTCTAAAAAATGAGCTCGAATCAACGGAAGCAATGCACGGTTACAACGAAGATGACAAGGAACTTGGAGTTCTCCTGAACTTTCTGTCCGCTTTTTGAACGCTTCAAACAGCAAAGCTTAACGGGGAAACCTCGTTGACGCAAATTCTTCAGCCAGCTAATCAGGCATCCTTCACCGCTTGCAAGTAGTTCCAAGAACTCCTGCACTCCACGCTCTTTACTACGGTAAAAACTGACGGAAAGGAAAATTTTCTCACAGCCCCTGCTCCTTCTACGCTCCATCCATACTATTCGCCAGAATTGTGTATTAGCAATGGTAGAGCAAGCCTTGGGGGGTCCACCTTGTGTAAACCATGTATACAACGTGCGTTCAAATGGTATTTTTAAAACCCCTCTGTAACCCCTTTCTCCCTCTTTTGTAGACCCCTACTGTAAGTTTTGAGGTCAATAATTATATCCCTTCTATAAATGTGAAATTTGAAGAGCATTTATTTTTTGCCCTCCTCTTGTATATTTTGTGTAAGTTGAAGGGACACCACCTATGAGAAGTTGTGTTGTGCAACCAAATAAAATACTTTTTTTAAAATATCATGGGCACACAAACTTTTTTTTTTTTTGTGGGAAGAAATCTTTAATTGCTGTAAAATAATTACATTCATAGTTACTTCGAAAGTGGAGTAACTACTACTCAACTGAAAATCTCAGTATAAGCTGTATATACATCCTGATCAATCAAACGAGTCTGAACGCAATCATAGAATGATTGTTGCAGAGATCGTTTGAAAAAAACAAATGATGAAAATAGGGGATCACCAAAGACTTTATGATTTCTGTCCATTCATAGAGTCCACAGTGCCCAGTAGCGTACCCATACAAAAAATAGGTCAAAACAACCAGAAAAACTTGCCAAAAGTAACAGTAGGAAATCTCGCTCGAAGCCTCTGTCGGATGAGAGCGATGAAATCACAAGTGTGTGGATAGTGCCAGAAGATGTGAAGCACAGATTCAGCATAGTGTAGACATCTGTGGCAAATAGTTGGAGCAATATGTCTATGTGCGAGTAATTGGCCAGATGGAAAAATGCCAAGTAGGACTCGCCAAAGGAAAAGCTGTTGCCGAAGAGGGACTTTATAATGCCAAAGGAGACGCAGTCGCTTTCTCCACCACTTTAGTGGGCGATCCACATGCCAAACAGAATTTGCTTTGTCAGAAATCCAAGGCGGAAATAATAACACTTTATACAGAGATGACACTATGATATGTGAGAGCTTCAAAGGATGGGCTGAAGAGGAAGAAGAATGTAAAATCCAATCCTCAAGCCTATTCTGAAGTTCCAAACGAGGTACCGGCAAGAACGGTTGAAGCATTGCTGAAAGCCGATGCCATAAAGGACGATAATGAGCTCCCAAACCGTATTTGCTAGCAGCCATAGAAAAGGATAAAAGAGTGCCATCATCCTGAAGTACATCCGCCACAGAAGAAATGCCTTTGAAAGAGAGAAAGTAAGAACGTCTGGGTTTTTGTATGGCCAAAGAAGGGTGGAATACTTTAGACTAATAAATATTCTCAGCCCTCAAAGAATTTCCCGACAAAGAATCCCGGCCATTCCAAGTGTGATAAAATATGTTTCCAATCAAGAAGCAGACGAGAGACAAAAGGGCAGCCTCTGATCTTGCCTTGGATAGAGCCAAATAGGAAATCCCACTAGGTAGGCTGCGAATGCCCAAAAGCAGAAGTATCAATATGTAATAAAAGAGAGCGGATCATGAAAGCCCAAGGCTGATCTCCTTGCATAAACTGCAACATCATTTTCCCTCTGTGAGCAAGTAGATGCATTTGAATATTGAGAATGTTCAGACCCCCGTGCATCTTTGGAGAGCAGAGACGATGCATAGAGAGTAATCTGAGACTATTTGGCATATTCAATTCCAACATAGGCATTAGCAATGTTATCTGTGATATGCCTACGCAGAACAAAACCATATTGCGCAGGATGCAACCCATCATGTAAAAACCCCTTTAGCCGATCAACAATCATTTTGGTAGTAACTTTGTAAATGACTGGCATAAGGGTGATAGGTCTCCAGTCAGCCAAAGATTCACAAATTTGCTTTTTTGGAAGGAGTTTAACAAGACTTCTCTTTCATGTGTCTGGCATTTTCAGATTTTGCCAAGCAGCGTTCACCATATGCAGCAATGTATGCTAGCAGATAGCTATTGTTCACGATTAGATGTCGCCTTTGTGGTAATCTATCATCTGGCATATCATAAACGATAACCTAAACCATAGAGGTGCATGATCTGAATGCACAAAGGCATAGTCAATCCACATTTTGCATGTAACATCACCATTTTGTTGCGGAGCTACACTATACCATCGATCCAGACGTGCGTGATAAGAAGAAAGGGCATTATGTTGGAAGGTGTATCTGGGTGACAAAGGCTGCAATTCCTTCCAAAGATCAACCAAATCAAGATGCATTAGTAATTGAGACCATGCATGCCTTTCAAGGGTTAACATATAAGTATGTCCGGAGGTATTGTCACCCTGTTGCGGAGCATTATTGAAATCCCCACATATAAAGGCATGATATCTCCATGGATATTGTTGCATGGCATCCCAAATTGCAGTTCTTTCTCGAGAGGATTGAGGTGCATAGACAGAAGCGAATTCAAACACCTCTCCTTGAATGATGCATTGAAGAATAAGCCATCTGCCTTGATTGTCATTTAAAGCAATAACTGGTTGAAGCTCATGTTTGATCAGAAAGACTACCCCTGAGAAAGAGTGCTCCCCTACATAGAAAATATCATAGCCACAGTAGTGACCTGTCTTTCCAGCATAGACATGTTGATTGTGTTCTTGTAATGCCACTATGTCAGGCTGAAATCTATTGATATACAGCCACGCAGATTTCCATTTCCTACTGTCACACATCCCCTGGACATTAAGTGTAAAACATTTGATATGAGCAGTCATATTTACAGATATTTATAGTAAAATAACAGCTATGTACAACATCAACTTTCATGGCATTTCTATCTCAGGGTCAAGGCCTCTTCACTGAGAAGAAATATCCACCTGAGGAGTAGACAGCAAAGCAGCAACCTCTTCTTCAGGGAAGAGTGTTCTGCTAGCTGTCACTGCAGCCCATGTGATCCCAATTCTTGTATTGATCTCTGGGGAGTTTCCACTAGAAGACGCACCATTCCAAGTGCGAGGGGGTGGAAGTCTTCGAGCAAAAATAATTTTTCTTGGACTTTGCCATCCATCAATTGGAGGTTTCGGTCCTTTTGTTGAGGGTTGAATAGCAGGAGGTGAATGTGAAGAAACATTCCCATTTGAAACCATTGGAGCTTTGCCTTTATCCTGAGTTCCAAAAAAGTGTCTACTACCTTTGTTTTTATTTCCAATAGAGGTAGGAGCATCCTTAGTAGGCATTTGAACAGGCAAAGTAGCAGGAGGCATTTTATGCTGATTCATTGGACACTGCGAAGCCATGTGTCCAAATGTTTTGCAGTCAAAGCAAGCCCCTGCAAATAATCCCCATTTCAATTTATAAAAAGCACTTTCCATGTCGACATTGTTCACCGTGACTGAATAAGAGTCTGGTGTGGGATTATCAGTATCCCAGAGAATGCAAAATCGGTTTGAGTTGCCATTAGGCCGTGGTGGGCAAATCACTTTGCCTAAAGTCGTTGCAATTTTAGGAAAGAGTGAAGCCATGCATTGCGAAAGTCTACAACTTCAACCCAGACCGGACATCGGTGTCGGATCAAAGCATGAAAATCCCTTGTGGGAGACCATGGCAATACGTGCACCATTTGCTGCCCAAAAAAGAGGGGCGAATGTTCCAAAAGCATTTGCCTGTGAATCTCATCTACCTAATGACCTCAAAAAAACCCTTGGCTGCATAGTGTACCTTGCGAACAAATGAGCCAGCCAGTGTGTAGGTCAACCAACTGCCTACCTCTGCAGCAGGTGGCATCCGTGACCTGGGAAAAATAAAATGACTGCATTTTTGGCATATTCTCTAACTGGATCCACAATTTCAACCACTTCAACCATGAGGCCAACCAATGGAACCGAGTCTTTCCACTCTTTCCTTGTGTCTGCAAATCCTTCATGCATGACATCATAGACCAGTTGTGCCTCAATAGAATCATGTACCAGCTCAAGCTGACCCTCAGCCTGCTTTTGCTTCTTGCAATGAACTGAATGATCCTTTTGAAAAGTTTTTTCATAGGAATATTCAGCCATATCTTTGGAAGAAGGTGGAACCCAGAAAGGAGGTATCTGTAAAGTGATAGTAGAGAAAAAAACAGTCTAAAAAAAAAAGCCCACAGAGAAGAGAAAAAGAGTGTATTTGTAAGGAGAAAAAGGGGAAAGAGAGATGTAGAGGTAGAGAGAAGATAAAAAACAGTTTTATAGAGGAAAAGGAGAGAAAAAACAAGTAAAAATTCCCAGATGAACTATATTTCAGAGAAAGAGGGAAGATTTTGGCGATGGAAAAGGTGCACCGGACCCAAGAGGAGAGAAACGGGAGCAAAGAGCCTTCAAAATCAGTGTATAGATGCAGTCCGCAAGCAAAACCCTGTATAAAATCGATCCAGGAGCCAGAGATGAACTGGCAGCAGCAACTGGCCGTACACCTGTACGGAATCTGTACGGGGCTGTGGCGGGCTGTACAGTAGATAGTAGATGCTCCAAATCACCGTATTTTGAGCTCTGATACAGTGCAACAGGAAGCTGAGGCTCACGGGCTGGTTGGGGGAGGGTCTAGAGCTGTTGGGGAGGCTAGAGCTCTCTCTTCCACCTCTCTCACACACACACTCTCTCAAGACTACACACACACACACACCTGCGCTCATGGGCAGGCACACTTTTTTTTTGGGTGAAATCATTGATTGATTATATTGTATGAGTAGCAACCTCAAAGAAAGGTTCTACAATTACATCAACTGAAAATTTCAGTATATGCCAAAAAGACCTCATGATCTATGCAGCGGGTCTGCAAGCAATCAAAGAAAGATTGCTGCAGAGAACGCCTAAAAAGCCAAACAGAGAGAAAGTAGGATCACCAAAGACTTTACAATTCCTATATGTCCATAAAGTCCATAGTGCCCAGTAGCGAACCCAAACGAAGAAAAGATGAAACTCCAGTCTGGATGGATGAAACTCAAATAGCCAGAAGAACTTCCCAAACGGAACAGAAGGGAATGGTGGGATACCAAGGCAGAACATGGACCATCTGCTGGCCATAGAAAAGAGGAGAGTGCTCCAGCAAAACCTGATGGTGCTCCTCATTAGCCATGATGATCTCAAAAAAGCCCCTCGCTGCATAATGAACTTTTTTGACATAAGAACCACCCAGGGTTCGAGTCAACCAATTCCCAACATCTGCAACAGCAAGCATCCGTCTTGGGAAGAAAATTATAATGGCATGCTTTGCATACTCCTTAACTGGATCAAATATATCATCCACTTCCACCATAATGCCAGTGGTGGGAAGTGGATCTTTCCAACCTTTACGGGTGTCTTCAAACCCTTCATGCATAACCTCATAAACAAGCTGAGCCTCAGCACAGTCATGAAGGGAATCATATGAATCCATCACCTGTTTTTGTTGCTTGTTGGAAACCGACTTGTCTTTGTGAAAGGTTTTCTCATAGGAATAATCCGCCATTCGAGTTAAGAAAAAACTTGGAAGCAGCAACGCTTTAGAAGGAGGAAAGTACAGCAGGTACAAAACTATACGGTGTTTTCTTGGCTATACGGACGAAATTGTACGGATTTTGGACAGTACGAGGAAAAAAACTGTACGGACTTCCCCGACTATACGGACAAAACTGTACAGACTGTACGGACAAATTGTACGTAATTTTCTGGCTGTACGGACAAAATTGTACGGATCTTTGAAAAAATAAATTCCCCCTGGCAAGCAAATTGTACGGACTTCCCCGACTGTACGGACAAAACTGTACGGACTTTTCTGGCTGTACGGACGCAATCGTACGGATTTTCTAACATTACGATTTTTTTTTCTCGGATTTTCTGACAGAGCGTACGGTACAGAAAACGGACGTCAAAAGGAACCTCGAGGGTGTCAAATTGAGGGAGAAACAAGCAGTTGTAGCGTGGGAGCACAAGGGCTAGCACGGAATCTCTCTCTCTCACACACCTCCCCACTCTCCACCACCACATACACCACACACACACCATCATGGGCACACACACACACACACACACACACCCCTATGCCCAATAGAACCTATTTCCAATTATGTAGCTAACCAATTCTCAAACTCCCATGCATTTGCTCCTTCATTTTCCTTTTTATCTCCCTTTTACCCTCCCAGACTTGTCCTTAGTAATAGTTTTTCATGAAGTAACTTGAATTGGAACATGGATAGAATGAAACAAATATATAAGAAGATGCACACAAACAATTTTTTTTAGCCTCATATGTTGATTGAGTGAGATTGTTTATATCCAATATGATGCATAGACTAGCATTACATTGTTGGAACTCATTACTAGAGCGGCATCATACTTAAAATATTAAGAGCACACAAATCACTTCCTATCACTCAATCAATATTATTTTCTCCCTTGATATTTTTCGAGTTATATGGTTCTATATCTATGCAATCACTTCATTTTTAAATAAATTTTCAGAGATCCTAACTTCCAAAATATACTCTATATGAAGTATATAAAAGGAAAAGTCACAAAAAAAAGAAATACTACAATTTTGTGTTGAACTTAGATTCTGGTTATTCATGCATATGAATATATTTTAGTCTAGAGACCACTCTTTACTCCATTTCTACTCTATTTCAAAGTTTCAAATAGCCCATGTTTTCCCTCTTGATTTGACACCACAAATAAATAAAAAATGAGTTCTCTTAGTACTAGAGTTGGGATGTTAGTCAAACCCTATTAGACAACCAGGGTCACAAGCTCAAGCAATAGGTAGCAAAAACCTCATGAAAAGTACCACAAGAGGATAGAATTGGATCAAGAGTACAATTGTTTCAATAATTGAAAATAGATTTACAACTCCTTATGATTCAACCCATCTCCTTATGCAGCAGTACATGTGAAGTATCATTATCTGAAACCACAATCAACCAAGGATGATCTAACACATCATAAGACATTTATTGAAATTTTCCACATACAAGAGAATGAATGGTAAACTTACTTAGCAGTTTTTAAGAAGTCATTAAAAACTTTGTAGTCATTCTCATCTAGTTGGTACTTATTTATTTTTGCATTATATGTCAAGTTTGCTAATGCAATAATCGTCTCGATGTCCACCATGTTTAAGTCTATCAAATCATATGTGAACATTTGTGCTCCTTTCATCCTTTTATACCAGCCAAGCTGAATTTCCAAACCTTGGGGCCTATCTGTTAAATCAAAACCACGCTTATAATCCATATCTCCCTCCCTCTTTCTTCCTCATCTTTTAAACTCTTCCCAAGTACCATGTACCATGGGTTGCACCCATCTTCCTCGAGCTTGTAGCTTTTTCATTTCTTTTGTTATGATGATTTGTGTCTCCTTTTGCATCAACATGAAAGTAGACAGTACAATCACAATCTATACCAAACAAATTTCCATTTGATGATCCTGATTTTGTTTCATGGTTGAAGTAAACACCTTGTTTTACTCGTGAGTCTATCCTTTGACAAGGTTGGGCATTCATGGAGTTGGCTCACCAATATTGACTTGAAAATGAACTTTCCATCCACCTCTACAATGGGACTAATTTTCCTCTTAGGGGGGTGTTGCTTGTTTCGTCCAAAGTGTCATCAATTTCATGTCTAATCTCACTTAGTGCAATAGACTCCTCACTTTCATTACTATTCTCTTCCATAGAGGCTTCCTTATTACATGGTTCCACAAAGTCATTATTCTCATCAGCTTACCCCATTGCAGCATCTAGCTTAGGCCATGTAGACCCTTTATCTAGCCAAGGTTGAAACCACCATTCCAAGTCTTCAGTCTTGCTAGGCTTCAAACCCAAAGACTCACATAGTACATGAGCATGTTGTAAGCCCTCCTTCAATGCGTCAATCAACTTTTCATCCGAAGAAATAGTCTCATGGTCACCTAGGTTTGCTTCCCTTCTTGTTTGTTCAAATTCTTCCATATATGCTCCTGCATTTTATATGACTGACTCTCGTAAACATTTTGCCAAGGGAATTGCAGACCATGCCAAGATGCTGGAGTGCTCTTAAGGCTAGATTGCTTAGAGACTACACATTACATGACTAACTCTCGTAAATATTCTGCCAGGGAAATTACAGACCGTGCCAAGATGCCGGAGTGCTCTCGAGGCTAGATTGCTTAGAGACTACACATTATGAGGCTAGATTACTTAGAGACTACACATTATATGACTAACTCTCGTAAACATTCTGCCAAGGGAATTGCAAACCGTGCCAAGATGCTGGAGTGCTCCTGAGGCTAGATTGCTAGAGACTTCACATTATATGACTGATTCTCATAAACATTCTGCTAGGGAAATTACAGACCGTGCCAAGATCCCAGAGTGCTCTTGAGGCTAGATTGCTTAGAGACTACACATTATATGACTAACTATTCTAAACATTCAGCCAAGGGAATTGCAGACCTTGCCAAGATGCTGCAGTGCTCCTGAGGCTAGATTGCTTAGAGACTACACATTATGAGGCTAGTTTGCTGAGAGACTACACATTATATGACTAACTCTCGTAAAGATTTTACACATTATATGACTGACTCTCGTAAACATTCTGCCAGGGGAATTGTAGACCATGCCAAGATGCCAGAGTGCTCTCGAGGCTAGATTGCTTAGAGACTACACATTATATGACTAACTCCCGTAAACATTCTGCCAGGGGAATTGCAGACTGTGCCAAGATGCGGGAGTGCTCCTGAGGCTAGATTTCTGAGAGACTACACATTATATGACTAAATCTCATAAATATTTTGCCAAGGGAATTGCAGACCGTGCCAAGATGCCGAAGTGCTCCTGAGACTAGATTGCTTAGAGACTACACATTATTTATCTAACTCTCGTAAACATTCTGACAGGGGAATTGCAGACCGTGCCAAGATGTTGGAGTGCTCCTGAGGCTAGATTGCTGAGAGACTACACATTATATGACTAACTCGTGTAAACATTCTGCCAGGGGAATTGCAGACCGTGCCAAGATGCTGGAGTGCTCCTGAGGCTAGATTGCTTAGAGACTACACATTATATGACTAACTCTCATAAACATTATGCCAGGGGAATTGCAAATCGTGCCAAGATGTCGGAGTGCTGCTGAGGCTAGATTATTTAGAGATTACACATTATATGACTAACTCTCGTAAACATTCTGCTAGCCTTCTACTCTATAAAAGATAAATGGTCTCATGTGTAAAAGTGCATAGGATCCTAAGGAGTAGGCTTTCAATGAAATATAATCACTCTATAATCTTAACCTTTTATAGAAATTAAATAAAAGCACTGATTATTTGAAATGTAAAACCTTGTGTGTATATATATATTCAAAAATGCAGCTCTAAAAACTTTTAAGAGTGTTTTAGAGAGTAACGAATCTAAGGTTTTAGAGTAAATGGATCCAAGGTTTAAGTGTAAAGGGATTAAAACCTAAAATGGATTAACCTTCAAGAAACCTTAGAATTATAAAATTAAAACCTTAGAATTAGAAAAGAAAACCTTAAATGGACTAACCTTCAAGAAACCTTAGAATTAGAAAAGAAAACATTACGAAGTTGTTAGCAAAAACCTTACGAAATCGTTAGTTGCCATTTTGAAAGTGTGTACCAGTGTATACAACCTGGATTGAGGTAAGCTGGTCCATGATGGCATCATCAAACATGGTCTTTGTTCAGACCTATTCATTGGTAGCACCCTGGTCAACATGTATGCGAAGTGCGGCATCTATATGATGCACGTGCACTATTCGACACATTGCCTGACCGTGATGTTGTATGCTGGTCTGCAATGATTGTAGGATATGCAAAGCATGGGCATGGTAAGGATGCCCTCCAATTGTTCAAGAAAATGCAAGTAGAGGGCACAGAACAAACCAACATGACGTTTGTGTGCATCTTGAAAACATGTGCGAGTATAGAAGCTCTGGATCAGGGCAAGACCATTCATGCTGACATTACAAAATGCAAGATTGAGTTAGATCTATATGTTGTAAGTGCCTTGGTGGACATATATTGCAAATATAGTAGTTGAGATGAGGCACGTGGAGTGTTTGAGAAGCTGTCAGAACGAAATATGGTATCCTGGTCAGCAATGATTTTAGGATATGCTGAGCATGGGGATAGTTAGGAGGCCATCTGATTGTTTTAGGAAATGAAAGGACAGGGTCCAAGGCCGAACACTGTCACATTTGTGTGCATCCTCAAAGCATGCGCTAGTGGTAGCTCTCTAGGGAAGGGCATACTGATACATGCAAACATCGTAAAGCATGGTATGGAGTTTGATGTATCTGTTGGGAATTCTCTGATTGGCATGTATGGTAAGTGTGGGTGTCTAGATGAAGCATACATAGCGTTTCACAAATTGTAGGAACGAGATGTAGTATCGTGGAATTCATTTATTGCAGGATATATTATGCAGGGACATAGTCACGAGGCCCTTCAAGCATTCTGGAAAATGCGACAGGAAAGTTTTACCCCAAACAACATGACATGTATACGTCCTTGCTTCTTTCACTTTCTAGATTTGTATGATTGGACTTATTCTAGTCTCACAAAGGTATATGACATGTATACGTCCTCAAAGCATGCACATCAATAATAGATAGATATAAGGGCAAGCTGCTCCACAAGGAGATCAGAGATAGCAGGCTTTATTCAGATCCATTTATTGGAAGTACCTTGGTTACTATGTATGCAAATTGTGACAGCCTGGACGTTGCATATGACGTGTTTGAAAATTTACAAGTAAGAGATGTGGTGTCATGGGCAACCATGAAGCAACGTATGTTGAGCATGGGCATGGATGCGTCAATTTTACGAGCAAAAACCTATGAGCAGGTTTATGCGAGCGTGTTTTTCAAGAGATTTAAAAAAATGTATTTCTTTAGGAAACATGGTTTTTACACTTTTATTTTCACTAGAACTAGATCCCTTTATCATAAAAATATACAGACTAGTCACTCATTCATTTTTACACAACATAATTTTCTTATTTAGAGACATCCCTTTGTACCCCTGTTATTACCTTAAAAAAGTGTTGATTCCTTTAAGAAACATCCCTCATAATCACTCTCAATGTAATAATACTATGCATATATAACACATTTATATCATATGGCAATATCTTTTTAGTGTTTTTATAGCATAAATAACAAGATATTTATGGACATGTTTCTAAAGAAGTTTAAATTACTATAAATAAGTATTTACTTGGGCTTATATATCACTCTCATAAAATACATGTAATATTTAATACTATATATGCAAGATTTTACAAAATATAACTCCATAGATGTGCTCAAATGGGGTGTTCCAATCAATTTGAGTGGTTGAATGACTATATTTGGACATTGGATATGAAAGTTATGTCACTTTTAAAAGTGCTGGCGAAACTACCTTGGGAGACTTGCTTCAAAGGGGTTTCGCTGGCGAAACTACCTGGATGGCTTGCTTCAATGAGTTTTCTTTAAAGAAACCCTTTCATAAAGATAGGTTGAGAGAGGGTTTTCAATGTCACCCCCTATTAAGTAAAAGTTGTAAGAAGGATCATAAGGGAATTTTCATAGAGAAGTCTACTCTACATGTGGGTTTCTTCAAAAGCCATCCCATTATGCTCTTACCATTCCTAAAGATTCACCTAAAGATTTTTGTATAAAATAGGCATTGCTATAATACTTTGCATATTTCTAAGTGAAACTATGTTTTCTTCTGATCGATTTTTGTCATATTTATGCATAGTTCGGATGCTCGGAAGCTTTTTTTTTCCTTCGCTCGGACGCTCGGAAGATTTCGCTCAGAAAATGCTCGTCCCCCATGGGCATTATCAGGAGGCAGCTTAAGTATACAAGAAAATGCAATAGGAGGGCATGCAACCAGACAGAGTCACATTTTTGTGGATGCTCAAAGCCTGCTCTGGCATTTCAGCACCGGACATGGGCAAGATAATATATTGACAGTTTGAAATATGATGGTTGAAATGTATGCCAAATGTGGGAACGTAGAGGACGCACACAAAGCATTTGACCTATTATCAGAACGAGATGTGGTCTCTTGGAATGCAATCATAGCAAGAAATGTGGAACACGGTCAGAGTCAGGCAGCCCTCCATTTTTTCGAGAGAATGCAGCAAGATGATGTCAAGCCAAACAGTGTCACCTTTATGTGTGCACTCAAAGCATGTGCTTCCTTGACAGCACTAGATCAGGGTAGGTCGATTCATGCTGACATCAGAGAGTACGGACTTGAACTGGATACATTTGTTGGGAGTTCTCTGGTTGACATGTATTGTAAATGTGGAAGTTCTGCACATTCAGTATTTAACAAGCTGCCAAAATGGAATGTGATGTCATGGTCTGCTAGGATTACAGGCTATGCCCAGCATGGGCATTGTAAACTTGCCCAGCAATACTTTGAGAGCATGCTAGAGCAAGGCATTGAGCCTGACAATGCGGCATTTGTAAGTCTACTCTCTGCATGCAGCCATGCAGGTTTGCTCAGGGAAGGCTGTCGTTACTTCAAGTCTATGAGAGAAGACCATGGCCTGACACCCACTCTACAGCACTATGTGTGCATGGTTGAGCTTCTAGGTCGTTCAGGATGCTTACATGAGGCAGAGGACTTAATTCTTAAGATGCCTCTTCTATCTGATACAGTTGTGTGGATGGCTTTACTTTCTTCTTGTGCAAAGTTTGGAAATGTAGACCTTGGACGCAGAGCTTTTGATTTTACTGTCACATCCTCAAAATGCTGCTGGGTATCCATGCTTTCCCATGTCCCCTTTCCCATCTCCATCCTCCATGCTTTCCCATGTCCCTGTTCACATTCCTTGCCTTCACTGTCCCCCCCTCCAGCCCTCCGCCCCTTTTTGTCCCCTCCCTCTTCTCCATGTTGACCCTTACCTATTCATCAGGCCTACCCTTCCCCCTCTCTTCAAATTTCTCCTTGACTTAAGCTCTTCTACTAGCTATTGCTAGCTCATCAACCACTCCAATACCACACGATCGTGGGGGATAAGTGGGATCTTCACAACTAGAGATTTGAGGGTGCTGCCATGGAGCCCCTCTAGGTAGGCCATTGTGCATGAAATTGCTCCTAGAAGGAAGTAAAATGCGGAGGGAAGCATAGGGGGAAGGGAGGCATCTTCCTACTAAGAGAAGGGGACAATGGGCTGCTAGATGAAGGGAAAGAGTAGCCAAGGGGACAAGAGAGAGCAAAGGGAAACCAACAGCTTGAGGGAAGCAAAGTGAGGGGCGACTACAGGAAGCAACTGGGAGAGGGCAAAACAAGATGGCAAGGGATAGGGGTTGAGAAGGACAAAGTGTGTGGCAAAGTGGGGAAGAAGCCACCTGGGGCAGGGATTCTCAAACAATTGAAGCTTCAGGGAAGTCTCCCTTAAGTAACTTACCGCCTTGTGCATATTCCCTTGATTAAGGAACCAACTTGGGTGTCAACACTAAGACAAGTTTGGATACCACATGGGAAGGACCCCACTACCACATGGGACCTGTGGAACCTAACCCAATTCCATTAACTTATCAAAGGTTAACCAATCCTACTAACCATAGTCAAACACATATATTAGAAACCTGAAAAAAGCTTGTATGATCTCTTTCGCGAGTGAAAAACCCGCTCCCCTCAAAGGAATCTTGGACCTTACCATCAACAAAGAAACATCCATACTACCAATATTAATCCAACAACATATCAAGAAGACCATGCCTAGTACAAGCGCATATCTCCTCACTAACTATGTAGACTAGAGTGATTTCAAAAACCAAAACTGCTGAGGGGCACCCTTTACAATGTTGTAGCATCCAATTTACAAGTTGACTGCCCAAAATCCAAATAACATCTTTAATCCTAAACTATAAAGCACTAATTCTCCCATCAATTGGCTCATTCATGCGAGCTAGGATCCCTTGGACACAATCACATGATAACCAAAATAGCCTGCCACATCACCTCAATAGGGTGCTACAGTGTGTCATGGGTGGCACCGAGGATGGAGAGGTCCGACTACCCTACCTCCTAGCTATACATAGCTTCTCACAAGTGCATGCGTAATCATTAAGTAACCAACTGGTTGCTACAGTGTGTCATGGGTGGCACCGAGGATGGACAGGTCCGACTACCCTACCTCCTAGCTATACATAGCTTCTCACAAGTGCATGCATAATCATTAAGTAATCCCTTAACATGAATCAAGGCTCTGATGAGATAAATCCTTATGGAAACATACACGCCATGACAACCCGGTGACATGCTCAAAATACTCCTAGAAATCTCTCACATTCTCATTAGTAGATTGCCTGAAATCCACTCTAGGCAAGACCACCCCCTCTGACACTCATTGGCAAATGTATGCATAGGCACCCATCAAAATAAACCAAGGCACACGTGCAATAATTTCCAATTAAGATAAGCTTGTGCACTAGCATTGGTGTCATAGTCACATGAAAACCCGTTTCGTCCTCTTCGAAACCTCGAAACGCGAAATAGACGAAACGTTTCGAAATAGGACGAAACGCTCTTAATGAAACCTTTGTTCGTCCAAAAAAAAAAAAACGTTTTTGCCCCGTTTTTTCTAGAATCCAAGGTGTTTATGTTTTGAATTTCCTTTTAGTATCATGACTAATATTTCTCTTTGTTCACTCTAACTTAAAATATAACATATCTTTTTGTCCCTATAAGGATATATATTAAGTATCAATTCGCATTTCGTATGAAAAACCGAAATGAAACAAAACGAAACTTGTCGAAACGTCTCGATTCTTTGTTCACAGCCTGGTCATGACTCATTGCATCAAATTTAGAGAGTGTTGGATCTTGATGCTTGAAAGTGTCCGGACTACAGATTCTAGAATCCAGACTACCAGTTGGAGATAGTACACGTAAAGATGCACATCACATACAACGCAAAGAGACAAAATGCAAGGAGGAAGAAGAGGAAAGAAGCATAAAAGAGGAGGGAGAGGACTCAGGAGGAAGGGAGGGGACCTTGGAAGGAGGAAAGGAAGGGATTCGAGAGTTGAGAGGCTAGAATCTTGTGAGGCCGTTGGATTCACGAAGCTACTGCAGGGAAGGAGCTTGGAGGGAAAGTTGCTTCTTGAAACTTCAAAGGCTTAACTATGATCAATGATTGTAACTCAAGTCTAAGTCTCGAGTCAAGAGCTAAGAGACTCAACTTTGCAAGGCCTAATAGAATTAGTTTTGGATGGGCATTCCTTGCCCTCACCCTTCTAGTGACACTTTTGGTTATTTTCAACATTTCCTAGATGACATGCAAATTTTCAATCAGTGACATTTAGTACTTTTTTTCCACCCCTACTACGGTGGGTTGAGGGCCATCAAATCCTATCATTGCCTCCCACAACCTATCAACATTAGCATGATGAGCACATAACATGGCAATAAAAGGAACCCATAACCTTCCAGCCTACTTGAGAGCGGCTTCCTGCCTAGAGATGTACTTCTCGCAGCTTCTTCCTGATTATTATGCTTAGTCAAACTTTTAAGCTCATTGAAGGATTTTTTACATAACTAAAGATACGACACCAAACAAAAGACCAAACAAGCGAGAGCATAACATATCGACTCGTCCAATGTCCATTGAGTAGTTATAGGACCTCAAGGTGTCTACGTTGAAGAGCACTAGCCTCTAGATTGTAGAAATGATTCAAAAATGATTCTGCACTAGCCTATAGATTGTAGAAATGATTCAGCAATACCTTGGCAACTTCCTTCCCATAGATGAACGCATAAGGAGGAATGAACAAGGAAAGTGTTCGTCGTTGCCCAGCAAGCTTCTGATAGGTCCTAGGCAACACATAGACAGATTCATAAGAAAAAAATATCGGATATTTTCTTGTACCCATTGAAGAAGGCATAAGTACAACATGCGACATACTTGCTTGGAAAGATAGGGGCTGAATACGTTAGATTCGGCTGAGTTTGCTACTTGAAGATGTGGATCTTGGTCCGCTACGTCTCTTTTGGAAGAGAAGAGATCAAAATAAAAATGAGGCATCAAATAGCAGAGATTGGAGAAATGGTCTTAGCAAAGGGACAAGATAATTAGCCACATAGGTTGCACCACCTTATTAGTTAGCCACCCATATAAATACCTTGCCCTTGGTGAGCCAACTCCTATAGAGGTATGGATTGTTGGAATATATCTTCTTCTTGGGCCACGAAGAAAGAATGAACTACCAAACTAGTCCATAACTCTAGCTAGTGTCACTCTATTGCTCTTTAGGATTATTGGCCAATGCATTGGCGCTCTAGCTTTACCAAAGTTCATAATTACGACATTTTTACAAAATCGTGTGCTCAAAGCATAAATGGAGGAAGGGATGCATATTAGGTCTCTCTTTTTTATCTTTACAGCTATGAAAGGTGGCTCTTCCATTTGTGAAGGGTACATGTCTCCCCTCTACAAAAATATACTTGCAAATGTAGGCACTAATAACCAAGATCCAATGATGAACACGTTTTCATATCATTTTAGCCCATTACATTGTAGAGTGTTTCCTTAGTCCAAGAGGCTTGGAGAGGGCTTGGAGTACATAAAATATAGATTTTTTTGTCCCAACTCATGAGTATACTAATCCATAAGATAGAGCCTTCAAGACCTAACCAAAAAGAAAAAAAGAAATGCAACACCTACACACACACACACACGACTCCAGCTACATGATATTGTCATGTTCATCCAAAAGAGAGAGACAAAAAACATGGGAATGCTCTATACCATGCAAAAGAGAATGAGATACACAAGTAATGCATCAAACACAAAGAACGTATAAGAGGATGGATTCGAAAAACACAGAAGAAAAAGTGGCATTGGGAACAATGTGTTACCCCTTGTCTTTTGCTTTGAACATGAACAAATATTGCACAAAGGGTATTGTGATCTCTCTCTCTCTCTCTCACACACACACACACACACACACACACACACCCCTCTTATTTCTTCCTATTCCATGTTATGTCAAATGGTTAAGTAGAGACTCTTAGAGGGTGTGTAGTGAAGTGATTGAGGGCTATTTAGCACGCTAAAACTTGAGCTACCCAGCAACGAATTGGGAGTGGTCTTACGCCTCATTCTAGATGAGACAATATTTAAAAAATAACTTTAAATTGAGATATGAGAATAAATGCACCCTACCTGTTAATTTTAAAACTGTGTATAAAATTACCCTTGCTGTAAATATATTTATGTAAGTTTTAAGAATAAAAATACCCCTCATTTTGAACTCTCATAGTATACTTACATTTCTCAAGTGGTCCCCCCGAGGAGCAAGCATTCTCGTTAGATCGTCACTGTTAATGGAAAACAGTGAGACAAAGCTCTGATACCAATGAAACCTCACTCATAAATTACTGCAAAACACACTCTAAAGCTCTCCCTCACTCCCTCTCTCTACAGATAAACTAGGATCCTAAGACAAAGCGTCGGGCTGGACCCCCCCCCAAGGTTTTTATTCATGAGAGAGAATTTGGAGTACACAGTTCAGCATAGAGCTGCTTCTCTAAAAATCCAAAACGTGAATCAATCTTTACAAGAGCTTCAAGCTCATTCCAAAATGGCAACATGCCGCTTGTCTAAAATCTAGACTAAGTCCTATTACATGCCTCTGAGGGCAATTTCTGGGATCTTCGTAGCACTTGGTCACGCGGGTGGCCTCTGAAATGCTTGCTACGCTGCAAATTGCTTGGGTCTTTAGCTCTCATAGTACCTGTAACAATTAATTAAAGCGCACCACCATGTCACCCATTAATTGGTAGTGCTTTGCATGCAAAAATAATAAATTGTGGACTAATTCTAGTCACAATGGGCGTCCCCACTGAACACATGTGCACACGTAACAAATATATAAATATATTTATTCTCTAGTTGACCGGAGTCAACACTCTTGATCATAATTAAGCAGCTTTGACCAAGGGTCGAGGTGCTTTAATTATAGTCAAGTCTCTCTGACCGAAGTTGGCACATCTTGGTTAACCGCAGTTAACCTTCTTGGTATAAACCAAGTCTTTTTGACCGAAATCAGGCTTACTTGACCGAAGTCAAGTATCTTTGATTGTTATCAATTCTTTGACCAATAGAAGAACTCTTTTGACCATAATTAACCTAGATGGAAAATTCTTTAATTATGATCAAATAAAAGGTCAACTGTACTTTAAATTAGGATATTTACATTGTGGTGATAGAGTCAAATGTCCCAGTGCTCTCTCACGTGTAAGGTGGGTTCTCATCTCTCTGCACTCATCATCAAACCATGGATTTTGGGGCATCTTCCCATCTAGAATACGTGCAAAGCATTTCGTGGGAAAGGATCTGGCGGCATCATATTGTATCACCGATGTGAGTGTCTGATGCATGTGCCAGGTCCATCCCATCACCAAGTAGTACTGGAAGCTCAGAAGCCAGGTGGCTCACATAGATTGGGTCAAGAGCACGGTCAAAATGAATTTGGACACGAGCGGGTGGTGGAGGGGCCCTCCTCATGGCTGGTGCAGCGATTGATATGCATAAAGTGAGATATGAGCGGTCAGCTCCAAGTGGAGGAGGTGGCACCATAAAATCACGTATCCGTGGGGCCAATGGTAGTGGGCCGAGCAGGTAGTCTATCGTACTACTCTCCCTTCCATGTGGGAAACAAGTGAGGCCACCAAATGATGGCCATTTGCGAAGACCAGCTCGAGTAAATGTTTCCCATATGTTGTCACTGGTGCATCTGCATCTGCCGACTGCCTCACGATCCCCAGCTCTGCTACATCCATCTCCGGTACTATGAGGGGATCCTCATCGAAATCTAATAGGCCCACCTGTTTGTTCCCAGTTCGTGCATTGAAGTCACCAAGGAGGAGAGTGTCCCCATGTCTTGAGAACTCCGTCCCCATGTCTTGAGAACTCCGTGATATCATCATGAACTATGAGGGGATCCTCATCGAAATCTAATAGGCCCACCTATTCGTGCATTGAAGTCACCAAGGAGGAGAGTGTCCCCATGTCTTGAGAACTCCGTGATATCATCATGAATAGTCTCATATGGGCTGTGCCCATTAGTGGTGACCTCTCATGCATAGGATGATGTATCTGGGGGGAAAATAGCATACTGCAATGAAGGTCGGCTGTGTGTCTGGTAACTGGATGCGGATCCACATGTGTCGTGCTTGCTCCTTTTTGTACCATAGAGAGGAGTGGCCTCTGATGTGATGTGAAAAGGACAGCCACACATCCGGATCCTCGTACTCCACTATCCCTCCTCAATTCCCTCGTGTGGGCAGACTCCCATGTGTATCCTGTCACTGTGGGTAGCCCTCTCTCTGGGCTCTCATGTGTTTCGGTATAGAAGATCACATCTCTGTTATGGTATGTCTCCAAGAATCCCCTTGGGTCAGCCGGACCATAGGGTGCCATTACAATTCCACACTGCCATCCTCAATTTGTTTTGCATACTCGCCACATTGTTCAGACACCGTCATGTGCTGTCCCCTTCTCCTCCTGGTGCATCTCGTGCTTCTTTTTCTACCCTCTCTCGAATGATCACCCTACCATCTCTGTAAACTGCCCATTTCCCCTCTTGCCTTGTAGCCATCACCCGTACCATTCCTTCCCTTCTGTGCTCCTGCTGTAGGAGTGTGAGATCTTTATCTAGAAAGATGCTGGTCCCCTTCAGTGCTGCCCGTGTACTCATAAGGGTGGATCTATTTGTGGCTGTTTGCAGCTTTACCACCAAAGGCCTCGTTGGTGCATCTGTTTTACCCACTCTCTAGGCTGATTCACAAGGTGAGGTTTATTCCCATTTTGTCGAAGAGGATTTTGGTGTCTGCCATGGGGCTATCACCTATTGTTAGGCCTCTGACCAGCACATTTAAACTCTTGCTGTCCCGTCGTTTTTCTTCCTCAATTGTTTCAAAAATGATCTCCCTTTTCTTTGGTGTTGTGTCTTTCTTTAGTACATCTTCCATGCAAGCATATCTGCTTTCCCCTTCGTGATTCGTTGTGTGAACTCGGCATGTTTCCCTTGTACCATTGTTTGCAAAGCTGCCATTTCCTTTTTGAGTTGTTCATTCTCTGATTTCAGCATCTCAATGGTCTTGCATCCTTCCTCTGATGTCCCCTTTGCATTTGTGAGTTGCTGCAATTGTTCTTTAATGGTGTTCAGCTCCTCGTTAAGAGGTGGCTGAAACTCCCCTTCTTCCCAATGTGCACTTGCCTTCAATTTGTCATTCTCATTTTGGAGGGCAGCAACATGGGTTCCCAGTGTCTCAATTTTTGAGATCAAATTTTAGACACAGAGAGAGAGAGAGAGAAGAAGAAGAAGAAGAAGAATGTATTACCGTCCTCTGGGGGCCGAGAGAGAGAGAGAGAGAGAGATTTTATTAAAGTCTTCGAAAGACCGATGGGTCTGTGAGACTGTGAAAGATCTTGATGCAAATAAGCTGTGTGGGTGGAGCTACTAAACGAGCATCCACTGTAATGCAGAATGCAAATGATAAGTGCTGAGTGCTACATAGTCATGTCGGAATGAGAGAGAGAGAGAGATTAATGGAGCAGCATAGATAGGCTGTTTTGGTTACCTTTTGAAGATCGAACACTGGAATATTTTCAGTAGTTGTGATCATGGTGGAATTATTTTTTGACCATTGCAATATACATACAAGCCATTTGAGGAACTTCGAAGCTCTGAATTGACCTATAAGATATGGATTGCGGGCTATTTGGTTTTTATTGTTAGGTGTACATGCTTTACCTTGGAGATGTTTGCTATCATAAAACTTACAGGCTTTGGATCTTCTAAATAATAGTGCTGCACAACTTTTTAAGATAAGAGAGTGAGTAATGTTTTGCTGTACTGATGGTTGTGCTGCTCTCATCTTGATGTGGCATTTTTTTCAATGGAGTTGTGAAAATATCTTGAGGCACTCAGGTTGTTGCATGAAATACAAATCTGATTCCAAATCAAATAATTTTTGCAATGTGCATGTAATTTTTACCTCGTTTTCTGTTCCCTTCTTTGTAGGTTACTTATGCAGGTGCAATCTTGGAGGTTTGTATGAGGAAACTTGTTTTTTATCCAAATGTACAGTCATTTGTTGAGGATGAATTGCTCCAGTATCCTACTCTAAAAGTTCAATACATCTACGGTTCACCCCCAAAGCTCATTATGCTGGATGAAGATGGGAATAATAAAGAGACTATCAGGTGTGCTAAGTTAAATGTTTTTGTCAATTTTAGCTTAATAAAGGCCTTAATAAAAGTCTCATTTTCTCAACATATTGGATGGGAGGACTTTAAATATGGCCCACTTTTCAACATGCTGGATGGGAGGACTTTATAGAAGCCAATAAAACTTTCAAGTGATTCAAAATTAAGCATCACTTACAGACTTGCATGAATGCTGATCAAATTGTACTCGACGAGCTCTTCTCCCCCCCCACCCCCAAGCCCTCCCCCCCAGCCCCTAGCCTCTACACCAGCAGGGTCACCGAATCTCTGTCGTGGGACCGGAAAAGGTGGCGCAAGACCCCGGATTTCTGTTGGGAGGGCAGTCCAGGCGTTTGGTGTGTTCATGTGCAGCTACCGGGAGTTTGGTGTGTTCATGTGCAGCTACCGGGAGATCGTCCCTAGGCTACGTTGAGGACTTGCGCTGCTTTCTATGCTCCATATGCGCATCAGATGTAGGACGAGAGACGCAAGTGATAATGTGCTGCTATCAGGAGCTCATCTGATCGGAATCGTCTTTAGGCTACGCCTAGGGCTTGTGCTGGTATCTCTGCTCCATACTCAAGCAACTGCATCAGACGGAGGACAAGTGACGTGATCGTTTGGGATTTGCATCGCTGCAGGGAACATATAGGCTCCGCTCTTTAAACACGAATCTATTACGAGCTCAGCAGACCTCTGCATGGCTTCTACAGAACCCCTTCGATGCAAGCGGGACTAGATCGTAGATTGTCAGAGACATCGCACTCCTGTGCAGTCAGGATAATAAGAGGTAACGGGACCTGCTCCCGGAAAAGCAACAGTGTTACCCAGACTGTTATATATCTCTCTAGATTCCAGGTCATCCCTAGACCTGCAAGGGTAGGCTTTTTTCGCTCCTGCGAGCTTCCCCTCCCCCCCTCGCCGTTAGCCCCTACCTCCCCCCTCGCTCCCCCCCCCTCGCCGCGACCACCTCCACCCCTCCCGTCCACCCTCGACCCCCGTCCCCTCTCCTCCCCCCCCGCCGGCACCCCGCTACCCCTCGCCTCACCTCCGCTCCAGCCGCCCCTCGCTCCATCCCGCCCCCTCGCTCCATCCCGCCCCCTTACCTCCGCTCCATCCCGCCCCCTCGCTCCAACCCGCCCCTCGCCCCCGCTCCAACCCCCCCCTCGCCGCCGCTCCAACCGCCCCCTCCGCTCCATCCCGCCTCGCCTCGCCTCGCCCCCCCCCCCCCCCCTTCTCTCCAGCCCGCCTCGCCCTCGCCCCGCCTCCGCTCCATTCCGCCCCTCGCTGCTCCCTCGCCATCCACCCCGCTCCAACCCGCCCCCTCGCTGCTCCTTCACCCCCTCGCTTCACCCGCCCCGCCTCATTCCGCTCCCCCCGCCCCCCCGCTTCACCCCTCCACCCCCGCCATTCCAACTGCACCCCCCCCCCGCCCTCCCGCCCCTTCCGTACTCCCCGCATCCCGCAGCCTTCGCCCCGCCCTCCGCTTCGACCCCTCTGACCCTTCATTTCGCCTCGCCCGCCTCACCCCCAGGCTCCACCGCCGCTTCATCCCCTTCTTGGGTGGCAGACTGTTTTTCTTCCATCGGAAGCTTGCAGTTAGTCTTGGCGGTATGGCGGCCCCCAGCCCGGATCCGGAGGCCCAGTCGGACCCTCCCTCTCCAGATGCCTACCGCGTTATCCTGACAGAGCAACAATCATCCCGTGTTCAGGAGGTAGCCAGTGACTTTGCTCGTACCTCTGTTTACGGTAGAGTCATTGGACACTCCCCCTCCAGGTCTACCATCAGGGACTGGCTCCAGTCCACTCTCTTGTTAGAGGATGGCCATATTGAGGAGGTGGCCCTTATGGGAAGGGGCATCTTCTGGCTCAAACTCTCCAGTGAGAAAGCTGCGAGCAATCTGATTGCCGGTTCCCCCACATCGGTGGATGGGAAGATCATCATGATAGTCCCGTGGTCCCGTGGTTTCAGCGCAGCGGATTTCGATACTCGGTTCCGTATACCTCGCCACCCAGTGACACTAGTTTTTCCAGGGCTTGCTACTGAGCTGCGGCCGATTGTCAGGGACTTGGGCTCCCATTTTGGCTGGGTTATGCACGACACCTTTGCCGACGCGGTGACCACGGCAGGAGCTCCCCGAGTCCGTGTGGCTGTGGCGGATCCTGCGACTCTCCCTGCAGTGATCGAGATCGTGACAGGTGCCGGCAGTATCACCCAGAGCATGATAGTCACCGGACAGCCAGGTCAGTGCCTGCGGTGCCATGGCTTTGGGCACTTGGCGGCTGCTTGTCCACGCTTTGCCAGCTCGTCTCGACCCTCCCCGCCCCCGCCCCCTCCGCCCCCACCTCCCCCCCCCGGACAGCCACGTCAGGAGGAGCCGAGGCAGTCGGAGCCTGGGCCAGAGGTAGTGGGCGGTTGGACCGAGGTTCGAAGGAAAAGAGGAAAGAATAAGAAGATTTCGGTTAAAGGCAAGGAGGCAGAGGTCACCATTCCTGCAGCAGCACTCCAGAGACCTGACAGGCAGATGCCCCAGGGACCTGGGAGAGCTTCTTCTTCGACGGCAGCCCGCCCTCCACAGCCTCAGATCCTCCTCTCTCCCACCCCCCCGCCTTCTCCCCAGTTTCCCCCCCCTTCGCCCGCCCCGCAGTTTCAGCCCCCGCCTCCTTTTCCTCAGTCCCCTCCCCCTCCCCCTCCCCCTCAGCCCCAGTTCCAGATGCATCCCCATCCCCCTCCCCCCCCTGCTCCCCTCGCTCCTCCTACAGAGTTAGCTGCACCGTCGCCTTCCCAGCCGAGTGCAGCCTCCGCTCCACCTCCTCCACCTTCTCCACCAGTCGCCTCCGTGGAGCCCGAGTCGCCTATCCCGCAGCCTCCTCCCCCTCCCTCCCCGCTTGCAGGACACCCGGAGTCTGTACCACCAGTGGAGCAGGTTTCCCTTCCCGCTAGCCCCTCAGTGGCAGACTCAGCTGGGTCTCAGCTCCAGGAGAGAGAGCTCCCTCGAGACTTTTACAGATCTGGCCCCTGGGACTACCTGGATGTGGCCGACCTTGGGACCTTCCCGGCTTGTCTCGACATTAGTATCTTCATGCTCCGCAAAGGGGCGGATGGGAGGATTGCTGCCTTGGCTCCCAGGGATGGCCCTAGCTTCGCCTTCACGTTCCTCAGCGATGGCACCGAGACCTGGACAGACGACTCGGTGTGGGAGGCTCTCAGAGAGCAGACACACGCCCAGATTTGCTCCTGGATAGGCCCGTCCGGTGGGCAACTCCTCGAGACTCAGTGGTCCGAGGGCGATGTGCGCTTGCGGTGGCGTTGCGCTGCCAAACGTTTCCGATTGATCGTGATCCTCAGACCCCCCTGGCATGGCCTCTTCCCCAGGATGTCAGAGCTTGGTCCCAACAGAAACTCCGAACCTTCTACGGGATGACCACTTCAGAGATCTCGAGCTGGCTCGAGAAAGCATTTGCTCATGGCACTAGAGGCCTCTCGCCATTGCTGAAGGTGTTGAAGAACGGGCAGGACGACCCCGTCTCCCCCTCCAAACCTTCTCACAAGCGGCAGCGCCTCCACTCCGATATGTCTGATTCTTCTTCGACTTCTTCTTCGACTTCTTCTGCGAGCAGACAGCTGTTCGCAGCCCCCCATCCCTCTCCATGAGCCTACACCTCGTATCCTGGAATGTGAACGGGTTTCACTCTTCGAGCACCCGTGGTCCCAGGAAGCTCATTTTGCGTCAGGAACTTCAGCCTGCAGTGATTGGTCGATTGGATGTACTGCTGCTCCAGGAGCACAAGCTTTCTGCGGCTCATGCCCGTAGCTGCGGGAAGGTTCTCCCTGGACGCTCCTACACTTATTGGGAGCCTTCGATCGGCGCACAGGGGAGGAGCGGGGGGGTCTGTACCTCCGTCTGCGAGCAGTTAGCTCAGTCAGTTTTTGGTCACGGCACGTTGATCCCAGGCCGAGCCCTTTGGGTAGGCCTGAATTTGGAGGGATCCAAGATAGGAATCCTCAACATTTATGCTCCCACAGACCTCCGATGCAGAGCCACCTTCTGGAGGACACTTACAGGGATTCTTCCAGACATGGATTCCTGGATTGTTGGAGGAGACTTCAACAACCTGGAGACCTTGGAGGACCAGCAGGGTAGAGATCCGGAGTTCACAGGTATGGCTCAGGCAGAGCAGTCAGCTTGGGACTCTTTCATCTTCGCGACAGGAGGGAGGGACAGTTGGAGAGACCCGTCCTTCCGGCGTTGGCACGGGAGCCTGGACTTCTCTTGGGGCTTCCGCAGGGAAGGAGGCAGACTCCTGGAGCGGCTTGATAGGTTTTATGTCAGTGATTGGGCCATCAGCAGAGGTGGCCAGGCGGGCATTGTTCCAGGGACGACACTCTATGACCATGCGCCTGTGCTCCTTTCATTAGATTCGGCAGCCCAGACTCTCCCCCCCCCGATCATGCAGGATTCCCGATTCCATCTTCTCGAGGGTGGACGTCCGTAGCAGCATTTGCAGTCTTTGGGACAGAGACTGGGGGGAGGGCGTGGATCTGGTAGACTCGGTCGCGCAGGCTCTGCAGGAGTCCAGCCAGATCTGCCAGCTCGCAGCCCTACAGGTTCGACAGGATTGGTGGGGCAGAGAGAGAGCTCTTCGGAGGGACCTCGCCTCCATTCAGCGACTTCAGCAGTCTTCCCCGGGCTCGGAGGAGCTTCGGATCCAGGCCCTTCGAGCCAGAGCCCTCTTGGAGGAGACCCTCCAGCGTCGCTCCGAGTTCTCCTATCACGCCTCTCTCTCCTTCTGGGCCCGGAAGGGTGACCGGATGTGCAGGGAGTTCTTCAGGACACACGGTCAGAGAGCTGCAGGTGATCAGCTACGGAGTCTCAGGACAGCGGATGGTCACATTGTTACGGACCCGGGGGAGGTCCTGGGGTTGGCCACTGACTTCTACAGGACCCTCTTCCAGTAGGAGCCACTTGCCCCTCGTGCTAGTCGTGACCGTGAGGAGGTGTGGAGGCACATTCCATCCCTGGTCCAGCCTAGCATGCAGGCGACGTTGTTGGCGCCGTTCACCTCGGATGAGATGTTGGAGGCCTTGATGGCTATTGATGGGCAGAAATGCCCAGGTGAGGATGGGCTATCTTCACCTCCTTCTGGGACCAGATCCATCAGCCCCTCCTTGCAGCTCTGCAGGGGATTTTCAGCAGCGGTCAGATGCCAGAGAGCCTTTCCTCGGGACTGATTTGCCTCATCCCGAAGGGAGGAGATAGACAGGAGATCCGCCAGTGGCGTCCGATCACTCTCCTTACCACTGCCTACAAAATCCTCGCCAAGATGATCAGTGCCAGAGTTCGACCTCTACTTCCAGACCTCGTCCATGACACTCAGACAGGCTTTGTCCAGGATCGCAGTATCCTGGATAATGTCTTCACCTTTTCAGAGGCGGCGGAGTGGGCTCAGTACTTCACCTTTTCAGAGGCGGCGGAGTGGGCTCAGTACAGCGGTTCACACCTTGCCATTTTACTTCTCGACTTCGAGAAGGCCTACGATCGCGTGGATTGGTCCTTTTTGGAGGGGACTCTGGAGCGGCTAGGTTTCCCGGCAGGCTGGATTCAGGGTATCTCAGCTTTGTACAGGACAGCGTCTAGCAGAGTCATCATTGGAGGCAGGATGGGTGAGCGTTTCAGCTTGGAGAGATCAGTACGTCAGGGCTGTCCCCTGGCTCCTTATCTGTTTCTCTTCTTCGCCGAGGCCATGACTTACTACCTTCGGGCGAGGTCCACAGGGCTCAGGGGTGTTCGCCTTCCACTCCGGGAGGACACGGAGCTTCTGGACTCAGAGTACGCAGATGATACAGCCCTTTATGTCCAGGACGATGAGAGGATGCTAGAGAGGGTGCGGATGGCCCTGGAGGTTTTCTGCTCGGCCGCTGGTGCGAAAATCAACTGGAACAAATCAGTTGGTTTTCTCACAGACCCGGGGGCGTGTTCTCAGTGGGGGCGATTTCTGGGCTTCAGATGGATTCCACGTGGACAGACAGCTAGATACCTTGGCTTCCAGGTTGGCCTAGACATTACGCCAGCTCAGCAGTTTCTCCCGGTGCTAGATTCCATCCGACGGAAGCTGGCTTTCTGGAGCACTGCTAAGCTGTCCCTTGCAGGTCGTGCTTTAGTAGTTAACCAGGTCCTTCTAGCCACGGCTTGGTATGTGGCTTCCTGTTGGTGCTTCTCGAGATCCAGCGTGGCACAGCTCAGGAGGTTGGTTCGGAACTTTCTTTGGTCTGGGGAGGATGGGCATAGAGATACCAGAGCCAGGGTTGCTTGGCAGACAGTCATTCTTCCGTAGGCTGAGGGTGGTCTGGGGGTCATTGATCCAGAGCTTCAGAGTCAGGCCTTGTTAGGCAAGCTTATCATCCGCGGTTTGACCCCAGGGGGGCAGACGTGGAAGATGTTACTTCAGCAGGGAGTCGGCTCTTGTGTCCCGCGCCGAGGTGGAGAGTGGCTACCGTCCTTCAGGTGGATCTTCACTTCCGCCCCGCTCACTCAGCCCCGCTCCCCACTCGTTCGTAGCCTCCTCATGGTTTGGAGGCGGCTCCGTCTCAGTCTCATTCAGTCCCAGCCCAGCTGTCAGGAGGAGATCGATCGCCAGCCGCTCGTCCGGAATGGGCAGGTCAGAGACGCCGAGGGCCTTCAGTTGGGGGAGAGATCACATATCAGGTGGGACCGCTGGATGAGGGGGCCAGCCCGGTCCCTTCGAGTTTGGAGGGATACGTACAGACACCTGGAGATGGCCGATCTTGCAGACGCAGCTGGAGGTGCACGCGGAGTCCAGGCGAGACGCACGGAGATCGACGGTGCGATCCCAGCCGCTTGGTTGGCTCCACCTGAGCCTCAGGTCCTCATGCCTGGAGACACCCACTGGCTGGGACAGTTCACCCCCCGTGGCATCCCACTGGTGGTCGCAGGACGTTTGGATGACTCCTCTATCGCCTTCTTCGCGGTTTCAGGGGATGGACGACTCAGGAGAGAGGATGCGCTCATCGACCCCCTACTCCCGTGGCAGAGGGTTAGGGTCGTAGGCCTTCTGGGGAAGGTCTGGCATACCGACCCTAGTATCGAGCAGGACCAGTTGCAGCTTTGGCGTCTTTGGCTCTGGGAGGGGCGGGCCTTGTCAGAGCTTGAGTGGGACCCAGGAGAGTGGTGGTGGCCAGAGATTGTGACAGGACAGGGGCCGACTTCCTTCTTCGCTTACAGCACGACTCTGGGCAGGCGAGTTCTCGGGAGGATGCAGAGCCGCCCCCCCACCCAGCGTCCTAGCTGGTACGCACAGGGTATTTCCAGGTTCTTTTTGCAGGCATTCTGGAAGGCCTTGTGGGAGAGCTGGCGGCCGCGGAAGATCTCATACTTCCTGTGGCTTCTTACCCACAAAGGTCTTCCAGTGGGGAGCTGGTTGAGGCAGATAGGCCAGGACGGTTGCTGTCAGATTTGCCATGCGGATGAGGAGTCACCAAAACACTGCCTGTGGAGCTGCACGCGCGCCCAGGAAGTGTGGAGGTGGACTTTCGGGCTTCTTACTCGTGCAGCACCAGAGCTAGGAGTGATCACTTGGGGCGCGTTCTGTTGGTGCAGCACCGCACCTGGTCTTCATCACTTGTTCGAGGCATGCCAGCAGGACCCCACTTTCCTTATCACACAGGGGACGTGGGGGCCGCTCGAGGGTATCCCACAGCACCTAGCAGAGGCTGATACAGGAGTTCGGGAGAGGCAGCCAGTCTGGGAGATTATCAGCAGCATTACAGGATGGCACATCTGGACCTCGCGCTGCGCGCAGATCCTCGGTGGCACCTCCTTATCGACTGCCCAGATCATGGCGGAGATTTGGAGTGAGATTATTCATACCCTCAGAGGCCAGTGGGACCAGATTCAGGGAGACTCCCGGGCTGGTCAGGAGAAGCGGAGACGCTTCCTCCAGGCTTGGGACACACAGAGCCTCTTCTTCGAGCAGACTACGCAGGGCCTTCGGTGGCACTACTCACCACCCCGATGGCTGTTCATTCACACTCAGCATATCCCTCCGTGAGAGTATGATTTATTATGCTACCTTTTGGGCTGCGTCCGGTTTGTGAACGCAGCCCGTCAGCTATAAGCTGACCTCTTGTATCTTGTTCTCGAAGTAATATAATTAGCACTGTTTTTTCGGCAAAAAGACCTGCAAGGACTTGCAGAAACAAGATATTTGAAAGAATTCTGAATCGAATCAGAAAACCAGAGTAAAGGTCAGGTCAAGGAATGTATGAGATGACCTGAAATCGGAGCAGGTTGCATTGAGTTAGTACAAATAAATAAACTTGACAAATACAGATTTTCAGATGCAAATGCAGCTCCGTTGAATGTGAGGTAATGTGCCTAAAAACAAACAAGAATTTGGGGGAAATTCAGTGACATTCTGAGCTGAAGAAAAGAGGCAGAAAGAGATGATGCTTACCCCCAGGAGATTGATATTTACCCTGGAAAAAATGTGTGGCAGTAATATGACACCCTATGCCAAGTTCTACAAGGCAACAAGAAGGCAAGTGTATGAGGCTATGATGCAAATGCAGAATGAAAACACAGCACTAATGCAAGAAGTGCACATGAGATACATCAGAAAATTATGGCAATGGAAACAAAATAGAGATAGGATATGCCAAAATCAATAGCATGGAGCAGAAATTAGAACAGCGTATGCTTGGACAGATGGTGCTGAAGGAGAAAGGACAAATGCAAATTCCACCAGAGTCACCAAAACAGGACATCATCAACACTATTGATGGTTTAGTCAAGAACAAATTGGATGAAATAGCCTTTGCAATGAAAGAGCAGCAAGAACAGAAGGAAAAATCTCTCAATATTCGTATTGTGTGGGTAGAGGAGAATGAGGAGGAGGACATAGAGAAAGTTCTCACCCACGTTTTCCAAAAAACAATGCACATATCTTCTACTAAATGGCAAGAAGCCTTCAGAGTGGGCTGGAAAGGAGAAAAGCCAAGACAAATAGTTGTGGAGTTCCAAGACGATGAATTCCGCCTCAAAGTGCTTAACCAGAAGCATCACTTGAAGGGACATTCCATCTGGATTAATGAGGACCTTACGCGGAGTCAATATGCCCAAAAGTTCAAGGAGTTGGAAAATATCAAAAGGAAGGTAAACATGCATACATGAAAGAGGGAAAGGCTGTAATTACAGGAAAAAAAAGGGGGGGGGGGGGGGAACAAGCATAGGGACTCGAGACCCTCAGGATCAAACTGTGGAACTTAGGAGGTTGGATTGTGGACAAATGCAACGGTAATCTGATCGTGTAATTCACAGCAAGACCTCCTTTAAACCTTTAGCGAGGAATTAGCGTTGTTTACCATAGAGAGAGAAAGGAGATGAGGGTAGAGAGAGAGTAGAGTCGACAACCGATTGGGTCCTTGTACCCACTGAGGGCCCCCTCCCCCAATCAGGGGAGAATTGGCTTTATACTTGGAGAACTGAGAAATACAAAGAACACTCTTGGAGAGAGCACGGAATGCACTTCTGAAGAGCTCACTGTGCACACGTATAGCAAACCCAAAGACCTGAGAGGCAACGCTGACCAATACCGAGATCTTGATGCTGTCCACACTGACAATGTAGGACGCTCCTGCAAGGCAAGGGAGAGGCTTGTGCTGTCCATCGGAATGCAGGGTTATTGCGTGAGTGAGAGAGTGAAAACTAGGAGTGATAGATCCTATGAGAGAACTGAGAGATGACTGAAATATAGAGCTGAGAGTGAGCTGTGTAAACTGTAAAAGAGAGCTGAGAAAGCTGAGGAAACAGTGTCCAAACCTCTCTCCGTTTGCTGGTCCAAACCTCCGACTGTTGTGCTGCGTGGTCACCTTCAGATCAGGCTGAACTGATGGCCAAGGGACTGAGGCTAGAGCAGGGCCAAATCCGAGGATCTCAGGGGCTGCATAGGAGGCTGAAGTGTAGCTGTAGGAGAGCTGAAGGCAGGAGCAAACTGAATGCTTCAAAAGGGCAGCAAAGGGCCCTTTTATAGGGCTGGAACTGAGCCAACCCAGTCTGTAAACAGCCGATTGGGTCGGTCTGTTTTACAGACTGGTTGGCCTACAACCAGCCTATAAAAGCCCTCCTTGGCTCATTTGCCAGGGGAGTTTTTGGGCAGCCTTTGCAGGGTGCCTTCCCTGCTTACCTGTCCAGCCTTTGGGGGCCCTAAAGGGCTCCTAACCTAGGCTATAAGACCTAACCTATAAGATGGAAACACTTAACCTACTGTTCTCGAGTGGGTACTAGTGAACAAGAACTAACTGGCTTGACCTAAGGCTGAGAGATTGACCTACGTAGCTTGTGCCTGACTGTCCGTGGACAAGGGGTCACAACATACGACAAAATCTCCTATCTGGGAACTATAACGCACTTGTCGATGTAGCCAATGTGTCACTTTGCACCCAGGTGCAGGGGTGCATGTGACATTCCCTCCGTCTTCCTCGATCACGGAACTTGGTGTAAAACTCACGAATCCCGCGTCCTGGCCCATGCTTGAATTTATGAAGAAGGATCTATTCTGGTTGCAAAACTTCGGCTTCATCAATAACTTCTCGTTGGAAATCTCTTTAAGAGGAGGTCCAAAATATGGCTGCAACCAAGCTACATGGAACACGTTGTGCATAGTCCAACTGTCTGGTAGGCGTAGCTTCATTGAGACATCGTTGATCTTTTGAATAATAGGGAATGGTCCGAAGCTCCTGAAGGACAGCTTAGGGCATCGCTTGCCCACCTGCTTCAATCTTTGCTTGATAATGTGTAAATACACCCATTGACCCTCTTTATATTGGACATCTCGTCTGGATTTGTTAGCCTGGTGCGTATAGGATGCTTGAGCTTTGGCGATGCGGCTTTTCACAGACTCCGTAATCTCAGCCATTGATTCGGTGGTTTTGTTGGCTTCAAGAGATGGAGACACCATTCGGAGTGAGGTAAATTGTCGTCCAAACGTCGCTTCATAAGGTGTGTGACCGATACTTGAAGAATAGGTATGGTTTAGAATGGCCTGTACAAGGGGAAAAAACCGCTCCCACTTTCCCTAAGCATCATGACAATATGATTTCAAAATATCAAATGCCATACCATTATACTTTTACGTCTTGCCGTTCGATTGCGGATGGAAAGCGTTGGACATCTGCAGCTTAGTAACAAAATTATCAAACAAGGCTCGTCAAAAGTTAGACGTAAACTTGGAGTCCCTATCGGATGTGATGGTCTTTGGTAATCCTCCAATGGGATACCAATACTTGATAAGCAAACGAGTTACATCTTCAGCACTGGCCGTTTGTTTGTATGGAATAAGCATACAATATTTACTAAAACGACAAACAATAGTAAGACATTGAGTATTATGCGTACCTGCGGATGTTGGAAGTGGTCCCACGAAATCCATACCTATGTCCTGAAAAGGACCGTCCGGGATTGGCAATGGCATAAGTAAGCTTGCAGCTTTCTTGTGGGAAGCCTTGACCTTTTGGCATATTTGACAATTCTACACATAGCCGTATACGTCCTTCCGCATCTTTGGCTAATAGAAATAGCGCTCTAACTTCTCCAAAGTCTTGTTGATACCTCTGTGGCTACCGGTAAGGTCGTTATGGGCATCATAAAGAAGCAACTTCCATTTGTCTTTGAGTACACATAATCTTTTCTTATAGAAAAGCCAACCGTCCTCTAATGAGTAATGGTTTGGAGCAAGCGTCGTGGCTAACTGGAACTGCGTGTCAAACTCTGCTGACTCCGCGTACTATGCCTTCATGCTATCAAGATCCTTGCCTTTGATTTCGAGTACAGTGGCCTGCTCAATGGTTTGGATGGAACCTTTCCGACTGAGAGCGTCTGCAATGGAGAACGTACTCGATTATTTTCCCAAACTGTTGGAATATCTGGCTCCACCACTGCTGCGCTCCATTGTGTACTAGGCATTGTTTGAAGCCACTTAAGGGCTTGGTGATCTGTCTTCACCGTGAAAGTCCATAGAAAAGCCAACCGTCCTCTAATGAGTAATGGTTTGGAGCAAGCGTTGTGGCTAACTGGAACTGCGTGTCAAACTCTGCTGACTCCGCGTACTATGCCTTCATGCTATCAAGATCCTTGCCTTTGATTTCGAGTACAGTGGCCTGCTCAATGGTTTGGATGGAACCTTTCCGATTGAGAGCATCTGCAATGGGGTTGTTTTTGTCGAGAACGTACTCGATTATTTCCCCAAACTGTTGGAATATCTGGCTCCACCACTGCTGCGCTCCATTGTGTACTAGGCATTGTTTGAAGCCACTTAAGGGCTTGGTGATCTGTCTTCACCGTGAAAGTCCATCCGAATGTTTTAATGCCTGGATGACACCGAGGAGCTCTCTATTATACACTGAATAGTTCTTTTCGGCATTGTTAAGCTTTCTCCTGTAGTATGCCACGGGCCTATCCTCTTGCTGTAAAACTGCCCCTATGGCGACATCGCTAGCGTCTGTGATTACCAGAAATGGATCATCCCAAGAGGCGATCTTCATAACTGGTGCTGTTGTGGCCAACCATTGCAAGTCGTGGAAGGCCTGCAAAGCTTTGCCTGTGACTTGAACTTTTTGTCTGCGTGTCTTTACCCCCTTGAGTAAATTTGTAAGAGGGGCTGCGTATGTTGAGAAACTCTCCATGTGCGAGCTATATGCTTGACACAAATCCATAAAGGATTGGATCTCTTGGGCTGTCGTGGAGACAGCCCAACTTGTGATAGCTTGGATCTTCTGAGGGTCCAATCGAATCCCTTGAGCACTAATGATGTAGCCCAAATATTGAATTTCCAGTAATCCGAATTCACTTTTCTTTGCATTGAGATATAGCTGGTTATCATGTAATAACTGTAGGGCACATCGCATATCCTTAATATGCTGCTTGGCTGTTGTGGAAAAGATAAGGATATCATCGAGAAAGATGAACAGGCACTTCCCAATATACTCTGCGAATACCCGGGAGATCATCTTGTTGAATGTTAGTGGTGCATTCTTCAGAGCAAAGGGCATGACGACGAACTCGTAATGAGCTCGCTCAGTTCGGAAAGTTGTCTTTGGGATATCAGCTTCAAAAATCCGGACTTGATGGTAGCCACTCTTGAGGTCAATCTTTGAAAGAAATCTTGCACCATTGAGTCTTTTCAAGATGTACTCGATGCGGGGCATAGGAAACTTGTTGCTCACCGTAAGCTTTGTTGAGTGCTCTGTAGTCGACACATAGTCGTGCGGCCTTATCCTTCTTTGCCACAAAGAGAATGGGTGCAACAAAAGGCAAAGAAGAAGGTCTAATAAACTCTGTGCGCAGTAATTGAGACAATTGCTGCTCTAACTCCCTCTCCATAGACTTTGAAAGTCAATAAGGGAACTTACTTGGAGGTGTCGAGTCCGGAAGTAGATCAATGCGATAGTCTTCTAATCGGTTGGGAGGTAGTTGGGGTGGCAGATCGTCCCGGAGCATGATATCTTTGAACTCTTGGATTAGATCCATCATTGCTTGTCCCATCGGAGGAGCGGCTTGAATTGCAGTGATTTGGCACTGGACATAGACAAGTGCACACATGGCACCCTTGCGGGCGGTGCGACCTGCTTGAATATCAGAGATTGATGAATCCTTGGTATGCTCCGATCACCGCATATCACGGCGGGCTCAGGTAAACCTTCCACAATTGTGAAGGTGTCCTGCCGCCAATCAGGCGTCGGAACATGCTCACGGAACCACTTGAGGCACCAAGGTGCACTCCATTGTCTTGGCAAGCTGAGGGGAGATGGCATCTTCTGAACTCCCGATATCGAATAGGACAATAAACTGATGCTGTTAGCTGTGCCGTATGCTCGAATGAGCGCCTTCTTTTGATCTAAGAACTCGCCCTCCTCCTTACCTTGAAAGACCACCGTGGGAACGGCGTTTAAAGCAGGGAAGACGACATTCATAGCTGAGGATGGAGGCGGGGTTGGAAGAGCCAATACATTGGCGACGGACGAAGTAGGTGCTTTCGTAGCCTTTTCGGCAAGCCACTTTGGACAATCCTTCTTGCCATGCCCAACGATGTGGTGGCAATGAAAGCAGCGATGTTCTTGGTGGTACGACTTTTGCTCGTCGGGTTGTAGATAGCCTCCTGTAATACCGCTTTAGCCTTCTCATTGGGAGTCATCTTTGGCTTGGACTCCTTTTGACCAGAAGCCTGGCCGTCTTTCTTTGGAAACTGGTTGTCCTTCTTCTGATCCTTACCCGCTGTGTTGTTTGACTGCTTCGGGGCTTTGGAATCTTTTGAACCTGCTTGGGCTTTCCCCGTTCAGCATCATCTCTTGATTCTGTGCGAGAGTCAACGCCCGCTCGTACTCCGACGGGTCGAAGTTCCAAATCGTAAAACGTATGTTTGTGTCCAATCCTTGAATGAATTGCTTCATCTTGGCGCTCTCCGTCACACCCAACTGTTGCGCCAACGTGATGACCTTGTTAGTGTATGTCAACACAGGCAAACCATTCTGGGAGAGACGAGTGAACTCATCCTCCAGGTTAAGCATATATTGGGGTGGGAGAGAATGGGCTTTGAGATCAGCCACAAACGTTGCCCAAACGAAATTCGTCTGAAACGTGTTTGGGTCAGTATGCTTACTAGCCCAATGCTGCCACCAAGTCACTGCCTCACCTGTAAGATGAGGGGCTGCAAGGTAGACTTTATCCTGCTTATCTTGAATCCGCGCTAACAGAAAATGAGCTACAAACTGATGAATAAATTACAAAATTGTTGAATGGTCACACTTACCATCATACTTAGCAAAATTTGGAGTGGACCGAATGAGTGGTGTTACCTTTGTCGATGGCGAAGTTGTGGCGGAGATGGCTGCTGCGCTCAAACTTGCCTGCATAGAGGCTAACATCTGTTTGTGTTGGAGAAGCATCGCCTCTCGGTCTAGCTTTTGTTGCCTCTCTGTTTGGGCGAGCTCTGCGCATGGCAATGCCTCCTTATTTTTGCGTTCCTCACGCATCAATAAGAGCAGTTTTTCAAAATTTGTGGTTCCTCTTTCTTCCAGCGGCTTTTCTGCTTCTTTTTCCTCCAGACGTTGTTTTGTTTGGTCTAGTTGTCTTTTGCTTTCTTCCAGCTGGGATGAATGTTCCTTGGGTTGTTGCAAGAGGATCCGATTCTGCTCTAGAAGGTTTGCCATCACTTCTTGAGCATTTGGCGAAAGCGTATCTTGTTGGTAGTCTTTCTCCTCTTCAAAGTCTTCGAGATTGAAATCCTTTCCTGACCCTTCCATGGCGCTTGATTGTGTGTCCTTTTTGGATCTCAACACAACCATACACTCGTGGTAGTCAAGCTGGATACAGATCGAAGCTCTGATACCAATGTAACATGCAACGGTAATTTGATCGTGTAATTCACAGCAAGACCTTCTTTAAACCTTTAGCGAGGAATTAGCGTTGTTTACCATAGAGAGAGAAAGGAGATGAGGGTAGAGAGAGTAGAGTCGACAACCGATTGGGTCCCTGTACCCACTGAGGGCCCCCTCCCCCAATCAAGGGAGAATTTGCTTTATACTTGAGAACTGAGAAATACAAAGAACACTCTTCAAGAGAGCACGGAACACACTTCTGAAGAGCTCACTGTGCACACGTATATAGACCCAAAGATCTGAGAGGCAACCTTGATGCTGTCCACACTGACGATGTAGGACACTCTTGCAAGGCAAGGGAGAGGCTTGTGCTGTCCACCGGAATGTAGGGTTACTGCGTGAGTGAGAGAGTGAAAACTAGGAGTGATAGATCCTATGAGAGAACTGAGAGATGACTGAAATATAGAGCTGAGAGTGAGCTGTGTAAACTGTAAAAGAGAGCTGAGAAAGCTGAGGAAACAGTGTCCAAACCTCTCTCCGTTTGCTGGTCCAAACTCCCGACTATTGTGCTGCGTGGTCACCTTCAGATCAGGCTGAACTGATGGCCAAGGGACTGAAGCTAGAGCAGGGCCAGATCTGAGGATCTCAGGGTCTGCACAGGAGGCTGAAGTGGAGCTGTAGGAGAGCTGAAGGCAGGAGCAAACTGAATGCTTCAAAAGGGCAGCAAGGGGCCCTTTTATAGGGCTGGAACTGAGCCAACCCAGTTTGTAAACAGCCGACTGGGTCTATCTGTTTTACAGACTGGTTGGCCTACAACCAGCCTATAAAATCTCTCCTTGGCTCATTTGCCAGCGGAGTTTTTGGGCAGCCTTTGCAGGCTGCCTTCCCTGCTTACCTGTCCAGCCTTTGGGGGCCCTAAAGGGCTCCTAACCTAGGCTATAAGACCTAACCTATAAGATGGAAACACTTAACCTACTGTTCTCGAGTGGGTACTAGTGAACAAGAACTGAATTACTGGCTTGACCTAAGGCTGAGAGACTGACCTACTGTTACGCTCAAGTCGAGGTAACATGACCTCGGAAGGGTCAGTTGGCATTTTCCTTTAAAGGATCAATGTTTGTATTATATTTGTTTGGACTTCATGTTAATGATAAAAAAGGAATAAAGGTCAAGGTCCTTGGTGAGGGTGACATGGCACTAGACTAGGTGGATCTAAGGCTAAGGGAATTTAATGCATTAAATGTGCCTAAGGGCAAATGTTTTAAAGATATCCCAAGAGAGGGGTAAATAATGCATTAAGGAAGGACCCTACATTTATGACATGTGGCATACTAGATTCATCTAGGGAGTCTTGGGGCTCGTTGGAAATTGGTAAGCATGAGCTTTTACGTAATTAGACGATCTGTGAGCTTACCACCATCGAGGTTGGTTGGGAGGATAGACTAGGTGCTTTCGCCCATGATTCGACGACAAGCAGTAAGAAACGAGATTGGGAGATAACATTTGGTATCAGAGCGCAGGTTGTATTGGGCGTGTGACGACGCGCGACCAGTGCTATCGGGTGGTCACAGGATTAACTGACGCATCGAAGGACTAGCTGGGCAATACTTTGGAAATGCTGTCACAGGAAGTAGACAGATGACGATACAGCCAAGCTGCTGGTTATCTGGGTAGCGTGGATGAACGGCGCAGCTGTTGGAATTTGACATTTGGTAGTTGGATGTCATCGCAGGTTCATACCTGGTATCATGCAAAGGAATTTGGGACCAGGACTCCGGGATATTGCAGGAGCGTACGATTCACGTAGGAATCTCGAAAGACAGGCGTGAAGCAGTTTTGGACACCCGTTGGTCTGCAGCTAGCTTAGGGCCAAGGAGTTTTGGCCCGTGATACTTATGTCGTCCACTGTTCGTTCCAACATCGAGAAGCCCACTTTAATCGTGGGGGAAAAAAAAAAGAGCTGGCAATAGACGAGATTTACAGAGGATTGTGAAGCTCCGACTGCGAATTACCATAGATCGTTGACATTGGGCCTACGTCGAAAAATTCGATTGACAGAGGACCACAGCGTTGCCTAGCTCAAGGCCCTGCGCGTGAACAGTCCCTTAGAAGCAGGAAGCGTGTGTTGTTCGCGTGGATATACCAGGGGGCTTTCGACTCTTTATTCCCTCTATTTTATTTGGTTAAATTTCTGAAGTTTTGAGGTGTGTGAGTTGGAATGGGAACAGATTTATGCCTTTGGATTTAAGGGCTTGAGAGTTCTTAGATTGCAGGAGTTTCCCTAGTATAGGGGAAAAAACGGATTTGACTACAGTGTGATATATGCTTTGTCAGCTGTAAAGTTGGAAGTTGGATTTTTGATTTGTAATTACAATTTCAAGCGGTGTTTTATTATTAACAAAAAAAAAAAACACCCATTGACCTGAATGGAAGTAGAAGAAGAAGCTTCCAGGATGGATCCCGTAGAGTCGGGAGTCCGGCCGAACCCGCAGGTGTCGCGCCCAACAGGCCATACATTGTTTGGCAGAATTGCAATGTTAGAGGATGACTTGTAATAGATTTTAGCGCAGCAGTTACAAACAAATGTGGGGCAGTCTGAACTCAGAAAAATGGTGCATAGTATGTCTGCCAGACCATCTCGTGAGGAGAAAGGTAAATCTTTGATGGAACCAGAGTCCAGTATTCGTACGGTCGAGCCCAGGAGGGCTAAGGTGCCTAATATTGCCAATTATAGGCCAGAAAAGTATTCTAGTCGGATGTGTGACCGTAGTTCTGATATCATTGACACCTGGTTACACAAATGGGACGAGGCATTCGCCATTTATGAAATCAGGAATGATATGAAGAAAATCCGCGAGGCCACCCATATGTTTAATGAGGCAGCGGATAGGTGGTGGATAAAACAGCAGAAAGATGGAGTAGCATCCACTACCTGGGAGGGGTTTAAAAAGGAATTTAGAAAACACTTCCTACCTCCCGACGAAGCGTCCCGAGCTCGGGATCAGTATCGAAACCTTCGTCAGAGAAATTTATCAGTGGCAGAATACACTGATAAATTTAGAGAAAGTGTAATGAAGGTTGATGAACCCCTACCTCAGTCAATCCAAGTAAAAGATTTTATCTTTGGATTGAATGATCGAATAAAGATGGAAGTTCGGACTAAGTACGCGAACACGCTAGATGAAGCAATTGCCATAGCCTTGAACTATGAAGATGCAAAAGGGAACATACCAAGTGGGTTTGTGTAGGTTGGGACTCAGTATGGGTACTCGAAGAAAACTGGTTTAAGAAGAAGTGGATTAGTAAAGGGAGTGCCTCATAGCCTAGTGGTCAAGCCAAGCAGGCGAAACCAGTTGAGACTCCTAAATCAAGTACCACCATTGGAATGAAAAGAAAAGTAACTCCAATGGCAGCCCGGGCTTGGTGGAAGTCCTCTTTGAACCCAGAGCAAAGGGAAAAAGCGAGGAGAGAAGGCTTATGTTTTGGTTGCCTTCAGTCTCATCAGTGGAAAGATTGTCCATGGAACAAAGATCTTCGGATGGCTGAGATGATGGTCTCAGAATGCGACGTGGAAATGGAGGGATGTCCCAGAGCAGAACAAATGAAGATTCAGCTAGCGGGATCTTCTCAAAGGTCAGTACCTTTTTTGTTATGTGTGTCTGTTGCTAAGTTAGTAACTAGTGCACCTGATAATATCCTGTCAAAGCCCGCAGCAACGGGATATACAGCCTTTAATGATACGGAGTTAATTAAGATGAAAGGGCAAGTAGCTAATCATCAGGTCATTGTGTTGTTTGACTCAGCGTCAACACACAATGTAATTAACTCCAAGCTCGTAAAGAGGCTGAAACTAAAGACTAGCCCGTCTGACTATGCATATACAGTCAGGATGACGGACGGAAGTTCAACTGAAGTATGGGACCTAGGGTTATCCAGTTGGAGCTTCGAATTCAGGACTATGCTGAGAAGCTTGATTTTGAAATGACCAAGCTTGCTCATGCAGACATAGCCCTGGGTAAGACTTGGCATTCTAGGAAGAATCTAGCCATAGATTGGAAAAAGCACATTTATCAATTCAAGATGAATGATGTGATGTATGTCTTACGAGGTGAGAGGGATATACCTCAAGGACCATTGGTTTCCGTGATGGAAATCCGAAAAGCTCAAGCAGAGTTTTTGTTTCTTTGTACAGCATCAGTAGAGCCGATTGATGATTCTTCGACTAGCACTGATGTTACTCCAAATGGAGAGATGGCCAAGCTGGCTGATCAAATAACATAGGAGTTCTCTGATTGTTTTAGGGATGAGCTACCTTATGGATTACCTCCAGAGCGGAATGTTCAGCATAAGATTGAACTAATCCCGGGGGCAGAATCTGTAAATAGACCTCCCTATAGGTTGAGTTTTACTAAAGAGGTGGAGGTGCGAAGACAACTGGAAGAATACCTCAAGTTGGGGCAGATTCAACCAAGTTTCTCACCTTTTGCTTCGCCAGTGATATTAAAGAAGAAGAAAGATGATACTTTTCGCCTCTGTATAGATTACATAGCATTGAATAATATCACTATTAAGCACAGGTATCCGATGGCTCGGATCGATGATTTGCTAGATGCATTACATGGGGCCGTAATTTTCAGTAAGATAGATCTTAAGTGTGGCTACCATCAAATCCGTATTAGAGCCGAGGATGTGCATAAAACCGCTTTTAGAAGCAGGTTTGGACATTATGAGTTTTTGATAATGCCCTTTGGACTTACCTATGCTTCAGCTACATTCGTCATGCTTATGAACGATTTACTATGTCCGTATATCGTAAAGTTTGTAGTACATTTTATTGACGATATTTTGGTATTCAGTAAAAGTATTACTGAGCATCATGAACACTTAAGAATAGTGTTCAGTACTTTGAGGAAAGCCAGTCTTTATGTAAATAAAAAGAAAACTATACTGTGTATGGTAAGACTTGAATATTTAGGATTCATAATTACTCCTGAGGGGGTAGAAATGGATCCAAAAAAAGTGGCTGCGATACTGACTTGGCCAATCCCTCAAAGTTTGACCGCTTTGCGATCATTCTTGGGATTTGTCCAATTTTATTGAAGGCATATCAAAGGATATTCTCAAATAGTATCGCCATTGACTGATCTGACCTCAGATAAAGTATCTTTTATATGGGGACAGAATCAACAGGAAAGTTTTAACACCATAAAACAAGCTGTGGTCTCAGGACCGGTGTTAAAAATAGTTGATCCCCGATGCAAGTGGCATTGTGGTAGGAGCAGTTCTCCTCCAAGAGGGAAGGCCAGTAGCCTTTAAAAGCAAGAAGCTTTCTCCCTCTTAACGAAATTGGCCATGCTTTGAATTAGAGTTTTATGTGGATGTTGATCATGATACTCTGAAACATTTTTGTAAACAGCCTGACTTGAGAGGCCGCCAAGCTAGGTGGGCAGAACTCATGCAGGAGTTTAATTTGACGATCCGGTACTGAAGAGGGAAGGATAATAAAGTTGCTGATGCGTTGTCACGCATTATGCATAACATGAGTTTCACGGTGTTAGAGAGTGCTCTAATGACCGAGATTAGAGAAACTGAAAAGGTGGACGAGTTCATCCAGAGCCTTTGGCCTAAGGCTCATGTGTTCAAACCCGGCTCGGTACCCAACATTTTTGTAAACAACCTGACTTGAGAGGCCGCCAAGCTAGGTGGGCAGAACTCATGCAGGAGTTTAATTTGACGATCCGGTACCGAAGAGGGAAGGATAATAAAGTTGCTGATGTGTTGTCACGCATTATGCATAACATGAGTTTCACCGTGTTAGAGAGTGCTCTAATGACCGAGATTAGAGAAACTCAAAAGGTGGACGAGTTCGTCCAGAGCTTTCGGCCTAAGGCTCATGTGTTCAAACCCGGGAAAAAGGATGACCTGGCATCCAAAAAAGGCCAAACTTATGCAAGATATGTCATAAGGAATGGTATGCTGAAAAGAAATGACAAGATAGTAGTACCTAATCAGAATGATCTTAGGCAGAGAGTCATTCAACAATGCCATGATAGCCCATGTGTGGGACATCTAGGAGTCAAGAAGACATGATCTCGTGAAGCGAGATTTCTTTTGGCCAAAGATGAAAAAGCATATTCATGAATATGTGACACGTTGTTTTTCGTGTCAGGTAAGTAAGGCAGAGCGGGTGAAGCCACCTGGACTTTTACAGCCCTTGGAGATACCACTAGGTAAGTGGGAGAGCATTTCCATGGACTTTATTCTAGGGCTGCCTACGACACAAGGTGGATATGATTCTATCCTTGTAATGGTTGATCGTCTTACCAAGATGGCTCACTTCATTCCAACTAGAGAGTCTGTTAGTGCCCCGCAAGTGGCGGATTTGTTTATTAGACATATATTTTGTTTGCATGGATTACCTAAATCCATAGTGTCAGACAGGGATGTCAAATATACCGGTCGTTTTTGGACTGTGGTATTTGAAACACTAAGGACTGAGTTGGGAATGAGTAGTGGGGATCATCCAGAAACGGATGGTCAGACAGAAAGAATCAACCAAATTTTAGAGGATATGCTTAGAGCATATGTGTCATTGAGGCAACATACATGGGACAAGTGGTTGCCATTGTTAGAGTTTGCCTACAATGATAGAAAACATTCCTCAAGGGTTCAGTCCGTTTGAGCTGAACTATGGTTATAGACCAGCAAATCCAACTATAGTTGGAATACCTCAGAAAGTGCCTAGTGTTGCGAACTTTATGGTTCAGATGCGGGAGATGCTAGCACTTGCGAGAGCTAACATCGGCCAAGCCATGGATAGAGCTAAGGTGTATGCGGATGAAAACCGATCCGCTAGAGAATTTAAGGAAGGAGAAAAAGTTTTTCTCAGAGTTTCTCCGCACTCTAAGTCTTTGACTGCAGGAGAGTGTGCTAAGTTATCACCTCGATATTGTGGGCCATGGCTAATTCTAAAAAGAATAGGCAAGGTAGCCTATAAATTAGAATTGCCACAGGGTTGTAAGGTGCACCCAGTGTTTCATGTTTCTCGTTTAAAGAAATTTTCGCATACAGGTGACTCACTAATCGAAGGTGTTGTTTTGTTTCAGGAGATAGAGGATAATGCAAGACGCAAATCAATAGGAATCCTGGACCGAGGAACAATGCAAGTGCGCAATCGAAAGATACCCACGGTGTTGGTTGCATGGCATGGTCTACCTCTATCAGAAGCTACCTGGGAATTCGTGTAGCAGTTACGGAGAGTGTTTCCAGACTTTATCATTGAGAACGTTGATGCTGAAGAGGGAAGGAATGTTACGCTCAAGTCGAGGTAACATGACCTCAGAAGGGTCAGTTGGCATTTTCCTTTAAAGGATCAATGTTTGTATTATATTTGTTTGGACTTCATGTAAATGATAAAAAAGGAATAAAGGTCAAGGTCCTTGGTGAGGGTGACATGGCACTAGACTAGGTGGATCTAAGGCTAAGGGACTTTAATGCATTAAATGTGCCTAGGGGCAAATGTTTTAAAGATATCCCAAGAGAGGGGTAAATAATGCATTAAGGAAGGATCCTACATTTATGACATGTGGCATACTAGATTCATCTAGGGAGTTTTGGGGCTCGTTGGGAATTGGTAAGCATGAGCTTTTACATAATTAGACGATTTGTGAGCTTACCACCATCGAGGTTGGCTGGGAGGATAGACTAGGTGCCTTCGCCCGTGATTCGACAACAAGCAGTAAGAAACGAGATTGGGAGATAACACCTACGTAGCTTGTGCTTGACTGTCCCTGGACAAGGGCTCACAAAGGGGTCATAGCGTACAACAAAATCTCCTATCTAGGAACAATAACGCACTTGTCGATGTAGCCAGTGTGTCACTTTGCACCCAAGTGCAGGGGTGTAGGCTTATGATTATGGCCCTAGAGGAAAGGTTCCTGTCAGATTGGCAGTTAAGCAGAATTGTACCAACCTATAAGGAGGGAGACAGTAAGATGGAAAAAACTATCAGACAATAATGGTGAGTAGCCCAATGGCTAAGTTATATGGCACTATACTCGAGCAGAAAATAAGCAAATGAGCGGAGGAACAAGGAGTGAGGGCGCCATCCCAGGCAAGGTTTCGTCCCAAGCACTCAACGGTTGATCACCTGGTTGTCAAAGTCAAGAAAGAGGCTATATACTTCTGTTTCATAGATTTCAAGGAGGCCTTCAACACAGTGCCACGTAAGAGGCTATGGGAAAGACTGGAAAGATCAAAGTTCCTCTAGAACCCAGAGAAGCCACATATAGACTCTATGAGAAGGTATTAGCTGAGTTAGCACAGCCACTAGTGGATGGGTCATGCTCCAAAGGGAAAGCTGTAATAGGAAGCGACAAGGGTTAAATAAGGCTGTCCCCTCTCACTGACACTCTTCAGCCTTTTTATTGATGGGTTGGAAGAGTGGATGAGAATACACAGCAAGGAAGGTGTTGAGTTTGCAGGGTATTCTCTATTAATACTTAAGTATTCTTTGCAAAGAACAAGGAGGGGCTGCAAGCACATTTGGAAGCACTGAGAGATTTCTGCAAACACTTGAGGATGCAAGTCAATATAGGTAAGACAAAAGTAATGGTTATTGGGACTCGCAGCAAACAAGTAGTGTTAGCACTTAGCCCTGGTATAGCCTTGTAGGCTAGTCTTAGGACTCAGTCAACCCTTAGATTGACTTCATTTGTCAACCATATGGTTGACTTAGGGGTCATATAGGCCACTCCTTTGTACTTCTCATTATCCATTTGCAAGTAGTCACGTTTGCTTCAGCTTGTTGTTTGCTCCCTTGCACTCCACGCCCATTGCATTGCTTCCCACACCTAATAGTGGTATCAAAGCATGTTGGTCTTGGAACCTGCTTCCCGCCTTTGCTTCCATGCAAGCTTTCCTCTTGCCCCCGTGATTGGTAAGCATACAAGCGCTGTCGTCCGTACAGCCTTGCAGGTCAATATAGGTAAGACAAAAGTAATGGTTATCGGGACTCGCAAGCAAACAAGTAGGTTAGCACTTAGCCCTGGTATGGCCTTGTAGGCTAGTCTTAGGACTCAGTCAACCCTCAGGTTAATTTCATTGGTCAACCATATGGTTGGGGGCCGAGGCCATATAGGCCACCCCTTTGTACTTCTCATTATTCATTTGCAAGTAGTCATGGCCTTGTAGGCTAGTCTTAGGACTCAGTCAACCCTTACGTTGATTTCATTGGTCAACCATATAGTTGACTTCGAGGCCATATAGGCCATCCCTTTGTACTTCTCATTATCCATTTGCAAGTAGTCACGTTTGCTTAAGCTTGTTGTTTGCTCCCTTGCACTTCACGCCCATTGCATTGCTTCCCGCACCCACCAGTGGTATCAAAGCATGTTGCTCTTGGAACCTGCTTCCCCCCTTTGCTTTCGTGCAAGCTTTCCTCTTGCCCCTGTGATTGCGAAGCGTACAAGTGCTATTGTCCGTACAACCTTGCAGGTCAATATAGGTAAGACAAAAGTAATGGTTATCAGGACTCGCAAGCAAACAAGTAGTGTTAGCACTTAGCCCTGGTATGGCCATTGGCCTTGTAGGCTAGTCTTAGGACTCAGTCAACCCTTAGGTTGATTTCGTTGGTCAATCGTATGGTTGACTTCGGGGCCATATAGGCCATCCCTTTGTACTTCTCGTTATCCATTTGCGAGTAGTCAGTCTTAGGACTCAGTCAACCCTTAGGTTGATTTCATTGGTCAACCATATATATGGTTGACCAATGAAATCAACCTAAGGGTTGACTGAGTCCTAAGACTTCGGGGCCATATAGGCCACCCCTTTGTACTTCTCATTATCGATTTGCAAGTAGTCATGTTCGCTTCAGCTTGTTGTTTGCTCCCTTGCATTCCACACCCATTGCATTGCTTCCCGCACCCAACAGCGTTATCATACAGTTAAAGGGCCATACAAGCGTCAAATCTACCATACAAGCGTCGAATTTGCCTTACAGTCATAAAAAAGTGACGTACAATCTACAAATTTTCCGTGCAATTGATCGTTCTAACTACAAATTGTCAATAGAATTGCAAAGTCGCTGCATTTGTCCCACATTTGGGCTTTTAGTTGACATTGGTTCAAGTTATATTTTCAGGAACAGTTGGAATTTAGGGCTTCAGTGTCACATTTGCAGGTTTTTTAGTGACTTTTGCTCCTTTGGTCACATTTTGGGGCTTTTGCAGTATTTGCCTTTTTTGGCTCGATTTTGCATTTAGAATTGCCAATTTACAGCAATTTTTGGGGATTTTTCTCAATTTGCCCTCTTTTGTTGCAAATCGCCCTTTACAAATTGGGGCTTTTTACATTGGGCTTCAATTTTGCAAAGGACAAGGTTTTTGGTAGATTTGTAGGAACTTTTCCACTCAGTGTGAGTGAGAATAGCATACATTTGCTACTTTTAGTAGTTTGAATTGGCAGATTTTGGGCATTTTTGAGTAGGTCCAATTTATGCAGACATTGCATGTAGGAGCATTGACATTGGCTTGAAATTGCAGCCCCATTGAGTCACATTTGCAAGTTGTAGCACAATTTGGGGTTTTTTCACATTTACCCTCTTTTTGGCATATTTTCCCTCTCAGAATTTGGGCTTTTGCCAGATTTGCTGTCAATTGCAATGACATTTGCTTGGTACAGTTGTAGGGTTGGTAGAGGCCCAAGTGCCCCGCCAAACTAGGCGCCACCTAGGCACACGTGTGGCCTGGTGGCAGCCTCAAAACAAGATCGGGATAGGTGTGTCATATGGCGGTCCCCACAAGACCCTGGAACAAGAGCAAGCAGCTCTGAGCAGGTCCTTGTGCATGCTGGCCACCATGGCGAACCCCCTCTGTCTCTCCTAGGTAGACAAACCCACAAAAAAGGCCCTAGCACTCCCTCACATGGGCAAGCAAACCCACAACCAAGGCCCTCACTCAGTGATGGGGGAGATGACACCTCTAACACCCCCTCTCAGCTCTTGATCATCTTGAGTGAGCTGGAATGATTGCCAAGCAGCTACTGTGCTAGGGGCTTGGTGAAGAGGGTTTGCTGTGTCTACCATCATGCAATATGTAAGTTGGATCACGCCATCGAGCACCTTCTCCCGGACATAGTGGTACTGGATCTCAATATGCTTGGTACGAGCATTGAACACTGGGTTTCGAGCAAGTGCAATACAACTGTGATTGTCATTGCGGATGACTATCAGGAATGTCTGTGGGAACCCGATCTCCCCAAGTAATTGGCGGAGCAAGCTTGCCTCACAAGTAGCTGAACATGCAGCACGATACTTAGCCTCGGTCAGAGACAAGGCTATAGTGGGTTGCCTTTTACTGCTCCAAGTGATGGCTGCCGAGAACCGAGAGTAAAATAGTACTTAGTGGTGGTACAACGTGTCTGACTCTCCTCCCCAGTTGGAATCACTCCAGCCCAATCGCTGGATCCTAGAATGTTGCCCTCACTAATAAAACAACACTCGATTGTGAGAATCTTGAAGATAACGAAGGATCTGCATATCAGCATCCCCATGGGTCTTCTTAGGTGTCTGCATGAAGGAACTCAGTGGACCAATAGAGTAACATAGGTCCAATCTGGTATTGAGTAGCCAAATCAAGGAGTCGATCAACTAGCGATGTCTACTTGCATCCACGGGATCACTAGGGTCATACTTGGACAATTTGGTACTGGGGTCCATGGGTAATGAGATGGCATGACACTCCGTCATTTGAAAAGCCTCCAGAAGCTCACGAGTAAAACATTTTTGAGACACAAAATAACCATTCAGCCCCTGTGAAATCTCCAAACCCACAAAGAAGTGAAGGAGGCCAAGATCAATCATCTCAAAGGCGTGGGAAAGAGTTGCCTTGGTCTCGGAAATATGAGTAGCATGACTCCCTAGAATGATTAGATCATCAACATACAAGATGATAAGGGAAAGAAGAGCCCCTTAATGGAAGATGTATAGATTGGGATCAGCGTGTGACTTTCGGAAACGCTTCAGTACAAAAAACTCATCAATTTTCTAATTCCAGGCTCGAGGAGCTTGCTTAAGCCCATACAATGCTTTCCTTAACTTGTAAACCATTCCTTTTGACTTGGTAAACCCAGGAGGTTGCTCCACATAAATCTCTTCGTTTAAATCTCCATTGAGAAAGGTAGGTTTAACATCCATCTGGTAAATGGGCCACTACTCATGAGCTACAGTTGGTAATATTGTCCAAAGAGTGGCCATCCTGGCAGTAGGAGCACACGTGTCATCATACTCAATCCCTAGTCGTTGTGAGTATCCCTTAGCCACAAGTCGGGCTTTGTGCTTATCCACAGTATAGTTCGAGGTGTACTTGGTCTTGCAAACCCATATGGCACCAATGCTTGCTATTGAAGATAAGCTTGATGGCACCGATTATCCCATGTGATCGTACTTGGTGCACCACCTGTTGTTGTCCAGAAACTTGGGGAATTGTATTTGGAACGGAAGATTTTGAAGAAAGTTGCTTTGAAACTAGAAGAAGTCCCTTTGGTCAGTTGCTCAAAGCAAAGTAACCATCTTTCTAAAGAAGATGAAGCTCTTTTTCGAAAATTCCATAGGCATTTGGTCATTTCTTATATGGACAAATGTTCCAATAACTTTGTTTTTATTTGCAAAAGTTTTCCTTGGAATGTCTTTTGAGAGAAGTGAACTCGTCTGCCAAAACTTACGTCCTTGCCTTAGTTTCTCAAAAGGATTTGATCTCAAAACACGAGAGTTTTTGCAATCCAAGTATCCCTTTTCTTTGTGTTGCTTGGAAGTTCCACAAAACTCCAAAAAAGCCAAGATTTATTGCAGCTGCTTGGGAGACTACTTTGACGGATGTCTCTAAACGGCTAAGCTACTGCTTCAAAGCCTTGTTGCCTAGTGTCCATGAACTTTGGACGGATTTATTAGAGGAGGCAGATGTCCCCTCGCACTCAAGCTGGATTTTAAATGACTTTGTAGGAGTGATTCTTGTTGTAAAATTTTTTAATTCCTCTCGAAGCATTCATGAAAAAGAGTCTCCTATTCTCCTTCAAACCTATGATTTTACCACGCTTTACACAAAGATCGAGCTGAAAGACCTGAAGTCTAGAATAAAAAAGCTTGTGGTTGAAGTTTTTAAGATGAGATTTGACAACGATAGATGCGAAGTGCTAAAAGTTGAGAAAACAGCCTTATGCTTTGACTTTTTGTGGCTAAAAAATAAAGATCATGACATCAGTTCTGAAAAGATAAAGTGTTGAAGATGTTTGCTCTTGGATATATTTTCTTTTAGATAATCTTTACATCACAATAGGTGATTCTTTGTTTCAACAAATTATAGGAATCCCCATGAGCACCAATTGTGCCGTCTTTTTAGCAAACTTTTATCTTTTCACTTATGAATTTGAGTTTATGCAACGTCTTATTTCTATCAATACCTGCCCTATCATTTTACATAAGCTTAGCCAAGTTAGGCGTTTTATAGATGATTTATTTGTACCAGATGTTCCTAACTTTCAAGACTTTATGTACAAAGACGCTTGTGCTTTTGAAGAAGGAATCTATCCTCATGACTCTTGTGAACTGAACTGCACTTCAAGGGGGGATTCTTGTGTTTTCTTAGATCTTAGACTTTCTCAATCTACCATAGGATTAGAGGTTGATATGTACGATAACGTGAACAACCTGAATATAGTGGTTTACACATTATAAAAATGCCTCACATTGACTCAACATTTCTGATTTGGCAAAATATGGAGTCATTTCTTCCCAATTCCATATATTTTCCCACCTTTGTACAACTAAGGAGTCTTTTATCACTCAATGTAGTAATTTGATCACTTTACTATTACACAAGAGGTATAATCCAACGAAAATAATGAAAAAAGTACGCACAATTTAGATATGAAGTCTTTTATCTATGGTGTATCGGCCTTAGGTATGTTTAGAATGATTGAACATAAGCTGAAAACAAAAAGGGGGGAGCTGAATAGCCCGTTTTTCTTTTAGTTTCAAAAGAGAGTTTGATTGAGTATGCTTGTGCTTTCTAAGTTAGGAATGTAATTTTGCCTCTTGTAGGAAGCGATACATAAGTGTAAAGGGTCCTTTTATCTTTTTATGTATTAAATAAGAGTGAGAGAGAGAGAGAGAGAGAGAGAGAGAGTTAATTCTAGTTTTTTGGAAGATTTTGTTTTTTGTTTCTTGACTTGCTTGTTTATTTTTGCTTAGTCACTTTCTTCCTTTCTTCTTTATTTCTTGTTTTCTTTCTCTTTTGTTTATTTGACGTATTTTAGTAAGCACTGGGTTTGCCCAAGAGACTCCGCGGGTCTTTAGAAACCCAGTATAGCTGCTTATCCTTGGGCATTGATGACTACATAAGTGTTGCTTTGCTTGCTAAGTATGTCTTCCTTTTGTTTTTCATAAAAGTTTTTGTTTACCTCTTTTTTCTTCTCTTTCATTTTCCCTTTTATTTTCTGTGTAGGATTTTGGTCTTTAGAACAACAAAAAATCTAAATTTGCATGATTGGACTTATTCTAGTCTTACAAAGGTATAAATTGTATTTGGACCGGAGACTAGATATGTCTCTTCATCACAGGCACCTGCTGCCACTGCAGCCACTTCTGCCACTTCTGGTTCATCTACCACTACTCCCTCCGTGCTTGCCGTCGACCCTCCAGCACAAGAACAGATTCTTTGGGATCAGCGAGATGCACATGCACAAGCACATGCAGTGATTGCCAGGGCAGCTAGGACAGCAAGGTCAACAAGGTCTTGTTGTCACAAATACTCCAATTCCTAATGTCACAAATACAAAGGCAGCCAATCTTGCTCATGATGCATGGGCATTTATTGTGGAGTGTCATTATAATCCTACTCTGCATGATTCAGCTTTTGCAGCATCAGATTCTCTCATACTGGTACTTTGATAGTGGTGCGCTTCCAAGCACATCACTTCCTATGCTTGGGGGTCATGTTGGCCAATGAGCAGTGGGCTGTGTTTTTGAAGAGGCTTGCTCAGCACGGAGATGCAGCCCTCGCATACATGTTTTTTAAGTGCATGCATTGGTGGAAGATCTACGACCATGTCATGTTGATGCATCTTCACCAAACTGTTGAAGTTGAGATGTCACAATCTTTCATGTCATAGATGTGCATCAGAAATTACAGATTCAACCACGGTCCATGGCATTAGCTTCTATAGCAGCTTGTTGTGCATTTATGTCAAGATGATACAGTCCTCTATCAAGTGTTCCAGTAAGTACAATACAGTTGTCATACCGATTATCATAAACAGTACAACGATAACCATAAAAAAGAACTCTGAAGCCATGGTTGAGATAGAAATCAGATTCTTTTTTATAACTGGAACACCACAAGTGGAATGGTATCACCTAACAGTGTAGTGACAAGCACCAATCCCTTTCATGGGATATGCTGCATTATTTGCACAAGTGGCAGTGCCCCCCTTTGGAAGACCACTCAATGTGTGAAAGAGATTTGTGCATTCTTCTTACCAAGCATATACTATGCTGGTCATTGCTTTGTTCAATCCTTGGCAGATGGCATTTATCTCTGTCCAACCATGAGCACACAGCCCGAGGCGACAACCAGCCTATCAACCTCGTACTTGCAAGCTGCCCAACGTGACAATTAGCCTGCTCATACTCATCTGTACATAGTGTGCTCTCTCTCCATTCACTAGCCCGTGAGCAGTCCGTACATAAGCCTGCAGGTGCACCATACCACAACCCGTACTCAACGTGGGAAGATGTGCCACAGTCCGTACACAGCCGTACCAGCAGCACATAAAGTTCCGTTCACAGCCGTTTCAGCAGCGTTTAGTGCTCCGTACACAGCCGTACCATATTTTCTCTCGTTGGATGTAAGGGATCACTATTAGTTGATAGTGATTGCTAGTCCCATAGATCCTGAAGGGTCTCACATGGACTTTAATACAATCATATCATATCATCTCTCTCTCTCTCTCTCTCTCTCTCTCTCTCTCTCTCTCATGATTGGCCAAGATATATGGCTTGGTACTAGAGACGGAGATCAACAACCACACAGAGAGTCACGGGTAGCGGGCTTTTGGGCAAGCAGGTTTTCGGAGACAATACTCCACCTTGGACTACATCTTTATCTTGAGGGCTATCATTGAGGAGGCGAAATCGAGGCACTAGAAAGTCTACACTTGCTTTGTAGACTTTCGTGAGGCATTTGATACTGTCCCACATTCCCGAGGTTACATGAGTTGCAGCTCCCAGAGATCATGATTTGGGGGGTTATGGGTCTATATGAGTCCGTTAGAGGGAGAGTACGTGCGTCAAGAGGTCTATCAAATTGGGTTGAGAGCACCATCGGATTGAAGCAAGGCTGCTCTGTACTGAAAGGAGGGAAGTTTGTCCATCTGAATGCCGTGACTACCAAACTATGTTGATACGCGTGCATACCATGCAGTATCAACACCACTCTCTGCCAGCCACCTGAAAGACTCCAATGCTAGACTCGATAATCTCCACTGTTGGGGTAAGGCCCAGACTCTATGGAGGAATGTCACTATTTGAAAGATGGCATCAACCTGGAAAGGGGTCATGGCGAAGTCTGCATGTATGATCTGATGGGGGAGCGAGGGCTTACTCCGAATCATTCTAGATCCCATAATCTCAAATCTCTTCCACTCTGTCGCTGAAATGTCACTCCCCTGGAAAGGTGTTGCATATATGATAGTCGGCCTCACCAGGGTGTCAAAAAGCCAACAGAGTGGAGGGTCCTGGAAGTGTGCCTTAAAGCATTGCGTGTATAGTCAGGCAGAGCACCCCGTCCTCATGTGAGTCGTGCTATAGCTTCATGGGTCATCATGAAACCTACTGGCCCGGTGAACTCTATCCCCAAATATGTATAAGACTGCACTATCTCCACTGGTTCATCTCTGTACGTGAAGCTATGGCGACGGGACATTGCTCGCGAGGTGTTGAAGATCATAACCGTGGTGATCAAGGTTCAATATATTTCAGCCTTCCTTAGAGGAGACCGCCAGAGACGAGCTGTCACCCTTGACGTTGCCCATTGGATACAGAGATCGAGGAGACCACACACCTGATACTATTTTGCTATTTTGCTACGATGCTATTTCGCTCACTAGTTTAGCACTTTAGCTTTCAGCAAGGGCCTTAGTCAGCCCTTTGCTTCAGCGCATAGCGGCTTGTATGAGTCACTTTTGGTTTTGAGGCTAGAGGACATTCTGGCCATATGACTCCACCTTAGATCACATATTCACATTGTATGCTATTATGGGTGAGGCTAGGTATTGACATCAAAGAGTTTGTTGTTGCTTTGTGCACCTCTAGAAGCCTTTGATTAAGTGCTAGGTGCTCGTTTCATCTCACAACTTCGGGACCTAGGCATAAAAACGTTGTCATATGAGCCCATCACTGTTCCCCACATTCCATTGATGAGTTACTAGCATGGACTCTTGTTATGATCTTGCCGTATGCATGTGATAATAATCTCAGACACAACAGAGACCTTACACATGCATTTGTTGGCAGTGTAGGCATTTTGCAATAGCTAAGACATGAAGGTGAAGATAAAACAAGGTGATGCTTTCTAACACCAACTTCGCCACCCATGAGTTATTTACTCTAGCAAGAGAACACGTGGATATTGTCTGGGCATCTGCCCATTTGTTTAGGGCCTTGTTTCACCTTGAAATCGGCTGCTTAGGCCCTTATTGATGGGGAAGCATGCTTTGTTGGGAAGTTTGGAGAACTGGCATATTTAGGCCCATGAAATCCCTACTCACTAGTTTGACCGGCAGCATTGCACTTGGTGAGCAGCACTATATTGACGTATCTTTTGGTAGTGGACTACGGGATGTATGTCTTTGACACATGCTGAAAATTATGCATGATATCTACCTGTGGCAGCAAGATGGCATCTCCCGGAAATTCCGACAGCTCTGCTTGCATGTTGTGGATTCTGGCAGTAAGGTGCTCTCCCTGAGCATGAAGATATCCCCTTGCTGTCTATATCTCTGAATGTCCTCTTATAGTGCCAAGAAAGGTGAGATCTATGTCCTGCCCATGGAGAGCTTGGCATCATCTAAGGTGGAGGGCCCCTTGAGAGTCGAGACTGACCACATGTATCTGGCACACTCGTTTGTGCTCAGACCTATGACATAAGGCTGCAAATTGAGCATACCGGCACTACCAAACCTCCTTGATCCTCTTACCCCTCCATGTGTATGAGTCTCCATCACATGAACGGACATCAATGAGTATCCATGTACCATAGGCAGTTCATTTCCACAAAGGTCCATTTCTCAGAAAGACTTTTGAAAGTGCATGGTACAGGGTAGGTCCCCTATCATGCCAACAGAACGCTGACCCCTTGGGGAATGGGAATGGGGAAATCCTGGAATCAGGAAGGGAACACTCTGTCACCATACCCATCAACAAATAGACTATATTTTATACATTAGAAACCTTGAAAGTTAGAGTTTGAACTCAACATTCTTAGAGCCACACATTTCACATTTTTTTCTATAAAAAGCTAACTCATGCTTTACTTCCTTTGCACTGTAGTATGTACTATTTGCTTCAGTACCTTCTCCCATCCTTGCATCACCTCCTTATACATACAACTCTTGCTTGTTTTCTTGAAACTCAAGGTCCAAGACATAAGCTGCAGCATGCAAGGGTCCGAGCCTTATGCTGCAGCATGCAAGAGTGATTGATAAGAATCCCACGGCTCCATCGTCAAGTCCAGCAACTCTGGCTTCCTATCTGGAATAGTCACCACTGCACCATCGTCTGCACATTTTCAGTAATTTTGTCTATCCCTTCTGTCAACTTTGCCAATGCATGGCTCGTCACCATCCATAAGCCTCATCAAAGGGTTATTTATTTTCAATAATTTTGTCCGTTCCTTCAAATAAGGCCATCAGATGGACATAAAGACTTGCATTCCAAGGCAGCTGCAGCGATGGAATCCTTCCATGCGTCCCACTCTTTACAATCAACAAGCTGCTTATAGTGCATTTTTAAGCTGTTGAAGACGGTCCAACATGATGAAGCTGTAAACAAAGCGCATCTCTGCTGTCTGAGCTATCAATGGAGTCATAGACTTCAAGAAGCATGACTTGGCCCTGCAAATATACAACAATGCCCTGAATATATTGGCTGCGGGATCTATTAGACATGAATGGCTCAGCAGCTAAATTGTTTTCACTCAGTTTTACACATTTGACTCTAATATTCTTGCATTATGCCTAAATGCACATTGTTTTGGGCGTGTGTGCTCTCATAAAGGCTCAATGGCTCAAAATGGTGCAGTTTAAAGCTGAACGGTTGTTGACACCAGTTGTTAGTTTGTGATATGATTTAGCATTCATGCGTGGTCTGTATACTTTCAAACGAGTTCTGCTGCTATAGGAACTGTATGGTTCTGATTTCATTTGTGGCTTTTCTGACTGAATGCAGGATTGATAATTGGAAGAAAGAGCAGATAGAACATTTTTTGAAGGAGAAAGTAAAATTGAAATCCGGGAGGAAATAAATCCATGGATGCTTTCTTTAGTGAAAGTAGTATAAGATTCACATAAAGTCTCAGGCAAGCACATCTAATTGTTGTGAATGACAAAAACGGCTAGTAAATCTTATGTTATTTCGGTATATTCATGCGGGAATGAAAGAGATTCTGGCAGATCATGTTCACCATGAAGTCACACGATTTTCTGTTGAAGTTCGAACTTAGGTATTGATTATCTGTACCATCAGTTTGCTTTGGTTTTTTCATGGTGCACTTAATCTACTGCTGAATTAAAAATATAAAAGTTAAAATATGTAGCCATACGTCACGAGCAGTTTTTTATCTAAAAACTCAAAGTTGCATTTTTCAACTGATCGACCCTTAACACAAGTAGATCATTGAGGGTTTAGTTAACTCAGATAACTGTGTTTAGATAGACAGATGGAGCCAATTGACACAAGGGAGTAATTTTAAGCTAGAGAGTAGACCTGAGAGGATATAAGATGTCTAGTATCAGTTGAAGCGCATGATGGGAGCATATTCACAGTGCATATCTATACAATAAACTGATGTAAAGAGGGAGGCTAATGTATCTAAAAACCAGTGGCATGAATGCTTTGTATTGAAGAAAATGGCAAGGACTTTAGAATGCTTATTGTGTGAGACCAGCTAGACCGTACTGTAATGCTTGATCAAGAAATAACGTCTTTTTGTTTAACGTGTTAGCAACAAAGTGTGTTTTTGAACATTTAAAATGGAAAGCTGCACATGGATATATTCTGCAGGTCTTTCGTAATGGCCAAGCAAAAGGGTATTAAGGTTGTAAGTCTAACTGAAATAGACGTTTTCCAGAAATGGGGTTTATTTGAAGCCACCTGTTTAGCATTAGGAATACAAACATACATGGAAATTATCATGCAGTTAAAAAATGCATATGCACATACAATCAAATTTTGATTAATTTAAATTAAGGATGTACACATGAAAAGAAAGGCTGAAACTATAGCGTTGTTTGTTTTAACCACCTAGAATTTGTGTTGAATAGGCATGCATTCAAATGAGGCATTACTTAAGTGAGACTTCTAGTAATAGGAATACAAAGATGCGCCTACACACAATTAAGTTGATTGATGATCTAAAATTGAGGTTATGGAAACCTAGAATATAAACAAGCTCTAATAGAATTTTCTTTTGCCGATCTTAGTAATGTGCATCATTTAAAACATACAATATGTTGAGTGGATGCACCTTTTTTGACGAAAGAAAGAGTGGCATAATCTCTCTCTTGCCCTCCCCCCTCTTCTTCCTTGGATTTTGTTCCCCTTGTAATTCAATTGCTTCATACGACAAAATACCTTGCCCATCATTTTGGAAGGTTGATTGATGGTCTCTTGGCCTCTTTGTGTATGTTGATCCTTCCTCAAGGAATTTCCTTAATGCAATGTTGTTTGCATAATAACCATTGCTAATTTATAGCTTTATTTTGCTTGAGTGCAATTGTTTGATGGCTCCTTATTTCTTGTTTGACTCTCGTCGTCGTTCACAATGTGTTTGTACCCACCATTCTTCTAGCATTTCATTGCATTTCGGAGTGAGATAATTGTTTCATGTCAGTTTCTAATTTCCTACATCTATTTTTTATGTCCTTGGTGTTCTTGTTATGTTCTATGTTCTATCCAGGTATGACAATATTCAGCAATATTCAAACTCAGCTTTGGAAAACCTAAACTTAAAATGTAGATAGACCGCTACTTGAAACCATACATAATCACCCTTTGAAATGCTAGAAGATTGGGGGGTACAAACGCATTGTGAATGACAATGAGTATCGAGAACAAGAAACAAGGAACCATCAAACAATGGCATGCAAGAAAAGTAAAGCTGGAAGTTAACCATTGCGCAACAAAAGTGCAAACCCAAATGGTTAGTATGCAAACGACATTGCATTAAAGCAATTCCTTAAGGATCAATATACACACAAAGGCAATGCCCCTTCAACATAACCACAATATGGGGCCAAGAGATAGTCAATCAACCTTCCACAATGATGGGCAAGGCCTTTTTTTGTATGAATAGACCGTTGAACAACCTTCCAAAATGATGGGTGGGCATAGCATTTCGAAGGGTGCTATTGTAAGGTTTATGAAGGCTAACCATTAATGCCAACAAAGGATTGAGTAGCAAGAAAGATGGCTTTCTTTGCTTCTATTAATGCTTTATAATCAATTGATTTCAACGATTAATTCTTAGGCCTAATTGCTTGTTCACATGGTGTAAGAATCATAACAAGATCTTCCACTTGGATGCTGGTTGAGGTTGGGCTTTCCTTAAATTCTCTTTTGAACTTTGTCGCAACAAGATGGACTTTTGTGAAATAGTTAATCAAGAGTTATAAAGTTGTTACCTTCGGTGGAAGCAAGAGGTATGAAAGCTTGACATGTAGGGCATGATCGTAAAACAAATGATGCATTCTAGGCCAATAAAATTTGGTTGGAATATTTGAAAGCACTTTCAAGAAACTTAAACGACCTTTAAAAATTCCATCATGGTATGTATGGAGGTTTTATTATGTAAGACTAGAGAACAATACTCTCAATTGAAATGAGGGTTTTGTGGTAGCATCGAAGTCCATCTACTAGGGTAAAAAATAAAGGAGGCTTGATGATGACATTTTTGAACAATTTTTTGAAAATTTAAATCTTGGAACTGCAAAAAATTTAGTTCTTACAGTTGAAGGCAGACACGGATGAATACACAGAAGTGGTGGAGGTGTGCATCATGCAATTGGAAGATTGTGAGTTTTGGAGACACCTATTTTGGCAAGAGAGGTATTGGGTCAAGACAACACATTTGCAACTTGATTAAAATTTCCAAGTCAATAGGAAATATGTAAATTGTTACCCTATAAGAGCAATACCCATTTGTCCATTCGGCCTTGCAACTTTTTTTCTTCAAAAGACCTATCAATGTGGCATGATTTGTGTAGACCTCGAATTGCACACCATGAAGATATGCATGTAAGTTTAGATTTGCCCAAATGGTAGCTAGGTATCCTAGCTTGGTAGTAGAATACAAATATACAATTGGCCTCCAATGACGTGCTTCAACCTTTCGAAGAACTGTTCCCAAACCTTGATCCGAAGCATCTGCAATGACAAGAAAAGGTTTAGGTAGATCGAGATGTCTCAACAAAGCATCCTCGAGAATTATTCGAGTTTTGTCAAATGCCTTCTGACAATTATTTGTTCATTGCTATATTCGCTTTGCATTTTTAAGAACAAGATATTCCTATAAGACTTTGAATTTGCATGGATCTAATGTAATACTTTCAGCAAATATGATGAAACCTAAATATCAAATTTGTGACTACGCTCATCGACATTTGACTAGATTGAGACAGAGGTGGTATTTTTGTAGCAATTTGGAACCTTGTTTTAAGATATGTAGATACTTCTCCTTTGTGTCATTGTAAATTAGAATATCATCCAAATAAACTAGTAAATGATCCAAATAAATTAGTACATGACCTTGGATGATTTAAATCATGAAGCAACAAATTCATCAGGCACTAAAATGTTCTTGGAGCACTATCATACCGAAATCCATTACATTGAAATGTACAAATTGATGTCTTTGGTCGATTTGAAGGTTTCTTAGGATTTTGCCAATATCCTTGATTGATCTCAGTTGATACCCATACATAAGCATAAAGGGGTTGAACCCTATGGATGAATTCTTATTACTATTATATATAAAGTCAATCACTGGGAGATATCACTCCACTCTGACTGTCTCATGAAAACATATTCACAAAGCATATCCTCCATAGTCTCATTGGTTCTTCATTCGATCATCTGATCATAAATTATCGGTTGAGCTCATATTAAGGATAGTTTTGAGCTTTTGGAATACGAATTGTGAAAATTGTGTAGGGAATTTTAAATCCCGATAACATGCAATCCATAAAGCTTAAACAAAGTCCTCCACAAATATTTGTACAAGCTCAAAACATTTTATTGAGGATCATGTCGAAATAAGCCAAGCCATTGTCCTAAGCCGATGTAGGACTATCTAAGGCAGTGAAGAATTCAGTGTGTAGTAAAGAAACCAGAATATATCTAGACTAGGCAAAGGATGCAGTCTATGCATGTTAGCTCTCTCTCTCTCCCCCCCCCCCTTGAGAAAACCCATTATAGATGAGGCACACTTCTGAAAGCACAAGGGATACTATTGCAATGTGGATATCTAGAAGGCTTTCGATTCGATACCCTCAAGCTTGACTCATAGCTCGCCTTCGAGCCTTGGGCATGAACCATGATGTTATATGGGCAGTCATGGCCTTATGTGAGAGGGATACTGGATCAGCTAGCCTCCTTTGCAGACACACCGAGAGGTCAGGGGTCATCTTTGACACATTGCATCATAACTATTGTGCTTTATCAGATGATATAGTGTTGATGCAAGACACAATTGAGGGACTACAAAGTCAGTTGAGAGCCTTGAAAGCCTTTTGTGAGAGTTAATATATGAAGATAACCTAGGTAAAACATCTTATTTGCTATAGTTGCAGATGCTTTGGGTTGGTTGATAAAAGACCAGGTTTCAATGGGTGAAATCAATGGTATCAAATGAAAGCATCTAGTTAATTAGCAATTTGCAGATGATACTACTCTAGCCATCAGAAACACAGATGTAGATATACAAAGAGCTATGGATTGTATGGATATCTTTTGTACTGCATCTGGATCCAAAATGAACCACTCAAAAACTGGTTATCCCTGATATGTGGAGATCCCCAAAATCTTCTGGAGCAAATGGGATGCAAGAGAATTCCTCATGGGCAGATTTTCAGACTGTTGGCTATCCCTATGGGTGTGCACAATCACAGGCCCTAATTTTACCATGATACTAGAATCACATGCATGATTGACAAGAGGGCATGCTTACTTGTTGAGTTCAAATCACACTTCTAGCATGTGAATTGGAAATCTCTTACCTTTGACTCTCTAGTTAGACTATAGCTGCCTTATATGTAGGGGCTTTTCAGTCCATAGACCTCAGGGAGGATGAGTGGATGGGCTTTGAGAGACTATAGCTGATGATATTATCTTGCATGATCCTGGGGCCAGAGGTCTACACCAAATGATATCATAGAAGAGTTTGTAGCCATACCCCTACCCACACAAATACATCATTCCAGATTATCATCTACCTAAACAAAGTCATACAGTTTGGTTGGATAGGTGCAGGTAAGGAATGAAGATTTCTATGGAGAGGCCGTTTGTGATCTATGCAGCTTGCAAATGAGGGAGATGAGAGGTTCTGGTATGTGTGCATATCCAAATGTTTCCGATTGCAAGGCACGTCTCTTGACCACCTACCACTGTACCAATACTCACTAGATCCCCCTTCTACACTTGACGTAGCAAGAGATGACCTGTGGTAGATTTACATCCATAGGATAGGACATGGACATCCCCTCAGCACATCAGAGAGAGAGAGAGAGAGAGAGAGAGAGAGAGAGAGAGAGAGTTTGAGAGAGAATTTAGAGATTTTGTGTGTTGCACATCAATTATAAATCTTGTGTTAGATTGGTATAAATGTGTGGTATGGTTTAAGGAAATTGTACATGATGCTGATGATGCTCATGGAACTCATGAAATTTATGTGATTGAAGTAATGTTTAGACAATATTTGTGTCAAGAGATGGGTGAACCATGCTATAGTTGCTAGCAACTATAAGGTTTTTCACATGCTTTTGCACACACTGGTCATTGATAAAGAACATAAATTTCCTTATTCATATATTTTGTTGTGATGAATGCTTAAGATGGATGTCAAAATTATTGTCAGAGCGGTAAATGATGCAATCCATGTAGTGAAATAAAAGAGAGGCTCAACTATAGTAGGCCTATATTATGGTACCTACTTGAGGATGCTATAAATATAATGAAACTCATCTTAGATGCACTAAAAGTTATGGTCAAGGTCCAACCATTGGGAAATCTTGGATGTATTCCTAGTACATTAAGCAATCTCTCATTCTAAGAGTGTTAACCCCAGGTGACCATGAGAATCGAGGATGTGGCCAAGGTGGCAGATGCAGTTGAGAAATTAGGTGGGTTGTCGCGTATAGAGAGCCAAGGAGATATATCAAAGTGGTAGTGTTGCAGGTGTAGCCAAACCAATGGACCCACACAAATTTCCTTCATAAGGCACAACACGATGAGGAATGGGTTGCTACTACTGCTGCTAATGCTGAGCCGCTGTTGTTGCTATTGCTAGTGTTGCTACTAGAGCCAAGTGGAAAATTAGTCAGGAGAGTGAGAGTTAGCGAGCATCTTTGAAAATTATATGCACACGATACCACGCAGCTACAACTATTGTAATAGGCTTCAAGCCCCCTTTTGGTTGATGCAAGTTTGTTTTTCCCTACTCTCTCTCTCTCTCTCTCTCTCTCTCTCTCTCTCTCTCTCTCTCTCTCTCTCTCTCTCTCTTCTCGCTCTCTCTCTTTCTCCTTATCTCTCTCTCAATCTCTCTACCTTTTGTCGCATGTTCATTTCACCCATCTCCATACGGTTCTTTCCACGTTACAACAACTAGCATTCTAGTAGATGCTTGATTTCCCTACAATGAAGCACTAGTAGGACAGTAAGCTAGACAAGGAGTGCAAGAGGGGGGACATGCACCACACCAAGGACCCTAGTGCTTGTCAACCAAGGAGAGGTAAAAAGACCATCAACATTTGGTCATCACGATTGAACCTTCTACAAAACGAGTTGAAGATTGAGTGGAATGAGTGCTAAAAGTCACTAGGCATAACAAAGTGAGTGCACAAGTTCATGCTGGTAAGGAATGAGTTGTGCCAACCTCTTGGAGTGGTTTGATTGTTAGAATAAGACCTATGAGCTCTTGAAGACTTGCGTATCTGCAGGTTTTTGGACAACGGAATGCAATCAAGCCATCAATAGAGTACTTGAAGCCATTGGCAAATGTCTAAGACACAATTGAAGAATCAACAAAGGTACATGGACTATGAGAAAAGAGGCATCATCTGGCTATTATCTCAAGATGCAAAGTGAGCCAGTTCCCATTCTTCGACCAAGGCATGCCGTGGAGCTCAAACCAGAGTGCCCTCAAGACTACTTTCTGGTAAAGATTGTGAGTACTTCTCTTAAAAAAGAGAGGATCATGACTAGTTCCACAAGCTTGTGTATGGGAAGCTACGAGCGATGCCATCAAGCAAACTAATGGGTGTTAAGCTCCCAGCCAAGTTACACCTTTGACCAAGACACGTCTTTGTCCAAGAATTACACACCATTGAAGACCATCCAAGAGCGAGTCCTAATCATGGGCGATGCACAACAACACTGAGAAAGAACTCAAGAATCAAGACATGCACAATTTAATGAGGAAGTGTATGACTTGAGCTATGAGAAAGACCACTTGAAAGCATACAAGTCAATAAGCCCTCATTCTATATGTGCCTCTGATTGTGATTGATGAACTAGATCAAAGGAAAGTAGCCTCAAATCTTGATGAGCATCCGATGACAAGAGATGCACCAGGTTGGAGAAAACAAGGAGCACTAATCTAGCATGTACCTCCAATTGCATTAGGCAAGAGGTAGATAGGCAGAGTCTAGGGTTGAGGAATGCACACGATGGTGACTGTATGCATGCATGACTAAAGGCAATTTGGAGCACAAAGCAGAGGGCAGAGGCTAGCCATGAGAGGGACAGCCCCACGGCTAAGTAGTAGAAGAAGAAGAAGGAGAGTGAAACTTGACTCCAACACAAAGGACACCTTGACAATGTAGCTCAAGAAGGCACTTCAAGAAATAGGCATCTAAGGTAGGCCTAAAGCTAGTGAGAAATGGTGTGACAAGTGTTCATGCCATAGACACACCAAGGAAGAGTACTGCACTTAGTATGAGATGCTTGTACCAAGTACAAGAATGACCACTCAAAATGATGGTTTACCAACATAGGAATAACCAAAGTCAATCAAGTCACTCAAGAAGTAAAGCCAAAAGACCAAAGACTACTATGGCTAGAGCAAGGCTAAGGAAGAGGCTATGGACCCAGAGGCCAATGAGACCAAGGTTTGCACTAACCGAGACAGAGACCAAACTAGGCTATGGTCCTACTACTATGAATAATGGCCATGTGAAAACAAAGTGCAAGAGAAGTGCAAGTTATGGAAGGAACACATCAAGCTCCTCAAAAGCAACTAAAAAAGGAAGGAGGTAGGTGTAGAACCTCTGTAGAATGCATAGCAATCCTCTTAGAGGTAACTAAAACAGTCGAGGTCAATGCAATAACGTAATCAAAGGGACCAGTGGGGCTAGCTCAAAAGAAGGCATCATCAAAGGGATGAGACATCAACTGGAGGGAGTAGATCAAAGTTTCATCCAAGCTGGAAAGGGATTTGAAAGGAAAAGGCCCTAAAGTAGAGGTCTAGTGAAGACCGAGCAAACCATAGTCTTGAAGAATGGCACCAAACAAGAAGTGTCACCAACCAAGACAACTAATATTGAGCCAAATTGAGGTGGAGAGACAAGATTTGAAGCAAAAAAAGCTTGAGAGTTATTCCATGACATGAAGGTAAGCTTAAGAGCTCTTGCAATTGGCCCCGTATTGTTAAGGATTTATTGCAAAGTATTTCACCATAGATTCAAAGGAAAGAACACTGGTGATTAGCTCACTGTCACCATCCCAATAATAGGATTGGAAGTCATGAGGATTAGGACCAAGGACACCAAGGTTTAAATCCCAATGAACTCTAGCAAGCTCTTGTGTAGGTGTAGGCCACATGATGTGGAATCAAAAAGTTGGTTCCCCAAAATATTCAATCTAGACTCATGGACATGCACATTTCCATTGTCGGTCTCTCTCTCTCTCTCTCTCTCTCTCTCTCTCTCTCTCTCTCTCTCTCTCTCCTCTCGCTCTCCCTCTCCCTCTGCCTCCCTCCCTCGCTCCCTCCCTCCCTCCCTCTCTCTCTCTCTCTCTCTCTCTCTCTCTCTCTCTCTCTCTCTCTCTCTCTCTCTCTCTCTCTCTCTCTCTCTCTCGCTCTCTGGATTCTTCGATTGCATGCTCATTTCACTCATCTCCATATGGTTCTCCCTATGTTAGGGTAGTGTGAGTTTCAGTATATACTTGTTTTCCCTACAACAACCTAGCATTGGTAGGATTTTGGGCTAGCCAAGGAGTGCATGAGAGGACATCTTGGTGAGCACATGCACCACATCGAGCACCCAATTATCTCTTACAGGGTTTAACAATTAGTTCTTGATCCGTTATGCATATTGCTTTAGATTTTTATGCATCCCTTCTTATTAGAGACCTTGACACACTTGCTAGAATGATGCCAGGTAGAGGGTTTAACACATCATTCCATGATTGGTGAAACCAGACATGAGGGTCCTACTTGATGAACCTTTCACCAATTTGGAATTCAGAATTGCTCTTTTTGCCCTTCACAAGGATAAATGTCCTAGTTGAGATGGGCTGATCCCCTCTTTCTTCATGACTTTTTGGGAAATGATTGGTGATCACACCACCTCAACGCTACAGAGCATTTGCAATTTTGGTACCATGCCTGATTCACTTACAAAATGTCACAAAAATGATTTTAGATCGTGGGAGAATCTCAGATGAGAGAGGAAGTGGTGAGATTTGAAGGAGAAGAGCTCGAAATAGAGACAGGAGAAGGTAGGTTGAATTTCATTCAAAAATCTTGAAAGTTTTGAAAGAATGAGAGTGAAATGCAAGTAGAGAACAGAAGTGATGAGATTTTGGCATGAGAGTCCATCCCATGAGAGGGAGAATAGAGAAAGAAGCTTCCCGCTTAGGAGCTAGCACGAAATTTGAAAAGAGGGCTGGAGCAAAGAAAAATTCGAAATGGTGCTTAGAAATGAGGGGGAAGTAAGAGGAATGAGAGATAATGAAAGGAATGTGATAGTTGAATTGGAGGTCTAATGGTACAAGTTTGGTTGAGAAACTAGATCTCTTAGTTTGGTTACAATTAAAAAACGTGATGGGAGAGTTGAGGTAGCAAGTGGGTGCTCCACATCATTGTTTGGGCCATTGAATAAAGAAATAGAGAAGTCAAGCCACTTCCAATATTCTATTTCCCTTCAATAACCAATATTCTATTGGATTTTATTCACCTTATTCTTCCATGTCACGAGCCCAAGGGTTCCCTTACAGGGCCCTTTTTGAGTCCAATTTTTTTGTAATGTGGAGTTTTATGAACAGGAAATTAATCCAATGGACAGCTATGAAAACAATACCTCAAGGAAGACATCAATATTTAACGGACATCTAATTTGCAAAATCAGAAGTAGTTCACATGATCTCATTCGTGAGACTTATCCTCAACGCTAATATTCTTGACATTTACATTCTCGGTGTTAATAGTCTCGGTGTTATCTCGACACCCAAGGAAGAGCCCATTCCCTTGAATTATAAATCTTTGGGGAAGGAAGCGCGCCGCCTGTGTGGTTATAATAATTATATTATGTATTATCATATAAGTATATTTAATTGCTCATTCATTCAAAATTGCTTGTTTTCAATCTAAATTCTTACAACATTCCTCTCTTTTGATGCATGCAAGGGAGCAAAGAAATCCAAGATGGATGCAACATTGAAGGATGATAACACCTTTATTCATATGGTTGTAGTCCATGTGACAATAGTGTATAGACAATCCAAATCCTTTCTTCCCATGCCGGTAGAAATTTTTTTCGAAGCTATAGCCTTAGGGCCTATTCCCATTTACTGTTATATTAACCTATAGCTTTAACTTAATTGAAGCCTGTTTCATTAAAGTTAACGTGTTTGCCTAGTTTTGATTCCCATTACCACATAAATTAATTTTAGGAACTGCATTTTTTATGGTGTATTCCCACTGCATTAGTTACATTACCCGTGTTTCACCTTCACTATCTCCAGCTTCACCAGCAATGTTCTTGCCTTAATGCTCTCACTGCCAACTGAATTTCTTGATTCTTGAGCTCCATGAAGACTTTGAGCTCCATTGAAGAAACGAAATAATTGGCATCCCCGAAGCAACCAAGAGCAACTAGAAAGGAGACTGTGAATCCTCTACAAGGAGTCAATATGCATTTAGCAGCCTGTAGCAATCTTAAATTTCAATGATGTGATGAGAGGGAGTGCAACATAATGAAAGGAGAGGCAAGAAAATGCATCTTTAAAAGCAAGCATTTCTTCCATTAGCTGCAACATAATGAAAGGAGAGGTAAGAAAATGCATCTTTAAAAGCAAGCATTTCTTCCATCAGCTATAGTTTGTTTGTTAGCTATGCCTAACTGAATGGTTTTGTGTGTTTGCCCCCTCTTTGCCCTTGTATTGGTGTAAGAAACTGTCAGTGCCATCAATCATCATTTGAAATATGCTATAAATAGAAAAATTGGGCTATTGCAAGATTTGAAGCTAAGTCTGGCCTTCCTAACTATCTGGGTGGGAATTGATGCCACACACATAAGCATTATTGCACCTCCCGATCCTATGGCACACGATTATTAAAAAAATGGAAAAAGTTACATTTAGTTGTGCTCCAAGTTGTTTGTGACTCATCCCACAACATTTAGATGCTTTTTCTTAGGAGATACTTGCAGGAGAGAGTGTAGTGATTAATGAAGGATATCAAGCTCGTCCATACATAGTTGGAGATGCAGGGTATCCCCTTTTACAATGGCTTATAGTCCCTTATGAAGGGCACAATCTTTCCATAATGAAGACAATATAAAATAAAAGCCATGTTCAAGGAAGTTTGCATGTAGAGAAGACATTTGGGATGCTAAAAAATACCTTCAAGATTCTTACAATACCAATCAGAGTGTTGAGTTTATACCCCAAATGATTCATGCTTGTTGCATCCTACATAATATCCTTCTTGACAAGAAATACATGGATCTAAATAAAATGATGGAGGAATCTCTTAAAGAAAATGAAGGCTCCAACAATGATAAGAACTTTAGAGAGGCTCACACTAAGAAAGGAGAAGCACTAAGAGAGATCAACTTTCAAAGTATTTGATTCGAAGATAGGCAAACTAGTAGATTTTTCAGGATGGTGCTATATGGAGGGATGAGATAGAGGTAGCATTCCATTAACTTTTGGCTTCTTTCAAATCATGAGTTGTACTTCAAAGCTTGATGATCTGTAATCTTCTAGGTGACTCGTAAAGCAAAAGAGTCCTTTGCTTGTTCTATGTGATGAATTTGGACATGCCCCCATATGAATAGATATACTTGCATGCTGATTTCATATAGTTATCGATGAGATCATTGATGGGGGAAGACTTGGGGAGAGAGGGGTATTTTTGTTCAAATTATCTATCTTATTTAAACACCATTTAAAAAAAAATCCTCCTCCTGCCTTATTCCCATCTCGTTAATGCGATCCTTGTGGAAATAAGAGTTTACATTTTTTCCCCAAAACCCACTTCCCTATTTTTCTCATATCTCCTATTAAAAGAAATGGCAAATGAATACATAAAATCCATGCAAGGAAAATTTACTTTTGTCATTTTTTAGTGATAATTAAGAGCCCCATATAATAGGCCTCAAGATGATAATTACTTTTTTCCATTGAATAATATGTATTTACATATTTGAGTGTTCAAACTTGTGGCATCATTGTATGTGCACTTTTAAATGTTTAGGAAACAATGTAGGAAAATTAATACAATATGGAGTGATGCATGTCAAGATGTACTAAGAAATATTATTATTTTACTTCTTAAACTTTTAGACAATTAATGCCAGCTCTTCCAATATCAAAATCTTGATGACTATTTAAGATCCTTGAGATCTCATTGCATATGTGTACACACAAACACACACACACACACACACACACACACACACACACGCACACACACACACACACACACACGTGACACAAACACACACGTGTGTGTGTGTGTGTGTTTAAAATAGACATCCCATTAAAAGATCCATACCATCTAAACCCGTTTGTATTGAATAATGAACAATGATATTATAGCATAGTTTAACAAATTCTTGATGATACAGTTTTGTCAATAGTCATCACGGGGATCTTGTTGCCAGTGTAGCCTGCCTTTGGTCTTCATCATGCGAGCGATGAGAGACTATACTTGCCAACCGACCAAGCACCATACTAGGTTAGAACTTATAATATGTTGAGTGAGTGACAGGTATCCAAGTGCCCCTCATATCCTTGTTATCGATGTCACGCATGTCTGACACCAAAATAAGGCCTACATGGCAAGTAAAGAAAAAGTTAAACAGCATTTATCATGTGTTGCATTAGTCACCACAATTCAATAGCATCAAAATACATAATGCAATAGTCATTAAGTAACAATGGTGTGATTTCACCTCCGAATAACAGTTCAAACCCTTCCAAGATATAGCTATAATTACCTAAGCCCTTACCCAACATGATGCTGAACATATAAAAGAATGATGCTCCCATGGATTGAGGTCCATAATTTGCCCATATACCAGTTGAACTCACCTTGGGTATATTCAAATCCATACCATGGAAAGATTTACCATGTGTTGGCTACAATTCATCAGCTTAAAAAGGCATTAAAAAGTAGTGAAACATCATTACATACCAATGGTGTGATTTCAGCTTTGAATACCAGTTCCATCCTTTACAAAGTACAGCTCTAGTCAACCAAGCCTTTAACTAACATGTTAAATTTTTGTAATATATAAAGGAACTGATGCTCTCGTGGAATGGAGGCTCTTATTCAGAGCATATACCAGCTTAACACAGCTCGTAATAACTCAATTCCAAGTAATTGCAGAGATTATAACTGCGCTAGCCCCATTCCTTGTAGATATATGAGATCAAGACATGTAGATAAACCTGCTACTAAGCAAAGCCAATGTAGTTAAACCTGGGATTTAGATCAAATTATACATTTGAAGTGTGGTATTGGACAAACTATAGCCCACAACGAGACACTAACACTAAGTCAATGAATGTCAAATCCCTTGTACACAAAGAGGGATAGGACCAGAATTAGCTATTTAAGCATAAGAAAATACAAACACAAGGCCCCCATGTTCTCATGGGACAGAGACAATGTCATGAGCAATAAGTTGAAGATTTTAGAGAAACCCAAGAGGGTTTGAGTTTGGGATCGCCAGGCTCCACCCAACATCACAGGGAACCACCATTTAGGAAGCAGATAGACCGACTTTGAAAAAGACTGTTGAGCCAAATGGACTCCAATTGATGTAACTATCCAATATAAAGTGTGATGCTACCCAAAACAAACCTTTTTCCTTTGGGACATATCTTTGTAGAAAAGCATAGCTACTCAATAAGAAGACTATTTGAAGAACTAGAGCAGCTTGTGTCCCTAAAGACATGAAGATAGTGCGTTGTACTGTTACTGACATGCAGATTGTATGGAGTTATAGCATGCCATTATGTATCCTACTCATCCGAACCTTCCACCAGGCTGTATTCATTTAATTGATGCACCCAATTCATGGAAGCTATTATGCAATATCATGGCCAGTTTTCATAGATCATTTAGAAATCCAACATAGCTACGAACCTTCCCACTGACATCTAGACTATCAATCAAGATAGTGCTGGAAGCTACTGAGTTCATAAATGTATTAGCAGCTTATGCAGTGTGTGATCTACCTTGGGAGTAAATAGCCTGGCTTGAGGCAGCCAAAAATTCCACCATGCAATCATCCAATATGGTTTGTACTAGCTTGGATGTAGGATTTGGGTTGAGGGTGTCAATTGCTACACCCTAACAGAAGCAAGCACTTGGGCTCATCGTCAAATCAATTGTTAAATAGTAGATGTGTAAAGGTGTCTCAAACCACAAAACTCCGATTGGATAATGATCCCTTACATAATCCTTACAATCACGGCCAAGACTGCTAACATCCCAAGAACCTCAACCTGAGATGCATTTGTAATACAATAAAATATTTTAAGACACCTCAAGATGCTCCATCTATTCAATTATATGAGACAACGCTAAACATTTCATACAAGGGAGAAACCTCCAACCAATCTATAGATGCTTTGTAGAAAAAAAGGGGAGCCAAACTGATTGCTTGCCATTGGGATTGCAGTGGTAGGAGATTTTGCTATGAGGGGCCACTTATGCATAGATGGGACACTACCCAATGAGGAGGCAAAGGTTACCTACAAAGATAGATATTTTTACTGCTACAGCCACTTATGGTCAAAGGAGAAGCTGTCACTGTTATAAGGGAAACTAAAACAATAAGGGGGGGATAGATGGAAGACAGGGCAAAGTAGGGAAGATGGGAAGAATGTCAAGAAGTAGTGAAGAAGAACCAATAGGAAAGCATGAAGGGGTGCAAAATTGGCAAACCCCTTTTTTTCATAGGAGGCAACATATGTCCCATGTGATAACGTGCCAACATCAACCACCCTCTCTATCCACAAGCCATGTTACCCCTCTTAATGTAAGGGGTCAGCATCATCACTGAGGTCATCTTACCACCACATTATTCATCTATTATGTTATGCCAACATATTCCAATCATAAAGAGACCATGTTGTATGGCATTGCATTATATATCGTGAGAATTAACCACCTTACACATTCGATGTCCATGATCTTTCCAACAATGAAGGGTATACATTTCATATCACTTTTACAGCAACGCTAAAGCCAAAGCCTATCATAATGTCACACCAATGGAAGTACATGATACTCTTCCATGCAGAAATCATGTCCGTCTGACTTTATTATCCAGTTAGGGAGAAAATGTGCCCAAGCCAAAACAACACAACATTCATACATATATTTATTGATTAAAAAACCTTCATTTGTTCCTGGATCATACTCATCCATCCTTGTCTAGGGAGACTGCACATGCACAAATAGAAACTGATAAGGTGTAGCTAGAGAAAAGGAGAGTGAGAGTGCTCTTAGTTGTGTGTGTGTGTGTGTGTGGCCCTCCCCCATCCCTGAGGGTGAGTCCACAAGGTGGAAGGTATGATCCACCTTGTGGATCTTACCCCCCACCTATTAATGAAATGAAATATGTGTTAGTACGAATGTGGGAAAACTTCCATAGATCATTATGAAATCTTTCCGTGTAATCATGAATTCCAGTATTAACAACTTTGAGTAACTTTGTGGCCAGATCTGCAATGTGTGAGAGTATACAATTATGAGCGTTCATTATCCATCTGAACGGAGGGGGCACAATTCTGTGTGGGTAATTGTGGATCGGTTGACCAAGATGGCTCATTTTATTCCTATTAGTGAAGATAACTCCAGAATTAGCTAGGCTATTTGTGGAGCATATCTATAGACTGTATGGGCTACCAGCCAGTATTGTTAGCCACTGGGATACCAAATTTAACAGCCATTTTTGGAGGGCTGTGTTTAAGAGGTTGGAAACTTCATTGAATATGAGCACCATGGATCATCTGCAGAGTGATGGTCAAATTGAAAGGGTCAATCAGATCATTGAGGATATGCTTTGAGCATATGTAAGCAAACGGCAAACTAATTGGAAAGAGTATCTGCCCATATTAGAATTTGCATACAACAGTGCCAAACATTCAGCTATAGGTTTTAGTCCATTCATGATGATGTATGGATTTCAACCAAGAGCCCCAATGATAGTGGGACTCGAGAAAGAGAAGGTTCAAGCATCCAAAGACTTTCTTGAGGATATGAATCAAATGCTTAAGTTAGCTAAAGATAGTATACAAAGAGCTCAAGATAGAGCATGAAGTTATGCGAACCCCCATCGTAGAAAGTTGGAGTTTGAAGTAAATGAGAAAGTCTACCTTAAGGTACTTGAATCTTCAGAATCTCTAAAGACAAGTAAATGTCCAAAGTTGTCTGCTAGGTATTGTGGACCATTCACAATACTTAAGAGGATTGGAGAACTTGCTTACAAATTAGCCTTACCTGAGGGATGTAGAGTACATTCAGTTTTTCATGTTAAAATGATGATAATCTCATTCGAAATGAAGTCCTAGTTGAACTCATTGAACCCACATCTTTACCACATGAACCAGAAAGAATTTTAGACAGACAAGAAAAAAGAACACGACACACAATATGGCAAGAATGTCTGATTAAGTGGAAAGATAGACTTGAAGAGAGTTCAACAGGGGAAAGGGTAAGCAATATCCAGAGGAGGTTTCCCATTTTTTTTTTTGAGGACGTAAACCATTCTTAAGGGGAAGGGAATGTTACGTCAGCCATAATCATGGTATTGTCTAGTGTGGTTATGGTGAAGTGGGAAACCAGGGGGCTCGATAGTGCTTGCATCAATATGGAGTGTAATATTAAGGTCTAAAGGACACTAAGGTTCTAAGGTCCATTATGGACATGTGGCACTCAATTGGGCTCCAAGTGGCAAGCACTGGGTTCAAGGGAGATTTCTAGAGACAGGATCCAAAAGGAAGAAAATGTAGGGAACTCAAAGGGGGGTTCATGTACGAGAGCACTTGGAAACTGTGGTTGGGTGGTGAATCAGAGAGCCCTCTTATTCTGTAGTTGTAACAATATGTGTGTGTGTGTGTTTAAAATAGACATCCCATCAAAAGATCAATACAATTTGAACCCGTTTGTATTGAAGAATGAACAATGATATTATAACATAGTTTAACAAATTCTTAATGATATAGTTTTGTCAATAGTCATCAGGGGGATCTTGTTGCCAGTGTAGCTTGCCTTTGGTCTTCATCATGCGAGGGATGAGAGACTATACCTACCAACCAACCAAGTAACATTCTAAGTTAGAACTTATAATATGTTGAGTGAGTGACAGGTATCCAAGCGCCCCTCATATGCTTGTTATCTCACTGTCACGCATGTCTGACACCAAAATAAGGCCTACATGGCAAGTAAAGAAAACATTAAACATCATTTATGATGTGTTGCATTAGTCACCGCAATTCAATAGCATCAAAAGACATAATGGAACAATCATTAAGTAACAATGGTGTGATTTTACCTCCAAATAACAATTCAAACCCTTCCAAGATATAGCTGTAATTACCTAAGCCTTTACCCAACATGATGCTGAACATATAAAAGAATGATGCTCCCATGGATTGAGGTCCATAATCTACCCATATACTAGTTGAACTCACCTTGGGTATATTCAAATCCATACCATGGAAAGATTTACCATGCGTTGGCTACAATTCATTAGCTTAAAAAGGCATTAAAAAGTAGTGAAACAGCGATAGCAGTCTACATAGAACCCTTATGTTAATCAAGTATGAGTTGCATCAACCGCCTACGATAGGTTAGAGGCCCGCTCCACTGGGTTTCAAGGTGGGATCTTAAAATTTCAATAAACAAAAGGTCAAGTTTCATATAACCCAATTTACTCAACAAATATAATTCAATTTATTAGGGGAGCTCTACGTGGATCTATTGTATCCTTTTGAATTTGTTCTCTTTTCTCTAAACTCAACAAACACAATTCAACTTATTAGGGGAGCTCTCTCATAGCATACATGCACATGATCATTTTTGCACATATGTGATACACGAATGTATACATATGTGCATATACATACATGCATACATGTGCATATAGCAAGTGTCCCCCCTGAGCACACACACACACACACACACACACACACACACACACACACATAGAGAGAGAGAGAGAGAGAGAGAGAGAGAGAGAGAGAGAGAGAGAGAGAGAGAGAGAGAGAGAAGCTCCTTTTGGCACATGCATTCTTAAATTGCTTATCAATTCACCTTGCATATGTGGATTGGCTTTTAAAATTTTGTCTAAGTCTTAATCCATAGCTCTGAGATCTTCCATCTCCTCCTTTAATTCCAGTGAACTTCCATCTCCTCCTTCCTCCCAAAGCTGAACTTCCATCTCCTCCATTACATTGACCTTCTATCTCCTTCTTCCTCCCAAAGCTACCTCTTGTCTTTCCACCTCCTCCCCACTCAAAGCCTACCTCTTGTCTTTCCACCTCCTCCCCTCTCCAAGCCTCCATCCAAGAGCTTCTTCTTTGTGATAGGTGGCAACCTCTTCTCCTCCAAGCTCCCATGTGTCCTCTCTTTTTTTTTCTCATGTGGGAGAGAAGTAAGGAGTCTCACTTGCAGCTTTCTCACATACACAATGGGGGAATACACACAAAGGTGGAGGCTGAAAACAGTTTTACTCTTCTTAGTTGTGAAAACCAAAAAGAACTCTCTCTTAGTGCAAAAGTAATAGGTGAACCCTATATGTGGGTCTCAAACCAAACTCAGCTAACCTAGGTGGCATACTAACTGAGCCACTAACTAGAGTACATAAAGATAGCTATCATTCAGCTATTATTCATGGGCGGTGTACCAACCGCATCTGCAGCTAACAAGTCGATGACATAAATGCACAACAGTCACCCCAGCATATCATGAGTGGAGCTCAATATCTCAACAAGGTGTGCAATGGTTCCGAACACATTTTGGAGATCTTCATCAATCATAAGTTGTAGGGTTATTAGAGGCACACCTAGCTTAAGGAGCGTATTGCAAACTTATGAACGGTGCACTAGCCTTCAATGTAGAATTTGATGAAGACCGTGCTTTCCACATTTCAACCGTGTTCAATCCATGCATTGGCATACCATTGAGTGTATAATGATTATCCAAATCTGCTACTAGGACAAAGGAGGAAATAGTGCACCTTCAAAAATAGTTACCATGCAAAAATAGGCCTATTCTTGCAAAAACACTACCTTCAAATGTTAAAAACCAAACAGGCACACATAGAAAACCTATGCCTAGAACTCTTCAATTTAAGAATCATTCAAGAAATACTTTTCATTGTTGACAAACGTCACTTTCCTTCCATTATTCATAGAACCACTCATTTAGTTTTTTCTAAGTTCTCTTTTTTGAATTCTTCCACATGAAGGATGTGGACCATCGGGAACTTGGGACGTATAGCTACAACTCACAACACTATTTTTAGTTTAGAAAAGTTGGGACCAAACACTTAGGCCCTTTAAAAGCAACCCAAAAACAAAAGACCTTCTTAGGAAAAGAAGTTGCTCCTTGCTACAATCTGTTCTTCTTGAGAATTGTTTTGATTTGAGACACTTAAGTAAATGTATAGCTAATTCAAACACACATGCACACATGTAGTACCTCTTTGGAGCCCTTTCAAGACAAGACTCTCTCTCTCTCTCTCTCTCTCTCTCTCTCTCTCTCTTTGACATCAGGCACAAATTCAATCACCAAAGTTTCTCATAATAGATTACAATTCAACATTAAGTCTGTATTCAACGTATTATAATATTTCATTGCTTTTATATTTAACACTCTGTAATTCTCAATATCTAGTCGAGATTGTCTTCTTTGTAATTTTTGTTGTAGACCGGATTATAGTTCCAAGTGCTTGAGTAAGATTTGATCCATGCATTAGCATACCTTTGAGTGTACAACATTTGTCCAAATCTACAACTAGCACAACTTCTACATATCAAATGACAAGCAACTTGTGAAGCATTTTTTTTTGCTGCCTTGAGACTAATTACATGCGAAGGTCTGAAAGTTCAAAGACTCTAGATATGATCAAATGGAGCAATGTTTTAAGCTTTGTCCATGATGTGCAATGGATGTTTTATTTTTGTAAATATTTATGTTCAATCAACATTTACATGACCTTAACTCTTTCAATAGTGTCTACAGAGAAAGGAAAACACTACCAATGTAAGGGCCATGATAAAGCAAGCTCTTACTATAGAGCAACTAGACACAAATGGAGCAAATATTTTATATGCTAGTGATGTAATAGACTAGCTAAACATGTAGATAGTTCTTATAGGTTGATACCCATAACGGAGGGTATCATCAATCAAAATAATAGATGGCATGTAGCTCAATAGAGGGCACTCACAACGCACATAGTGTTTTTTTTTTGCTAGCGAGACGTACCTAGGTGCTCAAGGACTTGTCGTCTTTTGCACTTATTTGGGGACAAAATTTGGGAGAAATGTGTATCTCTTTGTCATCTTTTCATAGATTTGTGTCAATAATGTACTTCATAGCATTGGATATCATTGCTATAATTCAAAAGGTAGTGTATTAGAATCCAGTAAAATTGAATTTCAATTTCATATGAATCTGTGTTTATTTTACTTTTATTTTTGAAAATAGTTTGTTGATTAGATAATGTTTATTAGGGTCGCATGCTACTTCCACATGTTTGTATGCTGAAAAGAATGCATCTCCTCCTAGTCCAAGGTCTACTCCAATGGTGTTAGATACCTCAAGCAAGCCGCCAAAAGAAAATATTTCAAAGAAATCTCGAATTAAGAAAACACCACGGTGTTCGTTGAAGAGCTCCTTCCTAGAAGCAGCTCAAGAAGCGTATGCCCAAGTGAATGCATGAATTTTGTTTTATATTTTAATTTTGAATCCAAAATAGTATTTGATTAGTTTTTTTGTTTTCTTTTGTGTAGTGAAGAACCTACTTCGCGATAACTTGGACTATGTTAGTTTTAAGTCACGTACAACTTCATCCAAAAAGTCCAAACATGAGGAGCGAAAAATTTCCCCACCTAAAAAAGACAAAGCTGATGTTATTGTGATAGATTAGTTAGGTCAATGTCTAGTTGACCAAGTTCTACATGTTTTCATTAGAACATATTTTAAAGACTTGTTTATTATTGCATATGAAGAAGTTTTATATTTCATATTATATTATTTCATTTGTGAATTTATTTATTTTATTACAATCATTATGAATATATTATTAAATTTTGTAGCTCTTTCATGTAAAAAAAACTATAATTAATTAGATTGAAATTGTCATTGAAACATTGTTTGTTAAAATGGTAGAATTTGAAAGTGATGTAAAAGATATATGAATGTCAATTGCATAAAATTATTATGCACATAATATATTCACAAGAAATAGCATCTCATTATTTCAAACATTTGTCTTTGCAGCAAGTAAGCAATTGATATGCAAGGAAGACAATGATGAGGTTAATTCTCATAGTGGTCCTAAAATTGCAAATAACTTACCTCATTCTTTCCCATTGAATACTAAAGCAATCATTCCATCCAAGGATAACTTTGGGGGGGGGGGGGGGGGATTCATTGATATTGCTCACCATTATGCAATTATCAGATTGCACTCCTCGAAGATTTATATTTGAGGTGAAGTTGCTTTATAAGTATGGAACTTAAAGTAGCAAATCCAAAGTACCCAACCTTCTTGAAAGGGGATTTTACCGATAATTTTTGTTCACACACTATTACATTGCTCATTCCTTCCACTTACATTCACCAATTTTTTTTGCAAGTTGGGGAATTCTATAGAATAGAAGGAGCTAGTTTTGTATTGAAAGGTGCAACTGAGGGTGGGACATCTAGATTTTCTTTGCTTCTTGATGCTACTACATGCATCATAAGAGGAGAATCTTTTGAAGGTAATCTCCGTTTGCTGCCTGATCATTCCCTCTGCACTTATGTATCTTGGGCTGCTGAGATGATTAACTTTGGAAAGCACAACATAGCAAGTGTGATGGGGACGGTTGCAATTGTTATCATCAAAATTGCAAACGAAGAAAGAATGGCTGACCAAATAATTATTGCAGATGGACCACGTGATCAAGACAGAGCCGCAGTAAGTCCATAGTGTTAATGTGATATTTTTCTCAAATGAAAAGTAATTGTTGGAAATTTCACTTAAGCTCCATCACTTTTGTTTTGTGGCTATCATTTGTGAACGAAAGGAGACCTACACTTACTCAACTTGTACAAGAATGTCATGATGAAGGTCTCGTTATGTACATCTTGAAAAACATTTCTTTCTTAAAGGCAAAGAATACTATATGTGTTTTTTACTTCACTATTTTGGCAGAGGTACCTGATGGTCCTAAAAAGGATAGCTTAAAAGAAGCTTTCTCTAGTCAAGTTTCTCGTCTTAGCTATGGGACAAAGGTGCCTACTCTATCGCTTAATTTTTCCTTCCTTCTACGATCAAGAATAACAATTTTTTTCTTATCCAAATTGTAGATATCAGGTATATTGTACTTCACCAATGTCAATGCAGATCTTGTCGAGCATATGTGTGAGACTTGTGGAGGCTTGCATGTGAGCAGAGATCCCCTACACTTATTTTGCTATTCTTGCAAAAGCCCTGAGGCAATTTTCCAAGTCCCCACCCTTACAGGAGATATTGTTCAATGCAATGGAGAACAAGTGCCCATCCATATTAAAGGCCCCTATGTAGACCTTGTACTTGCATTGGGCGTGCCTTTCCTTCAAATGTACGAGGAGGATTTGATGATGGTGAGAACCAAGCTTAAAACATGCAAGCCTGGTGGAAGCTTCACTATTAATAGTTATGGTGCTGTTATAGCATTCAAACCAAATGCATGAGATCTTTGTAAACTTTCATAATACATTTTCATTCCATTGTATTTGCCTTTTTTTTTAAATATCAATCTACTTTTGAGAAATTGATTTTACTTTAACCATTATTCACATCATGGATATTTAATTGCTTCTTCAAAAAAAACAATTAATGGAAAACCATAACTTCGATGCAAAATACCATGTCAACACAAATGTTCTCATATGTATTTCGAAATTATTTCCAAGCCTAAGTTATGAGCAATTGTTGAGAAATTTATTTGAGAACATTGTTTCTAATATTTGAGGCTCAAGCAATCCATGGATACTATTTCTAACAATAGCAAATGAATCATTGCTTACAATGGAAAAAGTTAACAAACTTATTCAAAATTCTTCAACATCCATCGCACTAGTAATTGACATTTTGCAGCGATTTCATTCCATCTTTGGTACCTCATTTGCTTTATTATGTTACGATGGAATTAAACTTCAACTTAAAACCAGTATGGGTTCAACCAAACCAATGAATAGAAACAATTTGCTATTAGATCAATCAAATGGTGTTTCTAGAATCGTTCCTTTAATTTGTTTGCCTAAAAAACGTGGCTATACATTGTGGTCCAAAGAACACGAAAATCAATTGGAACAAGTAGTCCTTCAAAATCCAAGCTTGCCTACAAAAGACATTGCTTTACTACTTTCAAACACATGTTTATTGAAACTAAGTATTCAATGCAAACAATTTTGAATAAAATTTACAAAGTCAGAAGAATGGTTTTTGCACCAACAAATGTCATTGCAACACAAACATGTGGTGAGGATGTTGCAACAATTGAGAAGACCTTCATTACTCGAAAAAGGAAACACAATGAGAACATACATTTACAAAAATACACCAAAAAAACATTGGATACTCCGTCTTTCCCATGTGTTTGTTGTGGTTCATTAAAGTTTCGCTTAAAACTAAAAAAAGCCAAAGAAGATATGGTGATATTCTTGCAAAGCAATGGAATAAACATAGCTTCAATTTCTCCTCATAAAAAGAACGTTCAAATGGTTCCAATAAAAACACACACAAACAAGTTGAACAATGTGGAAGCTCGATTGATTTCCATTAGGATACCATTTGCACAAATTAGAGAATTGACTTATGAGGGGCAATATGGTCTATGTGGAAGTGTTGTAAATGTTTTTGCTGATGTTGATAGAGCACAACAAGTGTTGCCAAGGTTCATGGGACAAAATGACATAGTGGCAGTGGCTATCAAGCGAAAACTATCATATAAACATAGTTACATGAGTGGAGCCGTTCGCCCAACATCGACTATGCTAGCATTAAAAGAGTTGCTCCATACACGTTTATACCAACAAAACAATGTGAAAGTCAATCTTCTTTGGGAAAACCACATTCAAAAGATTCAAGAGTTAGAAACTTTGAATGAGGATATTCAACAGTACAACGAAACACAAGAGGAGAACATTGCAACTGACACTTTCGTCCATGGAATCTATGCAAGTCAACAAGTAGTAGACTTCAAAGACCAAACCGTTGTTGCACCTTCTGAAGGATTTTCTCCCTTAAGCATTTTCAAAGATAAACATTGCGAGGAGCTAGCCTATCTAAGGCTAGTCTTTGGTCATCAAAGAAACTACAATATCCCCGACCGCACATCGTATCAGGATATAGCATGCTGGGAGCTAACAAATTTTGATCGACAATTCGCACTATCTATCGACAATCTATTTTTAAAAACAATGAAGAGATTGGTACTTCAAGTTCTTTCATCTTCTTGGGTACGTATGCGAAAAGCCCAAACAAAGGGGGAAAACTTGAAAGTTAAGGATGCACTTTTGGACACAAATATTGAAAAACTCTTGCAATCAAACATAGGATTTCGAGACCACTCATTAGAGAACATCCATTGACTACATATTCTACCTCGAGAAAAATTTATTCGCAATGTTGAGACAACTAGGACCTCCATGTTTCTTCATCACATTATCGACAGCATAAAGACTTTGGGAACCACTACTCCAATGTTTAAGAAAGCTAAACCCTTCAAATGGAAACACAAAATGTAAACCTTAGTGCTGATATACGTGAGTTGATTCGATCCGATCCCATGACAACAGCTCAATATTACATTAACAAATTCAAAGCATTCAAAACATTGCTTAAAAAGGACAAGTCCATTTTGGGCAAAATCAATGACTTTTTCTTTGTAACAGAATTCCAAAATAGAGGAAGCCAACACGATCATGGCCTTCTAGGGGTTGAAGAGGCTCTAATCTTTGGAATTTCACCAAACCATGTCATAGAAACCTTTGTGGACACATATATCTCTACAGACATTGACAAATTTCCACTTCAGAAAAAAGACAAACACACAAACACCGAAAGACATGCTACAAAAACAAGAAAAAGTGCAGATTTGGTTTTCCACGTCCACCAATGGGAGAAACTAAAATTTTAGAACCACTTCGCGATAACCTTCAAAACAAATTTCTAAAGAAGACCATGAAAAACATCACTTCAATGTTATTGGAGGAAAAAACAATGTCATTAAACTACCTCTCGTTCTTATAAACATTGAAAATTACAGAAGACGAGTACCTCCTCGCGTTCATCTATCTCACAGCCAACTCTATTTTTTAGAAGACATTCAAAAGACATTTACACAAATAATTTCAACCCAACTATGTCCCAACTATGGGAAGCAAATACAGATGTACACTTTATATTAAACCCACATGGGGCCGCAACATATTGTACATCGTACATAACAAAAATGGACAAGGACACCACTGAAGCAGTTAAAACTACACTCGCACAAAGTATTTCCAATAACGCTCCAACAAATGAATGCATACAAAGAGTCGACAATGCAATCTTGAATACACAACACATAAGCTCTCAACAAGTGGTATATCTAGCACTATCATTGCCCCTAACATCTTCAACAAGACAATATCAATACATCAACACAAATCCCCCCAACAAACGAACGTACTTGCTCAAACGACAAGAGCAACTACAAACACTTAATCCTGAAAGCACTGAAGATGTCATAGCTAAATACATAAAATGTAAAAACAACCTTCACAACATTTGTTTGGCAACTTTTGTTAGTGAATACACAATTTCACCTTCCAAGACACAAAAGAGGAAGAAAAACAAAATCATTTGCTATAATAATTACAGTGAGGTTATTGATCCTGAAAATTACTACAAAGTTGTGTATGCTATTCCTTCCATATCATGATGTTGAGCTACAACTTCAAGATAGTAACTGTACATGGCATGACATGTACATTGATAGTAGAGAAATTATAGATAACAATAGAAAAAAATTTAACAAAATCATTCCACAATTTTCCACAAAATCAAATAATAGCTCAAAAACCTCTTCCTCAAACACTAGGTCCACATTCAAAAAGATTGACAAATATGACATTGCAATTGATATGCAAGGTCTTCCCAAATCAACAAATAATCAACAAACTTCTTTACTATCATATAAGATGATATGTAACCATGACTTCAGATAGCAACCCTAATCTGTTTGCATCCACCTCACTCTGAGACAAAAGTTCTTATGCTAATCATTCCTGCCTAACCTGCCTGTACTGTCCCTCTGTCCTCCTCAGATGGAGTCACATGTGGGGCAGTATACTCTAACACCCGTTATCACTGACTCAAAGTGGGCCCCCATGCATAGGATGAGATGCTCCATCTGATCACAAGAAAGAGCTTTGGTAAATAGGTCTACATCAACTCAATCAACTTGTCCCTTAGCAACTCTCTGATAAGTGGTGTGAATCTCGATGTGTTTCACCCGAGCATGAGACACTGGTTTCTTTGTGATTGCAATGCAACTCCGGTTATTGCAGTAGTCCCCACCCCATAAGTAGGGTTCACTTGCCATGCTTGGAGTGTTCTACTTAACCATGACACACCCCTCTGTTTGAGACTATTTTCCATGCTGTCAATGAGGTTCTCTCTCTCTCTCTCTCTCTCTCTCTCTCTCTCTTTCTTCTGCAATGTTCAACGTGAACATGGTAACAGATGATTAGGTTGTCTAGAAGCTTGGGCTTGGACCGTGAGGTTGCTGATGCAGTGTAATGAGAGATCCTCATTTGAATAGCATGTTGCATGTATGAGACACAATTCGAAGAGCATTCCAAACCACTTTGACTCACTCTTGTCACACTTGATTGATTAAGAGTGGCCTTCCTCTTCTATTCTGAAAGTAGAACAATGATGTTGGCTTTATCTGGTCTTGATAATCAAGGCTTTGTCTCTTTTTCTCTGATATCATGTAAGGATTGCCAGAAAGTATTTGATGAGAAAGGACGGAAATCCCATTGAGCCTCACCAGGTCAATCCACATAACATTGACATTACAAAGAGTGAAGAGATTCCTAAGATCCCTCATGAAGAGAGTAATATCTACTCCATGCTATATGAGGAGCTCATAGCTCCTCCTTGTATCACTCGATCCTAGACACGGGCTAGTACTAGTGCAGCTCCACGTTCATACATGATACGATGATTCAGGGATATATGAGGATTGAGCCAGTGGTACAGAGGACGAGGATGCTCAAGACTTGGAGGCTTAGACATTAGTATTTATTGATTTGTCATTGTGAATTTTTGAGAAATTTGAATGGCTATTGAATGGTGTCTTAGACGTAGCTTGTAGGTACCTGCAAAAAATCCAAAGGGCTTCACATACGTGTACATTCTGTGCTAGAAAAAATATCATTTTTTGAATTTTTGTATGAAACTTTATCGAAACGTTTCAAAAAAATATGAAACTTCTGAAACGTTTTTGAAACCCGTTTTGTACGAGAGGTTTCTGAAACGCCTGGCAACTGTGATGCCGGGTTGCAGGCTGTGATCGGACTTGGCGACTTAGCTGAGCTCTCTTCACGTGTGATGCAGTGGATGCGTAGTGGTATATATGAGCTGTGTGCTCAACTCTTGAGTGTGTGCAAGCTTGCTGGAGGCAAAGAGTTTCTGGGGTGTGGTTTGCTGTGAGTGTCACCGTTTAGGTGGCCTTCTTGAGGAGCTCAACAGTGAGTTGAATGCAACATTCTATGCAGCAAATATACTCCTGCATGGTCGTAGTCTGTGAGACTGCAGTTGTGGTCTGTGTGACTATCTTTCCTCTTTGTAATACTGCTGCAAGCCTGATCGGGCTGCGCAGTTTGTCTTGAAGACTTGTCTTTCACTAATAGTGTGATCTTGTGAGACATATCTCGTCGCTGTTCTCCTTTTCTCCATTGCATGCTATTTTCTATGAGTTGTCATTAATCTTAATACCCTAGAAGTTACTGGTAGAGCTGAAATGAAATCCATACAGATGTATGTCCACTTCCCTTCAGGAACGGTCAATGGTTGGAGTAGACCATCAGGGCTTAGGTTCAACTCCCTGTTTTGTTGACATGGCTTGCAGTTCTACGCATATGTGTAGACCTCCTTCCAAAGCCAGCTTTGCTTAACTTTTTCAAAGTCTTTAATAGCCCAATATGCCTAGCCATATGAGATGAATTAAACTCCTGCAGAACTAGCAGCTTATAGGTGGCATTTTCAGTAAGAAATATTGTGCCATTATACCACAGTAAAGTTGGGGTGGTCTTGGTAGTCAGGGTTTTGCAAAGCCTGGAATATAGCAGTAGCTTTAGATCTGAGAGGTACTCCTTGAATCCCATGGATCCAACCCTTGTAGATCTCAGAAATTGCAGGCCTACATCCTGGAAAGTGAGTCTGCCACTATATTCTCTTTGACTACTTTATATTCAATATCAAAATCATAGTTTTGCACAGTGGATTACCACATTCTCTGCTTAGGAGATGGCTAGGTCTGAGATAGGAAGTTTCTGAGAGTTTTGTGATCAGCGTTGACCTTAAAAGTTAAAATGGCTGCCATAAATGTAGTGATGCCATTTCTTAATTGCATGCAGGATAGCAAGCATCTCTTGGTCATGAATGTGATAGTTTGACTCTTTATCATCCAGTAACGGATTTCATAGGCGATGACCGCATGGCTCCGCTTAATAACAGCCCCAATGCCACGTCTGCTAGCATCCCTCAATAGTGCATACAAGGAGCCGATGCCAGGGTATCATTGAGTTCTTGGAAGCTTTCTCTGCAAGGGCTGTCCAAAAGAAGTTTGGACAAGGCCTCTTTTTTAAGCTGGTCAGTAAGAGGTTCAGCAATTGCTGCAAAATGCTCAGAATTCCCTTAGCTGTGTAGTGTTGGTGGGTGTGGGCCAATCCTTTACACACTTCACGTTATTGGGATCTGGCCTTTTTCCTGCATGCTTACCAAGGCCCACATACTCAACTTCATTTGCCATCTGCTGGCCTTGGCAAATAATTGGTGTGCCCTCAACACTTCCAAAACTTGCCTTACATGCAGTAAGTGCTCTTCCTTGGACTTTGCTGTAGATTAATATATCATCCAAAAATATCAGAACAGATTTGTAGAGAAAAGGCTGTAGGATCTTGTTCATAAGGGCTTGGAAAGTTGCAGGTGCATTGGTAAGGCCCAAGGCCATTACCTTGAATTGATAGAGACCCCTTTAAGTCCTGAAAGCAGCTTTTGGCTCATCTTCCTCCATTTGATCGTACCCTGATCTGAGATTGCTTGTAAGATATGAGCTTGCTATCTTTAGCTTTGACCTCTCTCTATAATGCCCTGTCTTAAAAACTATGTCAAATTGATGGATGAATTGTAAACCTTTTTTAATTTCAACATATGTACCATCAAAAGTGGTGAAACAAATGGTTTTGCCATCTTCTTTAAAATCTCTGCTTTTAGACCTGTATCTTCTTTTTTGACCATATGAAGATTGCTCCCTAGATGGTGACGAAGAAGAGCTGCTAGAAGATGCTCAACCGGGGCTTGGAGATCTTATGTTCTGATTTTCTCTGAACAAGGACCAAAGTCAATATAAAAGATTTCTAGTTATGCTTGTAATTCTAGTTAACCAGAGTCAACGTTCTTTGACCAAAGTCAATAGAAAAGAGCTCTCTTTATTTCTTGGGAGAAGTACAAATCCGTGACAACCATTCTGTGTTATATTGCTCGTGCATCTCATAGGCATTGGGAGGTCCACCAATTGGACATTAAGACCACTTTCCTTCATTCATATTTATTGAAAGAGGACTACGTCACTTAGCCTCTCGGACTTGACGTTGCAAGTTCTAAAACTTAGGTATATCGAGACTGAAAAAGGCCCTCTATGGTTTGAAGCACGTACAAAGGGCATGGTATGTCAAGACACATTCTTTTTTGCTATGCCTTGCGTTCTATAGAGGCCACTCTTAATGTTTGGAAGAGTGAATCAATTCTTTATGTGGATGACCTGTTGCCCACTAAGCCCGACACATAGAAAATTGTAGATTTCAAGGCAGAGTTGCAGAAATCATTTGCAATGTCAGATGCGGGTAGGTTGCATTACTATTTGGGCATTCATTTTTCTAATGTTGGCATGGAGGGCATAACAAGGAGTCAATCCAAATATATTGGACGGTAGTGCTTCCAATTCAAGGATTGTAGGCCGGTTTCTATTCCATTGGAACCTGGCTTCCGTTTCTCCTCTGAAGATGGAGTGCCCCATTTGATGCCACTGTTGTGAGCAGCCTGTGGGCTGCCTTATTTACTTATATAATATCCGGCCTGATTTGCACACTGTCATTTTCCAGTTAAGTAGGTACATGCACAAGCCCAATACCCACCATTGGCGGGCAGTGAAGCAGCTTTTTCATTACTTGATAGCCATGCAGTGTATGGGATTGTTCGATAGTGATCACTCTTCAGTGGATTTACGTGCATTCATGGATAGTGATTGGGCAGGTTGTCACGACATGAGGGTGTCTCATAGTGGCAATTGTTTCATGCTTGGCTCAGTAAGAAGATTCATATGTTACTTGCAGATCTTGATGTCCGTCGGGTCAGGCCTCCTCTACCATGATCTACACCGATAGCCAGAGTGCTTTGGCCGTTGCGCGTATTTCTATCTTTCATACGCATACCAAGCACATTGAGGTGCACTATCATTATGTTCGAGAGCGCTTATCAAGCTGGAGATATAGAGTTATCCTACGTTCCCACGGAGGGTAACTTAGCACATCTCTTCACGAAGGCTCTACCAATGACCCAAGCTTGAGGCTTTTAGGTATGCCTTACACTTGGCAGTGTTTATTACGTGATGTTGATCTCCATGTACTATCATATGGTACAATACCTATCTTGGACGAATATATGCAATCATGATATAGATCCCAGGTACACTTGAGATGTATCTAGGATACTTCAGCCATGCCATGGAGGGGGGTTTGTTAGCACTTGGTATGGCCTTGTAGGCTAGTTAGGATATTTGGCCCAAGTCCTGGTCAACTAGTTCACTTTGGGGTCATATAGTGGCCACTTAGTAGTACTTTCTTTATTATCCATTTGCAAGTACTTGTTTTTTCTCAGCTTGTCATTTGCTCTCTCCTAATCACTCCTAGGCACTTTCTAATTAATTAATTAACCTATGTTCTCCATGGAGGCTTAATTAACCTATGTTTATTAATGGCTTAATTTATTTATGCTTTAATTATCCTATGTTTGTCTATGGCTTTATTTATTTATGCATTAATTAACCTGTGTTTCTCCATGGCTTAATTTATTTTATGCATAGACTATGTCCAAGGGGGGCTTCCCCAAATGTTCAAGAAAAGTTTTGAATCCAAAACTCTCTTTTTCCCACGGATGAGCCCTACCACTAAGCTACAAAGTAATATTTTATACCCCTTTCCTGATAGTAGTATTATAAATCCTCCTTCATCCCCCTCCCCCTTTGGGATGTCCTTTCCTCTTTAATACCCCTCCCCCTCCCCAAGCTCACATGTCCCTTCCTCTTTAATGCCCCTCCCCCTCTCCCCTTTATTTGATTGAAGCCCCCGCATGAGATGAATTATTGCGCCCCCCCCCCCCTCTCTTTATCCCTAAATATTTTGCCATCAAAGATCACTCTTGGCTCCCCCCACACCAATTAATTAATTAATAGGGGGTTTTTTCTCACTGGGGGCCGTATTTGCTCTTGCATTCCATTTCCACTCCATTGCCTCCCGCACCGAACAACTATCGCACTATCATGATTGGCCACATGTTGGCCAAACGTTATGATTGGCCAAACACTATGACTAGAGTTAGATTCCGAAGTTAATGCCTTTACAGAGAGACATGAGCATAGAGCTAGGGAACATATAGGTTTCTGAAGGACACACTTTACCTTGGATCACATCTCTATGTTGGTATAGAGCCATCATTGTATAAAAAGAATTTGGGAAGATTAGGGGAAGAGGATAGAAGTGACAAAAGTGAGAGGGCGGAAGGGGGAGAAGGATTGAGAAGTGAGAGAGAGAGAAAGAAAGAAAGAAAGATAGATTAACATCCGCGAAAGGCCTCACGGGCCTATGGGACAAAGTGCGGAAAACACCAAAAGGGAAAAAAACTCATATGAGCCACAAAGGGCTGGAGCAAAGGACACGCTAAGGCCCTTGCTGAGTACTATGCTGAAATAAAGAGCTCAATAGCTCAAGAAAAATCAAATACAAAACATGTCGTATAATCTCGTATCATATCATATCATGTCATGTCATGTCATATCATGTGAATCATGTCATGTCATATCATGTACTATCTAAAAGTAGGAATAGAGTTGGAATTGGGACTAGTTATCAGAATTCGAAACCGCGGCACTGTGGTGTCTTGTCTATGAGCGGTGAAAGTGTCTCGGATCTGCGTTTGTCTGGCTATCTCATGCTGTGGTGGTGGAGGGGGATGCGGTCTCCTCGATCTTTGAACCCGCTAAGCTATGTTCAGAGTGATCCCTCGTCTTGGGCGGTCTCCTCTGAGGAAAGTTGTGATAGGTTGGACCTCAATCGAGTGTGCTTTGGCTGCTCTCCATGTCACGGGTAGCCTCTGCAGTCCTCTCTCGGCAGTCCATAGTGCTCACATATCAACTAGCTCCTCCTCCATCCCACTATATCTTGGAGCTGACTCAAATGCATAGAAATCTATGACATGCCACTGTGTCTGGTCAGCCTTTGTATCTTGTGGTCTGGTCCCCTCCTGCTCCTTGATTTGTCGTAGTAGCAGGGTCTCCCTATGTCGGCGCATCTCAAGTAGATAAAGCCCAATGCAAACCTGGTCATGGAAGTGGATGAGTTGCGATAGTAGGCCGAACCCACTCCCATCTTGATAGAGACAGTGGTATTGCCTCGGATCTCGTAGTAAACTGGGCAGGCGCAGAGAAAGTGCTCCTCTGTCTCAATCTCTCCTAACGTACATAGCACGCAGATCCGCTGCTCTTTGGGTATACGTGTTGCTCTCCCTGTCTTAATCCTCAGTTGATGGGATGAAGCCCACATCTGTCCAATGGCGATCCTCAGTGCGTGTGAGACTCCTCTATCCTCTAGATACTGGGCTTGATGATGAATCCCTGGGTCTTGGTGGGGAGCTCTTGATCTCCCTCTCGAACCAACCGTATGATACGGTTAATCTCATCTCGTGGGATCACTCAAGGGGTGAATCCATACTGTACTGAAAGGGAGGGAGCATGTCCATTTGAATCCAGTGTTTGGCAAACCATGTGGGCATACGTGCATACCGTGTGTTTGCCCCTCTCTCAACTAGTTGTTTGGATGACTCTAGAGCTAGCCTCGATAGTCTCCACTAGGGTAAGTCCCAGCCTCTGTGAATGAATGTCATTGTCTGGAAGATGGCATCAATCTGTAGTGGTATCATGGCGAACTCTACCTGTACTATCTCATGCGGGACTCAGTTCTCAGGGCTTGCTCCAAATCATCCTAGATTCTAGTCACCTTTAGCCGCTTGAATCTCCTCCACTCTGCTATCGGTAGGTCACATCCCCAGAAGGGTGTTGCATACATGGCAATCGGTTGCACTAGCATATTGAAGAGCCAGCACGTCGTTGGTGGATCCTAAAAGTGTGACTGGAAGCACTGTCTCTCCAATCGGGCTAGAGGACCTCACCCTCGTGCAAGTCGTGCATGGGCTGCATGTGTCATATTGAAGAGGGGTCCTGTGAAGACTACTCATAGATAGGTGTAGGACTGCACTATCTCTAGTGGCTTGTCTCAATAAGTGAAGCTGAATCGACGGAGCACTACATGTGAGGTGTTGAAAACCATAACCTTGGTCTTCCTAAGGTTGATTGCCAAGTATCTCTCTCTCTTTGTAGAACACCTCTTGGGCCTCCAAATGTCTTTGCAGTTCTTCCGCTCAAGATGAGATAAGGACTACGTCATCAGCATATAGCAATATGTGTATCATGAGATCAGCTAGTAGTGATCCTTTGCCTCAAGGGCGGTCTATCAAGGAAGTGATCTCATTAATGTAAAGCCCAAATAGGGTCGGTGAGAGGGGGCAGCCCTGCTTCACTTCGATCGTACTCTCTACCCAATCCGATAGACCACCTTGAGCACAAACTCTGACTTTGATTGACTCATACAAGCTCATCACTCCCCATATCAGTGTCTCTAGAATCTGTAGCTCCTATAGTCTCTTGATCATGCCATAAGGTGGGACAGTGTCGAAAGCCTTCCGAAAGTCTACAAAGCATGCGTAGACCTTCTGGTGTCTAGACCTCGTCTCCTCAATGATAGCCCTTAGAGTGAAAATGTGATCTACGGTAGATTGATGTCTCCGGAATCATGGCTGCCCTAGTGCCCGTTGCCCCCATGCCTCTGTGTGGTTGTTGAGCTCCCTCTCTAAAACTGATCCATTAATCTTTGCCAGAGTATGGCCAAACATGAGGGTATGGTAGTTCCCAGTCTCCATAGGGTCTTCATCCTTGTATCGGCACAATAGTGGTAGTGCTCTAGGTAGGTGGGAAACCGTGGCACACAGCCCGGTTGAACATCTGTGCTAGGACGGGAGCTAGGACCTCCTGTCCATGTCGAAAGTGTTCAGTCAATAGTCCCTCATGGTCGTGCGCTCTCCGATTGTGTAATCTTCGAAGTGCAACCCGTACATTATGTGTGGTGAACAAGTGGCAAGTAGTGGGCCTAGGCATAGCGGACATATTTGGTGGTGGAGAGAGAGAGAGAGAGAGAGAGAGAGAGAGAGAGAGAGAGAAGGAATTTTTCCTTACCCTCTCATTCTTGTTATATTGTGAATCTGGAACAAGTAAATTTTGTCCAGGAACCACAACTAGCTGTTATGCAATTTAAAGTCGGATGATCTTGGCATAAGGGCTCTTGCAAGTCTGAAAAGATGGCTGCTTCCATGCACTCTTCTTGAATGCCATGTATCCAATCCTAGATAGTAGAAACCGCAAAGAACATCCAAATGCACATCCTAGACAATTCTTTTGCAACCACATTTCCTTTTCCCTTCCTATATTAAATGTCAAAGTCATAGGACTGGAGTGAAGCCAGCCATCTCTTTTACTTGGCTGACAAGTTTGGTTCCGTGAGGAAAATCTGAGTGGCTTATGATCAGTTTTGACCTTGATTTTGCTCCCACACAATAGTGATGCCACTTTTTGAAGGCATGTAGGAAGGCCAACATTTCCTGATCATAAAAAGGGTAGTTGACCTATTTGCCATGAAATTTTCTGCTTCAAAAGCTATTACACCATGCTCTTCCCATAGAACAGCCCCCTAGCCTTTGCAACTAGCGTCTCCCTCCACAATGAATGGTCATCAAAAGTCAAGGCATATCGACACAGAGGCATGAGTTGATGTAAATTTCAGGTCGTCTTCAAGTGTTTTGGATGAGAAGCTGCCCTCTTGGCAAATTTCCGCCGAATAAATAGTATGTAGAAGAAGCAAGGCCCAAAAACCCTCTGTGTCATTCCCTCATGTATTTCATCTTTGCGGGGTCCTCTCGATGAGTCTCGAATCCATCTCTACTCACATTTTGCCCAATAATTTAACCTTTTTTGCCTATTCTGCTTTTGTTATAAATGATGATGTCATAAAAGAAAGTCACTATGTATTAGACAAGAACTGGCTGCAATATTTTGTTCACGAGTGCTCGAAAGGTGGCCGGTGCATTAGTCAACCCAAATATCATCACCTTGAACTCATATTGCTACATCCATTACTAGACATAACGCAAGTAAAGGGTTCACTAAACCTAGGCCTAGCTGGCAAGGATCTAGGACTAGATATGGGGTCAGTATAGGGTCTAATCTGACAATAGGGATAACCTAGGGGTAGACTGAAGCTAGCAATTGTGAGGCCTAGATCACATGGGGTGAGCTAGCTTGCTATACTTGGTAGGGGAGTGCTAGCCATGTAATTGGGCTTGAGCATAAAGGAAGGGATGCTTGCTCTAGAGTAGCCTACCTAAGAACGCTAAAGCTAATAAAGCAGGATATAGCCTATAAGTATAGATTGGGGGCTCATTATGAGGTGTCCTGAGGATGCGTTCCTCAATGACCAGGACCTATTGGCCAGAGAGCAACAGCTAGGGGAAAGGGCTTGTGGTATGGGACGCAAATTTGGGCCCTAAAGCTAGCTGGCTATCTCCAGGTGGTTTGGAACTCTAGCTTGGGGGTGGTTCGGATGGATCTAAATCTAGGAGGTGAGTTGCTAGCTCAAACGCGTATGATTCTTGAAGGTCTTGTCCATCAACCTTTGGATATCCTTAAGATGAATCATTCTTCAACCTTTTCATAGATTTCCATGGTATGGGACATGGAAATCAAGGCAGAATGATTGAGTTAGTCAAGGACTTTATTAATTGGCCATACTAATGGCAAGGCAAATCCTGACTTGAACAGTATATGCTGGGACAAGCCTACTGTTCGAAGGGATATCAAATAGTTGGAAACTTGATTGTTAGACATGGACAAGGATATGTCAAAAAACCTTTATTTGCTTTACTATCCTAATGTGAGGATTCACTTGGGGTAAAAGCAAGAATAATAAAGGGCTTCATTGTGTTTATTCTATGCTTGGATTGAGCACTAGGCTGGAACACAAGATAACAATTAGACTCTATGTTTCTTTGAACACAGATAATTTTGGGTTTCTCAAGCAGAGAATTGGGACCACCTGTTGACTTTGAAACTTGTATCCAAGCATGTGGATACCGAAACTTCTTAGTCATATGAGAATCAAGCAACAAGAAGACTCCTTGGAATAAGGCATCCTTTTGATAGCTTATGGAAAACTTTGGATTGAGTTTACCTTGTTGGATAGAATATTGGGTGTCGAAAAGACATGAATCAACCTAGTGGTTACTTGGCTGAATTTCCACCCGCCTGGGATCCCTTACAAGAAGGGGCAGGGAGGGCCGAGGAGAAAATTTGCAAAATGATTTTCTAGAAGCTCTTAGCAAATTCAGAGATCTGGAATTAGATCTCAGTAGACCTTAACTAGAACCTAGATCCTACCATGGTCTACACTGAAGATGACCCAAACTAAAACATCTGAAGGGGTGGTCTGTAGTAGTATGGGATGTTGTAGATGCTATTGTGGGTGCATTATAATTCCTAGGTGGCAGGGAATTCAAAACGAATTGCCAATGGGCCCTCGATAAGAATAGTTAGCATAAGGTTCATTTTCAGCTAGCATTGGTGAAGTCGATCACTTTGCCAAAGCTAGGGAAGTTCCATATAGGAACTTCAGATTGGTTTGGGTATTTGGGATTCATCCATTGGTGAGTGGGTGTGGCCAAACCTACCTCATGAGCTATTGTTTGCTGTCGTAAAGTAGCTGGGTAATGGTGGACCATGATCTTGTCTCTAGGCAAGAGGGTCATATTTAACTTTCTTATCAGAAAGTTAGTGCTATGGCTAATAGTGGCATAGTAGAGATCTCCTATCCTGTATGAATCTTACTTTAAGGGAAGGAGAATGGTACGCCCATGACTAGACGTAACGCAGGTTTAGGGTTCGCTAAACCCTAGGCCTAGCTGGCAGGATCTAGGACAAGATCTGGAGTTAGCATAGTGTCTAGGGATAACTTAGGGATAGACCAAAGCTAGAAATTGTGAGGTCAAGATCACATGGGTGAGCTAGCCTGCTATACTTGGTAGTGGAGTGCTAGCCAAGTTAGGGTAAGCCTAATTTGGCTAAGGCTTGTGCATAAAGCAAGGGATGCTTGCTTTAGAGTAGCCTAGCTAAGAATATGGCACCAGAGAGCAGCAGCTAGGGGAAAGGGCTTGTGGTGTGGGATGCAAGTCTGGACCGCGAGTCTGGTTGGCTCTCTCCAAGTGGTTTGGACCTCTAGCTCGAGGATGATCTAGATGGATCTATGGCGGTTGGGAGGTGAGCTGCTAGCTCAAACACGGATGGGTTGCTTGCGGGCTTGGCCTGTTTTCTAATAGGATTTTTGGTTTGGAGGTCTGACATGGATAGCCAACCTGGGTCTAGGGTTGACCAGACCTGGCGAGGAATGTTTCACATATGGACCCTGATCCATGCGGAATTCTTTTTTGTGTTCATCACCCTCTTTCACTAAGAATGGAGAACCCTTCAGTTCATCTAACAGGTAATCAACATTGGGAATTGGAAATCTGTTTTTTAAAGCAGCCTTGTTGAGATCCTTGTAATCAATGCACATTCGATATGAACCATCTTTCTTCTTCATAAGGAGCACTGGGAAGGCAAAGGGAGAAGCGTGTAAGAAATGAAGTTCTTCTCTAGGAACTCCCATACCTGTCCTACAACATCCTCATGTTCCACTTTAGAAAGACAGTATGGATCCTTGTTATGGCTTACTTCTAGGCTCTCGAAACTATGGCATGATCCACATCCCTTTTTAGAGGTAACTGACATGGCATATCAGCAAATATATCAGCAAATCTGAGAGCAGCTGTTGGATTCCCATATCCTTCACCTAGGGAATACTGCCTGTATAAGCTAATGACACATTCAATGCATAAAGGGAATTTTCTTTCTTGAGCTCCTGGGCCAATTGCCTTGCTGAAATGATGTGCATTTTTGGGGCTGTCAAACCCTGCAATACCATTGTTTTGCCCTTATGTGCAAAGCGGAGAGTTATGGCATTCAGATCAATACTAAACTTCCCCAGGGATTTTTGTTAATCACATCTCAAGGCAATGTCAATTTGACCCATGTCCAATGCAAAGAGATTATGTGCAAAATGATAATCATGATTCTTGCATTGTGGCAGCATAGTCTTCTAATCATATGCTATCCATTAGCAACCTATCCCACCTTTTGCAAGGTCCTGGTGTTGATGAAACTATGGGTGCTCCCACTGTCCACAAGCATATGAACAGTCTTGCCCTTAATATCACCTTTCAATCTTAGTGTCTCAGCATTCCTGGCCCCCATCAAAAGATACTGAATAAAGTACCGGTTGAGCATCCCAATATTTCTCCTCCTCAACCACATAGGCATTCCCATAAGCATAATTCTGTGCATGGAATGGTGCAGCAACACAATGCTCAACAAAAGAGACTGTAGGCATATGACATGAAATACCCTTGCTGGGCTGAACCGTGTGTATGTCATGGATGTGACCTCCAAGCTGAGTAGTACCACTTGGATTAAAGGGGAACTCAAAAACTACTCTTGACTCTGGCATCCGGAGTGTGTCCTGACTCTGTGTGCCACATTTGTCTCCTCTGTCTCCTCATGAGTCTCATCAAGGATCTCTGAAGCATCTGCCAACACATAAGAGAGTTCAATAATCATGCTCAGTTTGGCTGTCCTAGTATTTCACATTTTGCGTACCTCCCTGTGCTCGGGAGTCCACCCATATCTCACCACACTTAAAACATTGATAATGGCTCTGGTATGCTGTTTTATATTTGATTTTTCTGCTACAGCATGTGACTTCCTTCTGATTTCGCATCGCAGTGCCTGTAGGGCTTTGTGTATGGCATTTTTACTGCCCGATATTGTAGGACACCTAGAAAATGGGGCTGCTACAACGTTCCATTCATGCCATTCAAGCATCTTGGGTTTCTCTTCAACAGTCCCATGTAGGCTGCCTGTAGCTTGCTTGTAACTGTTGGCATACTTGGGTTCTAATACGCTTGTGCCAGTGCCCACAAGCTTTCCATACTTCCTTGATAGTGCATCCTGTTGGATTAGGGTTGGTCACCTCCCACTGGTGAGCCCCCAAAAGAGGAGAGGATAGGGGAGGAGACCTAGTGACAGAGCTGCCACATGGGCATCTGATTGGATACCATGTGGGCAACATGCCCAGAGAAAAGAAGGGGCTGCCACATGGGCAGCACCTCACAGAAAAACCAGGAAACATGGGGCTGCCATGTGGGCAGCACGACAGGAGTCCACCATGGTGGGCAGAAATGGTACAGCAGTGCCACGTGGCTGTCCACGGATGGAGAGGACAGGCCTGCGCAGGGAAACTAGCAAGAAGACAAGGCGATGAGGCAGGCGATGATGTCATCTGCAGTACAGACCTATGTACGCGGGACCTGGAATAGACATTGCAAGGTACTGATCTGCAACAGGGAGCAGGAGCAAGAGTCACGGCTGTTTGGAAGGTACTGATATGCAACAGGAGCGGGAGCAAGAGTCAGGAGAAAGACCAAGAGCAGGCTGGAATAAGGGTAGGCCTTCCTGGGCCAGTGGCAGCCTGCCACGTGGCCAAGCAAGGCCTGCATATGCATGGATATGTGGGCCAATCCAAGTCAGCCATTAGGGCTGATTGGGTCGCCTAGTTCAAGATCCTTAGGTCGGCGAATATACCTAGGGGGTTGGTTATTTTGGAATGCCCTTAAAAGGGGGCCTTTGGGTCCCCATAAGGCATCACTTGGAGCAAGAACTCACAGAGCAGAAAGAAGCAGCAAGAAGGCTTTCCTTGGGCCTACATCTAGGAGGTGAAGGAGGCATACAGGGGTGCAAACTTAGCTCAAGAGAAGGGCCCACTTAGGTGCAGGATCACTGGACAGAGAGTCTACATAAGCTCAGAGGATCACGCGGGCTTAGAGATCTAGGAGTGCCAGGAAGATACTTGTAAGATCAGAGGAACACTTGGTGGTGGGGCTCTGTATCTCTTTTGTATTGTGTCCGGTTTTGGACAGAAATATATCATTTGGATTCTTTATTTGTCTTGGATGCATTGTCTATTTACTGGCTTGCACACACATCTTTGATTGTGAACTACACACAAGTAAAGAAGTTTGATTCAGTAGTGAAACACTTCCGCGTGTGATTTCTAGGGAGGCTCTATCAGTCTTCTGTTGCAGGAATCCTCTGGTGGGATTTCATTTCTAACATGTTATCAGAGCTCTGACGAAGCTCATGGGAAGTGGAGCTTGAAGGCAAGTACCTCGCTCAAGGACGACCTTGATTCATTGCTCAGGGGAATTAACTCCACATCTGAAGGATTTTACCCAGGCGGGAGTCTTAGGTTCAGGAGGGTGTCTAAAGGATTACCCAAGTGGGAGGTTCAGATTCAGGCAGGGTTACGAGACTTTAAACTTCATTCCTTTCAATTCATTGTCATGGCCAGCAGATATCCAGATCCTTAATTTTGGTGAGATGGACAAGCTCGATCGGTCCATTATAGAAAATTAAGGTTTGTAGCCACTTAGTGCTGAGGGAGTTGTGGGAGATTGTGACCGCAAGAGAGCTGGTACCTCAAGCCATCATGACTACTCTAGGCACATCTACTATAGCAGAAGTGCTGACACTAGTAGAACCTATCGTAGTGAGAGCATGGCACATCCATGATGCGGAGGCCGTGGTTATCATTATGGGTACCACGATGGATGCGGTGCTTCCTCACATACAGATGGCGAACACTTCTATCCAGGTGTGGATATCATTGAGGGACATGTATGAGCTCAATAACGAGACGAGCATCTTGGACCTCGAGATGGAACTGTATTGCATGAGCATGGCATCAGTATAGGAACACATTACCAAGATGAAGGTGGTGTGGGATCAGTTGTTGGCGGCAGTCAATCAAAGGACGAGATCGACCAGGATGGCAAGGTTGTTTTGCTAGGAATGCTTACCTAGAGCTATATAGTAGTTTTGTTACTACAATGATTGCAGGGCAGAGGGCGGAGCCAGTGACTTTCGATTAGCTAGTTCCATTGTTGCTGCAACAAGAAGATCGGGAAAAGAAGTATGATGGAATGGATGATAAAACCCTAGTAGCTCAAGAGAGGAGAAAAGGCAAGGGCAAGGGTAAGCTTGGCAAAGGCAGCCCAAGAAGGACAAATCTGACGAAGGAGCAGATTCTTCAGATGAAGAGAACAAGAAGAAGACCAAGGAAGAAAAGAAATGTTTCTATTGTGATCAGCCAGGGCATTTTATGAAGGAATGCTGAAAGAAAAAAGCTGATCTCAAGAACAAGGGGGCTAGCTCAGAGTCAGAGGAGTCAGCTCATTTGGTGGTCAAAGAATGACTTTTCTTGGTGGCATCCCTAGTGCTGGTGAGATTAGGTATATGGATCCCCGTGTTACTGTCAAGATGTCTAACATTGAGGATTTGTCAAGAGAGGAGTCAAAGACCTTTGTGAAGGTGATGGATAGTGATGGGCATGGTTGTAAGACACGACACATCAGACATGCTTTTGACATGCATCTAAAGTGTCTTAAGGATGAGACACGAAAGACACGCCATTGTAGTTATAATAAATAATATTTAATGATATGTGTGTGTGCGCGCGCATGTGTGCGTGTGCGTACATATGTGTGTGTGTAGAAGTATATAAGTGTACAACTTGATAGCATAGCTAACTGCTAGATTATACAAGTACGCTAAGCTACATTTAAGCAATACAATAAGTATGCACTTGTACAATGTAGTTAAGACTCATCACTCAAGCCTTAAAGGTTAAACTTAAGACTCATGACTCAAGGGCTTGCAAGTTAAGACTTAAAAGTTAAAAGTTAAGACTCAAGCCTGAAGAGCTTCCAAGTCACAACTTACAACTTTAAAGTTTAAAAGTTAAAAGTTAAGACTCAAGCCTCAAGAGCTTCCAAGTCACGACTTACAACTTTAAAGTTTAAAGTTTAAAGTGACAACTGAATCTTGATATTAAAAGATCAAGATAACAACTTAACAAGAGCCTAGAGTGCTTTATAGATGATAGATCAATCATCATATATCAATAAACATAAATATCATGCCAACTGTTTGTCAATCACATGGGGCATGAGTGAAATTTGAATCATGATACATATGATTGAAAGAAAAATTTCGACTCAAATCTCTCAAGACTCATCCTAATCTGAAGTTAATAGGTCACTACCACTGCTAGCTCTAAAGCCACCATCAATACTGACACTATCGACCTCGACTCTGCTGTAAATGGACAACAAATTTGCAAAGTCTAAAGTGCAATTTCCAGAGTGCATAAGTTTAGGTCTTTCAAGTTTTATACACTTTAAAAAGTTTCTAAACATGTGTTAAGGTAAGACACGTGTCTTAAGTTTCTTATCATAAGACACTGGGGTCTTAACAACAATGGTGATGGGTGCCTAGAGCCATTTGGGTGCCTGATTGGTGTTGTTGACACAGAGGTGGATTCTTCGACAGGACCTGAGGGCTGAGAGTCAGATGGAGGCTGTGACTTAGAGGGGGATAACATAGCACCACACGTGGAGCTTTATGATCCAAGTAATCTGGATTTATGCTTTGGGATGTAATCATGGGTATGCTATTTGGTTGTAGACCTAGCTAGACAGAGAACGGGTTGAAACAGACCCTGTGAGCTTGGTGTCTGGTGGACTTCAGGCTGTTCACCCACCATGAGGGGGACAGTTGGAGGATAATGGTACTTGGAGTGCTCGAGTTCGAAGGTGGGTTCGTGACTGAAGGAGGTGGTACCATCAGGCGCTACCAAATATGGACCTGTGTACCGGACTGGTATGCTTATGTTGAACTAGAGTTGACGGAGCAGGAGCCATTGGATGAAAAACCAGAAAACTACGACGACTTCAAAATGTTTCAGAGGGTACAACACGAGAACTACTGGAGCATCTCCATTAACGGATTGGGATCGCGCTAATGTGGGTCTGAGAGAGGGAGTCTTGGATAGGGTTGACACCTCCCCACCCATGAGCCCCCAAATGAGGAGAGCATAGGAGAGGAGACCTAGAGACAGAGCTGCCACATGGGCATCTTATTGGATACCATGTGGGCAACATGGGATGGAGAGAGATCAAGAGCAGGCTGGAAAAAGGGCTGGCCTGCCTGGGCGAGTGAGAGCCTGCCACATGGCCAGGCAGGGCCTGCATATGCATGGATATGTGGGCCAATCCAGGTCAGCCATTAGGAATGACTCAGGCGGCTGCTACAAGACCCATGGGCCCCCTAGGGAGTTGGCTATTTTGAAAGTGTCTTGTGCTCTAAAAGGGGACCTCTGGGTCCCCATAAGGCATCACTTGGAGCAGCAACTGTGAAGAGGTTTGATTCCATAGTGAAACATCTCTGCGTGTAATTCCTGGGGACGCTCTATCAGTCTTCCGCGTTCTGCAGGATACCCTCTGGTGGGATGCTATTTATAACTCATCATTTGTGCTATCTTGGCATCCTTGATAAACTTGGCACGCTTGTCCATTGTAGGGATTCATTGGATGGCACCATGCACTACAATCTTGTAGACTTTATTGTCTGCAACCTAATTGTTCCTGTCTTTGATCCATCCAAAGAGAGAAACCACTCTCTGCGATTTGTCATGAAGCCATGCTTCCTTGTCATTGGCATTTGCACAAGCATCAGTAGCAATAAGTGTTTGCTGTCCACACATGTGCTGCTCATCATCATAGGCATGAATGTCCATTTCAGTGGGATCAATCCTGCATGCTGCCCACCTTTTTGTGGTATTGGCTGCCATATTGTCGAGGCATCTGGTGCTCGGTATGCTGTCCATGCTGAGGCATATTCATGGCTGTTTGTTTTGGCACATACATGGGCAGTAATTTACTACAAACCATCAACTCCACACGCACAGGGACTAGCTACTATGACATCTCACTAATGTCATCAGCACCCAGTAGTGGGTTCGTATCAATGTATGCTCACACACATCCCCCAACATGCACCCACACACTCGAGCATACATTTCTACAAAGGTCAGAATACTGAGTTTCTGTCAGAGCTCTGGAGATGCAGGGCAGATTCAGCCATAATGAAGGCTCATTCTGCCATGTTATTACACTTCTTCTAAACATTGCTCGTAGTGTCATTATGAGGAATATCTTGGGCTGCATGCCCTGGCTGATTTTGTCCTTTGTCTTGCATCTTTTTCCGGCATTTTTTCTCAAAGTGACCAGGCTTGCCACAATAGTGGCAATCACCCTTCTTGTAGGCTGATTTCTGACCAGTGCCTGAGCCATATGCATGTGAGGAAGGCCCTGAACCACCCCTTCCTAAAGATGGCGAAGAAGAGGGCTGTGCATAGCCTCCTCTTCCATGAGATGTACCTCTCCCACATGGAGGGTACTTGCCTCTGCCTCTCCCACAGCGATGTGAATAGAAGGCATGTTTATCATAATCATATGTGTGCATTTTATCAACTTGGTAAAGCATCCCAATCAGCTCGTTCATCGTAGGCATCTTGAATCGAGCAGTCATATTAAAACTAGTTCTGAAGTTCTGATGAAGTTGAGGATTGGGATTTGGACTCATGTGCTGATGTCTTTGGTTATTTACTATTGTTATTTATCTGCTCCTCAATGTTCTTTTGCAAATTGGGTGTAACTAAAGTCCTTGTTGCTCTCATATCTGATTGCATTGTGGTCTAAATGTTGGTGTCTCTTTTGGTTTGCTTCTATAGCAAGTGTCTTACCTATTTACATGGAAGCAAGTGCAGGGGCTATGGTGGATGATCTGCGGTATGAAGTGTCTTGCCTAAGGCACAGAATCAAGCAAAGCATCTTCATTGATGATGTATGTGACTCTTGTTGATAGCCCATCTATTTTGTTTATAATACTTTCAGGATTGAAATTTTATGTAATGGCCTCCTTCCTAAGAAGCATTTCACTTGGAACATTTAAAGTTTCATGTAATGGCCTCCTTCCTAATTGGAATTTTACTCGGAACGGCCTTCCTTTTCTGTTTTCCATGATAGTTTCTTGATAAATGGTCGCTTTAAATAAATGTTACCGATTCGTAGTGTCCATGTTGGTGTTTTCAAAATGTGATGGCATGTTGAAACTATGTTAAGGTGTTTTATTAGTGTTTTGAAAACAAGATGGTGTTCTATATATTTTAAAATCCTTCATCTTGAAATTATGTTAAGAGCTTGTGATAGTGTTGTGAAAACATGATCGTGTTCTATGTTAAGATGTTTTTACTTTTAATACTTGGAATTTTTTGCAATGGTCTTCTTGCTATTGACATTTCACTTGGAGTGGCATTCCCTTTTTGCTTCCATTGATAGTGTCTCCTTAAAAAGTCTCTTCAAATAAACCAAATTTGGATATTGTCCATGATGGTGTTCCAAAAATATGGTAGTGTTTATGTTGGTGTTTTCAAAATATAATGGTGTCTTAAAAACATTTGATAGCTCATAAACAAAATAAGATAGTGTTTTGAAATGAAGATATCTTGAATATATGGTAAAAGAGTTCAACGCGATGAATCGTGGTGTATTGTGTAGCATACGGATGTCTTTGGGGATTTGGTCTACAACAAAATGGTTCTTGGTGATGATACATGGGAATTCTTGTTTTGGTGGGTGTTTCTCAAATTCTACTTCGATCACTCAAAAGATGGGAGTGGCCTATTAGAGTAGTATAAGGTAGTAGCACTCTGTCTACAATATATGAATTGGTTTCATGTAAAGGGTAGGTTTGAATGAATAGAGTTGTGGATAGAGGGTGCTAATAACAAATGTACTTATTAGAGGAGTGGCTTGTTAGAGTAATATAAGGTAGTACCACTCTGCCTGTAATACATGAATTGGATTTATGTGGGGCCATGTTTGAATGAATAGACTTGTGGGCAAAGGGTGCTAATAATAACACACTTATTATGTGCTTATTGTATCATATTGAGAATATCATGGATTTTATTTTCTCAAGAAAGAGGAAGGGGCCTAAGAGACTTTGTGAACAGTTAGGCAAGAGAAATTTTCTTGCCAAGAAACCTTGGATAACAACATTAAAAATGTCTTCATATAGCCCACCTAGAACCATTCAAGGGTGAAGAAAATAGTTTGAGTAAAAAAGTAAGAGCCTAGGGAAGAGTAATTCAATGTGATTAGATACAACAAAAGAAGCAAGTTTTCTTTCACCCATTTTTTACCGACTATGGACAATGCCCACACTATTGGAAGAATTACTATCCAAACAATCATAAGAATCAAAAGTATCTATCTTGGGACGATATGAAGAAAAAACTTTGCCAAAGGTTTTTCCCTCATAATTTTCCATAACATGTTGGAATAGGAGACTAGAGCTCTATGCAATTGCTCTACTATTGCCTAAACTTGCCAGTACTTTGCAGCTCCTTGAGTATCCAGAAAGAATGCCTAATTTTCTTTAATTCTCTTTGAACTTTTGTTGGCAAGGTCGTGACCTTGACTACACCATCATTGCTTACTTGCACAAGGGTGAATCCTTAATGGCATCCTATTTCTTCATAAACGCTCTAAGAAACCAACTAGCAAACTACCTCTAGGGACTTTGATCATGTCCTCAAACATCTTTGTGTCAATATGGATTGTAGCACCCTCACATAGAATGTATACCTCCTTCACATTTACTTTGCTCAGAGGCATCTCGACAAGCTATTGATTGAGATTATTGGATGCATAGGATGCCATCATTTTGAGACTAGTTGCAGTAGTGGAACTACAGAATGTCACGAAGGAGTTGGCTAGACCTTAGATGTGTCTCTAAGACTTCTATTATTAGTACACGGAACAAAAGTTGTAGCGAGAATTGTAAGGTGCAAGAATTGCAAGGAGGAAGTAAAGTGCAATCTTGATATTTATTATAGGTTTGCACTTAATGTCTTTAGGATTGTCCTGTTAATTTAAGGGCTTTAAAAAATATTTCGCATGGATAGTTGGCTAGCTGCAACCATCATGGTGGTGGGCTCAACCATCATAATGGTTGATGTGAGCCATTGTTCTTAGAGTTTAATTTTAGCCATCGTGGTGGTTGCCTACAATGCCATGTGGCTTCTTGGCCTTTGGCCTCATATGCAGTTTGCATTGATGGTGGTTGTGACGATGATGCCATTGTGCTTGGAGTTGAAAGACCTAACATGAAGTTATTGAGATAGACATATATTATGTAATTGTTATGAAGTAGGAGGGGTTTTCATTTGAGGTTTCCTAATTATAAATTAACATCACATGATTTGTATTAATAGATGTATTCTTTCCACTTGGATATTGCATAAAATACACTATTCAAAATTTTTGGACTTGTGTGAAGTCCAAATTTAGAATTGGAATTAAAAAACTCCAAAGATTATGAATACATTGGTAATGCTATTTTTAAGGCTAAAATTTAAAACCAAAGTTTTGTGAAAATCCCAAATAGCTAAGATTTCGTAAATACTTCCTATGATGGATATTTTGCTAATGATAAATTATTTGCCAAGAATTTTTAAGATAAATTTCAATACCGAAATGTGGTGGGATAACCAAATACTTGTTAGAATTTCTAAAAAGCTTACTATGTTTAATCATTCAATATAATATTTTAAAATTGATGGAATATTAGCTATGTAAGCTATCTTTAAAAAAATTATAATTCTTGAGCCAAAATAATGAAATTCTATAAGTAATCTAGAAACAACATTTATATTTACTGTAAGTCCAAAACTTTCCATGAACTTTGTAGTTTGAGCTATCATTAATAGAGAACGATTCTCTTAGAAAGTGGTGCTTATATACACCTTCTTGGTGTAAAAGTACACCCTTAAGTATAAAATGAAAGTAATAAACCACCTTTATACACACTAATGAGAGTAAAGACATCAAAGCAAACAAAAAGTATATTAATATGAGCCAAATGCTTTATTCAAAGCTCAAAACCTATGATTATAGTAATGTTAACTTTTATGTTCCTAGGAAGCTCTTCAATATTAGGCCCTTGACTACTGGGGTCCTAACTCATAGGTTGCTCTCGAGTCTACAAGGTTACAGGTGTAGACTCATCATTGCCTCTTGATTACTCTTATCATTGCCTCTTGATTACTCTTACTTATCGGGTTTTGTCTTATCATTACCTCCTATTAAAGGTAAGGATTCCTTGCTTGTTCCACTATCCTTCAACTGAGACTTTGGTCTCTTCTTGGGTTTTAATTTCAAGGCATCTATTTCCACTTCTATAGCCTTACCTTTTCCTATGATGTGGTGGACTACTTCTTTCCTCTAGCATTCCCATATGACAAGTGGAACCTCCTTGACTCTTTAGATCTCCCCACATCTTCATGCACATTTCTTTTTGTTACACCTCATCAAATGTAGAGCTATCATCCTCCTCATCACCTGCAGATCTAGAGTTGTCACTTTATTATTTTCTACCTTCCTTTTCCTCTTTCTCTCCTTTGGTATTTTCTTCTTCAAAGAAGGTAGTGCACTTGTAATGTGTCAAAAAAATGGATTTGATGGGGGGCTATCAATGAAATTTACATTTATACCCTGGCGTCGCAACTTTTCTATAGCAAAACCCATTTGGTACAATGCTACCATCCATCCATCATCCAATAAGTTTCTTGCCATCTCCAGTATTAGATTGGGATCCAACATCCACCATTGTTACATCAAGTTTAGCCTTTTTATCCTCAAGGTAATGACCCATTGAAACTTTTCCATCCCCTTAACCTCTCGCAAATTTCCTCTTGTCCCTCATTAAGGGCAATCTTACAAGCTTCACAAAAGTGTTGCCCATCAATGGGCTCAAACTTACATGTTTCTAAGAACCTATTTTTTACCATCATATATAAGCAAAATCACTCTATTGAAGTCTTCAAAGGCTTGGAGAAATCTCCATGCTTTTGAAATGTAACCTCGTGCATATAGGATCATCTTCTAGAAGTCTCTTGAACATCACAGGATGGAGAGTGATATTGCTTGTAACTAGTGTTTTAGCTTTCCTTGTATCTTCATAAAATTTGCGTGCAAAATGCTTATCTAGCTTTCCTTGATTTGTGCACAAGAAATCATGATCAATAAGTACTATTGCCATGTTGAATTGCAAAAATACCCAAACACATCCCTTGTCTTTAGGAGGATGTAAATCAGCCATGCTTATAAAAAAATATGTAAGTACATCTTCATGTGAATCCTCTTCATCACTATCTAGCTTCATGCCTACTTGTAAATAAGCTACACTTGAGTGGTTTTCATGTGGAGATGGAGTTCTTTTGGCTTTCTTTCTTGGAATAGCTATGGACATCGAACTAATCCCAAGACAAACCCCTTTGCATTCCTATAGTTAAACCTGTAGATGGTGTAGTTACAACCGTGGATGTTGTAGTTATAGCCAAATATGTTATTGGGGGTACAACCTCAGAGTAAGATGCTACCGATGGTGCACTTATTGCTGGTACAACCACACTCGGTAATGCATCCCATATTCTTTCCAATGATTCCAGGCATTAAGTACTTCTAGAGATCCTTGCACTGAATTTGGTATAGCCTTCATAAAGTACTTCTTGTCACTAGCCTGTATCGTATATACCAAATCTTCATCCTCTTTTCCTTTGCATACAACTTTCATCAAACCCTTGTCTTCAATATTTATCCATGAGACTAGGCCAACCATTTTGTACTGTCTCTACACTATATGCAGAGCTTGACACTTTCTTGAAGGTGATCATGAAGTAGCACTTTAAATTTTTCTCCAAACAATACCAATCATGATCTATGAATTTCTCAATGACATGGACCTTTGGAGCCTCAGACTTCGCCATGATTTCTGAAAAAACAAAATCAATCTTTGAACTAAGTACATAGAGATTTACTTTCACACAATTTTATTTTATTTTTAATTAAAATAAAAATAAAATTTAACCATAAACTTACTCTAAATTCCATACTTGAAGTCAAAAATTCAACCTTAAATTTAAGTTTTTAAATTTAAATATCATGGAATTTAAACTTTATATTAAACTAAGTTAATTTAAGATAATTTTTGTTAGATTTTGAAACGATCAAATAAAATAATGTTATGTTAAAACATAAACTTAATTTAAATAATTTTAGGTTTAAAAATCAATAATATTAAGTTTCCAAAACAAAGAATAAATTTAATATTTTTTTAAAGTAAATATATATAATGTATGTATGTATACTTTAATATATATCAAGACATTTCAATATATATTACATTTAATATTTTTCAAAAGCAAATTTATTTTGTATTAAAAGTAAATTATTTTTAAAAATAATTTTATATAAATTAAAAAAATGAAATCTTGAACATTTTTTTAAAATCCATTTATATAGAAATTTTAAAATAAATTACATTATTTATATATAAGTAGAATTATTTTTCAAGAATTTAATATTTTTTATGAGCGAGGGATATCTGGAGGGGACGTGGAGGAGGAGGGTAGGGTGGCTGAGGAAGGGATGAGGAGGGAGGGTAGGCACGGTAGAGAAGGGAGGCTAGAAGGGAGGGACGAGTAGGGTTGAGGAGGGAGGAGGGGGGGAGGGAGGCAAGGAGGGAGGGCTAAGGAGGGGGTAGGGGTCGAGAGGGAGGGCCAAGGAGGGCTGAGGAGGGAGGTGTTGGGGGGGGATGGGAGGGAGGTGGGGAGGAATCAGGAGGGGGTGGGGAAGACCAAGGAGGAAGGGGAAGGCCAAGGGGGTGGGGAAGGCCAAGGAGGGAGGGTAGAGGGAGGGGCTTAGAGGGGGCGCAGCCCCCCCCCTCCCCCAACCTACTCTGTGCCTAGCAGGTTGGGGGGTGGGGGGGAGGGGATCCCCCCTCTTCTACCTCCTTTAGCTTCCCCTCCCTCCTTCCCCACCTACCCCCTTCGGTCTCCATCCCTCTTCCCTTTCGGCTAGGCCCCTGCCCCTCCTCTTGCATTCAATACCCAAGAATCCCCCACTGCCTCGCATTCACAGAGAGAGAGAGAGAGAGAGAGAGAGAGAGAGAGAGAGAGAGAGAGAGAGAGGAGGGGGGGTGGGGGGATCAAGTGAGAGAGGGGGCATTGCATTAGGAGGGGAGGAGGTGGGAGCGGGCGGAAGGTGGGGAGGGAGGTGGGAGAGGTAGGGTGGGGTGGTAGGAGGAAGAGAGGGGGTGGGGCGGAGGGAGGGAGGAAGGGAAGGAGGGGGTGGAATGGTGGGAGGAAGAGAGGGTGGGGCAGTGGGGGGCAGGGAGGTGGGAGAGGGGGGGTGGGGTAGTGGGAGGGAGAGAAGGGGTTGGGCAGTAGGAGGAAGGTGGGAGGAGTGAGAGGCGGGTGAAAGGGGGAGAAGGGAGGGAGGGAGGTTGGAGAGGGGGGTGGGGCAGCGGAAGGAGCATTACCAAAAAGCAAGCCATGAAAACTGAGCCAAGTAGGAAAACCAAGCCGTAAAAAATCTCAGCAAATGCTTTACAAATTAAAACTGAGATAGGAATATTATATGATATTAGCATGTTATTGAATCCCATGATATTATATGGTATCGGCATGCTATATGATATTAGCATGTTATTGAATGTGAAGACTACATAAGGTACTCATATAATTGGTGTGTGGGATTTCTCACATGATCACATTCAGTAAACAACCAAAGATCGTGGGAGATTGATGGTTAGTATTTCTCTCACTAATATATTTTTTATGAGCTAATGAGTAGTGGCATATTAAATTACCAAATTTGTATAATATGAAGAAGCAATATATTGAAACATGAAGGCCAAATGTCTCACCAATCCAGACAACAAAAGAAAAATGATATCATGAGCCACATAGTTGCAACACATGCTTGAGCATAATGAAAGTAGTGTGCTACCCTCTATTACATCAAATCACATACTTCTACTATACATAGACCTATCTGCTATCAATAGTCCAAAAACAAAACTCATACTTGTAGTGTTCATACACCAAAACTCATACTTATAGTGTTTGGACACCTAATCACTGCTAAATTACTATTATGAAATGAGCCTATGAACACTAGCATATGCAATTACTAAATTACTATAGCCCAATAAAAAACATGAAGTTGCAATCCATAGAAACATGAAGGCCAAACATCTCACCAATTCATATATGAAAGAAAAATAATACCATGAGCCAATTAATTGTTACACAACCTTAATCATAATGGGCATACTATGATGTACACTCTAAAAGCACACCATATACTTCTACTATGCACACGCCCAACCACTATGAGTAGCCAAAAACCAAAACTGATACTTGTAGTATTTGTACACAAAAACTCATACTCATAGTGTTTTTACACCAAACTCATACTCATACTCATACTAGTGTTTGTACACCAAAACTCATACTCATAGTGTTTGGATGCTTAATCATCATTGTCGAAAATCATCTCTCTTTTAGCCATATTTATAGATGCACAACCAAAACTCAAAGCAGCACCTCAGACCCATCTAATCGTCTTCTCAAAGGTTTCTCTTAGACCCCAAGCATTGAAATCACACACCTTTGTGAGAGCGGCATGATGCATAAACTGATGGACTGATGCACACATTCCCATTATGACAATGAAGATGTAGTGCATGGAATATATGTTTTCTTTACTTCATGTTCTGTAAAGTCAAGGCATGCGCAACTTGGGAATTATGCAATTGTCGAGAATTATGCAATTGTCAACAACATAACTTAACCCCTTGAAAATTGAACCAAGAGTCCGTAAATAGAATAGATGAACCTCATTTGGCATAATGATATCCTCTTTGATAGCCTCTGCATTTATGAGAGAGAGAGAGAGAGAGAGAGAGAGAGAGAGAGAGAGAGAGAGAGAGAGAGAGAGAGAGAGAGAGAGAGAGAGAGAGAGAGAGAGAGAAGTAATCTATATATTTTGAAATAATATTTTGATTATTTATGTCAGGATGTAGATTAAAGGAGAGAGGGGGAGGAAGATAGAACAGACAGGGAGATAAAGAGGAGAGAGAGGGGGGAAGAGGGGAAAGGAAAAGAGAGAGAGAGAGAGAGAGAGAGAGAGAGAGAGAGAGAGAGAGAGTTGTGAGGAATGATAGGGGAATGATTACTATGTTTGTGTATGGGTGAAATGAGAGAGGAAGAGAGCTATTGTTAATCATATGAACCAGACAGGTACTATGGAGATGGAAAATGATAGATATCGAGGTAAGTTACAATTTGTTATACTGAAGAACATCAAAGATGAGCATGGGGAATGGATTCCTAAGCTCTATAGCAAATATTTATGGATAACAATGCAACCCACTAATCATGGGTGCTATAAAGCGGCTCGAAAGGATGCACTGGACATATCCAAACATTGGAAGGGGAGGAAAATGGACTTTGAGATGTCTCCCAGTAGCAAAACAGTAATGCGGGTATATATTCAACACATCTTTACCCACACGGACATACATGTGCATCCACATGCAGGCCTTCCATATTGCAGGCCTAATTGTAAGTATTCCAAAGTGTACTAGTGTCATGCTTCAAAGTATTTGCATTTGTTTGGTGTCTATCTTATGTCTTGCATTTGTTTTACAAATTTTTATCCATCTGCTTACAAAGAGTGGAAGCCTACAGCATGCATTATTGGGGTGTTTCATGTCCTCCATGCTGAGATCGGGAGTCTTTAGTACGAAGGTCGCGCACCATCAGAATTGAAGAAGGACGGGACCTTCTTTTATGACTCAATGTTCATAGTTCTGGATCAAGAAGGCTAGTATGGAAGATTAGAATCGCTTCCCTTGCCTTCTTTTGATAGTCTAGAGTGGCCACTTCCAAGCATAGAGATCAGTGAATCATATAGAAATAGGATGTTCAATGATGTAAGAAAGGCTATGAAGCCAACTAATGGTGGAAGAAATGCTAGGCTAAGCTGGTTTCTTCCATTCCCATGTTTTGTTGATTTCTTTGCTAGTTGTAGGCAATTGAGAAAAACAAAGATCACATATACTTGCAAGAGCTTAGAACAGGATTGGCTGTCTGAATTATTTGACAATGGATGGACAATAAGAACATGTCATAGTGACGATTGGATACAATGTCAACTAAACACTTCAGATGTGACATTTTGGTAAGCACACCTCTTAATTCTTGTTTGTATAAAAAACGATAATGTTACAAGATAGTATGTATTAACAGATTCCAATTTTGCAGGTATTTCATTGGAAGGAAAATTCTTTGCATGTCTTCCACATATAGAAGGCTTAGATGAAAAATCTGCAATGGGAAGCAATGGATGATGATTTGTGTGATGGGACTCATAGTCCTATTGTTGAGTTATTTATTTCTCGGCAAGGACAGACTAATGTAATGTTGGAATTGGAAGAGGAGTGGAGCATGCGGTTCATCAGAGAAGAAATGTAGTTGGCAATAGCCAGCCCTCCCTAGGACTACTATTTCAGACTTGACAATTGCAAAGTTAGATATAGGGATGAGACAAACATCCTTTCTAAGAATATTTGTCCCCCACATACTCTTAAAATCATAGAGACATGACAGCAGGAGTTCATATTTTTGTCTCGGAGATTTGAGATCAAGTGTTTAGATCCTCATGCTTCAATAATGAACTTGGCCATGAGGCATTGTTAGATGTACAATTGGAACAAATAATACAAGAAATGTTTCTTTCATTGTGTTAAATCATTTAAACCTTTGAATTGATGGCCCTCTATGGTGTATGAAGGACAATTTTATAAATCTTTGTAATTTTAAATATATGTGGATGTTTATGTATGTGCATTATGTGTAGAGAGGAAGGGTTTCATAAACACAAAGAGAGGGAGAGGGAGAGGGAGATAGGGAGACGGAAAGAGAGGGAGAGGGAGAGGGAGAGGGAGAGGGAGAAGGAGAGGGAGAGATGGAGATGGAGATGGTCGGGGGGGAGAGGGAGAGGGAGAGGAAGGGGTTCATAAAGATAGGGAGAGAAATGGAGGGAGAGAGACAAAGAGAGAGGAGAGGGAGAGGGAGACAGAAAGAGAGGGAGAGAGAGAGAGAGGGAGAGAGGGAGAGGAAGGGGTTCATAAAGACAAGGAGCAAAAGGGAGGGAGAGAAACAGAAAGAGATGGAGAGGGAGAAAGGGAGAGGAAGAGGGAGAGGGAGAGATGGAGACATAAAAGGAGGGAGAGGGGGCAAGGGAGGGAGGGAGAGAGAGAGAGAGAGAGAGAGAGAGAGAGAGAGAGAGGGAACGGAAGGGATTCATAAAGACAGGAAGAGAAAGGGAGGGAGAGAGACAAAGAGAGGCAGAGAGGGAGAGGGGGAGAGGGAGAGGGAGACATAAAGAGAGGGAGAGAGAGAGAGGGAGAGGGAGATAGAAAGAGAGGAAGAGGGAGAGAGTGAGAGTGAGAGGGAGAGGGAGAGATGGAGATGGGAGAGGTGGGAAGGGGGGCAGGGCGGGGGGGATAATTTTTATTGTTTTTATTTTTAGGGCAATGGTCCCTTTATATAAATAGCATTACTGAATATCATTTTCAAATTAATTGTTCATGCTCCAACTTCCCAGAGCCTTCTTTTCTATCTTCCCAAGCATCCACCCCACACTCATGGCTTCCCCTAGAGAATCCTTTGATAGTTGGATTTCATCTATTCATAGGTAGGACTTAGCAGAGCAAATTTACCCAATCTTTTGCAAGCCACTCAATCTTGAATCACACTTGAGATCTTTCCTTCCTGTCAATAATCCCTCTCTTCAGTTTATTGATAAACCTCTCCATGGGCAGTCTATCATGATTGCTACCTCCCCTCACCCAATGGGTCCCATTCGATATTTTAAGATCTCTTGACCAGAGCGCTAACTTCAAGAAGATTCTTAGCAGGGCCATGGAAAATGTCCCTCTCTCTCTCTCTCTATGAGTTTGCTATTCCCCTTGGGGATCCTTCATCTTTTCCCATTCATTTGATAGAGAGAGATGCAACCCTTGCTATTCTCTTCACAACTAGAAAGTTTGATGAGGACGTACAACAACACCACGAGGGTCCTTATGCATCTACAAGCAGTGGAGCAGGTCCGTCCACAAGTGGTGGAGCAGTCGAGATGAACCTAGACATAGAACCTGAGGAGCATGCTGTAGACCTGGCCAATGAGCAATTTGAAAGCCATGTCATCCTATCAGATTATTGGAGTCATGCATGCCTATCCTCCACTTATAATCATGACGAGCCAACAACTAGGCCACACCTCGCATCAATTGATCCAATCACTATTGAGGGTCAAGAATACCTTACCCTTTTAGAAGTGATGGAGGAAACTGGTCTTCGAGAGGATGAGGTTACTATGCCTGGTTGCAAATGATGCCTATGATGATATCATTAACTTCAGTGCTCCCATCAATCCAAAAGTCAATGAGATAGCATGCTATGATGACTCAAGCTTGAGTAATCCATCTCACACAAAAGGCAATTGAGGATGTTGAGTAGCTGTCGAGTAGTTGCTAGACTACCAGATGTTGGAGGAGGAATTCTTGGATTTGCAAAGATCATTGTTCGGGGACAAGGATGAAGAAGCTAGCACCTCAACTCAAGAAGAAGTGCAAGACCAACCACAAAAGGGATTCTAGTTGGACACTATGGCTGATACTATGAAGGGATTCCAATTGGACACTGTGGTTGATACCCAACATGATGAGGCAGAAAAGGTATGTATCTTTGAACCCTTAGGGTTTAGGGTTTATTTTCATCATTTGATTCATATCATCTATATACTTTGGTAGGGAATTAAAACTAGGGTTTAGGGTTTAGGATTTACCTCACAAATAGCAAAACCCAACAACCAGGGTTTAACCAAGGTTTAGGGTTCCAAGTGAAACCCAACAACCCATAAATATTCCAACTCATATACAACAAAACTAGCTAGGGTTTAGGGTTCCAAGTCAAAAAAAAAATCCTATTTTCCTTGAAGCCATGTGCTCCAATGTCCCTGGAAAAGCATAGCATCACTTTGCAACCCCCACAGAGCCCTGGAAGCATGAAATTCAACATCATGCGACCAGGACCTACTTTTTGAAGTTGTCATATGAAGTTTAGAGGACATTGGGACACCTGGGTTCAATTAAATTCAAAAATAAATTTGTTCACTTGGAAAATAAAAAATAAAGGTAATTACTTCAAAATCCTAATTTTTCCTACCATAAATATGCTTTTATAATCACAAATCAAGCTTTCGGATGTTGATGTGAGACATTCATTCCAGGATATTTTGTGGATTGATGAATACGCTAGTCGCAAAGGCAGAAGCTGAGAATCCTTCGAGGGAGGGATGGCTTCAATTGGACAATATATTGACAAAGTGGCCCAAAACATTTTGGTTTTCCATTGGCAGTTATCACCAGATGGAAAATTAGACATTACGAAGTTCAGGGTCCTTAATTGCATGGTGATGATGAAGCCTATTTGTCACACTGCAGATCGTGTTGTTATGATAAAGCATAGTATTGCTTTATTTTTATTCTCAGACACACAATTTGGACCGCTCCATAGCATCATAGCCATTGTAGGGCTAGCTGGGGTCATTGATCCCCAAGAGATTTATCATGAAATTGTTCAACCCTCTCTTCTTAGACGAGCCAAAGAGGGTGTAGAACCCAACAGAAAGAAGCGTATGCTACTTTGCGAGTTTGGTCGTGCGTTTCATTGCCTAAACAAGCTAAATTTCACACTTCATGACCATTTCATAATGGGTTCACGAAGATACGTTATGCTTACATGGCGTGTAAAATAAGCATGGGGGACAAATCTTTTGATGCTTGTTCATTAGCATACCTTGTGACATAATGCAAGTTTGAGTAAGAAAGAAATGTAGAATGTTGTGTACAGTGGAGCTCCTAGAGCAAAATGAAAGACCAACTTTCAAGATTCCCAAAAGTGTCAAGGTCTGAAATCTAGGATGCAGTCTTTTATCCTCACTTTTGGGGGATATTCTTTGTTAATGAGATCAATTAACTCAACCTGAGTATATTACTTTGCCAATTGATGGAGAGTGGCAAAGATTAACATCTGGTTATTAGAGTGGAAAGAGATGAAATTAATCATCCATAACAAAAACATGCCACAATCCACTAGATTTAGCAAAGACATGCAAGCCATTATAGTTGCATCTGGAATTGAGGAGAACTAGTTTTCATCTAACAAAAAGGACATCTAGAGGCATTGAAGAGGCTAGAAGTTATACATATGACAAACCATTCATCTTCTAGATGAGCATCAAGTATTGTTTGCCTCAATTTGTAGTTCTAAAGCATATTTATCTTTCTATTAGTGACAACAATTAGTGGTTTGTAGTGCTATCTACTAGCTTTAGCTATGATAATGTTTCAACTATAGCCACAATGTTGTAAGTGCTTTATTGTGTGGCACTTGTACAATACTACTACGTGGAGTTGTCTATTCTTAGTAGCGAATAGTAATGTCACAAGGCTGCAATGTAATAGTTTATCCCTAAATGATAGAGTGATGCTTAACATTGCTACAATATGAGATGATAGTATTTCATAGCAATTACAACTATGACACTATAAAGTATGACTGATTTAAAAATTAGCACTACTAGCAATTAGTAGTTAGTGCTATCTAGTAAATATGTTGTAGCACTATGTTCTGGCAATCCCTTCTTTCATTTCCATGTACCAATTGCAACAACTAGTCGCGATGCTTTTTGTCGTGTGGCATAGGTAAAATACTGTTATGTGGGAGTTGCCACTTCTTAGTAGTATTTTGCAATATTCTTATGTAGTTTCCACTTCTTAGTTGCATTTAGCAATGACAATGGGTTGCTATCTATTGCTAAGCCCCTAAATAGCACTATAGTGTGGTGGTTAACACTACTACGATATAAAATAGTAAGAGTATGTAGCAATTATCACTAGCACACTATGAATTAGGATTGATTTACCAATTAGAAACTAACTTATTAGTGATAAGCCCAAGCTTTGAAGAAGGGAGAATCGAGTTATAAGTTTGCACCCAAGTTTATAAGAAGGAGGAGTGAAGTTGCAAGTTTGCACTTAAAACACATATGTTTGTGCTTTTGAAGTCATTTTGTATTTAAGGCCTTGTGGATTCATCAACAATTGGGCAAGAGGATGGAAGGAAAGGTGCATCATGACCAAGTCATGCATTTGCTAAGATATAGATCCTTATGTTGATAAATAAAGTAGACATGAGTAACGATCAAGGCGGCAACAATGACCATGTTGCACAGACTTGTCTATCAAGCAATAGGATTCACACATGATGATGTAGTTTGGCTTGGAGTTCCGTTCTTTAATTGAGGACGCATCCATGATATGTCTTCTTCTCACCTTTGGCACCTATGCCACATGTATAAAAATGATGCCACCAATGGAAGTGCATTGTAGAGAGTAGAGCTCTCCCATTATGATGTCGAAGCAAACAAGACTATTATGCTAGTAATCATTGCACATCATAGCATTTGTCTCCTATACATAGAAGTAGACAAAACTTGTTTTTTGACAATCATTATAGCAATTTTTTGGGCATTGAAAGAAGCGCAGTCGCGACATTTTATGGTTGCAATTACATGCTCAATTTCAATATTGATGGTGCATTGGTGCAGATTCAAATCATTGGCACATTAGTGTGGGTAGAAATCATTTAGTGGGGTAAGTCCCTTCAACAGATTTCTTTGGTTTACATAAGATATGAATCCAAGTGCAAAAGAGTTGAATTAGACAATTGCATGACTACACATAGTAGCCCTTGGTTGGTGGTCTTAGATTGCTATGTGGTGGGTTGGTTGTTCGAGAAAATGTCCAAGTTCCTCATTGATTGGAGTGCAACTTTTAAAGACTTTTATGTCCCATTGTGACATTTTTGCACTAACTAAAGATAAGTATAATAAAGGAGGACCCACATGAGCACGCTTGCATGGAAGAAATCTTCACTAGGCTGCAAGCTCTCCAATTCAACAAGGATGAAGCAATGCACCTATAGCAGAGGAAGGCATGCTATAGTTCATTTTGAAGAAAAGGACCATTTATGATAAACCATACAAGGTCAACTATGATACTCTAAGGTCCTGCAACTCATCTATGAAAAATACACATGGCTTCTTCCATGCATCAATGTTCATTCCCATGAAATCTCTATACCAATGCCATTGATGCATGTTAATTTTGTATCTTGATATGATAACAGGATATCTTAAGAGAAGCAGAACCAATGATTGTTGTACTTTGCATGGTGCGCTCCAAGCTCTTCTTCTTGATCTTCAACTATTTTATCTCTATCACTTTTGGCATTTTAGCTCTTAAATCCTTTGTTGGTGTGGCATCCGCATCCATTGAGCTCAACCACTTTCTAGTTCATATCATGTCAACTAGTTGACTAATAAGGCCAAGTGCCTTCTTCTTATCCACATCAACTGCTTTACCAGTTAACCCCTCATCTGAACTGAGTAAAAAAAATAATGCTGATAGAGCAGCTTCACCTTGAGCCATTTAGGTGACCACTTCATCCAAGTGACTTTGCTTGCTCTTTTTCCAAAGAATCACTCACCATTAAGCAGCTGCTGCATACATATTTTGTTATTCCATCTGGAGTGAACTGGAGTGAACCTTAATGGTCACCACCACACAATGGAGATGGGTCTTATTATTGCTTTCTTCTAATTTGTAGTATGCTCTTGCGCCTCATATGGTATCTTCCCTGCTTCATATGCTTTGCGTACATCCATGATGACTAAAACACTAACTCCTCATGAAACATAATGCTAGTGTGATCCCTATATCTTGTAAACTGTGGTGTTCAGATCAATTAAAAGAAAGGAAATAATAACAAAGAAATAAATCAATTGAAAATTATAGTCTTTATTTCATCAAAGTGAGTTTACAAAGATAACCGCTTTAGGGCACATTTCACATGAGGGGAATTGGGGAGAGGGGTTATTTTGTTCAAATTACCCCATTAAAAAAAAATCATCTTCCCCCCTTATTCTGATCTCATCAATGTGATCCTTATTGAAATAAGAGTTTACCTTTTTTCCTCCCTTATTTTCACCATTGATGAAATGAGAGTTTACTTTTTTTTCTCCCTTTAAAAAAGGCCTTCAAAGGTTTAAAAAAATAAGTTCTGATATACACAAAGCCCACTTCCATCTTATTTAAAATATTAGCATTTTTCTTCTCTCTCTTACTAAAAGAATGGCCAAAATGAATGCATAAAACTAATGCAAGAAAGGCCTCTAGATGATAATTTACTTTTGGCATTTTTTACTGATAATTAAGAGCCCATACAAAGGCCTCAAGATGATAATTATTTTCTTCCATTGGAAAATCTATATTTACATATTTGAATGTTAAAACTTGTGGCATCATGGTATGTGCACTTTTAAATAGGAAACAATGTAGGAAAATTAATACAATACATAGTTATGCATGTGAGGATGTACTAAGGAATATTATTATTCTACTTCTTGAACTTTCTAGAAAATTAATGCCAGCTCTTCGGATGTCAAAATCTTGATTATTTAAGATCCTTGAGATCTCGTTATATGTGTACATAGAGACATGTGTCTTTTTGTGCGTGTGTTGGTTACTTAAAGGATTTGAGAGAAAATCTTATAAACAGGTACCAACGTTACCCAAATTAGATGTCTTCACCTACAGTTGTAACAATCCAGCCTTTTGGTATCGATACAAGCTTGCAAGTCATTCGATTGGCAGACCAGTGAACCAGCACAAAAGAGGGGGCACATTGACCCTCCCTAGGGTGCCTTTGGGTCTCGTTCGAACAACCATGGCAGAGAGGAAGGTATAAGTAGAAGCACAATTCCCCTTTTTTGTGCTCAGTCCACTCCTGCAAAGGGCTTCAGGTAGGTCAGCTCTATGATGGATTGGCTGTCCCTTGCCTCTATAAGGATGCCATTGGGCCTCATTGCGTTACCCTCTACGGGCAGACTCCACCTCCCTGCCTGAAACTAGCCTCAAGGGTGACAAGAGGTGGTAGAACACTAACCAACCAAAAACTTTCACATTAGGATACCAAGCAAACACTCAAAACACAGATAGGGGAAGCTAGAGCGCTCCTACTCAAGTACAAAGACACAGATTGGTCCCAAAGCCTTGATGACCCTTTCGGTATTTCTTTATTAATTGAAAAGATTCCCACAAGTAAATTACACAATGAGTAACAACTCACTCGCATTTAGTGCTCTTCCCTCCATGTGACCATAGGCATCCATACTCAGTGCAAACACTTGCATTTAACATGGGAGCTGTTACTTGCAGTCCAAACAAGGCCACACACTCCCCAGACAATCACAAGTGTCCACTGACTCACTGAATACCCAAACTATGGGTGAAAGCATAACTGAGCTGCCCCCGGTGCTTAGAAGCACAAACAATCTCTGCAAGCATTCATTGTGATCACTCTGCCAAGCAAGTCTCTTCACAAACCAGCCCAATGCTCACGGGCATTCACTAGAAGGAGTGAGTGCATAGGTGCATCCTCATGAAACCAAAATCTCAACCGTGCTCATTCATGAGCTAAGTGCACACCCTCATGGACTCACTGCCCTAGATGAACCTCTATTCAGCCACTTAGTAGCAGCCCATATTCAAAGGGCACGTGGGTGGCTGTTGTACAACCCATACAGCCACAAAGCTGTAATCAATGGCCATCAAGCAGCCTGTGCTTTCCGTACACACCGTACTACGTATGCTGCTGCAATCCGTACAGCCTCGTAATTCATGCCCCGTACAGTCCATATGTACCAGCCATACAAGAGCAGGGAACACCTCCGTACAGCCTGCATTTAATGGCTAGGCTGTTTCATACAGCCCGTGGAAGAAGACTCGTAACAATCCGTACGTCATCCTATGCAACTGGTTTGCAGACCCGTATGCCGTCGCACATCACATGCGGTCATCCGTACCATCGCAGATGCAGCCGTACATCACATACGGTCATCCGTACCAGCAATGATTAAGAACTCCATACAACCGCACGGCAGCAGCAGGAATTGCCCCGTACGACCGTACAACCACCGCCATCCATCCGGTGTCTTTTGCCCCTATAAGGTTGCCTTTGAACCCCTAATCTTATTACATCATTCCTCTGGCATACGACAGACAGGAAGACATCCAGTAATAGTAGGAGCACAAGTCCCCCTTTTGGTACTCAAAGGCCTGAAAGTGGGTCAGCTCTAGACTGCTACATAGACATCAATTTTGGGGCATCTTTGAATATTACTCAGTCCACATCAGTGGGGAGTGCTATATGTTCCCAGCTGTCTACTTTGCTGAGCAGTCTTCCAGAAATGGAAGTGCTTCGCCTATCTACTTTGTGTACACAAGTCTATTTAGGAGGTCTAAGCGTCGTGTGATCAAAACATTCCAAGAATTCCCTGTCATTTCTGACAAACTATCCCCCCAATCCGAGAATATGCTTGCTATTTGATTCACAAGAGGTTGCAACTGACCCCAAAGGACCACTGGATCTTTGTATATCCCTCCCGCCCCCCCCAAAAAAAAGGTCTGAGAATCTCTTATTTGAATCTTTGATGAAGCAATACATGCAAGAGAATCATCCTCTAATCTTACAAGGAGAGATGCTTACACCTCTTCCTACTAAAGGTGAGGAGACACAGAGACCAATTCTCCAGAGTTGTCGTATCACGCGCTTAGATATCCCACACAATTGTCAAACTTTTTATCAGGAGGAGGACAGCACGCAGTAAGACCACTGAGCTAATTCCATGGCCATAGATAAGCCAGTACACAACCTGGATATCATACAGGTAGCTCAGATTTCCCCTATTCTTACAAGCCACTAACAAACTGGCAGCAACTAGATGCCTGCAGAGAGTTGATCATGCACTGGAGACTATTGGGGCTCTTCCTGTCAGAGACATGGGATGATTGGGGCTGCTATGTACTTACCTGCTGGCAGCAAATCACAAACATGCTCCATTCGGAAAATGGGTTTTGACGATGGCACATCTCAGCACACCCATCTTACATTGTATCATACTACTTCAGTAGAGGTGTACTACACACTTTGTTGTTCCTTGTGGCATTTCATGCATTGTACTATACTTTGTCTCGTATATTGATAGAGACCAAATGGGCATTTGATGACATATTTACCCCCCCGCCCCTTCTCTCTCTCTCTCTCTCCCCCCATATGCACATACATGCATACTTAAATATGTATGTATGTACGTACGTATAGACAATAGATATACATATGTGTAAGCGCCTGCTCTCTCTCTCTCTCTCTCACACACACACACACACACACACACAATAGATATACATGTGTGTAAGCGCCTGCTCTCTCTCTCTCTCTCTCACACACACACACACACACACACACACACACACAAAGAATTGAGATCACACTAACTCAATATTGGATCAATAGAGGATTAGGGAATATTCTAACCAAGGGTTAGAAACAACCTAAAGTTGAGTCTAGAGTGGAATGTGTGGAAAATCAAGGTCCCATTGCTAGGGACATCTTAGGTAAAGTAAGTCCAATTGTGTCGCCCGGTTGGCAGAAAGTTGTAGGTTGATAAAAGGGGCATGTGTTCTAACTATCAATTTTCAATCGTTTTGACATGAGGCTTCACATGTGGTTCAAGGTACATGACCTATGGCCTAGTGGTGAGATCGCCAGGTATTTCAGGGCTTGATTATAGTGTTTGTTTTGTTCCCATTGCTGCGACTTGAGAAATCCATGGATTCTTACTTGAGGCGGTTATACAAGGCATAATATGGTACTGTCACTGTTCTTGTCCTTCCAGCCCCACCACTCTTGGGGGGCCCTCACTGCTCTATCAAACCAACACAAGGAATGTATTGAAAAAAGTCCAAAAGAAGGTTAATACAAACTAGACCATGTTGCCCCATTCTTCTGATTCTTGCCTCTGAAACTTCTCAACCGCTACAACATTCACAACATGCCAAAACACGCGATCTCCATTTAAAGAATACAGGCCTCCTAAAAGACCAAACAGAGCAATATGTTGTGGGCAGTTGATAGCAAGAGCTTGGAAAACGGGGAGCAAATGAGCTTTTGGAAGAGAAGTCGATGCAATAGCCTACTTATGAAATTCATTGACAAATGGGGACCAAATAAGATAAAAAATATAAGATCATATTTTTCTACAGAAAAGAAGGCGATGATAGAGCCCATAGATACGAGAAACTACCCAACAAGATCGGGAGAGTAATAAGGTGTATGTGGAGAGGCTCTCGCCAATTTAAGTGAGAAACTGGGAGAAAAGGGTATGTGCCAAATGCATGGACAGCAAGAGAGAGAACCGACAGCACATTTTCTCGGAATGACCTGCAGACTCACACATCAAGAAGAGATTCATAAACCCTCTCACGCACCAAATCTTCAATTATAAACACATTATGAGTCCCATAAGCATCTGCGTCTCTGTTTTTTGCATCATGTGGAGTGGACCCCAAAAAATGGCGCCATAAAATTGAATATATACCTTTGTAAGACTAGAATATATCCAATCATACAAATTTAGATTTTTTGTTGTTCTAAAGTCCACAAATCTACACAGAAAATAAAAGAGAAAACGAAAGAGAAGAAAAAAGAGGTAAAAAACTCTTTTGAAAAACAAAAGGAAGACATACTTAACAAGCAAAGCAACACTTTTGTCGTCATCAGTGCCCAAGCATAAGCAGCTATACTGGGTTTCTAAAGACCCACGGAGTCTCTTGGGCAAACCCAGTGCTTACTAAAATACATCAAATAAACAAAGAGAGAAAACAAGAAATAAAGAAGAAAGGAAGAAGGTGACTAAGCCAAAAAAAAAAAAAGAAAATAAATAGAATTGAAGGTACGATGCCTTGCTGCTTCCTCATAGATGAACTCAATTCCAATTGCATAGGCTTCAATGGAATTGCATAGGCTTCAAGATTGATATGCAGCTAAAGCAAGACAACCAGAAGGGCAACAAGAATTGCTGCTATGACGGAGTATTTCAAAGCAGCTGCGGTTATCGCGATCGCTACCAATAGTAACTGCCAAAATATTTACACCACTGGCAAGCCGAGCAGGCCAGTTAGCAAAAGAGCAAGAAGGTTTTCTGGCGTTGGATCCAGAATATCACGCCATTGTACCGCAAACACTTCATCATCCAATCCGATTAGTTTTTCTGGTGGAGATTGCTCCTTCTCAGAACTCCAAAACCATCTAAATTTTTTCCAGATGCCGCCCTGGGAAGGGAGATCCTGGGTTTCCGCGCCGGCTAATTCGGCATCTTCTTCTGCTTGGTCTACGGATTCAACGTCGGGAAGGAATAGCGGGGGTGAATGGGAGATGGGATTTTGTTGATGGGTTGTGGAGCAAAGAGGGGGTTGAGCTGACGAACAGGATTGATGGAGAAGCTAAGGTAATGGGAACAGAGAGGAGATCGATGGATGGACACGGAAGGCAAAGCAAACTGGGAGAGATGGGCTATAGCTATGGCTATGGCTATGGCTATGGAGCCGTAGCTCCATTAGCTTTGCCCAACATCAGCTCTTGCTACTTACCTCCAAGCACTTGCTTTAACCATAGGGGAATTTGAGTCCACACTTGAGGTGGCGCTGAATTCATAAGATGGGGGGAAAGAGTTCTCCATGAGTCGTCTAGTGGGTGTTAGTGCTTCACACAGAAAAGCCGGCACTCAAAACAAAACCAAACCCTTGCCACCTAGGCACAACGATGTCGCGGCGGCAAATCAGACTATAGGAGGTGACAAGGCCACAAGAGACTAACACAAATCGGGCACAACATGTCACATATTTCTATGCGTTCAAGTCAGGCCCAACACATAGTGGAGTAGAGGAGGAGGAGATAAGGAAAATGAGAGCATAGTGGATTAGCAGAAAGAGACAAGGTGCAAAGTGGTTGAACCAAAGACATAGACTCACCATCCCACGATTTTTGATGCTGCTTAGAGCATGTACTGCTCAATGCTACCCTAGCATATTGAAGCAAAAATGACTACCTGTGTAAAAAATGACTGCCTGTGCAAGCCAAAGGTGGCCAAAAATTGCGGAGGTGCGACTATCTTTTTATTGCATGAAGATAGAAACTAATTGTTGATTGTGGAACTAGTGTTAAATAAGCCAGTGGAGGAGTGGGTAAAGAGCATGCAAATAAAAAAAGCAATCGCATCTCCCCAAAAAAAGCAACAGCCACTATATTTGCGATAACTTTTGATTTGTAGGAGTCTTTGTTATCGCTGCAAAGTTGAGATTGAGGTCTATGAGTTTCTAGAAAAAGTTGGGTCTAGATCGGCAGGATAGAGGATCAAAAACTCAGAATATAGCAGGTGACATGTTTTTGTTGAAAAAGGTGTAGGGAAGCTAATGTTTTTGAGGAGCAAAGGAAGTGTGTGAGTGTCTTGCGATTGGAAGAAGGGTGGTGCTTCCACTTTGCACCAACTAGAGTCTTCCTTGTGTATGAGAGTGCCCTTTGATCGATGTTCTTATTTGCAAACGCGGAAATTTAAAAATGTGGTTTGAAGGAGTTATGATTGTCGCAAGGTGTGTTGATGAGATATATGAGTTGTCAACCCTTTTCTAGTGTTTGGTGTATGTTCGTGTGTTAGAATTCTGCCATAAAGGTCACCTACGATCATCTAGTTTCTCTCATCAATGTGTACTTATGTGCGTGCATGCGTGTGTGTTACATGCTAGCTTCCTCAAGGTTTATTTAAAATGCTTAAAAATACTCTAACAAGTAGTAACTTCGCCAAAAATGGTTGTATACATCTATTTATTATACATTATCAAAATTAGAACAGATTTTAATATGCAAGAAGTGTATATTTTAGGGCATATTTTTGGTTTGCCTTCAAAAGGCCTTAGCTTTTGGTCCTCACTTTCCTAAGCTAAAAGTAATGTTGTGAATTGTGGTTTATTTTGGTGCCGAGTTCCCAAGTTGAGTTGTGTGCTTAGGGTTTGAATGAGATTAACTAGGTCTCTTTATATGCTACTATGTTGGATCTAAAGCTATCATTCTTGTGGGAATAAGACATGCTTATGATGATAGAAACAAAAGAATCTTTGAATGTTTCCTACAATTATATACACAAAACCCACAATCACATGCTAACCATCTATTCCATAAAACAATTATCATATAAATTAATAGGGAGCATTAGGATTAGCTAGAGAAGCATCAAAAGATGATCAAAACTATGCACTTAAAATTAATACAAGAAAAAAGCTTGGAAAATATTCGACATAATTATTTGCAAAAATACAAGTATACATCTATTATTATATATTATCAAGTTGAAGAAGAATACACCTTAATGTGTATGGAGTGTATCTTTTCTTGTTTCTCTAAAACAGGGCTTTTTTTTAAAGCTTGCCTTCAAACAACTTTAACATATGGTCCTCACTTTCATGAGCTAAAAGTAGTATTGTAAATTGTAGTTATGTGTCCCAAGTTCTCAACGTTTCACATTCCCACATATGGAAGTGTTGAATAGGAGAAATTTAAAAAGATAATTGAGATATTCTATGGATAATGTCCCTCAAAATTTGAAGGAAGATTGGATTTAATCAATAGAATGTACTTGTTGGGCTATGGTCTGGCTGCAGGGTTATGTGCATACAAGGTTTCTATGCATATCATGTTTGGTCTCTATCTATATACATATATGTTGTTGGATTTTTAAAGGTATTATGTTTGCAATTATAGATTGATGTGTGTCTAGTTTGGTTTTAACTTCTTGATCTTATGATTCAATCTAGGCATTGGCAACTTGATGGATGCCACCACATCACCATGCACAATAGCAAGTGGTGCCTTTGTGAGCAATGTGTAGTTGTTTCTCCTAGAGGGCAACTTGTCTTGGTAGATACTTCAAAATTTTTTCTTCCCTACATTGAAGAGATTGCCTCATCCATCTATAAGTTGTTTTGTGACTGTGGACTTTGTCATCAAACATCAGACAATCTCATCTTGCTCTTCATTCTCATCTATTGTGCACATTACAAGTCCTAGCATGCAAACATGACCTAAGATGAACAATAGTATCACTTCCGCCTAGTTCCTATTACTAGCAATTTAAATTTGGGGTCCTCAAAACCTACCTATCACTTTTTCCCACCCCTCAACTGTAGACATTCATGTCCAGCAGCATCCTTTTACTTTTCCTTGTTATCCTCCTAGGTCAAAAGGAAGTAAACCCTTCCTTTCATACTAGCCACATTGCCTCGAGCCACCTACATCCAAGTAAATTTGAGTCTCTTGTCCATGTGTCTTCAACGTTTGTAGTAATCTCTCCAATTGCCTACATCCAAGTAAATTTGAGTCTCTTGTCCATGTGTCTTCAACGTTTGTAGCCCATGTTTTAATCCCTCAATTGAATCCTCAAAGCCCCAATCAAGAATCTTTCGATTGCCATTGGTTTTTGCCTATATATCTCTATTTGAGAACTCTCCATAAGATGCATCATGCATTGAATCATGTGGCATGCTACCTTTACCTGGTCATCTAAGATTTCCTCATTGTACATGATTTGGAAAGATATATTTCTGTCAAAGGAATCCAAATCATAGGCTTGCACTTGCAATACACCCATAACATCAAGAGGCATAGTCCTACAAGAACCTTCGAATCCTGTCCTCCTACATTAGATCTACTACAATAGGCTTGTTTCCGTGCTCTGCATTATCATTCTCATTGTTCTCACACTTTGTTTTCACTGGCACTACCTCTTGATCAATATGGGATTGATACGGTTCATGCCCATCCTCTTGTCTACCTTCATCCATAATTGTCTCTACCTCATGGACTAGTTGCATAAATGCATCCCAAGCATCTACCTCTCCATCATGCTGAGCATTTGTCACATTCAAACAATCTTCTTTCTAGTTGGAAATATAAATTGCATTCTTCTCCTCTTCTTTAGCATAAAAATCCTCCTTATTTTTAGCATGCGTGCTTGAATCTTCTTCAAGATATCTTGGATCCTCTTCTAATTGAGCCTTGTACCCATAAGAGCTCTTTGCTTCTTCTTCATCACCCCCTTCAAGCATCTCTGGTTCCACTTCATTGGCATCGGCTAAAAACAATTCCTCATCTATGAATTGAGAGTCCGAAGTGTAATCAAGCAGTCCTTCATCACCTTCTATAAATGAAATTGCAACACCTATCATTGGGGATGGCGAAAGTCTTTGGTCACATTCTATCACATCATTGGTCTCCTCTCATGTCATTACATCATATCCAATTGCATCGTTGACATTACCAACATGTTGAGCTGATACATTAAAAAGAAAATCACGACTGGGCATATAAGGCAACACATACACATCCCAATCAGGATTTACAAGCTTTGATGCATAAGACCAATTCCCTCATAATAAACTAGACACATTGATCAAACCAATTGATGCATTTTCTACTGCTTGGCATGTGCAGTTTTAATAAATTCATCAAAGTGACAAGCATTCTTGAATTCCACCTTCAATCTGAGATTTGCCATGAGCCCAACAACAAATCTCTTAATCTTCAGTACTTCGAGTGGACTTCAGGATGCAAAGAAGAATCCATTCCTGTTTAGGTAGTGGTCCAGTTCCTGCTTGGGACTGGTCCACATCCTGATTGGGCGTTCGCTGGTGGTCACACAACTCCTTCCAGATTTGATTAGATCCCTTTCATGTGTGTACTTGACCAAAAATGCAGCTCTTACCTCCTAATATTCAACATCCCGAATTTGGGTTCATGAAACACCTTGAGCAAAACTCTGAAACCATAGCCTTGCTTCACCTTGTAGATAAGAGCGTAGGATTTGTAAAAGAACTATGGGTCTATCTTTTTCATTTAGCAATGCTATGAACTCTACATTGAGAGGAATCCTTTTTAGACAATCCAAGAAGCTTGGGAAAATTTTGGGTCATCTCGCTCTTGAAACAACAGCTATATATGTGACGTGAGTGCTTCTCCTTAGTCACAAGAAATTCCTAAGAAAACTCTTGGATGGGCGCTCCAAAATACTTGATGAGAGAAACCAGAGGACCATGGGTGACCTTTATGATAGGCCTCTAACACACAAACATATGCTGAACACTAGAAAGGGATTGGCAACCCATGTATTTCGTCAACACACCTTGCAGAAATCATAACTTCTTCAACCCACACTTTTAATTTCTGTGTCTACAGACAAGAACAATGATTAAAGGGGACTCTCATACACAAGGAAGACTTTGGTATGGCGCAAAGTGGAAGCATCACCCTTCTTCAAATCCCAAGACACTCACAAACTTCCTCTGCTCCTCAATAACACCAGCTTCCCTACACCTTTTTCAACAAAAAATGGTTGCATGTCGTATTCTAAGTTTTCTACCCTTTGTCCTACTGTCCCCAACTTCTTCTTAAAAAAAACACACACACACACACTAGTACACACAATTTTCCCTTACCATCAACTATGTGCTTTACTAACCCCGCACTTGTCTTAGTCTTCCCACTTCTCTTTTAAAAAATCACCCCTTGTTAGTCCCCTAACCCATCCTTGTTTCTAAATTTCCCCATGTAATTCCCCTAACCCTTCATGTAAACCCCATATGTTTACTCTTGGTTGTTTGCATTTTATTCTAACCTTCCTTATTAAAAACCCTTATTCACACACACACACACACACACACACACACACACACACACACACACACACACACACACACACACACACACACACACACACACACGTTAAATCCCTTTTTCTAACACTCAACTTTTCCATGATTTAATGTCCCTTTTCTTATTTACTTATTTCCCTTGCAACTAATCTTGCATTTTTATTGTTGTCCCCCTCCTAATTATTTAATGGCACTATATAATGTAGTCCCTTCCTATTTAATTACCCTTCTTCGGATTCCAAAACCTCTTTTTATTTTTAATTAATTACTTACCCTTTCCCCCCCCCTTCTATTTATTTACCCTATGTTAACAACGATCCCTACCTATCTTTCCCTTGTGCCTTTCTTATTGATGACCCCCTTACTCTAACCACCCTCATTGCCAAGTGTCTCCACGTGTCCATCTGCCCAGGATCACTGTTACCCCTCATTCAAACTATTTAATAACCCGCCCCTAGCCATTTTGCATTGCCACCATCTTAGTGGTTTGTCCACGTTGCATTTCTATTTGGAGGCCTCCTTTATTGCTTTGGCTCCTCTTCCCTTCCTACTCAAAGTACGATTACTCTATTGGTTCTATGACTTTTGCTTTACTTGCCCTGCCAGTTTACGCAAGTGTAGCCACCCGTAGGAAGCCTTCCTTGCATTCTTCATCCTTAGCTATGCCTTCACACCAACAACCCGTGGTATCCCTTCCTCATTCACTTTACATGGTGTTAGATGGCTCTTACTCCCTACTAGTTGTGGCACAACTCGTCTTCTTTCGTAACGTCACTTCACCTTGGTAGCCTCATAGGTGTCGTTTCTTGTCTTTTTCTGCCTTCTTCTCGTTCATTTGCTTCTTGTAACCATTGTCATTCATGCTTATGAGCTTTATCATGAACGTTCTTCTCGTAGTGGCGATCGGTTCTCTCTTTGTTGCAGTTTTTTGGACCTCATGACCCCTTCTTGCCTCATACTCTACCCCTTGGCCTCATCTGCATGTTTGTCGTATGCCAAAATCTACACACACATAAAATCTTTACATAGGCTTATCTTTTGTTCATGACGGTCAATTTGAAGCTATCTTAGTAACTCCTTGTTGGCAGTTGCTCCAAGATGCTCTTCATAGCTTGCTCATCGCCATGGGTGTCTTCTACATTGCAGAAGCTTCACAATTTCTTTTGCAAGAGTTGTTCTTGTAGCTTTTCGCACACCCTTTGGTGGACACTACTATTTGAGCTACCCATTGAATCCTTTTACACAATCTACTATGGTGTGTGGCTGCTGCTTCAGGTGGTTAGAGCTTATGCAAAGCTCCCATTCTTATTTTACAAGTTTTTGTTGTGGCTCAAGCTCTTATAAACATTCTTACTAGATCCAGTTCTTTCCTCAGCTCATGTACGACTTTGACTAGTCCATTACGCCTCTCAAGTCTCCTTTCTTACGTTGCATGATTTTTTTCTACTAGTTGGTTGTAGTGATAGACATCCATGCATGGCGTTCACTTTGTTTACCTTATCCAGCCTAGCTTAACTACTCTCCGGGGAGTCCCATATTGACTGTTATGTGGTTTTGTAATATTTCTTCATGGTCTCTTACGTTTTCTTTCATGGTGTGCAAGCTTGTGGACTTGGTTCACTAATTTGGCATCTCTTAGTTATTAGCATTGTTGGCTGAGAGTGAGCTTGTGCACGTGACTTATCTCAACCTTCTTCTACCTCCTTTTACCCTCCTTCCTGGTTTTCTGCTCTATTTGTGCTTGTTGCCTGCTCATATCTCTTCTTAGTTGGCCCTTTGCGTCCCCTTTCTTCTCTCGACTGCTTGAATGCAAGGTTTGATTTCTTTTATGTTGCTTGATGCTAATTGTTGCACGCAGCCATCTCCTCGCTTTACTACCTCCTCTGCTCAAGTAGCTTTTCTCTTAGTCATATGTGGCCTTGTCTACAGTTCTCTTCGCAACTTGTTTACAATGTAGCTCGTGCATGCTTTAATTACGGTGGAAGTAGCTGCACTTGTTTTCTCTCTATGTCTCTATGTATATATATATATGCATATATATACTTCTATATTTTTTCATTTTCCTTAAACTTACGTGAGTTTGTCTCTTTGTCCATATATATATATATATATATATATATATATATATATTTATATGTATTAACATTTACATATCTTTATTTATACTCTTTTGTACCTATCCTTATACCTATTGTAAACTTCTTTCTTTCTTTATGTGTGTAGCTTTCTTTAAAGAATTTTCTTAGTACAAAATTTTTAGTAATTTCTGGGATTACTGCCCAAGGATAAGCCTCCACACTGAGAGTGCTTTCAACAGAAGCAGAACAGAAGAGGGTGAGAGAGAGGGAGAGCCAAAAGAGAGAACCACACAAGTTTTGGTGAGTGCAGAACACCCTAATCTTCTATGTCATCCATGTATATATATGTGTGCGTGTTTGAGTATTATACATAATTGGGGTTAAGGTACAGTGGCCTTTAACCTGCACAACCTTCCACTTAAAGGCCAATGTGACTTTAAGGGAAAACAACCAATGGACATACTATCCATTGCCCATCAATACATGACAATACTCAAACCGCTGACTATGCTATCTACATATCTACAGGGCTATCATCTGTATGAACCTTGACAAGCTCTATGCTCTTGTCCTCAAGTACCTCCCTGATGAAATGGTACCTGACTTCAATGTGTTTGGTCTTTACATGAAAAACGGATTTCATGCTAGCTAAATAGCACTCATGGTATTATCACTATGCAATGTTGGTACACTTGTATGAATCCCCAAATCTCCCACTAGCCAATCAAGTCATACAGCCTCCTTGCAACCCTTTGTGGCCGCAACATACTCGGCCTCTGTGGTAGGCAATGGAGTACTTACTGCCTTCCCCCCCTTGATATTGAAATGCTGCAACACTTTTGTAACATACTCCTTTTGTGAAAGCCAAAGGAGTTTCCTACTCCAATCACGCATGATGCGCATACCAAGAATATGACCTGCAGGTCCCAAATCCTTCATGTCAAAGGCCTCATGCAACTTGGCCTTCAATGCATTAAGCTCATAAGTGTTCTTGCTAGCCAATAGCATATCATCCACATAAAGTGCCAAGAGTATCAGGCTATTATCCTTAGCCCTTTTAGTGTAGAGGTAGTGATTAATCTCACTTCTTCTAAAATCTTGGGACTGAATGAAAGCATCAAACTTCTGATACCATTCTCTAGGCACTTGCTTAAGGCCATAGAGACTCTTTTTCAGCTTGCAAACCAAATTCTCTTTTCCCTTTTCTTCAAAGCCTTCCTGCTGTACCATGTAAATTTCCTCATGCAAATCCCCATGCAAGAAAGCTGTCTTGACATCCATTTACTGCCACAAGTCCAAGCTTCATATCCTCTACTGCCACAAGTCCAAGTACACATCTAAGTGTGGTCATCTTCACAACCAGAGAGAAGATCTCATCAAGTCCACACCCTTCTCTTGCTTGAACCCTTTAGCAACCAAAAAGTCCTTGTGCTTAGGCACATCATCACCTGTTACCTTCACCTTATAAACCCAATTACATGGCAATGCTTTCTTTCCTTGTGGCAAAGAAACCAAGTCCCAAATCTTATTTTTCATGAGTGAATTCAGCTTTGATTGCATAGCATACTCCCACTTGTGTTGATCCTCATGCATCCTAGCCTCTCTGTAGTAAGAAGGCTCCCCACAATCACATAGTCTGCCCCTAGAACAAATCTCTCAGGCAATCTAGACACTCTAGATGTTCTTCTCAAGGGCATTTTAGCTTGCTGTCTCACCTGCATATCAGCCACATTTGGCTCATCATTGCCACCAATAGATGAGCCATCATCTATCCTTGATTGTGTACCTGTGGGAGTACTTGGTGGCACCATTTCCTGCACATTTGGTGCATGGACGGCTTGTTGTCTATCAATAGATGCAGGTGGATTCACATCCTGGAAAGTGATTCTTCTCATTTCCCTCATGGGTGTCTTATGCATCTTCTTCTCGTTGAATCAGCTTCGTATGATTTTATTTGCGTCTGGATCCCAGAGACGATAGCCCATCTCCCCACTTTCACCATAGCCCAGAAAGATGCATTTCCTAGACTTAGGATCTAGCTTCTTCTGAAGCTCTTTTGGCACATGTGCATAAGCCTCACACCCAGATATACACGAATGACAGTATGAGGGATTCTTGCCACTCCATGCCTCTTCAAGAATACCACCATCCAAACTCTTACTAGGTGATCTATTGATCACATGCACTACAGTCTTCATTGCCTCAGCCCAAAAACCACCAGAAAGACTTGCATTGGAAAGCATACACTGCAACCTTTCCTGAATGGTGCAGTTCATCTATTCTGCAATTGGATTTTGCTCTGGAGTATGAGGGGTCCATAGGCATTTAAGCGCTCTACCTGACTGATTTTTAACCAAAGCTAACCATTTCTAAAATACTTGGAACACATCGCTCTTTTGAGCTATAGCATAAGCCCACACTTTCATAGTTGCATCATCAATGAATGCCACATAGTATTCAGCCCTGCCTAATGATCATGTAGGCATGGGACCACATACATCTGAATGCACCAAATCAAGCCTTTCAAGATCTTTCTTTACCCTTCTTTTATGGGATGATTTAGTCTCCTTCTCATAGAGACAATGCTCACAAAATTTAAGTCAGAAAAACTCAAATGTGGTATATAACCCAAATGGCATAAGAGTTTCATTCCATTCTAGCTCATGTGCCCCAACCTACAATGCCACAAAGAAGTACTTGGCTGCTTGGTTATTGTAACAAAATGATCAAACACCCCTGGTACATGTAAGGGATACAAAGTCCCACAATTGACACCCATGGCCAAAACCATAGAGCCCTTCTGAAATTTCCAACTCTAAAAGCCAAAAGTGGTCTAAAAACTAGCAACATCTAGTTGACCTGCTAAAATAAGACTCTTGGTTAGCTTAGGAACATGTCTCAAATTTTTCAAAACAAATGCAGACCCATTTGCAAAACAAAACTTTATGTCACGTGCTACCACTGTCACGTGCATAGTTATTTCCACGATGCACACAACCTGTCTTTCCACTGTCATAAGTGGAGAACCATTCCCTATGGGGAGTAACATGGAATGAAGCACCAGAATCCAAAATACAATCCTAGGAATATGCATCATCTGAAGTGGTAAGCAAGTCTACAGGTAGACTAGGCATGAAGAGAATGTCATTGTCACTATTATTAGTGACTGCATTGATCACCTCGATCCTTTATCAGTGACTGATTGATCTCCTCGATCTTCATTTTTCCTTTGTCCTCCATTGGACTCTCTTCCTTATTTGCACCCCAATTTGCATTCTTTTTCTTATACTTTTGCTCTCTTTTCAACTTATAACAATCCTTTCTAATGTGGCCCTTCTTGCCACCATGGTAACACTTAGTGTCCCAGGCCCTGGATTTGCTACGAGATTTCTCTCTTTCTTGGGACTTCCCCCTAAACTGTGATCTGCCCCTTTTCACATTTAAAGCTGCATCCTGCTTGTTGCCTTCCATAGATTTCCGTCTAATCCCCTCGGCTAACAAGCTACCCACAACATCATCAAACTTCAGAACTCCACCAGGTGCAAAGTTACCGACAGTTGTATGGAAAATATCCCATGAGGATGGCAATGAACACGAGAGAAATATTACCTTAAGTGAGAAGTAATGGAGAGCCCTTCCTTCATCTGCAACTCAAACAGCCTCTTCATGAGGTACCATTGTCTAGCCACAACAATAAGTAATAAGGCATGGATGAATACCACTATTTGGTAATCAATAGTACTAAGGCATGGATAAATACCACTATCTGACAATCAATAAGTAATAAGGCATGGATGAATACCACTTCCCAACAATCAATAAGTAGTAAGGAATGGATGAATGCCACTGTCCAAAAATTAATGAATAATAAGGCATGGGATGAATACCATATGCACTATCCAAAAATCAAGAAGGAATGCATGAAGAGCACTATCCCATTATCAAAAATCAATGAGTAATGAGGCATAGATGAATAACATTATTTGGAAATCAACAAGCCTAATAAGGAATAGAGGGATTATACCAATGTCTAGCCAACAACCAATAACAAGGCCTGCAGGGACTATTGTCAAGGGAGATCATCTCTTTCATGCATTGTGGCCATGATTGCCATGAGCTAATGTTAGCTATGACCACGTCATAGTAACATACTTTCATAGGTTATGGATATGCCAGAACAACATATTTTCATAGGTTATGGCTCAAAGGGTTCACTCAATAATTTATGTGACTATCATGTTATTGAGAGAGAAGAAGAAGAGATGATAGACACACCAAATAGACTTCCAAAAACTGATCCATATTGATCACTAGTTACATATATATAATTGAGACCTAGTTCAAGTTAGGGCAAGCTATATATAGCTCTAACACCCACACTCAAACAAAGGTCTCTAGCTACAGATGAAAATACCCTTGGGGAGCACAAGGGAAACACTCGAGCTCCTATATACAAGTATACAAGTTGATCATTTGTACAATTACAAGTATGTAATGCAAATGTACATTTATATACAAATGGTCACCCATAGGTGTGTTAATCTTGGAAGAAAGAAGTTGCAAGAACTCCAAGTTCTGATTGTAGCACTGTGAAGTGTGCCTCACTAAGTCCTTTAGTGAGAATATCTGCAATCATTTGAGAAGTGGGACAATGTTCAATCATTATCATCCCTTGCTTCACTTCATGTCTAACATAATGGTAATGAATAGTAATATGTTTGGATTTGTTATGCTGAACATAGTCTCTAGCCAGACTTATGGCACTTTGATTATCACATCTAAGAGGAGTACTGGATGATGGAGGATGACCAATATCTGCAAGCAATTGTTGCAGCCAAACCAATTCTCGAGCTGCTAGAGAAGCCGCTACATACTTAGATTCTGTGGTAGAAACAACAACACAACATTGCTTCTTACTTGCCCAAGAGACCAAGCAACCATTGATAAAGAAGCAATTATCGCTTGTAGATTGCATAGAGAAGTGAGAGCTTGCCCAATCTACATCTGTATATCCCAAAAGATCAAGAGACATCACAGAAGATGAATCCTGTATGACGTCGATAAACTAATCCAAAATCAAAAGTGCCTTTCAAATACTTTAGAACACGTTTTGCTACAGATCACAATGTTGCACTGAGGGAGCAACTAGATATTGTCCTAGAAAATTAGCTTTAAAAAGAATATCTAGTTGAGTTTTCAAACCGACAAACTATAAGCAACCAACAAGATTGGCATAGGGTTGATGTAAAACCTTAACATCATGAGTCAATCGAGGATTTTTGATAGAGCTCACAAGACAAGGAGTGGTAACAGAGTGAGAATTTGTCAAGCAAAAGTTTTGAACTGCATCTTGAATGATTTTAGTTTGTCGCAGTAGTAGAATTCCCTTGTGACGAAATTGTTGAACTTGAATACTAAGACATGAATGAATGTCACCAAGATCAACCATATCAAATGCTGAAAATAACATGCTGCAAGAAATTGAGATCGTTGGAAACAAGTATGGTGTCATCTGTTGAGATATCGAGCTCCACTCGTAATATGCCAGGGTGACCATTGTGCATTTATGTCACCGACTTGTTAGCTGCAGATGCGGTTGGTACACCGCCCATGAATAATAGCTAGATGACAGCTATCTTTATGTACTCTAGTTAGTGAATCAATTAGTATGCCACCTTAGTTAGTTGACTTTGGTTTGAGACCCACATATAGGGTTCACCTATTCCTTTTGTACTTAGAGAGTTCTTTTGGCTTTCACAACTAAGAAGAGGAAAACTGTTTTCAGCCTCCAACTTTGAGTATATTCCCCCATTTTGTATGTGAGAAAGCTGCAAGTGAGACTCCTTACTTCTCTCCCACTCTCTTCACATGGTATCAGAGCTCGGTTCGTGGTAAGAAGCTCAAGAAAGCAAACCAAGTTCGCGGTGTCTTGGTAAGAGGATCAGTGTTGCTTTCCTTTTTTAAGTTTAGGAGCAAATCCCTGCAGGTAGCACAATTAGAAAGTGCAAGAGTGCATTGTCTTAGATTGAGACGCCCTTCGCGGTGGTGTGGTGAGAGGGCAGTATATGCTGCAGGGCCTGTTTTGGTGGTGGAAGTTTTCTACAGGCACTCAGAAAAGTGCCCTGTTTTTGTTGTGTGACCACTGTTCTGCCGGTCGATGAAAAGTTGTCATAGAAATTGCATCGTATGCCTATACGCAGAGATATTAGGAGTGACAAAATCATTCTTAATGCCTATTGATGCAAAATCGTCACTAGGAAGTGACTGTGTGGTCAAATACCACTTTTGTCAGTTTTGCAGATTTGCCCTTGTGAGGCAGAAGTTGTGTATTTTGTAGTGACAGAATATTTTTGCAGTGTTTTGTAATGGCGTCTGATGTTCTTTCATAGATAGTCACTAAAAAGCTTGACAAGAACAACTTCCAAGCATGGAAGTTTAGAATGACGAATTTCCTTGAGGGAAAATGCTATTGGGAGTTCATTACTAGAGCTGAACAAGAACCAATTATTCCTAATGTTGCCAATCAATAGGAGTTGTAGGCATTTAAAGGCTGGCATGAGAGAGCCATAAAAGTTATGTACTGGCTGTCTATCAGTATTTTAGATTCTATGATTGTGCATATTCAGGATGCAAGCATGCCGAAGGAGGTGTGGGATACTTTGACAAAAATGTATAGCACAAATACGCAAGCCAAGAAAATGCAGCTCAAGGAGGAGTTGCATAATGTGCAAAGAGAAAATATGAGCATCAATGACTACCACATGAAGGTGAAGAAGATTTCAGATGCACTTTGTTCTATTGGGTCGCCAGTGGAAGATGATGATTTAGTTTCTATGACCTTGAATGGTCTAGGAAAGGATTATGCATAGTTCTGGACATCCATTGCCATCCATGAGAATTTTCCTGATCTTGGAGAGTTGATTGCTCTTCTAATTTTTGAAGAGCAGAGAAATAGTGGTGCATCTTCTTCAGGAGGAACTTCAAAAGAAATTGTCTTCTACTCAAATGCTAGAAGAGGTAGACGTAGAGGTAGAGCAGGCCAATCTGGACGCCGTGGCAGAAATCAAAATATGCAGCAAATTCAAGAAAACCAGTCCTATGGAGGAGGACATGGTAATTTTAGAGGCAGGGGGCGCCAAAGAAGTTGTGGTGGATGGCAAAGAGGCCAAAATGCAAACACCAATGTTGAATGCTACTAGTGTGGTAAAATGGGTCATATGGTTAAAGACTGCTATAAAAAGCAGAATGACTTCATGACTAGAAAATTGTAGCAAGGCAATTATGCATCCTCTAGTAGACAGGATGATGACAAAAATGAGCATCTGTTTATGGTGCATCACATGACCAATTCTGTGACAAGTGCAGATGAAAGCAATGATGTGTGGTATGTTGACTTAGGTGCATCAAACCACATGATAGGTCATGCAGAATGGATGCAGGATGCAAGGAAAATGGAAAGACCAGGATTTGTGGAGACTAGTGATGATACTGCACATCCTATTGTGTAGATTGGTAAAATTTCTTTGTCTATGCAGGATGGGAAAAAGAAATACCTGTCTAATGTATTTCATGTCCCGAATATCATCAAGAACCTGGTTTCTGTTGGTCAAATGGTTGAGCAGGGCTTGCAAGTCAGATTTAATCCTCATGGATGTTTTGTTGAGGATATGAAAAATAAAGGTCGCTTGATAGCAAAAGGGAAGAAGAAGGGCAAGATTTTTATGTTGGATGCAGACATGCCTAAATTGAGTGCAGAAATGTCTGCACATGGGATCGATGTAGTTGCAGATATTGATATCTGGCATAAACACATTGGTCATGTTAATGTATAACGACTTAAATTAATGTAGGCCCAAAATATTGTTGTAGGATTGCCTAAGTTCAAGGTTGTAGAAATGCATAAGGTATGTGAAGTTGGAAAACAGCCAAGCAAACCATTTCCTTGACATGTTCAAGAGAGTAAGAGGCCATTGGAATTAATCCACTCTGATGTGTGGACTACTAAAGCTGCATCTATTGGAGGCTGTCAGTATTTTGTCACTTTTATTGATGACTACAGTAGAAAAGTTTGGGTATATTTTATGAAAAAGAAAAGTGAAGTGTTTGGGCATTTCAAAGCTTTTAAAGCTATGGTTGAAAAAGAAACAGGCCTACAAATAAGATGCCTAAGGTCAGATGGAGGGGGAGAGTACCTCTCAAATGAGTTTGCAAGGTTCCTACAGGAGCATGGCATAAAGCAGCAATATTCATGCGGTCATACCCCACAACAAAATGGAATTGCAGAAAGGAAAGGCATGCATATTGGAGAGGTATCTCATGCCATGCTACGAAGAAGACATGCCAGATTATTATTGGGTTGAAGCAGCTGCTACAGCAGTCTACATAATGAATAGGACTCCCATTGCAACAACACATGGCATGACGCCAGAGGAGATGTATACTGGTATGAAACGAGATATTTCTCATTTGAAAGTTTTTGGTTGCATTTCCTATGTTCATGTGCCAGATGAGTTGAGATCCAAGTTGGATCCAAAAGCTGAGAAGTGCATCTTTATTGGTTATTCTATGTAGTAGAAATGGTATAGTTGCTATAACCCTTCTACTCATAAGTTTACAGTGAGCAGAGATGTTGTTTTTTATGAGATGAGTAGCTGGTATAAACCAGTAAATGTGATTGATAATGTAGATGCACAAAATGGTAATGCTGCATAGAATTCACAACAGCAATCACAAAATATTAGTGGACCTGTAGTGTCCTCTAGTAGTGGTTCACATACTTCACCATGGACAGGCAGATTGAGATCAGGAGGATCTCCTCAAAGCAATGTAGATAGTGGTATGGAAGTATCATGAAAGGGAAAAGAGAAAGTAGATCAGCCCATGGTTGATGTGAATGCAGGTCACTCTTATGTGGATGGTGAATCCAGTGGCTCAGAATGGAGCCTTGATGATGAGTTGGGTATTCCTTGTGTTGTTACACCTGGAGTAAGGAAGAGAAGGGATGTTTTGAGAGCACCTGGTAGTGAGCCTATTCTGCACAAGTCTACCAGAGCTAGGTATCATGTGGATAGGCTGAGATATGATGGATTTACATCCATTCACTATGCCTATATGGTCAAAGTGATTTGATTGTCACTTTGTACTTAGAGAGTTCACCTATTCCTTTTGTACTTAGAGAGTTCTTTTGGCTTTCACAACTAAGAAGAGGAAACTGTTTACAGCCTCCACCTTTGTGTATATTCCCCCATTGTGTATGCGAGAAAGCTGCAAGTGAGACTCCTTACTTCTCTCCGAGTCTCTTCACATCATCCACATAAAGAGCAAGAATGACAAAAAGAGCAGCATCACGTTTGGCATATAAGTTGGGGTCAGAGAAACTAGAGTTGAAACCTTGAGATGTTAGAAATTGATAAATTTTCATGTACCAAGAATGGAAAGCTTATTTTAGACCATAAAGAGCACAATGAAGGTGACAAACAAGATAGTCCTGACCGGGAAGTATGAACCCTTCTGGTTGCTCCATATAAATCTCCTCTTTAAGAGCTCCATTAAGAAAAGCAGTTTTCACATCCATTTGATGAATCTCTAAATCAAATTGAGCCAAGAGTATCTAAATAATTGTGCTACGAACAACGGGTGAAAAAGTATCATGATAATCAACTCTTGCAATTTGTGAGTATCCTTTTGCAATTAGACCGAGCTTTAAACTTGTCAAAAGAACCATTAGCTTTAGTTTTGGTTTTATAAAGCCACTTACATTTGATAGGAGTGCGACCAGGAGGTAGTTCAGTAAGAACCAATGTACCATTAGAGATCAAAGAATCATATTCAGCTTCCATTGCCTCTTGCCATTGACTCTTTTGAGAGTGCTCTCAACACAAGCAGAACGGAAGAGGGAGAGAGAGAAACAAAGAGCCACACAAGTTTTTGGTGGGTGCAGAACACCCTAATCTTCTTTTTCATTCATTTATATATGTGTTTGAGTATTGTACATAACCGAGGTAAAGGCACAGTGACCTTTAACCCCCACAACCTCCCACTTAAAGGACAATGTGCCTTTAAGGGAGAACAATCAGTGAGCATACTTTCCAATGCCCATCAATACACGACAATACTCAAACTGCCGACTAGGTAGACTCTTTGTTAGCATATCTGTGGGGTTATCATCTATATGAACCTTGACAAGCTCTATGCGCTTGTCCTCAAGTACCTCCTTGATGAAATGGTACCTAACCTCAATGTGTTTGGTCTTTGCATGAAAGACCGGATTTTGTGCTAGCTGAATAGCACTCATGGAATCACTATGCAATGTCGGTACACCTGTATGAATCCCCAAATATCCCACTAGCTGATTAAGCCATATAGCCTCCTTGAAAGCCTCTGTGGTTGCAACATACTTAGCCTCTATGGTAGACAAAGCAACGCACTTCCGTGCACGAGACATCCACGACACTGCACCACCTGCAAAGGTGAGCACATAACCAGAAGTGGATCTCCTACTATCCACATGCCCTGCATAGTCTGAATCTATGTACCCAAGTACACGCATGTCTTCTCTACCAAAGTAGATGCACATTTCCTTGGTACCCTTCATGTACCTCATGATGCACTCAACTGCCTCCCAATGCCTCTTTCCTGGATTAGCCATATACCAGCTAACAACTCCCATTGCAAATGCAATGTATGGTCTAATAGCTATCATAGCATACATAAGGCTCCCAACCACTGATGCATAAGGAACCTTGGCCATCATGGCCCTCTCCTCATCTGATTTGGGACTATCTATATGACTCAGTTTCACATATGGAGGCAATGGAGTACTCACTACCTTCCCCCCCTCCATAGTGAAATGCTGCAATACTTTTGTAACATACTCCTTTTGTGAAATCCAAAGGAGTTTCCTACTCTGATCATGCTGTGAAGAGAGTGGGAGAGAAATAAGGAGTCTCACTTGTAGCTTTCTCACATACACAATGGGGGAATACACACAAAGGTGGAGGCTGAAAAACAGTTTTCCTCTTCTTAGTTGTGAAAGCCAAAAGAACTCTCTCTTTTTACAAAAGGAATAGATGAGCCCTATATGTGGGTCTCAAACCAAACTCAGCTAACCTAGGTGGCATACTAATTGAGCCACTAACTAGAGTACATAAAGATAGTTGTCATCTAGCTATTATTCATGGGCGGTGTACCAACTGCATCTGCAGCTAACAAGTTGGTGACATAAATGCACAATAGTCACCCTGGCATATCACAAGTGGAGCTCAATATCTCAACACTCCCCCTCGAGCTCAATCCCAATTTTGTATATTACTCATGTTGTCACATTAAATGACAACTGGCCCATCATGCATATCATAAAGTAGCTTATGCATGTGACGTAGCACAGAGGCTTATGCAACCAAGCTAAAGTAGCTTATGCAACCAAGCTACCTCACATGCAGCCATTGCTGCACCCCTGTACTCAGCCTCTGTGCTCGACAAGGCAACTGTAGGCTATTTCTTACTGCTCCAAGTGACTGCAGCACTCCCAAAAGAGAACACATATCCACTGGTAGATCATCTATTAGAAATACTATAAGCCCAATCAGAATCAGTGTATCCATGCAACTGTATTTGAACCCCAGTCTCATAAAATAGTCCATACTACAATGTGGACTTCACGTACCTCCGTATGCATGTAGCTGCATCCAAATGTAGTTTCCTTGGAGCCTGCATAAACTGACTTACCAACCCAATAGCATAGCTCAAATCTGGCCTGGTAATAGTCATATAAATCAAACTTCCTACTATGCATCTGTACATAGTAGGGTCTTCCAGAAGCTCATCTGCATCTGTGCTCAACTTCACATTCTGCTCCAAAGAAACTGAAATAGGCTTACAATCTGTCATCCCATATTTGGACAACATGTCCAATCCATACTGCCTCTACAAGAGCCATATCCCACTTATGGATCTAATCACCTCAATGCCAAGAAGTAACATAGCTCTCCCAAATCCTTCATCTCAAACTTCTGCTTCAATAGCATTTTCACATGAAGGATAAATTTATCACTATCACCTGTGATGATCTAATCATCAACATAAATGACAAGCAGCATAATACCTTTCTCTGTTTTTCTCACATAAAGTGAGAAATTTGCCTTGGAAATCTGAAAGCCAATAGTGACAAGATACTGTCCTATCTTGTCTCTGGGTGCTTGCTTCAAGCCATACAAGGCTTTCTTCAACCTACAAACAAACTCAGGATGGAACAACATGAACATAACCTAGTGGTTGCTCCATATAGACCTCTTCTTGCAAATCACCATGCAAGAAGGCATTCTTTACATCCATCTGATGTAAAGACCATCCCTCTGATGCAGCCATAGCAATAACTTCTCTTACGGTTGCCATCCTTGCAATGGGACTGATGTTTCTTCATAATCAATGCCATATGTCTATGCATACCCCTTGACAACTAATCTTGCCTTGTATCTGCTCACAGAACCATCTGCATTGTGCATCATCTTATAAACCCACTTGTAGCCAATTGTATTCTTGTCTTTAGGCAAAGGCATTGATTCCCATGTAGCATTTGCTTCCAAGGCATCCATTTCTTCATCCATGGCTTTCTCCCATTTTTCTTTTCCCATGGCTTACTCAAAAGAAGTCGGTTCTGGTTCTTGTATCACTTTGACCATATAGGCATAGTGAATGGCTATAAATCCATCATATTTCAGCCTATCCACAGGATACTTAACTGTGGTAGACCTAGCCAAAACAGGCTCATTACCAGGTGCTCTCAAAACATCTCTTATCTTCCTTACTCGAGGCGTAACATAGGAAGGAATACCCAACTCATCATCAAGGCTCTATTCTGAGCCTTTGGATTCACCATCCACATAAAAGTGACCTGCATTCACATCAACCATGTGCTGATCTACTTTCTCTTTTCCTTTTCATGATACTTGCATACCACTATCTGCATTGCTTTGAGGAGATCCTCTTGATCTCAATGTGCCTGTCCATGGTGAAGTATGTGAACCACTGCTAGAGGACACTACAAGTCCACTAATATTTTGTGATTGCTATTGTGAATTCTATGCAGCATCACCATTTTGTGAATCTACATCATCAATCACATTTACTGGTTTATACCAGCTACTCATCTCATCAAAAACAACATCTCTACTCGCTGTGAACTTACAAGTAGAAGGGTTATAGCATCTATACCCTTTCTGCTGTAGAGAATACCCAATAAAGATGCAGTTCTCAGCTTTTGGATCCAACTTGGATATCAACTCGATCTCAACTCATTTGGCACATGAACATAGGCAATGCAACCAAAAACTTCCAAGTGAGAAATATCTAGTTTCCTACCAGTATACCTCTTCTCTGGCATCATGCCATGTATTGTTGTAGTGGGAGTCCTGTTCATTATGTACAATGTTGTAGCAAATGCTTCAACCCAATAATAATATGGCAAGTCTTTTTCATTGAGCATGGCACGAGATACCTCTCCAATATGCCTGTTTTTCCTTTCTGCAAGTCCATTTTGCTGTGGGGTATGACTGCTTGAATATTGCTGTTTTATCCCATGCTCCCACAAGAACCTTGCAAACTCATTTGAGAGGTACTCTCCCCCTCCATCTGACCTTAGACATTTTATTTGCAAGCCTATTTCTTTTTCAGCCATAGCTTTAGAAGCTTTGAAATGGCCAAACACTTCACTTTTCTTTTTCATAAAATACACCCAAACTTTTCTACTATAGTTATCAATAAAAGTAACAAAATAATGACAGCCTCCAATAGATGCAGCTTTAGTAGTCCACACATCAGAGTGCATTAATTTCAATGGCCTCTTACTCTCTTGAACATGTCTAGGAAATGGTTTCCTTGCCTGTTTTCCAGATTGATAGGCTTCACATATCTTATGCCTTTCTGCAACCTTGAACTTAGGCAATCCTGCAAAAATATTTTGGGCCTACATTAATTTAAGTCGCTGTACATTAACATGAGCAATGCGTTTATGCCAAATATCAATATTTGCAACACCGGTCCCATGTGCAAACATTGCTTCACTCAATTCAGGCATGTCCGCATTTAACGTAAACATCCTACCCTTCTTCTTCCCTTTTGCTATTAAGTGACCTTTATTTTTCATATCCTCAACAAATCATACATGAGGATTAAATCTGACCTGCAAGCCTTGCTCAACCCTTTGACCAAAAGAAACCAAGTTCTTGGTGATATTCGGGACATGAAATACATCAGATAGGTATATCCTTTTCCCATCCTGCATAAACAAAGGAACTTTACCAATCTGCACAATAGGATGTGTACTAGTCTCCACAAATCTTGGGCTTTCCATTTTCCTTGCATTGTGCATCCATTCTGCGTGACCTGTCATGTGGTTTGACGCACCTGAGTCAACATACCACAGATCATTGCTTTCTTTTGCACTTGTCCTAGAATTGGTCATGTGCTACACCATAAACAAATGCTCATTTCTGTCATCACCGTGTCTACTAGAGGATGCATAATTGACTTGCTGCACTTTTCCATTCATGATGTAATTCTACTTTTTATAGCAGTATTTAGCCATATGACCCATTTTACCACAGTAGTAGCATTCAACATTGCTGTTTGCATTTTGGCCTCTCTGCCATCCACCACAACCTCTTTGGCTCCACTTGCCTCTAAGGTTACCACGTCCTACTCCATAGTACTGGTTTTCTTGAATTTGCTGCATATTCTAATTTCTACCACGGCCTCCAAATCATCCTGCTCTACCGTTACCTCTACCTCTTCTAGCACTTGAGTAGCAGACATCTTCTTTTGAAGTTCCTCTTGAAGAAGATGCACCACGATTTCTCTACTCTTGAGAAATTAGAAGAGCAATCAACTCCTCAAAATCAGGAAATTTTTCATGAACGGCAATGGATGTCTGGAATTGTGCATAATCCTTTCCTAGACCATTCAAGATCAGAGAAACTAAATCATCATCTTCCACTGGCGACCCAATGCAAGCAAGTGCATCTGCAATCTTCTTCACCTTCATGTGGTAGTCATTGATGCTCATATTTTCTCTCTGCACATTATGCAACTCCTGCTTTAGCTGCATTTTCTTGGCTTGCATATTTGTGCTATACATTTTTGTCAAAGTGTCCCACACCTCCTTCGGCGTGCTTGCATTTGAATATGCACAATCATAGAATCTGAAATACTGATAGATAGCCAGTACATAACTTTTCTGGCTCTCTCATGCCATCCTTTAAATGCCTGCAACTCCTGTTGATTGGGAACATTAGGAATAATTGGTTCTTGTTCACCTCCAGTAATGAACTCCTAATAGCCTTTTCCCTTAAGGAAATTCGTGATTCTAAACTTCCATGCTTGGAAGTTGTTCTTGTCAAGCTTTTCAGTGACAATCTATGAAAGAGCGTCAGATGCCATTACAAAACACTACAAAATATTTTGTCACTGCAAAAAGCACAACTACCTCACAAGGGCAAATCTGCAAAACTGACAAAAGTGGTATTTGACCACACAATCACTTCCTGGTGATGATTATGCATCACAGGCAATAAGAATGATTCTGTCACTCCCAATATCACAGGCATACAATGCAATTTCTATGGCAACTTTTCATCAACCTGTAGAACAGTGGTTGCACAGCGAAAACAAGGCACTTTCCTGAGTGCCTGCGGAAAATTTTCGCCACCAAAACGGGCCCCGAAATGGCCTCAAATCATATATTGCCCTCTCACCGCACCGCGAAGGGCATCCCAATCTGAGATAGTGCACTCTTGCACTTTCCGGTTGTGCTACCTGCAGAAATTTGCTCCCAAACTCGAAAAAGGAAAGCAACACTGATCCTCTTACCAAGACACTGCGAACTTGGTTTGCTTTCTTGAGCTCCTTACCATGAACTTGGCTCTAATACCATGTGAAGAGAGTGGGAGAGTGAGTATTGTACATAACTGGGATAAAGGCACAGTGACCTTTAACTTCCACATCTTTTGTGCAGAAGAGATAGCTTCTGTATAAGTAGTAGGGTCTTCATGAGAAACCATTGCATGATCAATGATTTCAAAGTCATCAACACAATCATGAGTAGAACCATGTTCAAAATCAATAGGTAGATCAACATAAATATCAACACTATCATCAATGGCTTCGTATGTCCAGGATGCAAATCAAGATTGTCAACACATTGCTCTATAGATGGAGTAGCAGTGATTCAAATGAACTAGTAGTAATGACATCAGAAGTGGAACCCTTATCAAATTAAAAAGGAAAGACAAAAAGTAAGGACTCAGTGTCCTTTGCATCCTTGGTAGACCATGTCCCTCCCAACGCTGAAAGGATGGATGATTTCCGCCACAGTATTCTCAAGGAGAATTATTGGATAAGTGGGGTTGCTTAGTTGTAACACCATGTTCCTCATCATATTGCCGAGCCCAACAATCAGAGATAACATGACCATGCTTATCACAGTAAGAACAATGTTTCTCAGGATATTTGAGACGAGAAGAATTGCCACCTCTATACGGATGACCACCATGTCCATAACTACCACATCCATATTTGAAGAAGGATGTTTGCGAGCAACACAAGCTGTCTCAGAATCTGCATCATCCATTGTTATCATGACAGATTCATGAGGGTCTTTACGACACTCGCATCATTGAGTGTACTAAATCAAAGAAATACATGTTTGATCAAAATAAATCTTGTTTTTGTTGGAAAGAATGGTAAAAATATTATCATATAATGGATCTCGGATTGTGTTGAGAAGATAGGCCACCAATTGATTTCGTGGAGTAGGTGCACCAGTAGCAGCAAGTTGATTGATGATATTCTTGAATGAGTCAATATGAGTTGTCATAGGAGCTCCAACTTTGTACGGAGTGCTTAAAAGATTATGAAGATAAAGAATCTCTGTGACAGATTTCTTCTCAAAAGTAGCAATGAGATATTCCCATATTGCATGAGAAGAAAGAAGGGCAAATACATCCAGCATAAGAGAATCATGTAGAGCAAATAAAATATACCGACAAGCTGCTTTATCACGAGAACGCCAATCAACAGAGTCAGATCTCCATTTCTCAAACAGAGGGCCTTGAGTCACAAGAGCATGATTCGGAGTTTCATTAATAGGTTGGGATGGACAAATGAGATCATCAAGAACAATATCTGAAAGATTATCACCTTCGAGTATCAATAATATCTTCACTTCCCAACCAAGAAAACCTTGTCCTTAAAACAAAGGAATAGATCGTTGGCTAGAAGGAAAGCCGTTGACGATTATAGACGTTGCCATTATACTTTGGGAGAATACATTTGTCAGAGCTCACATTAATGATCGAGAATACAATTGTCGCTCTGAAAATATAAAACTCGAGATACCCCAAAAAAGGATAGAACATGAGACGGGAGTATACTAGAAATAGCATGCATGCCAAGAAAGCACTTTGAGCTTATTGATCACAAAACCACAATATTTTTGGAGAAAAGCAGAACTTGTCGATCACAAAACGGAGGTATTTTTGGCAAAAAGCACTATGATCATGCTAATCACAAAACCAATACGTTTATCACGAAGCCATAAGATTCTTGCCAAAAAGCAGTATGAGCGTGCCAATCACAAAAGCAAGGAAAAAAAAATTGTCACAAAAACTGATGTAACTTTTTGCTCCGATGTTTGATTAGGGCGTTTAAGTGCTCAGAACGAAGAGCACGATGAGAACTACATGCTGCAACTTGATCTACAATCCATGTGCCATTGATAACTTTCTTAAATTCGCACCAGAAGACCTCCAAAAAACAACATCAAGTTAGACATGTCAAAATCAACAAGAGAAAATAAGTGATGAGATACTAAAAGCACTATGTAATTAAATCAACAACTAATACTTCTTGTCTTTCTTCATTATAGTGAGCATACAATAGCAACACCTTTGTAGCTTTGATACTATGTTGAGAGAGAAGAAGAAGAGATGATAGACACACCAAATAGACTCCCAAAGACTGATTCATATTGATCACTAGTTACATATATATAGGTGAGACCTAGTTCAAGTTAGGGCAAACTATATTTAGCTCTAACACACGTGAGTTCACCATAAGGGAATATTCAATTTCATTTGTTCTCACATTTTCACAGACAGAAGGGTGCCAAAAAAGGTATTTTGGGAAAAAGATCACCGATTGAATAGGAAAAGGGTGCATTCTATTAATAAAGAATTCACACATAAGGGGTTTTACAATTAGACCTTGAACACATGTGATATATAGGGTTCATACATAGTAACCCCCCTAAGGGTTATGGTCATTCCAGGGTTCCTTCTATAGGATGGACCAGCTACTATTACTGAAAGCAAAGATGGAATCAAACTTGTTAGAATAATAAATAATAAAAGAGCATGAATAAGCAATGCAACATGTATGTAATGTATACTTACCCAAACTTGATTCTTTCAATCACCTATGTAAAGCTTGCATGCTCTTTTAAACACTATTTGATATGATGAACAAAAACATATGCACTCGTCGATATTCAAACCAATATTGATGAGCACTTGGATGAAATCGCATGGGCTGCATTGGGTAATCCAAAACTCATCCAAGCGCTAGTTTAGACCTACATATACTTGAGTGTGAGGGAAAAAACATATGCCTTCATCTTGGGGAAACTCCTGCCTTCAAAACAAAATGGAAATTTGAGAAGTTCCCTTCATGGCAAAAATTGAATTCTTGAAGGAACACAATAGTCAAACTTATTAGTAGATATAATAGTAGCAAGATGATCCAAGAAAACATCGTTACAATATCTAATTATATTGGAGTACAAAACTATAGGAAATAGCCTTGAAATATCCATGTTAGACAATAGGAACATTAGATCCACAAATTGTCCTTGCATGTCAAACATACTCATAGCATTGACAAGTTCTCACAACGATAAGAATCATAAGGATGAATCAAGAAAACATAATAGAAATGCTAACAACTTTTTTAAATCTATCTGATAGCAGGAATAAATTTATCAATTAATGTTACCAACAAATCCGTTCTCACTTTAGGATACTTTATGTGGATGCTTTATGATAGAATATGATATTGTCTTTGTTGGGTTTACTTTGATACTAAGGGTAGCCACATAAGTAACATCCATGGTTAAGGTAGAATAATAAATAATAAAAATAGTATGGATAAGAAATGTGCTCATCATCAAAATAAATTAGATCTTATGCATAACATTGAATGCTTAAACAAACTTGATTTGTCCAATTGTTAGCAAATATATTAGTAGTAAAACTTGTTAGTAGTCATTGTTGCAAAATATGTTAGTAGGATAGTTAGCAAAACTTGTGCATCCAAGATGCAAATATAGCCTTGAAAATTTCACATAACATTTGCGAAGCTCCTTTCCATGGGTCAACTCCTTGAAGTGCAGGTGGAGCAAAACTTGTTAGTAAAATATAAAACAATAATGTCCAGCACTCATGAGGTAGTAAAATATCCTTTGAATATTCTAATTATATTGGAGCAAGTAGATGACCAAAAATATATGAGCTTCACACCAAAAATAACCTCGATGTTATGGAGAAAGAGGTGTTCTCCATTGAAACAATGTCAACCTCTTGCATCATTGACTAGCTACCTACAATAAACTCAAAAACTACACTAAACATATTGAAATATCCATGTTAGATAATAGAAACATCAAATCCACAAGTTTCCTTGCATATCAATCACACCTATACCATTGGCAAGTGATCTCACAATGAGAAGAAACAATCATGGATTTCAAGCATAATATTAATTCTTGCTTATAGAAAAGATTGCAACAATTATAGAATCTCAGTGCCACAAGTAATGAAGTTTTAATTGATTACCATAAAGCAGTCATGGATTCCAAATATGATATCAAGTAATGAATGTACAAACCAAAAGAATTTATTCCAATAAATAACCAAGTCATAGTCTATGCATAATAAAGAATCTACCAATATTCCTCCAAATGAAATCTTAGTGTATGACTATAATAATTAAATTTTTATTCCAAAATTTCTTGTACTATATACTACTAATCTAGAGACATACCTCTAGGAATTTGATTGGGTTACGGCAAAGCCACTGATGCCATTCTAAAATAATATTGTTAATATTAGGATTGGAATCGATGTGCATGCCATGATTTAAATCAGATAGGTCAACAATGGATAGTATAAAGAGATAGTAGTATTTGTAATAAACCTCTACATTGATGGGAGGAATGAGCCTATTTGAGACAGCTTGTTGGTCAAACAACATCATAGATGATTAGTATTGAAAGCATAAGTCTATCTCTCAAAAGTAGATCATAATGCCATCATTGTCATGGGATTCAGGGAGAAGAGTTTCATGACACTATAGATGTCACACAAAGTTTGTTGAGTTACCTATACAGAGATCATATAGACGGCGTGTGTATGTGTGTGTGTGTGTGTGTGTGTTTAAAAAATAGAAACCTATAAACAACACGGCACACGATGCTTAGACAAAGATGGAAAAAACTTTTATTGATATCAGGATTCTCATGAATATAACTGGTAAAAAAGTGTCAAATCCATCCGATAGTCTAGGCTCCGAGGTTGGGGTCCACTTACCTGCCACCATCCAAACAAACCTAGGTGTTAGGACAACATAGATTTGTGAGGGAAGACAGGTAATGCATGTGCACCCTAGCTTGTTATCGTTTATATCAAAGACCAAGACACCAAATAGGATTCTGAAACTTCATAAATAAAAAAATAAGGTGGAAATATTACTCCCTAACAAAGGATACATAAGTTCTAAAAAAGCGAGGGGGTTTTTTTCCATGCCCATATTTTCTTAAATTTTGGGGTTTATAAGCAATTGAAAAACGATAGCATGAATAGTGAAAGAAGGAAACCATGCTCAAGGTGGGTAATCCACACCCTCGAGGAAAATATATGTTATATTTATTTTCTTACAAAAAATAAAGAAAAAATAAAATAATTAATCATTGGGGGTATTCCATACCCATTAGCGAGTGCCAACATCATTGGGGGCTAATCCACACCCATAAGCAAAGTCCATTAATGACCTAAATCACACCAATTATTAGAGGGGGTAGTCCTCACCTCCACCAAATTCCATTAATTTATATAAATACAAAATGTTCCATACCCATAACAAGGACAAAAGGAGTCAATAAAATGGGGTCATCCATGAGTTTAAACAATAATCATCCTTTATTAGATAAAATAATTAAGCTCCAACTAAATAACTAAATATATATACCCATCCTATATGAAGACATATATTAGTCTAATATAATACGAAGGATATTGTGAGTTAACAAAGGAAGGAAATAAAATTTTGGATTTTAAGATGGAAAATTTAGAAAAAAGAGCATTAAGCAATGGTAAAAGTTAACTAAGGAAAGAAAAATGGAAAAAGTAAAGGAGGTGTTACAATGAAAGCACACCTAATTTGAAAGCAATAAAGTGTAAATTTAGTAAATTAGTAGAGCTATAAATATGTATATATACAATTAGAGTAATAAAACATATATGTACATACATAAGGAAATGCGATACATCAATCTAGATTATAGGAAAAGCATGGTAAGAGTAGATATAAGAGTTAAAATGTACATTTGGGGTTAAAATCCCTCACTTTCTTTTTTTTTGAAAATGCGGGTTTATATTAATATGGAGTCAAACATATTTACAATAGTCAAAAAACACCAATAGACTTCCAACAGAAGTTCTAATCATTAACAGTGCCTATAACAGACACCATCTGTTCAATAGAAAACCCAGTGGTAGGAAAAGAAATAGAGAGGAACAAGGAACTAGGATGTCTCCTGCGGCTCTTCCTTGGGCGCCAAGTGTGCAACCTCCCACAAATTAATCATGCCTAGGATGCGAGGATGGGGGCATAGCTTTTGGATGGTGGTTCGTGGTCTGGGCTCCAGAGGCTTGAAGTTAAGAGGAGGAGTGACTTCATTATGAATCTTGAGGGTAACTCTAGCAGGGTCATTCCGTGTCACTGATCTCTTGTATACAACCCAGGGAGGGGGTGCCGGTGCGGAGGGCATAGCATAGGTCATCGGTAAGATATGCAAGGAAGCCGTGGTGGTGGGGAGAGGTTGTGTCACACGGGAGGCAGGGAATAGTTGACCTAAAGGCACGTTGTAAGAAAGAACATGAACTTTAACTGTCAACGTTGCCTGGCCGTGATGAGGAGGTACCATATGTGGGGTGGCAGTCATGTAGAACTCTTCTTTTTCGGCCTATTTCTGTAGTTGGGCCAGCAAAGAAGTCTCTTTCTTCATAGAATGTTCATCCTTGCTCTTGAATTTGCTGATGTAGTCATGATATCTTTTCAAGATTTGTGCCTCTTTCTTGTGTTCACACATACGTTCATTACAATTTCGTTAGTACAGATAGAGACATTATGAAAAACCTTAGTGCATCTCTGAGCCCATAGAGACCAAAGAATGGAGTTGCACATAATGTTCTAGTTTTTCGAGGACCTTATTGGTTTGTCACCCAGCAAAAGGCAAGCATAATTGATCAAGAAAAAGCCAAACTGTTTGTGCACAGTGTCCCAAACTTCTCTTGAAGATCTATAGTTTAGAAACAAGTGGGGGATATCTTCCTGTGCTCTAATACATCTTTGGCAATCACCATCTCCTTGACCTATTATCAGTGCTCGTTTGGCCGTCCAGACACGTTTGTGCATAATGAGCCATAAGAGGCAAGCATCTTTCTGTAAAAGTTCCCTATCCCACATTCTTTTGAATCTTTTGAACCACACTCTTTCCGAGTCTGCTCTCAACCACTTCTGATTCAGTTGAGCTAGTAGTTCTTCTTGCCCTTTGACAAAGATGGGGATAGGGAAGAGTTCAGTATCGTCTGCCCACCTAAACTCTTTGGTAGATGTAGGAGCCCTTCCACCCATCCAAGCAATCGAATCTCTGTCCCACAAAGTCTATCTCACGGCTAGCATCTCTAGGTCAAATATGTTCAGATTAAATCTAACTTTTAACTTGTCATTTTCTATCCACTTCCTTTACTCTCTATCCCATATATCTCCTCAGACCTGAATCCATTTCTTGTTGAGCCACAAGGCATTTTTGATTTCATCGTCCCTGAGTAGGGTGGCTACCTAGATGGCTGAAAACCAGATTGAATCATTGGCCGTGAAAGTGCCCATTTTCCAAGAGAACCCTTTCCGGATCTCAGTGACTCCCAAACTGACCACATACCTTTCCAAAGGTCTGAGCCCTTTGCTATGCAACCTTCCTTTCCGTAGAGGGCAAACCCAACAGGAAGATGCTTCCAGTGTTTACACCTGATAATCTTTACCTTACTTATATTTCTAAGGATTAAGTAAGCCCAAATTTTATCTGGGTTCTGCGGTGCCTTTATGATTCATTGCGCCATGAATCTTGCCATAGATTTTTCAACATTTTCTATTCCTAGTCCAGCTACAGCCTTTGGTTTTGTGCAGGTTTGCCATTTCACTTTAGGGACCTTGTGATTGACCTCATCTCCTCCCCAAATAAATGATCTGAACAAGCTGTTGATTTGTCTTAGGAACTTCTTGGTCGGGAACCAGCAAGAGATATAGTAAATAATGGAGGGGTAGATGTAGTGGTTCAGGACAAATTTTCTTCTTGGAAGGGTCGATTGCAATCCTTGCCATTTGTTTACCTTGCTTTTGACTCTGTCTAAGACCTAGTCCCATCTGTCCTGCATAGTGCAACCGAACCCCATAGGAATTTCTAGTAATCTAAAGACCTCTCCTTTTCTGATTTCTTTGCACCCCTTATTATATAAGAAGAGGGGGGGAGGGCTCAACGTACCATAGATCCCTGTTTTATCATGATTTATCCTGGATCCCAAGGCCGTGCAAAAGGTGTTTAAGCATTCTAGCATGACTTGAACTGACTCTTCATCATTGTATGGTGTTAGATTTGTGTCGTTTGTGAATTGCTGACACATAATCTGTTTGTCCCCTTCCACTTGAATTCCTTTCATTGTGCCCTTGTCTACTTCATCCTTGACGAGCCAACCAAGGGCATCTGTAGCTATGGCGAAGAGCAGAGGGGCTAGCGATGGATCTTTTAAGCTTGAAAGGTTGTGTCATTTTGCCATGTACTTCAACTTTACTTCTAGCTTGACATAGAAGAATTTCAACTTAAGCCACAAATCTGGGTCCTGCTCCCATGTCTTTAAGGGAAGATAAGGTGAATCCCCACTCCATTCAATCATAGGGCTTGTCAAAGTCTATCTTGAGGAAGTAGATGTCCTGCTACGTCTCCTCAGCCAATTCAAGACCTTCCCACAAAGTGAGAATGGCTTCCAAGATATGCCTTCCTTGTATAAATTCCTTTTGTTCCTCCTTGATCCAGCATTGCATCTTGGTTTTGAGTCTGATAGCAAGTGCCTTAAATGCAAAGATCTTGTAGTTGCTATTCAGCATAGTCAACGGTCTCTAGTTCTTCAATTCACTTTTGGTCCACCTTTAGGAATAAGTTTTATCATGCCTGTGTTTATTCTTGGGTCTAAAAAGCCCTTTGCTTTGGAGTCTTGCCAAAGTAGCATGTGAGGCAGGGACCTACTGTTTCCCAAAATACTTGATAGAACTCTATAGGAAGTCCATCTTCTCCCAAGGTCTTTCCCTTCCCCATTTGGTCTACTACTCCTTTCAATTCCTCTAGAGAGATATATCTATCCAAATATATGCTGTTCAACACATAGACTTTTCTTTCTCTTGCTCTAGAGCACTTTTCGTGGGCTATAGCATTTTTTGTTGTGATGACCTCCTCTTCTCCAAGCAACTATTTGAAGTGTTCTGAAATTACCTCAAGGATTTCCTCTAGGTCTTAGATGTGCCTGTCGCCAACTAGAAGGGCATCAAGGGATTCTTGGCCGTGTTTTTTCTTCAGGCTTTTAAACATATCGTCATTAGCCTTATCTGCTGTTTCGACCCACCAATCTATAGTGTAAGTTCTAGCGTGATTGGTTGTTATTTTAGCTTCTGCCCTAAGTTTGGCTCTAACTATCCTCCGTTGTTCCTCACCCCAAATGGTGTAGTCACTCTCAAGGAGAGCCAGTTGTACTTCAAGTTGTACTTCAAGCTTGTGGTTCTTTGCGATCTAGCTTTGTCAGCTCTACGTATGATTGCTTGCAAGAAGGTTTTAGTCCTCTCCATGGCTCTGGTCCAATTACCAGTTGCATAAGCTATTCCCCCAAAGGCATTTATCCATATTTTATCTATCTTGTCCTTGATGTAGGGGAGTTGAAGAAAAAAGGGATTGGCTTGGAACCACGAACAGCCAATGGTCCTTTCTTCCTTTTCCAGAACTATGGAGATGGGTTTATGATTCGAAAAGGTAAGGGTACCCAGCGCTCTACTTTAATACACATCATCTCCTCAATAATTCTCTTAGAACAGTATGCTCTATCAAGCTGCCCTTTCTTGTGGAGGGGCCCCACCTAGTTGTTTGTCCAAGTAAAGGCAGTATCTCCTGATACATCCAAGAGCTTGGCCCTTTCTTTAAAATTTAACCACGTATTTAGCTCATGACCTCTTATTACACTACCTATGCCTTCCCACATGTCCCCTCTGCTCTCAAACATATTATAGTCTCCAAGAAGAAGCATGTTTATCTGTTAGATGGATGATTTCCCACAGTAGGGCTCTGTCCCTAGCCACATTCGGGGCATACACCGAGAAGACTTGGCAAGAGAGATTTGGATGGCAAAATTTCACCCCTAACCCAAATTTGCAAAGGTCTGAAGAACTCTCCATACTCGAGCCAGATGTTTAGCTACACCTATAGTAGCTCCACCTTATTGAGATATGGAGCTACTCGTGATATGCCAAGGTGACCGTTGTGCATTTATGTAACCGACTTGTTAGCTGCAGATGCGGTTGGTACACTGCCCATGAATAATAGCTAGGTTGCAGCTATCTTTATGTACTCTAGTTAGTGGCTCAGCTAGTATGCCACCTAGGTTAGCTGAGTTTGGTTTGAGACCCACATATAGGGTTCACCTATTCCTTTTGTACTTAGAGAGAGTCCTTTTGGCTTACACAACTAAGAAGAGGAAAACTGTTTTCAGCCTCCACCTTTGTGTGTATTCCCTCATTGTGTATGTGAGAAAGCCACAAGTGAGACTCCTTACTTCTCTTCCACTCTCTTCACATGGTATTAGAGCTCGGTTCATGGTAAGGAGCTCAAGAAAGCAAACCAAGTTTGCGGTGTCTTGGTAAGAGGATCAATGTTGCTTTCCTTTTCTGAGTTTGGGAGCAAATCTCTATAGGTAGCACAACCAGAAAGTGCAAGAGTGCACTGTCTCAGATTGGGATGCTCTTCGTGGTGTGGCAAGAGGGTAGTATATAATGCAGTCATTATTTTTTTGATTCGAGGTCATTTCGGGGCCCGTTTTAGTACAGAAGTTCTCTGTAGGCACTCAAAAAAGTGCCATGCTTTTGCTGTGCGACCACTGTTCTGCAAGTCAGTGAAAAGTTGCCGCACAAATTGCATTGTATGCCTGTGTGTAGAGATATTGGGAGTGACAAAATCATTCTTATTGCTTGTTGATGCAAAATCATCACTAGGAAGTGACTGTGTGGTCAACTACCACTTTCGCTAGTTTTGTAGATTTGCCCTTGTGAGGCAGAAGTTGTGTTTGTTGTAGTGATATAACATTTTTGCAGCGTTCTATAATGGCGTCTAATGCTCTTTCACAGATAGTCATTGAAAATCTTGATAAGAACAACTTCCAAGCATGGAAGTTTAGAATGACGAATTTCCTTAAGGGAAAAGGCTATTAGGAGTTCATTACTAGAGCTAAACAAGAACCAATTATTCCTAATGTTCCCAATCAACAGGAGTTCCAGGCATTTAAAGGCTGGCATCAGAGGGCCAAAAAAGTTATGCACTGGCTGTCTATCAGTATTTCAGATTCTATGATTGTGCATATTCAGGATGCAAGCACACCAAAGGAGGCGTGGGATACTTTGACAAAAATGTATAGCACAAATATGCAAGCCAGGAAAATGCAGCTCAAGTAGGAGTTGCATAATGTGTAGAGAGAAAATATGAGCATCAATGACTACCACATGAAGGTGAAGAAGATTGCAGATGCACTTGCTTCCATTGGGTTGCCAAAGGAAGATGATGATTTAGTTTCTCAGACCTTGAATGCTCTAGGAAAGGATTATACACAATTTCGGACATCCATTGCCATTCGTGAAAAATTTGAAAAATTCCCTGATTTTGAGGAGTTGATTGCTTTTCTAATTTCTCAAGAGTAGAGAAATGGTGGTGTATCTTCTTCAAGAGGAACTTCAAAAGAAGCTGTCTTCTACTCAAATGCTAGAAGAGGTAGAGGCAGAGGTAGAGCAAGCGGATCTAGAGGCCATGGCAAAAATTAGAATATGCAGCAATATCAAGAAAACCAGTCCTATGGAGGAGGACATGGTAACTTTAGAGGCAGGGTGAGCCAAAGAGGTCGTGGTGGATGGCAGAGAGGCCAAAATGCAAATAGCAATGTTGAATGCTACTACTATGGTAAAATGGGTCTAATGGTTAAAGACTGCTATAAAAAGCAGAATGACATTATGACTAGAAAATTGCAGCAAGGCAATTATGCATCCTTTAATAGACAGGGTGATGATAGAAATGAGAATTTATTTATGGTATAGCACATGACCAATTCTGTGACAAGTGCAGAAGAAAGAAATGATTTGTGGTATGTTGACTTAGGTGCATCAAACCACATGACAGGTCATGTAGAATGGATGTAGGATGCAAGGAAAATGGAAAGACCAGGATTTGTGGAGACTGGTGATGATACTACACATCCTATTGTGCAGATTGGTAAAGTTCCTTTGTCTATGTAGGATGGGAAAAAGAAATACCTGTCTGATGTATTTCATGTCCCAAATATCACCAAGAACCTGGTTTTTGTTGGTCAAATGGTTGAGTAGGGCTTGCAGGTCAGATTTAATCCTCATGGATGCTTTATTGAGGATATGAAAACTAAAGGCCGCTTGATAGCAAAAGGGAAGAAGAAGGGCATGATGTTTACGTTGGATGCGGACATGCCTGAATTGAGTGCAGCAATGTTTGCACATGGGACCAGTGTAGTTGCAGATATTGATATCTAGCATACGCATTGGTCATTTTAATGTACAACGACTTAAATTAATGCAAGCCCAAAATATTATTGCAGGATTGCCTAAGTTCAAGGTTGCAGAAATGCATAAGGTATGTGAAGCCTATCAATTTGGAAAACAGGCAAGGAAACCATTTCATAGACATGTTTAAGAGAGTAAGAGGCCATTGGAACTAATCCACTCTAATGTGTGGACTACTGAAGCTGCATCTATTGGAGGCTATCATTATTTTGTCACTTTTATTGATGACTATAGCAGAAAAGTTTGGGTGCATTTTATGAAAAAGAAAAGTGAAGTGTTTGGGCATTTCAAAGCTTTTAAAACTATGGTTGAAAAAGAAACAGTCATGTAAATAAAATGCCTAAGGTCAGATTGAGGGGGAGAGTAACTCTCAAATGAGTTTGCAAGGTTCTTGCAGGAGCATGGCATAAAGCATCAATATTCATGCAGTCATACCCCACAACAAAATGGACTTGCAGAAAGGAAAAACATGCATATTGGAGAGGTATCTCATGCCATGCTCAACGAAAAAGACCTGCCAGATTATTATTGGGCTGAAGTAGTTGCTATAGCAGTCTACATAATGAACAGGACTCCCACTGTAGCAATACATGGCATGACGCCAGAGTAGAGGTATACTGGTAGGAAACCAGATATTTCTCATTTGAAATTTTTTGGTTGCATTACCTATGTTCATGTGCCAGATATGAGTTGAGATCCAAGTTGGATCCAAAAGCTGAGAACTGCATCTTTATTGGTTATTCTCTGTAGCGAAAAGGGTATAGATGCTATAACCCTTCTACTCATATGTTTACAGTGAGCAGAATTTTGTTTCTGATGAGATGAGTAGCTGGTATAAACCAATAAATGTGATTGATGATGTAGATGCACAAAATGGTAATGCTGCACAGAATTCACAGCAGCAATCACAAAATATTAGTGGACTTGTAGTGTCCTCTAGTAGTGGTTCACATACTTTGCCATGGACAAGCATATTGAGATCAAGAAGATCTCCTCAAAGCGATGTGGATAGTGGTATGCAAGTATCATGAAAAGGAAAAGAGGAATTAGATCAGCCCATGGTTGATGTGCATGCAGGTCACTCTTATGTGGATGGTGAATCCAGTGGCTCAGAATAGAGCCTTGATGATGAGTTGGGTATTCCTTCTATTGTTACACCTGGAGTAAGGAAGACAAGGGATGTTTTTTGCACAGGTCTGCTAGAGCTAGATATCTTGTGGATAGGCTAAAATATGATGGATTTACAGCCATTCACTATGCCTATATGGTTAAAGTGATACATGAACCAGAACCCACTTCTTTTGAGCAAGCCATGGGAAAAGAAAAATGGGACAAGCATATTGAGATCAGAAGGATCTGCTCAAAGAAATGCAGATAGTGGTATGCAAGTATCATGAAAAGGAAAAGAGAAAGTAGATCAGCCCATGGTTGATGTGAATGCAGGTCACTGTTGTGTGGATGGTGAATCCAGTGGCTCAGAATAGAGCCTTGATGATGAGCTGGGTATTCCTTCTATTGTTACACCTGGAGTAAGGAAGACAAGGGATGTTTTGAGAGCAGTTGGTAGTGAGCCTATTTTGTGTAGGTCTACTAGAGTTAAGTATCCTATGGATAGGCTGAAATATGATGGATTTACAGCCATTCACTATGCCTATATGGTCAAAGTGATACAAGAACCAGAACCCACTTCTTTTGAGCAAGCCATGGGAAAAGAAAAATGGGAGAAAGCCATGGATGAAGAAATGGATGCCTTGGAAGCAAATGCTACATGGGAATTGGTGCCTTTGGCTAGAGACAAGAATGCAATTGGGTTTATAAGGCGAAGCACAATGCAGATGGTTCTGTGAACAGATATAAGGCAAGATTAGTTGTCAAGGGGTATGCACAAACATATGGCATTGATTTTGAAGAAACATTCAGTCCAGTTGCAAGGATGGCAATTGTAAGAGCAGTCATTGCTATGGCTGCATCAAAGGGATGGTCGTTACATCGGATGGATGTAAAGAATGCCTTCTTGCATGGTGATTTGCAAGAAGAGGTCTATATGGAGGAGCCACCAGGTTATGTGCATGCTGTTCAGCCTGAGTTTGTTTGCAGAGGTTGAAGAAATCCTTGTATGGCTTGAAGCAAGTACCCAGAGCATGGTCTTACAAGATAGGACAGTATCTTGTGACTATTGGCTTTCAGATTTCCAAGGCATATTTTATTGAGATATCGAGCTCCACTTGTGATATGTTAGGGTGACTGTTGTGCATTTATGTCATCGACTTGTTAGCTGTAGATGCAGTTGGTACACCATCAATGAATAATAGCTAGATGACAGCTATCTTTATGTACTCTAGTTAGTGGCTCAGTTAGTATGGCACCTACGTTAGCTTAGTTTTGTTTGACACCCACAAATAGGGTTCATCTATTCCTTTTGTACTAAGAGAGAGTTCTTTTTTTCTTTCACAACTAAGAAGAGGAAAACTATTTTTTGCCTCCACCTTTGTGTGTATTCCCCCATTGTGTATGTGAGAAAGCCGCAAGTGAGACTCCTTACTTCTCTCCCACTCTCTTCACATGGTATCAGAGCTCAGTTCGTGGTAAGGAGCTCAAGAAAGCAAACCAAGTTTGCAGTGTTTTGGTAAGAGGATCAGTGTTGCTTTCCTTTTTTGAGTTTGGGAGCAAATCTCTGAAGATAGCACAGCCGAAAAGTGCAAGAGTGCACTGTCTTAGATTGGGATGCCCTTTGCGATGTGGCCAGAGGGCATTTTGGGGCCTTGAAAAATTTCCAGATTTTGAGGAGTTGATTGCTTGTCTAATTTCTGAAGAGCAGAGAAATGGTGGTGCATCTTCTTCGAGAGGAACTTCAAAAGAAACTGTCTTCTACTCAAATGTTGGAAGAGGTAGAGGCAGAGGTAGAGCAGGCCGATCTGGAGGCCATGGCAAAAATAAGAATATGCAGCAAATTCAAGAGAACTAGTCCTATGGAGGAGGACTGGTTTTATTGGTTATTGGTTTGAAGCGAGAAGTAAGGAGTTTCACTTGCAGCTTTCTCACATACACAATGGGGGAATACACACAAAGGTGGAGGCTAAAAACAGTTTTCCTCTTCTTAGTTGTGAAAGCCAAAAAAACTCTCTCTTAGTACAAAAGGAATAGATGAACCCTATTTGTGGGTCTCAAACCAAACTCAACTAACCTAGGTGCCATACTAACTGAGCCACTAATTAGAGTACATAAAGATAGCTGTCATCCAGCTATTATTCATGGATGGTGTACCAACCGCATCTGCAGCTAACAAGTCAATGACATAAATGGACAATGGTCACCCTAGCATATCACTAGTGGAGCTTGATATCTCAACAAAATATGCCTTGGAAATCTGAAAGTGAATAGTGACAAGATACTGTCCTATCTTGTAAGACCATGCTCTAGGTGCTTACTTCAAGCCATATAAGTATTTCTTCAACCTGCAAACAAACTCAGACTATACAGCATGCATGTAACGACCATCCCTTTGATGCAGCCATAGCAATGACTGCTCTTACGGTTGCCATCCTTGCAACCGAACTGAATGTTTCTTCATAATCAATGCCATATGTCTGTGCATACCCCTTGACAACTAATCTTGCCTTGTATCTGCTCACAGAACCATCTGCATTGTGCTTCGCCTTATAAACCGACTTGCAGCCAATTGCATTCTTATCTTTAGGCAAAGCCACCAATTCCCATGTAGCATTTGCTTCCAAGGCATCCATTTCTTCATCCATGGCTTTCTCCCATTTTTCTTTTCCCATGGCTTGCTCAAAAGAAGTGGGTTCTGGTTCTTGTATCACTTTGACCATATAGGCATAGTGTATGGTTGTATATCCATCATATTTCAGCCTATCCATAGGATACTTAACTCTGGTAGACCTACACAAAATAGGCTCACTACCAAATGCTCTCAAAACATCCCTTGTCTTCCTTACTCCAGGTGTAACAACAGAAGGAATACCCAGCTCATCATCAAGGCTCTATTCTGAGCCACTGGATTCACCATCCACATAATAGTGACTTGCATTCACATCAACCATGGGCTGATCTACTTTCTCTTTTCCTTTTCATGATACTTGCATACCACTATCTGCATTGCTTTGAGCAGATCCTCCTGATCTCAATATGCTTGTCCATGGCAAAGTATGTGAACCACTGCTAGAGCACACTACAGGTCCACTAATATTTTGTGATTGTTGCTATGAATTCTATGTAGCATTACCATTTTTTGCATCTACATCATCAATCACATTTACTGGTTTTTACCAGCTCCTCATCTCATAAAAAACAACATCTCTGCTCACTCTGAACTTATGAGTAGAAGGGTTATAGCAACTATACCCTTTCTACTATAGAGAATAACCAATAAAGATGCCCTTCTCAGCTTTTTGTTCCAACTTGGATCTCAACTCATTTGGCACATGAACATAGGCAAGCAACCAAAAACTTTCAAATGAGAAATATCTGGTTTCCTGCCAGTATACCTCTCCTCTGGCATCATGCCATGTATTGATGTAGTGGGAGTCTTGTTCATTATGTACACTGCTGTAGGAACCGCTTCAAACCAATAACCAATAAAACCAATCCTCCTCCATAGGACTAGTTCTCTTGAATTTGCTGCATATTCTGATTTTTGCCATGGCCTCCAGATCATCCTGCTCTACCTCTGCCTCTACCTCTTCCAGCATTTGAGTAGAAGATAGTTTCTTTTGAAGTTCCTCCTGAAGAAGATGCACCACCATTTCTCTGCTCTTCAAAAATTGGAAGAGCAATCAACTCCTCAAAATCAAGAAATTTTTCAAGTCCCCCAAAATGCCCTCTGGCCACACTGCAAAGGGCATCCCAATCTGAGACAGTGCACTCTTGCACTTTCCAACTATGCTACCTGCAGAGATTTGCTCCCAAACTCGAAAAAGGAAAGCAAAACTAATCCTCTTACCAAGACACCGCAAACTTGGTTTGGTTTCTTGAGCTCCTTACCATGAACCGAGCTCTGATACCATGTGAAGAGATTGGGAGAGAAGGAGTCTCACTTGCAGCTTTCTCACATACATAATGGCGGAATACACACAAAGGTGGAGGCTAAAAACAGTTTTCCTCTTCTTAGTTGTGAAAGCCAAAAAGAACTCTCTCTTACTACAAAAGGAATAGATGAACCCTTTTTGTGGGTCTCAAACCAAACTCAACTAACTAAGGTGCCATACTAACTGAGCCACTAACTAGAGTGCATAAAGATAGCTGTCATCTAGCTATTATTCATGGATTGTGTACCAACCGCATCTGTAGCTAACAAGTCGGTGACATAAATGGACAATGGTCACCCTAGCATATCACGAGTGGAGCTCGATATCTCAACAAAATATGCCTTGAAAATCTTAAAGCCAATAGTGATAAGATACTGTCCTATCTTGTAAGACCTTGCTCTGGGTGCTTGCTTCAAGCCATACAAGGATTTCTTCAACCTGCAGACAAACTCAGAATAGCATGCACATAACCTGGTGGCTGCTCCATATAGACCTATTCTTGCAAATCACCATGCAAAAAGGCATTCTTTACATCCATCTGATGTAAAGACCATCCCTTTGATGCAGCCATCGCAATGACTACTCTTACGGTTGCCATCCTTGGAACCGGACTGATGAATGTTTCTTCATAATCAATGCCATATGTCTGTGCATACCCCTTGACAACTAATCTTGCCTTGTATCTGATCACAGAACCATCTGCATTGTGCTTCGCCTTATAAACCCACTTGCAGCCAATTGCATACATGTCTTTAGGCAAAGCCACCAATTCCCATGTAGCATTTGCTTCCAAGGCATCCATTTCTTCATCCATGGCTTTCTCCCATTTTTCTTTTCCCATGGCTTGCTCAAAAGAAGTGGGTTCTGGTTCTTGTATCACTTTGACCATATAGGCATAGTGAATAGCTGTCAATCCATCATATTTCAACCTATCCACAGGATACTTAACTTTGGTAGACCTACGCAAAATATCCTCACTACCAAGTGCTCTCAAAACATCCCTTGTCTTCCTTACTACAGGTGTAACAATAGAAGGAAGACCTAACTCATCATCAAGGCTCTATTCTGAGCCACTGGATTCACCATCCACATAAGAGTGACCTGCATTCACATCAACCATGGGCTGATCTACTTTCTCTTTTCCTTTTCGTGTTACTTGCATACCACTATCTGCATTGCTTTAAGGAGATCCTCCTGATCTCAAAATCGATTGATGCTACCTATGTGTAAAGAAGTACATATGTAAGTGAGTGCTCATAATACAATCTAATCCTAACTAAGGAAGACTTGGTTTTCCAAATCTTCGTTTTTGTCGGAGATGGCTTGCGTGTTGATGTAGTAGTGCTTCATTCAGCTCCCATTTATTGTTGTGTTGAATTGGACTCCATCCAATGTTTCTAGCAGCATAGCTCCGATGGGATTCATCTTTTGTACTTGGTAGGGTCCTTGACCTAGATACTTCAGTTTTCCCTTGTGTACTTTGGCATTGTATAACAGGACTAAGTCACCTTCCTTGATGTCTTTAGCTTTCAGATTTCTATTAAACCATTCCTTTCTTCTGCGTTTTTCTATTATCATGGCATGGTAGGCGACTAGTCTTGTCTCTGTATGCTTCTCCAACTGATAGAGCCTTTCTTTCAAGGATTCATGGTCTCCCATGTGTTCTTGTACTGCGATGCATAGACTTGGTATTACAAATTCGAGTGGGACCACAACTTCAAGGTTGTACACCAATTAAAAAGGTGTGTTCCCTGTACTGACCTTGAACATGGTTTTGTATGCCCATAAGGCAACATTCAATTTCTTTGCCCAATCAGAACAATGTGCTTCCGCTACCTTGGTGAGGATAATGCATATTATTTTGTTGGTGGATTCTGCTAGTTCATTCCCTTGGGGGTAGTAGGGTGTGCATTTTCTATGGATTACCATGAAGCCAGACAAGAGTTCTTGGATTACCTCATTGACAAAATGTGTGCCTCTATCCGACACAATTTCAATGGGGCATCCAAATAGGGTGATCACATTTTCGTATAAGAATCTTGCTGTGCTTCTGGCATCTACCTTTCTGACTGCTTTAGCTTCATCCCATTTTGTAAAGTAATCAGTGGCCACAATGATGTAGCGTGCCTATGTTCCTTCTGCTACTGGATGTATGGGACCCACATTGTCAATCCCCCATTTTTCAAATGGTCTTTGTGCAGCAACTAGTGTTAGAGGATTGAAGTCTTTGTGTTGTGGTTTAATAGTCCGTTGGCATACATCACAGCCTTTTACATATTCATAGGCATTTGCCCATAGTGTTGGCCACCAGTAGCCTGCGAGGAGAACTTTTCTTGCTGTGGCTTCCCCTTGGAAGTTTCCTCCTGCAATGCCTTCATGGACTTCGCTCAGGATTGGCATGATCTCATGAGGCATTACACATCTTCTTAATATCTGGTCCTTGCCCATCTTATACAGTTGTCCTACAATGAGTTGATAGGGTGTAGCCTTTAGAATTCATTTTCTGGCATCTACTGCTTTCATTTTAGGGGGTGGTCTTCCTGCCATCAAGTACCCAATGATATCTGCACACCATTTTGGAACAACATCGATTTGAAATAGTGTGGCATCTGGTAAGTCATCTTTGACTCCAGTGGTTTCTTCTCCTGACTTTGACTCAAGATGTGTGATCGGCAATGTAGTGTTGGGAACCTTTGCAGACCACTATTTGGAAGTTGAAATCTTGAAGCAAGAGTAGCCATCTGGTTATTCTTCCTATTGTACACGAACGATTCACAAGATAAAGCAATGCTTTGATGGTCGGTGTAGAAGACAAAATCATTTGCCAATAGATAGTGCCGAAATTTCTTTACACTATACACCATTGCTAGGGCTTCTCGTTCTGTGGTTGTATAGTTGATCTTTGCATCATTGAGTTGCCGACTAGCGAAGTCATGAGGTTGACAAAGCAGACTCCCAATTGCATACTTGGATCCATCAGTATGTACATGAAAATCAATATCCCAATTGGGAGATATAAGGATGGGTGTTGTGATTAGGTGCCACTTTAAAAGCTCAAAGGCTTGGTCGCACTCTTTGGTCCATAAGAAATCCACTTATAATTTGTAAAGTGGTCTAGCTATCTTGGCATACCGCTATATAAATCTTCTATAATAGCCGGCATGTCCCATAAAGACCTGTACACCTTTGGAATTTGTAGGAGGCAATTCCATGATGATTTTGATTTTGTCCATGTTAGTGGCAATCCCATGTTGAGAGATGATGTGTCCCAAAACAACTCCATGGGTGACCATGAACTGGCATTTTGTTGGATTTAGGGAGATGCCATACTCCCTACATTTGATTAGTATTGCTTCAAGACCTTTGAAGTGGTCTTGTTTGTTTGAATGGATGCATAAATCATCCAAGAACACTTGAAAGCTATGAACATGACTCGCTGGAATGTGGCCAGGGCATTACAAAGGCCAAATGGCATGACTCTATGTGCAAAAATACCCCATTCTGTAGCAAATGCTGTTTTTGATTGGTCTTGAGGAGCAATTTGCACTTGGTTATAGCCACTGAAGCCATCCAAGAAGCTATATGTTTCAGATCCTGCCACCTTTTCCAACACTATTTCTATTAAGGGTAGGGGATAGTGATCCCTAATTGTGGCGGCATTCACATTTTGTAAGTTTACACATATTCTGAGCTTCTTGTTGCATTTAGGTACAATGACAATGGGTGAAACCCAATCAGTGTGCTCTATCTCGTAGATGAATCCGGCATCTAGGATTTTTTCTAGCTCGTCATAAACCATGTTGCCATATTTGGGATTTGTGCAATAAGGTCCACATACCTTAGGGTGAGCACCTTCCCTTATAGGTATCGTGTGTACTGCCACTTCTAGTGAAATTCCTTTCATCTCTTTGTATGACCATGCTAGGTAGTCACGGTATTCCATTAAGAGTTCTTTGAGTTTGGTTTCATCTTCTTGACGAAGCTGTTTCCCAATAAAAACCAAATTTTCTTCCTCCCCTTCAAGGGCGAGGTTTATTGTGCATGTTTTTGCTGGTCCCTCATAGATTGGAGTTTCTCCAATGCTATCGGTTTCTTGAACTTTAGATTCTCTAAGTGGTCTTGGCATTGCTATTGGCGCACTGCCACTTGTTTAATTCTTGAAGTATTCCAGCACTTCTCGAAGATCGCCTCTGATGGGGTTGAACTAGCCTGACATGTGTCATGTCTACTGGGTGGCATAGTTGCATTTATTAATTTGTAAGGCTCTTCTTGACTTTCTTTTTTTGAAGTCTCTTGATCGAGATCCATCCGCACATGTAGCTTATATTTTGGAAACTTCTTATGTTGGGAACTATGGGGTAACTTTTCCACTGGTAAGGTGTTTCCAAGTAAGGGTTCATTTGCTGTGCATACTCCTTCCAGTCCCTCAGGGGACCATTCAAAAGGCGGTGATTCTAATTTTGAGGGACCTGACTTTGCAAGGTACAATTCAACGATCCTTGATTGGACTCATTCAAATTCATTGAAGTGCTCGACCTTGGCTTTTCTGCAATTTCCTCCTTCAGCTTTCTTGCGGGATCTTCTGCTGTTATTCAACTTTGGAGGTTTAACTTTTGGGAGCTCGACTGCCATTAGGGCATGCAGAATGGCTAAGTCATTATCAAAGATTTGACCTTCAATTTGAGCATTTGCAGCCTCTATTTCAAGGTCCCAAGGAAAATTTGAGTCATCATTGGTATGAGTACCTTCTTCAGGTTCATTATCTTACTCGAGGTTAGCCATAAAGAATGACATCTCTAGATCGATTGGTTCTTCATGTTGGAGTGGAGGATTTACCTGTAGCGCCTTAGCATCGATCTGTGAGAAGATGGGATCTAATGAATGGTAGTTGTTGATGGTTGCCAATGTTTGTATCCAGTTATTGACATTGCTTTGTGAGTCACCCGCTATGGCATGCAGTTGCAAGGGAGCTGATTTGCTTGAGATTGTTGTTGAAAATGTGTCATCCAATGCTCTAGGCACAATTGGTTTAATACACATTCACCCTGACTACAGTGTCTCGATTCTCGATTGTTAGTCTATCAGTTCCCCAGTCATGGAGGACTGATGCTTCCCATAACCAAGGATGTCCCAGTAAGATTTGATAGGATTTTTTGGGGAGATCCAAGATTGTGAATTGAAGGGAAAAGCAGACTCCTGCGATCTTTGTGGACACGCCATTCACTATTCCCAAGGGTTTAGCCCGTGAATCATCGGCAAGGTGTATGTTTTAATTAGCCTTTTGCATTGGTGGGAGACCCCATTCTTTGTAGAGCTCCTTTGATAGGACATTTACACTTGCTCCACCATCCACTATGGCTTGGACTTCATTATATGCCTTATGGACCAAGGCATAGTAATGTTGCATATGTCATCTCTCTCACCCATCTGCACAGGGATATCTTCAATGTCGTTCATAGGTGGAGAGGGATTTGCGAGTTCAACCCATCCTTTGAAACTCTCCTAGAGATTCGGACAATTCCGTAGGAGGATTCCGATGGGAATTGACACAAGGCAACTCAGGATGCTAGAGAGTGCGGCTCCTTCAAGTTGACGTGGCAGTACATTCTGTTGTGGAACAAGGGCTCGAGTACAGTATCAATACTTTGTGGGGCCAACTCATGGATTGGGTCTTGAGCTTGTTTCTCAACCTCAAATTGAGCTTGTTCATTTTGTACCCATTGTTGAAGTGCCTGAAAACGAGCCTTCTCCACCTCTGGATTTGGGTATGGAGCTTCTTTTATTTGAGGCTCAAGAGTTGATGTGGATGAAATTAGCTTCTCATTGCTTGGTAGAGGTGGAGGCACTTGTGCTTTCTTTTTAAGAAGTCGCTTTGGTTGGATTGGAATGTTAGGGTCCTTGGTGGCCTCTTTTTGTTGGCGTGTAATTACATTTATAGGTTGTGATTTTACACTTACTGGTGGACCCAGACTTTGATGGTCCACCCCAATGATGCTGATGGGGACGTCAGGCTTAATTTTTGTTTGTTTTAGGACCTTATTTTTCATGGGACAATCCATACAGGCATGTCCTATGCCACAATCTCTGCAGAGTGGTTGGAAAGTAGCTAGGCTACCACGATGAGGGCACTCTGCGATCCGGTGATTTTCTCCATAGCCGTAGCACTTGGATTGGTGTGTGATATGTGTTGGGATGTACTTGATTTGCATAAACTGATATTAGACCCTCTGCACCTTCTACATAGTACACTGGGTACTCTGCTTCATAGTCAAACGGTGAGTCTACTTCCTTGGCTTGTAATTGATGTATGGGAACTACCTGAGGAGCTGGATTTGGTGCTCTTGGATATGGTCATGGATTCGGATTCCTGAGTAGTTGTGGGACTTGTGTTCAAATGGGAGCAGGATTTAGCCTCAGAGCTTGTGCAAGTCTTGATTGCTGTATACTAGCATGGGTGCCGCCTTGTATTGTTGAGGTCGAGGCAGGTTGTTGCACATGTTGAAGATGCAACCGTTCTCATCATGGCCACTGATGATGCACATATGGCACCACAACCTTGGCAGTGGATTTGCTTGTGCAGTGATCCTGGCTCTTAGGACTAGGCACTCATTTGCTGTATGATTTGCCAGGCAGTGTGGACACCAAACATTTTCTCGCCATGGATATGTCTGAGTTGGCGGCTGAGACAAGTGAAGTTTTTGTTCCATGGCCTGCATCATGTCTTCTTTCAGCTCCATGGTCATGGCCTCTAGGCAATCTTCATTAGATGTTTTGGCAGTGTCTTTTGATTTACCCTTTTTCGAGAGCTTATCTCGTGTATTAGACCTGCCGTCATCACTGCTAGTGTCTGAGTCGGTCATGCCATCCTCGATGTCAATGGCTACTACATGAGTAGCACTAAACATTTCATAGCTGCTTATCTTTTTCATATCCTTTCGGATTTTCTTTCTGAGTCCTGCAATGAACCATGCCGTGAGGTACTTTGCATTTGGGTATGGGTCACATTTGGTGATTAATCTCTTCATCTTACCCAAGTACATGCGTACATCTTCTCGTTGGCCTTGTTCAAGCTTGCTTAGTTGGAGAGCAGGATCATCTTGTAGCCTCTCTGTTTGAAAGCGTCGTTTGAATTCTGTTTGAAGTAGGTCCCTTGTGGTGCATTCTTCCATGAGAAGGTCTAGGTACCATTTAGACGCTTCATCAATTAAGGCCATGGGAAACCAAGCCACCTTGGTTTCATGGGGATTGATCTCCACCTGCGTGGCATGTGGCATCAAAATGCTGGAGGAATTGGGCTTGATCTCCCCAACCATTATATTTGGGAAGTTCTAGTTTTCCCAAGGGGCATCGGCCTTGATTGTTGTTATTTCTTTGATTGAAGAAATTGTTAGCCTTTGCATCGAGGTCGATATCCCCATCATTATCATAACAGCATCCAGCCATGTTGGGCCATGGAGGAGTAACATGGCATGTGGCATGTGCCATGTGGCTAACTTGACAAGGGTTACCAAGGTGGCACATGGTTGACCTGGCTAAGAGTTAACAAGGTTTGGGTGTGTGTGTGAAAAAAAATAAAACCCTTTAACAACACAGCACACGAAGCTCAGATAAGGGTGGATAAAAAATTATTTATTGCATGGGTGTTCATAAAACAAAAGTTGGTACAATAATGTAAACAAAAATAATAATGCCAGTGAAGTCCTGACAAGCATCTTATTTACTGAAGAGGAGAATCTGCATACTTGCCACCATCCAACAAGAAAACATGATAAGAACTAGCTTAACTTAAGTTGGGAAGATAGGTGTTATAAACACTCCTCTCTTGTTATCAAGGTCATAATAAATTAGAAGCTTAGCCATAAACTTAACCAAAACAATGTAAAAAATTAAGTGAAAAAATATGGGTTTGTTCAAGTGTGGATTAGGTAGAGTGTATAAGGTAAATGGTTAGGTTGTGTGGTTAGGTGTGGAACTATATAGGAAAATAAAATTTTAATTATAAACAATGAGAAAATGGAGAGTAAGAACAATTACCTAGGGCAATTGATAAAGGGAAACTTTTAATGCAGGAATCCTCAATGTGTGATCAGTGGACTGATGTGTAGCATGCCAAGTCATCGACTCCGCTATGGATTTGCATCGGAACATGTGTTATATTCTAGCAATGATGGGAAAGTGTCTCAAGACCTTTACCGGGATTTGCTCACACTGCAAGTCATCTCTATATCGTTGTTCCCCACACTTCAGACAACTAGCCAAATCTCCATGCTCATGACGAAAGAGGATACAATCATTATGGCAAGCATGGATGGTATCATAATCCATACCCACCGTTATCAGCATCTTCTTCGCTTCATCTCTTGATGCAGGCATGGTATTTGGTGCAGGCAACATCTTCTGGAGCAACCTACCACAATTCAAACATACATAGGCTTTGAATAATGAGAAACTATGATGATTCTCAAAACAAACAATATCCAAATAATGAGATAAATTAATGTAGGAGCTAACCTCATTAAGGCCAAGCTTGACACTTGTATCCAACCACCCATACTTTGCCTACACATTCAAGATTGACAGACAAGCCCATAGTTTTGACATCCCAGCACCCTTGTACAACTGTACTGATTGCAACTCTCACATACTAGCCTCAGACTTGGGCATCACATGTACATGCGATGTAGTGTTCCTAAAAATAGAATCCATCGTGTCCACCATACCATCTAGCACATCGGGAAGACTATCCTCTTGCTCAAAGTGTGAAGGTATACGCGCACGCTTGCCACCCTCCTCATCCTATCTCAAGTTTTTGTGTAAATATAAGATCTTGTCTCAAGGTTTTGTGTTGTGTATGCATCCAATATTAATCACAAAATTAAATGCATTGACTTACTGATGATCCATCACCACGTGCCCCACCAATGGTGGGTACTGGTGTGGGCTCCTCCCCATACATTCGCAAGTGGCACATGACAATATGGCATTGATGTCATACTTCTCACTTGCAATGAGTGCAATGACAATACAACCTCTACATAAGTCACTCTGCGCTCCCGGGCGTTGGTGCATCATCTGATGAGCTTCCACTTCCATCTGCACACCTCCAAAATCATAACACAAAATGCAAGGAAATCCATTAAGATAAAAAAAATAGCCACCTATGAGTTCCTTCCCTCTCTTGCTATATTTGGTGCTCTGAACCATTGCTATATAGCGATGTTTTACCCTATTCCATCGCTATATAGAGATGCTTTTAGGGTAAACAGTGTCGCTATATAGCGACGTTGGAGACTAAAACCTAAAACCTTGTGCGATGTCGTCTTTCACAACTCTATTGTGGGAAAAGAAAAAATCTTGCCTCCAACCTTATATTTGGTGACCTCGCTTTCCTCCAACCTCTTCGCCGTACTCCTCACCCCTACCCAGCTCCTCTCCCAACACTTATGCTCCCTCATCACCCTTCTCCCTCTCTGCTCGTGTGAAAGGAAGTTAAGAACGTGTCTCTCTTTAAGCAATGTATGTTCATTTTTTGTGAGATTTCATTTTGTGAGTGTTGAACCATGTTTCTCCTTGCTTGCTAAGCCTATGTGCTAATTTTCATGCTTGATTTTCAAAATTCAAGAACAAAAAACGAGATTTGGTGAAAGAAAGAAGACTCACCTCTTCTCTTTTTGGTATTTCTCTTCCTTCTCTTTCCCTTCCTTTCGTGCTTTCTCCTTGTTTGTAGGCTTGTCCCCTCAATCCAATCCCTTTGGAAAGTTGCTTCTCTAAAGTCCTCCTTTCTCTAACTAGTTATCTTAAAAATGTGATGTTTCCTCTCTTTTGTAGGGCCAGTCCACGAAACATCGAGTGGAATTTTTCCAGGCAAGAAAGTGCTTCCTCTATTTTCCTATTTTTATTTTTGTGATTTGCATTGGCCTATAGCTAGCGCCTTAAGCGCTAGCTGCAATGATGGGTATAGGAACCCTCTCTTCCCCTCTCTTCTCTTATTCCCTCTCTCTTTTCTTCTTTTCGCCTCTCTCTTTTCCTTCTCTTTTCCCCTCTTCCTTCCTCTTATTTCTCCCTCTCTTTTCCCCTCTCTTTCATCCTCTTTTCTCTCTTTTCATAAGCATATGCATTTGCATATGCTTATGCTTATGCATGAGCATATGCTCATATGCTTATGCTCATGCATGGGAATATGCTCATATGCTCATGCATTTCTTCTTTTCCCCTCTCTTTTTTCCTCTCTTTTCTTCTTTTTCGCTCTCTCTTTTCCTTCTCTTTTCCCCTCTTCCTTCCTCTTCTTTTTCCCTCTCTTTTTCCCTCTCTTTCATCCTCTTTTCTCTCTTTTCATAAGCATATGCATTTGTGTATGCTTATGCTCATGCATGAGCATATGCTCACATGCTCATGCATAAGCATAAGCATAAGCATATGCTTTCTCTCTTTTTCTTCTTTTCCCCTCTCTTTTTTTCTTTTCCCCTCTCTCTTCTCCTTCTCTTTTCCCCTCTTCCTTCCTCTTCTTTTTCCTTCTCTTTTCCCCTCTCTTTCATCCTATTTTCTCTCTTTTCATAAGCATATGCATTTGCATATGCTTATGCTCATATGCTCTTTTTCCCCTCTCTATTTTTCCTCTTATTTGCATATGCTTTCTCTCTTTTGACCCTCTCTTTTTCTTCTTTTGCCCTCTCTTTTTTCCTCTCTTTTCTTCTTTTCCCCTCTCTTTTTTCCTTCTCTTTTCCCCTCTTTCTTCTCTTCTTTTTCCCTCTTTCATTCTATTTTCTCTCTTTTCATAAGCATATGCATTTGCGTATGCTTATGCTCATATGCTCTTTTTCCCCTCTCTCTTTTTTCTCTCATTTGCATATGTTTTCTCTCTTTTTTCCTCTCTTTTCTTCTTTTTCTGTCTCTTTTCTCCACTCTTTTCTTATTTTCCCCGCTTTTATCCTTCTCTTTTCCCCTCTTCCTTCTCTTCTTTCTTCCTCTCTTTTCCTTATCTTTTCCCCTCTTCCTTCCTCTTCTTTTTCCCTCTCTTTTACCCTCTCTTTCATCCTCTTTTCTCTCTTTTCATAAGCATATCCATTTGTGTAGTATGCTCTTTTTCCCTTCTCTTTTTCCTCTCATTTGCATATGCTTTCTCTCTTTTTCCCCTCTCTTTTTTCCTCTCATTTGCATATGCATATATGCACATATGCTCATGCATAAGCATAAGCATATGCTTTCTCTCTTTTTCTCCTCTCTTTTTTCCTCTCTTTTCTTCTTTTCCCCCCCTTTTTTCCACTCTCTTCTTATTTTCCCCTCTCTTTTCTCCTTCTCTTTTCCCCTCTTTCTTCCTCTTCTTTTTCCCTCTCTTTTCCCCTCTTTCATCTTCTTTTCTCTCTTTTCATAAGCATAAGCATTTGCATATGCTTATACTCATATGCTCTTTTTCCCCTCTCTCTTTTCCTCTCATTTGCATATGCTTTTTTCCAGTCTATTTTCCCCTCTGTTTTTTCCTTCTCTTTTCCCCTTTTCCTTCTCTTCTTTTTTCCTCTCTTTTCCCCTCTCTTTCATCCTCTTTTCTCTCTTTTCATAAGCATATGCTAAAGTAGATGTTTATGCTTATGCATGAGCATATGCTCATATGCTCATGCATAAGCATAAGAATATGCTTTCTCTCTTTTTCTTATTTCCCCCTCTTTTTTCCTCTCTTTTCTTATTTTCCCGTCTCTCTTTTCCTTCTCTTTTGCCCTCTTCTTTTCTTTTTTCCTCTCTTGTCCTTCTCTTTTCCCCTCTTCCTTCCTCTTCTTTTTCCCTCTCTTTTACCCTTTGTTTCATCCTCTTTTCTCTCTTTTCATATGCATTTGCGTATGCTTATGCTCATATGCTCTTTTTCCCCTCTCTTTTTTTCTCTCATTTGCATATGCTTTCTCCTCTCATTTGCATACGCTTTCTCATCCTCTTTTCTCTCTTTTCATAAGCATATGCATTTGCGTATGCTTATGCTCATATGCTCTTTTTCCCCTCTCTTTTTTCCTTCTCTTTTCCCCTCTTCCTTCTCTTCTTTTTCCCTCTCTTTTCCCCTCTCTTTCATCCTCTTTTCTCTTTTTTCTTATGCTTCTACTAAAGTAGATACTTATGCTATGCATGAGCATATGCTTATGCATGAGCATATGCTTATGCATAAGCATAAGCATATGCTTTCTCTCTTTTTTCCTATCTTTTCTCTCTTTTCTCCTTAGCTGTATTTGGTTCTTTTTTCTTTTGCTCCTTAGCCATATTTGTTTCTTTTTTTTTTTTTAATAGATTCTAAATGGAACAACCATGCCCTCAACCGTGGCTATCCTCCCAAAACCCCAACCCGATTCCCCATGTTGGGGTGATTCGGGACATCTCTTCTCTGCTAGCTCATGTAAAAGAGAAGATTGCACATGATAGCAACTGGGTGAAGTACAACATCTAGGTGCATGCGCTTGGGTGGGGTCCAAGCTAAAGGTGCGTGGAGCAGGGGTGACTGAGAAACATATGATACAACCTATGGGATCTCCGCAAGTTTTGAAGAGACCACCACGATCGCTGGAGCACCAAAGATGAATGTATAAAGGACATAATGGGTTGTGTGCAGGCCTTCATGGAGAGCAAGTACGTAATCCCTGAAGAGTATGAACTCATATTAGAAGAAGTGGAGGATGAGGTCCCGAGTGACCCACCTCATGGCTTGGAGGAGGAAAGTACCTCGGATAGTAATGTAGAGCAGTATATCTCATTCACTATTTTGGCATTTTTGGAGAATGTCTCTTGCGGAGATAGATTTTGCTTAAGCATACTTTTGGAAACAGATTTTGCACTCTCTTTTTGTACATGAGAACTCTTGTTTAACAATAGCATTTTTGGTGATATTTTTATATCTGAAAACCTTCTTGGATTCCACTCGTCTTTCATAAATATTTGTTCTTTCAAAACTGGCTCTTCATAATTGTCTTAAGTAAATAAGTGTCCTTTCATAATTGTCCTTTCTGCGTTGATGTCATTTCATAATTTTCTTAAGTGATTAATTCTCTTTTCATAATTTCTTGAGTTTGAATTTCATTTTAGTCTTAAGTAATTAATTGCCTTTCCGCTTCTTACCCACTCTTGTGTTGTTTTTGTTTTCATGTTTGTATCTACGTTTGTCCAATCCCCCAAATTAGACATGGGATCACGGCGCACGTCTGATGAGTATGAAAACCCTCTTATCTTCTTGCTCTTCCCAATCTTAATAATTGAGACCCTTATCACTTGCAAAGAGAGATGAAGAAAATATTTTCATGCAAAGAAAATCACAACATGTCTTTCTCCTTGCTTCTCTTAGAGGAGAATGAATATGGTAACATCCCAAGTGACATTGTAGTCCAGCATCGGGAGAAGAAAAGGATCCGTAGAGGCCATTATCTCACCAAGCCGGTCGGCTCCTAAGAGAAGAGCGATGCATTGTTGGAAGAAGATTTTTTGGCTCAACATGACATGAATTGATATATATCTAGGGGCTTGAAGGGGCTGATTTGGCTAGATGGGTTTACAAATTCTAGGGAAACATGGCACCTTCTTCATAGAAGCCTCTAGAAATGACTCAAAATCATTCTACAAACTGTTAGAAAACACAGAGGTCTATAACTTCCACCAAAAAATTGATATCAGAAATTAAAGTACATACAGGAAGAAGCTTGCATGGTGGCTTGGGAAACGGATGAACCATGTGTGCACACTGAGCGACCGCACAAGAACTACTTTAGAGACTTGAATAGAGAGAGAAAATAACATAGGAATGGAGACTCAAGGAAAATGATAAGAAGTGACTTTCATTGCCATGAGAGTAAGACTCCACTCAAATACACTCAATATACTAGAAAGACAAGCGAGGAGGAAAGGTTTCATACACACATGAGAGAGCGGAAGCTCCAAGACTACTCATAGAGAGAGAATGAACTAGAGAGAGATGGACTCAAGAGTCTACATAAGAGAATATCTACAAGAGGGAGAGAAGGCTCATGGAAGATGCTTGAGGAGACTAGAGCTACAGCAACATGAGGCCTAATGGTGGAAGAGATGATGAACAAGGGAGAGGAGGCTCCTTTTATAGAGATTTTGTCACCCTCATTCATTCATTTACAATAGATGCCTGTAGATTCCTTCCCCATCAATCACATAAGCCTGTATGTCACCATTCATGTCCTTTTTGGCTACTCTTGCCATGTGTCCCATCAAAAGATGCTCAAGACTCTTAAAATATTGAGAAAGTCAAGAGTCTCTCCACATGGAGCCCATAGGGACCCTCTCTTTTCCATATGTCCACATCCTCCTTATTCCACATAGGAATTCTAGAAGGATTCCTCTTGACTCCACACTCCTCCACATGCCTTCCACATTCTTGGCATGTGATCTCTCTTATACTATTGGAACACATGGACATGAGCCCACCTCTTCATAAGACTCTCTTCCTATTTTCTCAAAACCCCATAATATCCCATACACAAATAACTCTCACCCCATACCAATGTATTTATAATTCATACCTATGGTATTTGCAATGATCCATTCCACTCATCCTCTCAATCCCATACAATATCTTAGAAAATAGAAATAAGTGAGAGCCCCTAGGCTATCACTTGATACTCAAACTCTTATCAAACATAGAGAAAAACAATACCAATGCCAAATTAAAAATATCAATTTTTGGAGTCATAGTAGTCTCATTAATGAATTGAAAAGACAATACCCTAACCTGCCAAATTGGGAGTTCAATGACACTTACATGCGAGAGCGCATGTGTTCTGTCTTGAAGCATCGTAGGTCAACCTTGCGAACTTCCATCACAAAGGGGAAGGATAAACCTAGCTGGGCATAGAAAGCTGACTAGAAGTTTTTGAAGGAGTACAGGGACCATCCCAAATTGTTCGACAGTCAGAGGAGGGCCGCGAGGAGACGGCTAGACTCCGTAGGTACTTCGCACTTTGGTGTAGGTGGACGGTTGGCATTTGAGGCATGGGTGGTAAGTCTACTTCTTCTCATTTAATTTATTGTTCTATTTGTTTTATTACATATTGCATGCACTTTATCTAATTCTTGTAAATTGGGTCCACAACAAGCTGCGATGGGTCACCTTACCATAGACAAAGAGACGAGATGCACATTCCACATAGGAGCGAAGCCGTGGTTTATTGAGATGGAGGCCATGGGAGCGACAGCCAATTAGGCCGAGGTGGTTGCTCTCAGGGTATAAGTCTACTCCTACTTGTAATCTCACTTTTTAAATTGTTTTATTCTTTAAGTTCGAATCTAATTTCCAATTAATATGGTTTCACTCTTAGGGTACAAGCTCGAACGTCCCATCAGCGGAGGTGAGTGGTGATGACGAGGAGGTAGATCTTGAGGGATTTGGCTTACACGACTTCAATAAGGGCCAGGGATCTCAGGCATAGCTCACGAGGTCCAAGGATCAGGCCAGCATGACGAAACATCGACGATGATGACGATTCGGATGAGCAGTATTAGTAGTATTTTGTATATACTTCGGCATGTATATGCTTTTGTATGTCGGCTCGTTTGAGCAATTTCATATCACCCTTTTTGAAAGGGAAATTTTTTAACAAACAAGGTTGTATATCTTCGGCATGTATATGCTTCTGTCTCTTGACTTGTTTGAGCGATTTTGTATCACCCCTTTCACAAGAGAAATTTTGTAACAAACAAGGTTTGAGAGTTTTATCTCGCTTGTGTGCTTGTAAACATTCTTTTGTAATTAATTAAAAAAAAACATTAGTGGGGCAAAAGAGGGTGTGTTGTGGCCCTATTTAGCCCCACTAATGTTTTTTTAAGGTTTTGTTAAGGGTCGCTATATAGTGAAGCTTTACTAGTGTCACTATATAGTAATGTTTACTAGAGTCATTATATAGTGATGTTTACTAGAGTCGCTATATAGTGACGTTTATATAGCGACATTTCTTTTCCGACGTTAATATCAACCTTTGCACTCATCAAAAGAAACTTTTTAGTATAGAAAAGGTCGGTACTTCCATCAGGAAACGGCCTGTGCCTTGTAGTGAATGAGTTTATGTTGCTACAGGAGATGGAACTGAGCATAGTATTATGCACATTGGCTCAAATCCACTTGAGATGGATGATGGGAAAGTGAATGAGCTGTTGCACGTGCCGACCATTCACAAGAATATTGTGTTAGTTGGTTATTTGGTAGACCAGGGATATCAAGTAATTTTAACCGGTTTGGATGTTTCATTGAAGATTTTGATCATGGGTACAAGCTAGTTGCAAAAGGAAGAAAAGAAGGTTGGATGTTCGCACTTGATGCATCCAGTCCAAAGGAGAAGATAGCCATGGTTGCGGACATCAAAGGTGTGGTGAAGGACATTGACATTTGGCATAAGAGGATTTGGCATATTAACTTGCAAAAGTTGAAGAACATGCAGTCAAGGAATGTAGTTACTGGGCGACCAAAATACTTTATGCATGACGAGAAAAACCACATTTGTAGTTCAATGTGCCAGTTTGGGAAGCAAGCAAGGCTTTTGTTTCCCAATCATGGGAGGATTAGTGCAAAGCCGTTGGAAATTCTCCATGGACACAGATATTTGGGGACTAGTACAAACTCCAAGCATAAATGGAAGCAAGTACTACATATCATTTATTGATGATTATAGCAAGAAGACCTAGGTCTACTTCTTACATCCAAAAAGTGACGCTCTTCATACTTTTATGATATTTAATATGATGATGGAGAAGCCATAGGGATGTTACATGAATTGCTTTGCGATCTGATAGTGGTGGTGAGTATACATCACATGTGGTTGAGGCATACTTGTAGGAGCATGGCATTAGGAGGCAGTTGACATGCCAATATCCACCTCAACAAAATCCAGTTGCAAAAAGAAAAAATCAAAGCATTGTAGAAGTTGCAAGTGCTATGTTGAATGAGAAGAACATGCCGGATTACTATTGGGTAGAGGCTATAGCAACAACATTCCTTATTATGAATAGGACCACTATTGCAACCATCAAGAATAGGAGAGGATCTCAAGAGTGAAGCTAGATTTGAGCCATTTGAAGGTGCTTGGCTGCATTGCATATGTGCATGTTCTTGATGAGAAGAGGACAAAGTTAGAACCAAAAGAGGAAAAGTGTAAGTTTCCTTGGCTATGCCGTCGATAGGAAGGCTTATAAGTGTTATAATCCAGTGATGAATCAGGTTGTGATAAGTAGATATGTCATCTTTGATGAGATGGGAAGTTGGTATGTTCAGAAGGATGTCTATGTTGAGGATGTTGATAGATATAGTGGAAAGGAGCATGAAGAAGGCCCATGAGTACCACTATGTTAGGTCTAGAGGAGATATTAGAGCTAAAAGAGTGTAAGTACATGGTTGTGATGCTTGTGAGGAAGTGCGGCAAGGATGTGAACAAATAGGAAAACTCAGGGGAGAGTACCTCAGGTCCATAGAGATGTGCTAAATATGCAAAATGCAGGATATGACTCATCAGGTTCAGAAAGTCTCGATGAACAATTGGGAATGGTACCCATTAGTGAAGACACCGGGTGTAAAAGGTGTACAAGAGAAATATGTACCACCACATGTGTGGAGACAATAAATGCAAATGAATCCTCCACTCAGGAGATCAGAATAGTTGAAATGCCATTAGGAAAAAAGAGAGCTCATTTTGGGGCCCTCTAAGAAATTCACTATTTTCTCTTTTCTCTCTCTTTTAAAACATGGAAAAAGAAATAAAATATGGATATTTGTCAGTTTAGGACCATGAGTGTGTCAATTTAGGGAGGAATAAAAAATTCCTTTTCAATAATTGAGAAGATGTTGCATTAAACGCTCCATATAGATTCTCTCTTGATATAGATTCCACATCTCTTTTGACGGTGGCCTCTCATAAAGAACCCATCACACCATCACTAATCTGCTTTTTTTCAAGTATTTGAATGGCTACCATAAAAGATTAGATGAGTTTTATAAAAACCATACAAGATAAAGAACCAATTCTCATGAAATGGCTGTGTGCAACCATGCTGTTGAAGAAGAACCTCAAAAGAAGCGACTACACCATTTGCACATTGATTTAGAAGAAAAATATGCACTGCTACAGAAAAGAGGAAAGGTTCTGCTTGTGAATGCTAAGCGAAAGGAAAACATGAGAAGAGTAGGGTCCCAACATATCGACTTATGGTGCAATGGACAGATTTACCCAAAATGTCCATTGAGAAATTCGAGCCCTCCATTTTCTAATCCGACAATGCTATTGAGGTTTGTGGGTGACGGGAACAATGGAATGTATGGATACATTTCGACTCAACATTCAACTACGAAAATGTATAAGACATTGTATGTTCGAGAAAGAATGGAGAAGGAGCAAGAAATGTCAATAAATTCAGACTTGAAAATGCAGCTGCTGCAAAGGGAAATCAAAGAGCATTCAAAGACAAAGAATGAGCATAAGGAGAGCAAGAATGAAGAGAACGGTTCTTGAAGAGAGACAACAAAGCAAGAGAATTCGAAACATTGCGGAGTTGAAAGTTGGCACTGGAGGATGTAAGCGCAGAGTACAGAAAGCAAGGTAAGAGTACATCTTGTTTAGCCATTGTATTTGTATATGTGTGTCTATCGTGCAAGAAAATATGTAATATTGCAAAGTGTACTTGTTGCAAGGAAATTTTAGGACTTGGGAAAGAAAACATTGATCCTAATTTAATTCCCATCAAACAAATGAAGGGTTTAGTCTCCATTATTGTTGTGCAAAGAACATGATGGAGGAAAAGAAGTTCACTACTACACATGGGCCCTATTCTGATGCTTAAGTACTGACGTTTAGCATGCGCGGGGTGCTAATCATCGGTAATCAAAGGGGGATTCGTTAAGTGTTGCCATATAGTGACTTTAGACAAGTGTCGCTATATAGTGACGTTTAAAGAGCGTCGCTATATGCGTGTGGGGGTTAAAGGTCACTGTGCCTTTACCCCAGTTATGTACAATACTCAAACACATATATAAATGAATGAAAAAGAAGATTAGGGTGGTTCTGCACCCACCAAAACTTGTGTGGCTCTCTGTTTCTCTCTCTCCTTCTTCCGTTCTTGCTTCCGTTGAGAGCACTCTCAACTGGTATCAGAGCCCAGGTGATCTAGCTGAGCGTGCGTGAATGCTTGAAGCTCAGCAGCTCTATGGGAGGAAGGAGAAGCTCTGTGGGAAGCTTTGTGGGTGACTTTACTTGCATCCGAGTGTGTAGAGACCTTGGAGAAACCTTTGGAAAAGTCACTTTGGCTTTGCGAAGTGGTTTTGAGAGCCTGTTAAGTGTTTTCAAAGAAAAAGTCGTTTTTTAAGATTTTCCCTGTTCCGTTCGATGACAGAGACTCCGTATTGACTTGTACAGGCAACTATTGCTTGCTTTTGGTGTCCACATTACTTCAAGAGCTTGGAAACACCTTTATTCTTGAATTTGGGATCATTTCAGTGGATTTCTGACTCATTGTGTCAGTTTCTGCGTTTTTTGCCCGGGTGTTGGAACTCAAGTTTGGAGCAACCATTTGCAGATCTGTCAGTTCCGGTGGACTCAGGAGGTCCTAAAACTTCTATGTTGCTCATCATTCACACTCCGGTGGAGTTTACAAACAGCTCTGTTTCAAAAAACGTTTTTCAGCCCGTGTGTTGAACCTAGTGATTGAGACCACGGTTTCCAAAACCGTCTGTCCCATTGCGTTTCGGACGCCCAAAAACCCCTACCTATTAGTTCTTGTGCGATTCGGTGGAGGATTTTCAGAGTTATAGATCTCTGTGTATTCCATTTCGTCTCTCTGTTATGCATTTTTCATTCTAAGGTTTTGAAACCTTAGATTTCACAGCAAAAACAGGGCACTTTCTTGAGTGTTGTAGAAGACTTCCGCCACCAAAACGGGCCCCAAAATGGCATCAAATCGAAAAAATAATGCCCTCTCGCCACATTGAGAAGGGCTTCCCAATCTAAGACAATGCACTCGTGCACTTTCCGCTGTGCTACCTGTAGAGATTTGCTCCCAAACTCGAAAAAGGACATTAACACTAATCCTCTTACCAAGATACCATGAACTTGGTTTGCTTTGTGGAGGCTGAAAACATTTTTCCTCTTCTTAGTTGTGAAAGCCAAAAGAACTCTCTCTTAGTACAAAAGGAATAGATAAACCCTATATGTGGGTCTCAAACCAAACTCAGCTAACCTAGGTGGCATACTAACTGAGCCACTAACTAGAGTACATAAAGATAGCTGTCATCCAGCTATTATTCATGGGTGGTGTATCAACCACATCTACAGCTAACAAGTCGGTGACACAAATGCACAACAGTCACCTTGGCATATCACGAGTGGAGCTCGATATGTCAACATACACAAGCCATCCCTCTACCATGCTTGCTTTTGGTCTTCCTCTTTGTCTTACAAATCCCTTCAAAGTTTTCATAAAACGCTTGAGAAAAAACATCCACCAACTATGAACGGTACCTGCAATGGCCACCTCATCAACTATGTGCACAAGCAAGTGCACTTGAGTTGTCATAATGCTCGAGGGAAAGTGCTTCTCAAGCAAGCATACTGCTTCTATGGATTCCACCCTAGCCTTCTTGATGCTTGATATGGAGATCTCTTTTTGAGATATCCACCTATTTCACGTGCCCATGTAAGATATATTCATAATCACTCTACAGATTATTCAACTTGAATTGAAGGAAATGCAATCAATGTGATTTGATAGTAAGCATACCTCACAATACCACTAATCTTGAATATAGCATTTCTAACATCTTCTTGTAAGTACCCTTTTACTATAATTGGGAGGATGAACTATCAAAGCAACAAAGAAGTCATGTCAATAATATAACATAATCATAGTTACACTAATGCATCTAGATTATCTGTACACTAATCCTACATCTTAGAATACCTGTAAGACATTGAGCAAGCTTAGAATCCTACATCCTCACATTGAGTAAGCATTTATAGACTCTTGCATTCTTTGAATTAGAGTGACAGAAGTCTGTATCTGCTTGCTTAATGGTAGGCTATTGAAGATTCTCAATGGTATCTATATAGTCTTGCTCAAAGTGTAAAGGTATATGCACACCCTCGCCACCCTCCTCATCCTGTCTCAAGATTTCGTGTAAATATAAGATCTTGTCTCAAGGTTTCATGTCATAATTGTGAAGAGAGTGGGAGAGAAGTAAGGAGTCTCATTGTAGCTTTCTCACATACACAATGGGGGAATATACACAAAGCTGGAGGCTAAAAACAGTTTTCCTCTTCTTAGTTGTGAAAGCCAAAAGAACTCTCTAAGTACAAAAGGAATAGGTAAACCCTATATGTGGGGGTCTCAAACCAAACACAGCTAACCTAGGTGGCATACTAACTGAGCCACTAAGTAGAGCACATAAAGATAGCTGTCATCCAGCTATTATTCATGGGTGGTGTACCAACTACATCTGTAGCTAACAAGTCGGTGGCAGAAATGCACAACGGTCACCCTGGAATATCACGAGTGGAGCTCGATATCTCAACACTCCCCCTCGAGTTCAATCCCAATTCCTACACACCAAGCAGGTGTCAGAACTTGCACAGCTTCTCTGTACCCAATGCCTTCGTGAATATGTCAGCTACCTGATCCTCTGTGCTGACATAAACTAGATTAATAAAACCTACTAGAACCTTCTCCCGCACATAGTGATAATGCACCTCAATGTGCTTTGTTCTAGCATGATAGACTGGGTTATTTGCCAAGTGTATACTGCTCATGTTGTCACAATAAATGACAACTGGCCCATCTGTAGACTGATGCATATCATAAAGTAGCTTATGTAACCAAGCTGCCTCACATGCAGCCATTGCTACACCCCTGTACTCAGCCTTCGTGCTTGACAAGGCAACTGTAGGTTGTTTCTTGTTGCTCCAAGTGAGTGTAGCACTCCCAAAAGAGAATACATATCCATTGGTAGATCATCTATCAGAAATACTACCAGCCCAATCAGCATCAGTGTATCCATGCAATTGTATCTAAGCCCCAGTCTCATAAAATAGTCCATACTGCAATGTGGACTTCACATAACTCAGTATGCATCTAGCCGCATCCAAATGTGGTTTCCTTGGAGCCTGCATAAACTAACTTACCAACCCAACAGCATAGCTCAAATATGGCTTGGTAATAGTCATATAAATAAAACTTCCTACTATGCATTTGTACATAGTAGGGTCTTCTAGAAGCTCACCTCTATCTGCGCTCAACTTCACATTCTGCTCCAAAGGAACTGAAATAGGCTTATAGCCTGTCATCCCATATTTGGATAGCATGTCCAATCCATACTGCCTCTACAAGAGCCATATCCCACTTATGGATCTAATCACCTTAATGCTCAAGAAGTAACGCAGCTCTCCCAAATCCTTCATCTCAAAATTTTGCTTCAATAGCATTTTCACATGAAGGATATCTTCATCACTATCACCTGTGATGATCAAATCATCAACATAAATGACAAGCAGCATAATGCCTTTCTCTGTTTTTCTCACATAAAGTGAGAAATGTAGCTTGGAAATCTGAAAGCCAATACTGACAACATACTATCCTATCTTGTCAGACCATGCTCTGGGTGCTTGCTTCAAGCCATATAAGGCTTTCTTCAACCTGCAAACAAACTCAGAATGAACAGCATGAACATAACCTGGTGGCCGCTCCATATACACCTCTTCTTGCAAATCACCATGCAAGAAGACATTCTTTACATCCATATGATGTAAAGGCTATCCCTTTGATGTAGCCATAGCAATGACTACTCTTACGGTTGCCATCCTTGCAACCAGACTGAATGATTCTTCATAATCAATGCCATATGTCTGTGCATACCCCTTGACAACTAATCTTGCCTTGTATCTGTTGAGAGAACCATTTGCATTGTGCTTCACCTTATAAACACACTTGCAGCCAATTGCATTCTTGTATTTAGGCAAAGGCACCAAATCCCATGTAGCATTTGCTTCCAAGGCATCCATTTCTTCATCCATGGCTTTCTCCTATTTTTCTTTTCCCATGGCTTGCTCAAAAGAAGTGGGTTCTGGCTCATGTATCACTTTGACCATATAGGCATAGTGAATAGCCGTAAATCCATCATATTTCAGCCTATCCATAGGATACCTAGCTCTGGTAGACCTACGCAAAATAGGCTCACTACCAAGTGCTCTCAAAACATCCCTTGTCTTCCTTACTCCAAGTGTAACAACAGAAGGAATACCGAGCCATTGGATTCACCATTCACAGAAGAGTGACCTGCATTCACATCACCCATGGGCTGATCTAGATTCTCTTTTCCCTTCTGTGATACTTGCATACCACTATTTGCATTGCTTTGAGGAGATCCTCCTAATCTCAATCTGCCTATCCATGGTGAAGTATGTGAACCACTGCTAGAGGACACTACAGGTCCACTAATATTTTGTGATTGCTATTGTGAATTCTTTGCAGTATTACCATTTTGTGTATCTACATCATCAATCACATTTATTGGTTTATACCAGCTGCTCATCTCATAAAAAACAACATCTCTGCTCACCATAAACTTATGAGTAAAAGGGTTATAGCATCTATACCCTTTCTGCTGCAAAGAATAACCAATAAAGATGCACTTCTCAGCTTTTGGATCCAACTTGGATCTCAACTCATCTGGCACATGAACATAGGAAATGCAACCAAAAAGTTTCAAATGAAAAATATCTGATTTCCTACCAATATACCTCTCTTATGGCGTCACGCCATGTATTGCTACAGTGGGAGTCCTATTCATTGTGTAGACTACTATAGCAATTGCTTCAACCCAATAATAATCTGGCAGGTCTTTTTCGTTGAGCATGGCACATACCTTATGCATTTCTGCAACATTGAACTTAGGCAATCCTACAACAATATTTTGGGCCTACATTAATTTAAGTCGTACATCATGACCAATGTGCTTATGCCAGATATCAATATCTGCAACTACACCGGTCCCATGTGCAAACATTGTTGCACTCAATTCAGGCATGTCCACATCCAATGTAAACATCCTGCCCTTCTTCTTTCCTTTTGCTATCAAGTGATGTTTATTTTTCATGTCCTCAACAAAGCATCCATGAGGATTAAATCTGACCTGCAAGCCGTGCTCAACCATTTGACCAATAGAAACTAGGTTCTTGGTGATATTCAGGACATGAAATACATCAAATAGGTATTTCTTTTTCCCATCCTGCATAGACAAAGGAATTTTACCAATCTGCACAATAGGATGTGCAGTATCATCACCAGTCTCCACAAATCTTGGTCTTTCCATTTTCCTTGCATCCTACGTCCATTCTGCATGACTTGTCATGTGGTTTGACGCACCTGAGTCAACATACCACACATCATTGCTTTCTTTTGCACTTGTTATAGAATTGGTCATGTGCTGCACCATAAACAAATGCTCATTTCTGTCACCACCCTATCTACTAGAGGATGCACAATTGCCTTGTTGCAATTTTCCATTCATGATGTTATTTTGCTTTTTGTAGCAGACTTTAGCCTTATGACCCATTTTACCACAATAGTAGCATTCAACATTGCTATTTGCATTTTGGCCTCTCTGCCATCCACTAGGACCTCTTTGGCTCCCTTGCCTCTAAGGTTACCACGTCCTCCTCCATAGGACTGGTTTTCTTGAATTTGCTGCATATTCTGATTTCTACCACGACCTCCAGATTGGCCTACTCTACCTCTGCCTCCACCTCTTCCAGCATTTGAGTAGAAGACAGTTTCTTTTGAAGTTCCTCCTGTAGAAGATGCACCACCATTTCTTTGCTCTTCAGAAATTAGAAGAGCAATCAACTCTTCAAAATCAAGAAATTTTTCACGGACGGCAATGGATGTCCGGAATTCTTGCATCCAAATTTTTCTTTGGATATTCTTCTTGTGTATCTAGAAATGAGAAAGACTCCTACACAGTGGATCTACTGAGGTTGCAAGGTCTTTTCTTTATATATTACTACTCCATACTTATCTTTCTCCAACTCTCTGCTTTTATATGATGTTATGAATTGACAAATGTATTCTATCATAGCAAGTGTTGGTGAGAAGGATTTTAGCTTCTTAAAAAGACTACCTAGTCCCTTTGACTACAAGAAGTTGTAAGCATTGGGTGACATGGCAAATGTTGAGACTCATGGCCATACAAGCTGTATTGTTCCATCTGTTGCTAGCTCTTTGTTGGTCTGGCCCTCAAGGTGTTCTGCACCTGCATCTTGCATAGTCAATTGCTCTGGCTCAATTTCTCCTACCTCTAGTATCCCTTGGTTCTGTGGCATTTCTTCTTGACATGTTGCATTTATTTTCTCATGAGTATCACTGTCTAGAACCACTAGCCATGGTCGTTTTGGTGCTAACCTCTGGGTAGGTGATCCTGCACTGTGTCCTTCGTCAGGTTGGTGATTTGAGGAGGGCTGTTGATGTTGAGGCTTAGGCCGTTTGGCATGGTGTCACTTTGTTGATGGCGTTGTAGACATTTTTCCCATCTTATTGGACTGTCTTCACCATGGCATTGCACACATGAATCAAGTCCCAGTTTGACAGTGCCAATATAGTGTCATGTGCCAAGAGTGCATGTTTCTTTTGTGAGTCGCTAATGCATTTTACTCTTTTCGTGATGAGGGTGCTATGTGTGTGGATTTAAAACAAGTATCTCTTGGGGCTTTTATTTGTGCAATTTATTTGTGGTGCTTGAAATGTGTGGGTGCGCTATGCATGACTAGTGAGGTAGGCATTCCTCCTATATGCTTAATTTGCTAAGGGAATCATAGGGTAGCTAGGACTCAGTGTCACCTCTGAGCCCTAGGTTGAAATCAATTGAAACTACCTATATGTGCAAAGGCATACATATGCTAGTGAGTGCTCCTGAAACAATCTAGTCCTAACTATGGAAGACTTGGGACCCCCAAATCTTCATTATTATCGGGGATGGCTTGCATGTTGATGTAGTAGCGCTTCAGGTGGCTCCCGTTTATTGTTGTTGTGAACTGGAATCCATCCATTGTTTCTAGCAACACAGCTCTGATGGGAATCATTTTTTTGACTCTATAGGGTCCTTGACCTAGAAGTTTGAGCTTGCCCTTATGGACTTTGGTATTGTACAGTAGAACTAGGTCACCTTGATGTCTTTGTCTTTGAGGTTTCTATCAAACCATGCCTTCCTTCTTCATTTTTCTGTTGTCATGGCATGGTAGGCAACTAATCTGGTCTATGTATGCTTCTCCAATTGGTAGAGTCTTTCTTTCAACAATTCATGATCTCCCATGCATTCTTGTACTGCTATGCATAGACTAGGTATTACAAATTCCAATGGGACCACAGCTTCAAGACCGTACACCAATTGAAAAGGTGTATTTTCTATACTGACCTTGAGTGTGGTTCTATATGCCCATAAGGTTTCATTTAGTTTCTCTACCCAATCAGAATGCTTTGGTTCTACTACCTTGGTGAGGACAATACATAGAATTTTGTTGGTGGATTCGGCTTGTCAATTCCCTTGGAGGTAGTAAGGTGTGCTCTTTCTATGGATCACCATAAAGCCAGACAAGAGTTCTTGGATTCATGACCTCATTGACAAAATGTGTGCCTCTATCTGACACAATTTCAATGGGACATCCAAATCAGGTGATCACATTCTCGTACAAGAACCTTGTTGTGCTTTTGGCATCTACCTTTCTGATAGCTTTAGCTTCAACCCACTTAGTAAAGTAATCTGTGGCCACAATGATGTAGAGTGCCTGTGTTCCTTTTGCTGTTGGATGGATGGGACCCACAAAATCAATCCCCCATTCCTTAAAGGGTTTTTGTGCAATGACTGTTGTTAGGGGATTGAAGTCTTTGTGTTGTGGTTTAGAAGTTCATTGGCATACATCACAGGTTTTGACATATTCATAGGCATCTGACCAAAGTGTTGGCCACCAGTATCCTATGAGAAGGACTTTTCTTGCTGTTGCTTCCCCTAGGAAATATCCACTTGCAATGCCTTCATGTGCTTCACTGAGGATTGGCATGATCTCATGTGGCATCACACATCTCCAAACTTGGTCCTTGCCCATCTTGTATAGTTGTCCTGCAATGAGTTGATAGGGTGCAGCTTTTAGAATTAGTTTACTAGCATCCACTGCTTTCATTTTAGAAGGTGGTCCTCTTGCCATTAAATACCCAATGATGTCTACACACCAATCAAGCACAGCTTCTATTTTAAATAATGTGGCATCTAGTAGGTCATATTCTATTCCTTCTAGCTCTTCTCCTGTTCTCAATCGTGACATGTGATCGGCAATGAAATGTTGAGCTCCCTTTCCCATCATGATTTTGAAATTGAATTCTTGTAGCAGTAGAAGTGATCGAGTGATCCAGCTTGTGGTACATGACCGATTCATAAGATATAATAAGGCTTGATGATCTGTGTAGAAGATAAAGTCAGTAACCAATAGATAGTGTCGAAATTTCTTCACGCTGTAGATCATTGCCAAGGCTTCTCTTTCTATTGTGGTGTAATTCACCTCTGCATCATTTAGCTCTCTGCTCGCAAAGTATACTGGGTAGTCTTTGTTGTGTTTGCTAGGTTGACATAACACACTCCCTACTGCATAATTGGAACCATCAATATGTACATGAAAGTCTATGTCCCAATTCGGTGCCATTAGAATAGGGGTTGTGATCAATCTCCACTTGGGGGTTTTGAATGCTTGTTCGCATTCGTCTGTCCAAATGAATTTGACTAGGAGCTTGTATAGGGTCCTTGCAATCATGGCATACCTCAATATGAATCTTCTATAGTATCTAGCATGTCCCATGAAGACTTGAATTCCCTTGGCATTTAGCGGGGGGGGAAGTTCCATGATGATCTTTATTTTGTCCATGTCAGCTACAATCCCATGTCGACAGACTATGTGTCCCAAGACTATTCTGTGTGTGACCAAGAATTGGCATTTTAGAGGACTCAAAGAGATTCCATACTCCCTGCATTTTTTAAGCACTTCTTCAAGGCATTTCGAGTGATCCTTTTTTCTCGAATGTAATATGCACAAGTCGTCAAGGAAGACTTGTAGGAACTTGTTGAGAAATTCCTTGAAGGTGGTGTACATTATCCTTTGAAAAGTAGATGGAATTGCATAAGCCAAATGGCATGACTCTATATGCAAAAATACCCCATTCTGTGGCAAATGCTATCTTTGCCTGATCTTGAGGTGCAATTTGTATTTGATTGTACCCGCTGAACCCATCCAAGAAGCTATACACTTCAAATCCTGCTACGGTCCTTTCTAAAACTAATTCAGTTAATGGTAGGGGATAATGATCTCTGATTGTTGCTGCATTGACGTTCTTGAGATTTACACATATTCAGAGCTTCTTGCTTTTCTTAGGAACAATCACAATTGGTGATACCCAATTGCTATGCTCCATCTCGTAGATGAAACCAGCCTCTAATAGTTTTTCTAGTTCTTCATAGACATGGGTGTCATACTTGGGATTTGTCTTGTAAGGTCCACATACCTTTGGTTTGGATCGTTCCCTTATTGGTATGGTATGTACTGCAACTTCTTGGGAAATCCCTTTCATTTCTTTGTAGGACCGAGCCATGCAATCTCTATATTCCATTAGCAATGATTTCAATTCATTTTCTTCTTCTAGAGTGAGCTATTCACCGATGTACACAGGCTTTTTTTCTTCACCGTCCAAGGCAAGATTTAGTTTCCTTGTCTTGGCTGGTCCTTCATAAACTGGGGTATCCTCAATATTCTCTGTTTCTTTGAGCTCTAATTCCTTGACTGTGGCCTAGGCATTGCTATTGTTGCTTCTCCTCTAGTGTAGTTTTTGAAGTAATTGGGAACTTCCCTTAGGCCTTCATGGCACTTTGAGGTGCTTGCTTGGTTGCTAGCTCCACTGGAATATGTTTGGTCCAATTCACCTGTGTTCCCTTGTTCTTCTTTTTTGTTACTATTCACCTTTTCACTCTTCATTCTCACATTGGGTTTGAACTTTCTAAGCTTTTTGCGTAGTGATGGATTTTCAATAGGAGTTGCACTCCCAAGGAGTGGTTCTTCGGCCATACAAAGACCTTCAAGCCCTTCAGGATCCCATTTAAAATTTTGGGACTCAGGTGCTTGTGTGGGCTTAGTCAAGTACAATTCTATCACTTTTGTCTGCATTCTTTCGAATTCATTGAAATGCTCTATCTTGGCCTTGTGGAGGCCTTGTGGCACTGTACACCCTCCTCCTTTTTCCTGGACCAGTTGCTTTTGGATTGTGATAGAGGGTCGATCTTGGGGAATTCAATAACCATGAGTGCCTGTAGGATTGCCGAGTCATTGTCAAATACTTGGCCTTCCAAGGATGCATTATCAGCTTCTGTTTCCAGATCCCACTCTATGTCACCGCACCGTAGCCTTCTATTATGGACTCTTTAGGATCACTGTCCCATTCGACGCCTGTCATGAAGACCGGCATTTTCACTACTTCTAATTCATTGTCCCAAATTGGTGCTTCTAGTTGTATCATTTGGGCATCCACATCTGGCAACATTAGATGTGTTGTTTTACAATTATCTATTGCAGCCAACGTTTGTATCCAATTGTTGATGTCACTTTGTATATCCCCTTCTATGGGCTTTTTGCATTGGTAGGTTCAGGGGATGCATGACTGGTGGCTGTAGTGGAAGAAGTGTGTTCAACATTTCTAGGAATAGTGGGTTTGATTTCCCTTGTTCCCAGATTTATCTTGACAGCAGTTTCTCTATTTTGGATAGTGATCCTATTGGTGCCCCAATCATGGAGTACCAACGCTTCTCGAAGCCATGCTCTTCCCAATAATATCTGGTATGCTGTGGTGCCCTTGGGAAGATCCAAGATAGTAAATTGGAGTGTGAATCTTACTCCATCAATTTTTGTTGACACATTGTCAACGATACCCAATGGCTTCATTTTTGTGTGGTCAGCTAGGCGGATGTTAAATGTGGCCTTCTGCATTGGAGGTAGACCCCATTCTTCATATAGTTCTCTTGCTAGATGTTTACTCTGGCTCCGCCGTCCACTATTGCCAGGTATTGACCAAAGGCTTTATGCTCCGGTGGGATGGTTACATTTTTTATGTCATCTTGAGCACCGAATTTCACCGAAATTGTGCTTTCCTCTTCTTCAGATGGGGGGAAGTATTGTAAAGATTTGATCCATTGCTTGAAACTTTCCCACATTGTAGGGTAATTTCTTAGTAAGGTCTCAATTGGCATCGCGACTGGGCAGCTTATCAAGCTTGCTAGTGTGGTGCCATACAATTGGGGATGTTTTGCATCTTGCTCTATTACCTCTTGGAAGTTGTTGGGATCAATCATTGTGTCAATGCTAGGTGTTGATGGTCCTTTGACCTCTGTTGTTGCCGTCCTGTCTGCCTCAAATTTTTCTTGTTCTTGTTGAACCCATTGCTTCAAGGCTTGGTAGTGCGTCTTTTCAGTTTTAGCATTGGTGTATGCTTCCTTGGCTCCTTGGGTGGCACTTTCCATGGATGTGCTAGGCATGGTCTCACTATGTTGTGGGATTGGCATGGCTTGTTTTGCCAGAGGGCTCTTTGCTTTTTGAGTGAAAAGGAGTTTTGCTGTGCTGCTTCTTTCTGTTGTCTTGTTATGATCAAGACCAGCTGTGATGCCACACTTTGTGTTGCCACACTGTGATTTTCCACACTTATCATTCCCAGGGGTACTTCAGGTTTTACTTCTGTGGTTGGCTGAGGCTTTGTTCTTAGTGGGCAATCCATGCAAGCATGCCCAACTCCACATTCCCTGCACAGAGGTTGGAATGAAGTGGGGTTACCCTTGTGTGGGCATTCTGCTATGTGGTGGTTTTCTCCACAACCAAAACACTTGATGAGTGTTCGATATGTGGTGGGTCCTACTTGATTTGCATATACCGAGATGAGTCCTTCAGCACCATCCATGTAGTACATAGGGAACTCCAACATATGCATAATAGGGACAAGCTACTATAAGATTCCCACCAACATCATCAATTATCCATGGTGGATGTAGACCATAGTATAACATATGCTCTTACACATACACCCAGAGATACTTCAGCATTGTTTTATACAAAGGTTTTCATATTGAGGTTTTGTGAGTACTCATGATTGAAAGGACAGACTCATCCACAATAAAGGCTATCATTAAAGGTAAAGGGTAGTCAAAAAGTGGTCCACATTCTCTTCCTTCAATTTCATTTTATACTCTCCCAAGTGAGTAGTCCATGCAAAAAATGAGGAGTCAATCTAGTTTATAGGGCTAAATAAAGATGTTGTCAAGTATAAGTATCATAAGAGGGGAGCGCCCCATCCCCTCATAAATTGGGGGACTTCTGTTTTTAATTAATACATTTTCTCAATTTGGGCCGTAGGCAGATCAATAAAAATAATGATCCTATATTGATGATTAAACTAAATTCTTTTTTACCGGAAATTTATTTTTAAAAATCAATTATTTATGTCGTTATTTGGATGGTTTTCAGGGACGCAAATGATGATTCGGGAACCGATGATGATGAAGTTGCTAGCAGGCTGGCTATCAGGGCCATGCAATCTTCCCAAGTTATGGTGCCTGTTACGGACCCTAACTGGGAATGGCCTTGTTATCAACAGTGGTTGTCATCAAAAGGAGTGTGGCGCACGCGCGACCCAGAAAAGACTGATCCACCCTTTGAAATAATCACTCGTTTCCATCCCGGAATTTGTCAGGATTCGTTCTTCTAGCCTCATTCAAGTTGTCAAGAAGTGCTTGCCTCATAACCCGATGATTTGCAAAGGGAAGCTCATTGATTCCAAACAGATGTTTCTCGCTCGTGAAGGTCTTCGCAGCTACTCGTCGACAAAAGAAGGTACATCGAGTGAGGCAGTTGATATTGAGGTCGCAGGGCAGTGGTATGCCAGGCATCTCTTACGGTTTGTGGAGAGAGAGTTCGAGGATACATGGAGCAACCCTTCCGCTTCATGCAATTCCAGGGATCCATAAATTTCATGTCTTGGACTGGTTCTTGTTGGCAGTTGAAGAAACTGAATGCAGATGGTCGTGTCATGATCGACTTGCTTACCTTCGCAAGGATGAAGCCCGACTACCCCCTTGGCAATTAAAAGCCACCATGCGAAATACTGACAGGGTCGTCGTCCTCCGACTATTTCACGACCGAAGATGAGGGAAAAAGCCGGGCATAGAGGAACTGAGGTTTGCTCCCGCCATAGCGTATGGATTCTCGTTTCGTTTGAAGAAATGGGGGTGCTTCGAAGTTTGCGGGTTGCGACCTATCACATTTAACGACGCTGCATTTGAAGGTTTAGTGATGAGATCAGATGAGCAAAAGCAAATGTTGATGAGCTTGGTGGCGCAATATGTGGATCCTGACGGCCAAACAGCAACAGCAATGGACCCAATCAACAGCAAGGGTGACAGCTGCATAATTCTGTGCCACGGACCGCCAGGCACGTGCACGACACTGACGGCAGAGGCTCTAGCAGAAACACTGCATCGCCCGTTGTGGTCAATGAGTGCGTTTGAGTTGGAAAGGTATCCGGGAGATGCGGAAAGAATGCTGGGCCAAATACTGGAAACAGCCCGGAAGTGGCGTGCGATTCTGCTATTGGACGAAGCAGACGGGTATCTGTAGAAAAGGAGAGAGGGGGTAAACGTAACAAGAAATCTGACGACGGGGGTTTTTCTGCGGCTACTGGAGTACTACAGCTGGGTGATGTTCTTGACGACAAATAGGGTGAAAGCTTTCGATGAGGATGTCGCTGACCGCAAAGGCTCAAGATCTGGGAGGCTCTCCTGGCAAGAGTGGGATTGCAAGGAGCGACGTGCGATGCGCTGCTGCAGCATGAATTCAATGGTCGAGAGATCAGGAACATCGTGAGGGCAGCACAGACATGGGCTCGCAGTCGGAAGGAGGTGCTCAACATCCGCCATGTCTGCAAAGCTACGGATGTTATCGCCGCTGCCTCCAAGGAGTTGCATCAGCAAACTGATACGTAGAGGTTCTCTCTGGAGTCTGAATCCCAACTTAACCGAATCGCCAAGTTAAGGTCTTGAAAGTCCCATAATCCGTTGTTTGAGCTTTTCTGATGTTTATGAATTGGTTAGGGAGCTGTTTGGATTTGATTGATCATTTTGTATAAAGCAAGACGCTGCTGCTACATGGAACAGCTGGACGGCATTTCTCTCAACGATCGTTGTGTCCATCTTGCATTCTCTGCTCAGTTCATTATAGTTGCCGTTAGTTGCTCAGCATTAGTCGTTACGTAAATTGTGGAGATGTTGTGTTGGAGCATGAAAACACAGAACGATCGTCTCCCTCAAGACACATTACAAAAGCACTCGGTCCTCACCTTTAGTATAATCACTTTTTCTTTTAGCAACACTGATAGGGTGAAAGACAACTCCAAGACTTGCGATGACTTCCAATAGACAATTCGGTGTCAAGCTGATGCATATGCTCCTCTGAGTTGATTGCTGCAACATGTTTGAAGACCTCAAGCTATTCTTTTTATAGCCATGACTTTATCCTAGAATAGAATTTCATAGTGCATGCAAGAATGTGGCACAACGAATCGAATAATTCAATTCAACTAAATTCGGTGCTAAGATTTCTTATCTTACTCCTTCATTACCTACTAGTTTTTCACCCATGGCTTTGCCACCGAAGGAAAGCCGCACTCACTCACACACACACAGACTCTCTCTTTCTCTCTCTCTCTCCCCCCCCCCCTCGCAATGCTTATTCTCCCGCCATGTTGTTCAACTTTGCTTCCATCGTGCATTTATATTTCATAGACAGCCATAATTGATAGTGTGCTTGTAATTGAGAGAGACCGAGCCAGAGTTGCCTGTACATCGCCTACAATTACAAGTTAGTTATCCTTCCCCAGTTCCAAGTTTTCCTCGCGTGGCAAACCATCCACTGCCGAATCCGCATTCATTCATCCCTGAATTCGTTTTTCTTCCTTTGCTTGGTAGCTCTTGCTGCGGAAGTCTCGGCTTGGCTGCTTGCCTCTTCTGATTTCTATGATGGAGTCAATTGTAAGGATCGGGCAGAGCGGTGAAGTCTTCGTCGGTTGGGTGGATTATATTTGTGGAGTGGAATTACGAAGTTACCAAACAGGATTAAAGTTCCTCCACCTCCGATCCATCAACAACAGCACCAGCAACGTCAAGAATCAAATCATCAATTGACAACCTTCTAACAATTGAGTGAAGAGGGAGAGGAAACGGGTGATAGCCTGAGACAACGCTCTTCGGAGTGGTGTTCCCACGGACTATTTGTTTCTTATCTCTGCATTTCGTAGGAGCAAAATAGAGAGCAGATGCACGAGAAAGTGCATGGATCAGACGAAATCCGCGGAGGCTAATCACATTGAAACCAAAAGAATGTGGAAGAAGATGGAACGTCGAAACCAAAAGTAGAAGTTGTAACTACTTACACGTGTCCTTTTGCAAAAAATGAATCAACGGCCCATAATTTTTTTATCTAAGCCAATGAACTATATTGCTCCAATCGTCCTCCCCCAAACCTCTCCTTAAGAGAGAAAAAGATACCATCGTATAATTCGAATCTTACCCCTATGAATCATAGATAGATTACATAAAAAATGCTCAAGAGATTCAAAAGAATCCATTTGACCCTAGATTTCAAAATCAGTAGAGGCCACAACTATAGATAGCACCCAAAGCAACTACACAAGCAACACTAACCTTGAATTTAGAGTTACTACCAGAGTCAAATTCATCGAGTCGCTAACCGACCACATTAATCACTCAAATTGAGGCGTTTTAAGACACAAATCACATTAAAAATTTTGAGTCATTTAGAGACTCAAATTATGCCTTTAAAAAAAAGTCATTAAACGACTCAAATTGTATTTGAGTCGTTTAATGACTTTTTAAAAAAATATATTTGAGTCTTTGAATGACTCAAAACAAAAGCTAGACGTTACAACAGATACATAAATAAGCTCCTCACCATTTTTCCCCTGCCATTTGCAAGCTCTGCATTTTCTACTTTGTTTCTAGTTGGTCTTCTTCTATCTCCATTTTTTACTTGGTCTTCTTATATCTTCATTTTCTACTTGGTCTTCTTAGATCTCCATTTTCAAGCATGTCATTCCAAGCACAAGTAGGTTTCACATACCTTAGCTCTATTTTTCTTTGATTATAAAGTTTTGTGTATTATTTTATGAAGGAGAGATTTGCATACTATTTTATGAATGGAGAGAGAGAGAGAGAGTAGAAATTTCAATGCTTTGAATTTTTTCCTCACATTATTAGGATGCTTTCTTCCTCACTATTTTATCAATGGAGAGAGAGAGAGTATAAATTTCAATGCTTTGACTTTCTTCCTCAATGGAGAGAGAGAGAGAGAGAGAGAGAAAGTAGATACTATTTGTACTTACTCTATTTTATGAATGGAGAGGATAGAAATTTCAATGCTTTAACTTTCTTCCCCACATTGTTAGGATGCTTATGAACAAATATTATATATGAAGCATAGAAATTATGGTAATGATTGCTCCATGCAGTCTAACTTGCTAGACTGTTTTATTAGTAACTTATATTTGATTTTATTAAAAGATAATAAAGTTGAATGCTAGTTATAGAAGCAAACATACAATGAAGGTAAGTAAATATATTAATGATCCAAACATAAAAAAGTTCACACAAGGCCAATTACACCTATATGTCTCTAGCTTAGTACAAATAATGGGACCTCAATCCCACTCTCTCATCTAGTACTAGTGGTGCCATCCGTCTAGTCCCTCATCTCCAATATCCCAGCCCTACTCCAATCCTGCACCACCTTGACCATTACCACCTCTGGTACCATGACCATCTCCACTAGACAATTGCTATCTAATCCATCATGTTCATCACCACTTTCATCTCCATCACTGTCTCCTTCATCTTCTTGCCCCTCTCGTGCAACTCTCATTGCCTCCTCTTCAAATTCCTCTCCCTCTACCAGCTCCTGCATCCAGTATACCATAGACTAGATTAATTTATATGTCATAAGTCTACAAGCTTCCATGAGATCCCTATCCGATTAAGCAGTTCAAATAAAAACATGCATGTAGAAAGCCTATGAGTTTTTGAAGTAAACATAATGTAAGAAATACATATAGAATCAAGCAAAAATATGATGAATGATTTAGACATAACATACTACCAGCAAAGGCATGACACCCATCTCACGCAGCCTCCTACAAAGAGCACGATATCTAAGTAGAGTACTCTCTCCTCCCATCTCCTCCTTTGTAGGGTCTCGTCCATAATCCTTTGCCTGCACTAAATTGAAGATTATTATTTTCAAATAAATATGGAATATGAGTCAAAGAATATTTCTAAAATATACTTATACTCACAAATTTAGCAAGAAAGATTCGCTTTCATCCTTTGCCCAAGCATTGCACTATCCCCTTCTCTGTTCTTTTTCGTGCTTCATCCTTTTGGTGTGTCCATGTCTACATTTTTTGTGTGATATAAAGGTAAAAATAAAGTATTGAAAATAATGGCACTTGTGATGTGTGTAAATACAATGAATTTCATGGTGAATATGTGAAATGTGAAATTTAATATAATGAGTTACAAGTTACCTTTTTGTTTCTTATTTCTTTACGAAAGAAACTCCATGAGGCCTTTGATACACTTAAATGTCTTGTGGGCTTTTCCACACATGCTCTTGCATTCAATCATAATAGAAACTTGAAAATTATTAGGATGTACTTAATGCAAGAGAAGAGTGTTTTATATATAAGACATCCACATAAACTAGTACAACTAGGAAAGAAAGATGACATTAATTACATAATACAAGTGCTACATTGTCCAGTAAACTAGAGTTTTCTTATCTTTGATAATGGCTTGTAGACCCGGGATCTCAAGAAAATTCCATTTGCACTTTATATTCACTAAACTGATTTTCTTAGCTTATGCAATGGTTGGTACTTTGCTCAAATGGATTCTCATTTACATTATATATTCAATAAAGTGTTTTTTAATAGTTGGCATAGATATGGTTTGTAAAACTAGCATACTGAAATAGAATCTCATTTTAATATCATTTTCATTAAAGTCTTTTTTATAGCTTTTGTACTAGTTTGGAAAGATAAGGCACTAATTGTTGAAAAAAATATCATGGCATGTTTGTTTTCCATATAGGATATGGATTCTGGAAATGAGTCATAAGGTGCACCATCACCACCACCTATACATGGACTCTCTAGCACCCATGTCCCCCAGTAGCTACCACAATCAGCATCCACAGAGGAGGATTCTCCATCTCACGAGATACCCAGTGCAGATTTGAGGAGAAGAGCACATGTTGGTGTGTAGATTGCAAAGGGCTTCTCCAATATAAATTAAGGATATGTGGCGATCATGAGATGTTTAGAGGTAGATGGCCAGGTGCTCTAGGAGGTAGTCGTGTTGCACCAATACCCACAGTATATATATCTTTATTACATTCTTTTAAGATCTACTGTTTTGTCTTGCTTCATAATTTTCTGACTTAAGAATGTATAAATATGAATGATATTTTAGGACACAGAGACAAGACCACCTCAAATCACATTTGAAGAGGAGCAAGAACATTCATCACATGATCGTGATGATATTTGTATAAATTTTAGTGGATGTTTGAATCATCGTAGGCATGAAATGTTATGCTTGCAGTGAGATATTAGTGCAAGAGATGACTATCCATCATCAACTACGAATACTGGTGCTACGACAAAGACCTCTGGCAACTATCCACTTCCTTCTAGGTTGGCATAGCTTGTAAGGAGTTATGATCGTAGGGCATATGGTGCTTGGCTACAGCTTGACCTTCCTTGTGACTAAGAGGAGTTCTCTTATTGGGGCCATCGATACATGATAGCCCCATCTATTTTCAGTGGTGTTGGTCGAGGATTATATATATTGCAAGATGTTTATGTACCAAGTGATTGAATGTTGTCACATTGATGCCATTACGTGGCCCTTAGTATTCATGGGGTGATTGGCATCTACTATCTAGATACATGCTTAGTTTGTCAACATATGGATTATGCATAAATGCTGCATCTCTTAGAGAGGAGGGGGGAGCGACTTATGTTGAGCAGGTAGTATAAGTAAATGGTAGGCCTTATACACAAGGCAACATCACAGGATTTAGAAACAGCTTCGTGAGAGATAAAGATAGGACAAATTGTATATATGCGAAACATGTAGGACATGAGTCTGACTATATGCCTCGTCTTGTAGGGCGATACGTGGTGGTTGCAGCCACAATGAGTCTATCCACAGGAGAAGAGTTATTTGTACATTGTTCATTTTGTAGAGAGATACTAGCTTACAGGCAACGAGAGTTAGCTGATTTATCCCTAGATGTTCCATTGGGTGGTTCATCGCCCAAAAAATGGATAACTTTTGTGCTAGACATATGGGTTTTCATACTTGTAACTCTCTTATACAATGAAAAATGACTTTTAGTAATTATCTATGAAAGTAAATTATACATCAAAATGTTCTTTTCATGATATATGATTTTGCATGAGATTCTATGAATAGTTTTTTGTTTGGTTTTGGGATCGGTTTTACTATTAAGATTGAGGATGAAGATAATGAGATGGACGGAAATGTAAATATGAGATGGATGGTTTTTCATAATATCAGATTCTAATAGATTTTTGATTTGTTTTGTAATCATTTATAATATGTGGATTGAGAATGAAGATACTGAGTTGGGTGGCAACGTAAATATGAGATAGATAGTTTTTCATGATACATGAGTATGCATGAGATTTTATGAATACTTTTTTGATTGGTCTTCTAATTGGTTTAATATGTAGATTGAGGATAAAGATAATGAGATGGATGGAAATGTAAATATGAGGTGGATAGTTTTTCATGATATAGGTATGTGGATTGAGAATGAAGATACTGAGATGGGTGGCAATGTAAATATGAGATAGATAGTTTTTCATGATATATCAGAAAGCATGAGATTTTATGAATTCTTTTTTGATTGGTCGTCTAATCGGTTTAATATGTAGATTGAGGATGTCAAAGATAATGACATGGATGGCAACATGAATATCATCTCGGGTCCTCACCATGGACCTCATTTTTCTCAATTATCACGAGAACACATCAGGTTAATTAAAGAGAAGGTGCTTGCACTGTACCAATTGCTAACATCGAGTGCGATAAATCCTTAACCAATGTTGGACAATGAAGAAGAGAAAATGTATGAAGACGGACTCAATGATATGTTTGATGATTTGTTTACTGGTGATGTCGATGCCAATAAAAACAATGGTGTGGATGACATTGCAAAGTTGAAGAACGAAGCTACAACTCCAATTTATGAAAGTGCAACTGTATCAAGACTTTCCACAAGCCTTTTAATCATGAATCTACAAGCACAATTCAGATGGAGTAATACATATGTATCAACACTCTTCAAGTAAGCCAAAAGCTACTTAATGTATAAGGGACTATGATTTTATGCCTTTCACTTAGCTGTTTTTCTCTATCTTGTAGGTTACTACATAAAAAAATATTGCCACAAAACAATACTCTACGTGCGTCAAGGATGGAGGCAAGTTCACGAATGGCTTCATTAGAAATGGAATACAAAAGCTATCATCCATGTCCCAATGATTGCATTTTATACAGAGGAAATTTTAAGAACAACACAAGCTGTCCCAAATGTGGAAAGTCATGCTACAAAAATGATAGCAATGGTCAGTGCTCCACCAACGTGCCAAGAAAAGTCTTGAGGCACTTTTCAATCATACCAAGATCATTTCACAATTACGACACATATTTCAATGTCAAACGTTGGGACAATACATGGGATGGCATGCAAAGAATCGAAGTACGGATGGGATGTGACATATTCCTACTGATTGTGAGGCACTTCAACATATTGAAAGAACATGGCCAATATTAAAAAATGAGCCTCGTAAAGTAAAGCTTGGACTCGCTCTTGATGTAGTTAACCCTTTTGGAGCACACTCAACAAACTGGTATATGTGGCCAGTTGTATTTGTTAATTACAATATTCCACCGTTTATGGCGATTAAAAAAGAGCATTTGTTTCTGACCTTATTGATTCCTGGTATGAAGAATTTTTTGCACATTTATGAGTTTGCATTGATGTCACTCAACATATATTATATGGATGCTAATTTCTAGTATGTGTGCTGTCAAGAAAACGTCAACCAAAAAATATGGATGTGTACTTGAAGCCAATAATAGAAGAGTTGTGCATTATATGGAATGGTGTTGATATGACTAACATATCAGCCTCCACCAGTCAAAAGTTCACACTACATGGCATATTAGCATGGACAATTCATGATTATCTTGGTCTAGGGTTATGCTCAGGTATTTTTTTATATTGGTAGCATGGTCCTTTGCATATATACATTGATCCATCGATAAGCATACCTTTTAATTGTTTGAAAAACTTCTTTTGTAGGTCTCTCAACAAAGGGTCACTATGCATGTCCAACATGTGACAAAGAATTGGATACCAAATATAGTAAGGACCTAAGGAAAGTGGTTTATCTAAATTATAGGAAGTTCTTGCCAATGGACCATGATCCCTTTTAGAAGCCTTTCAGCCAAGGGATAGACAGCATTTTGATGGCAAGCGAGAAACAAGGCAATGCCCACCTAGGAGAGATCTTGCATATTGGTGTGAGAAGTGGCCTAAATTTGAAGAAAATAGAGAAGAAAATCCACAATAAATGCCAAAAAGGATGAAATCTAATGTGTCCATTTTCTATAACTTGCCATGCTGGAGATCTTTAAAGATTGCCCATCTTATAGATCCCATGCATATGTTCAAGAAGATAGGGGAAGTTTTGTGGAGACATATGATCGGTGAATAGATACAATAGCATCTAGAAGAGATCTTGCACTACAAGGCACAGGCCCTTTTTCGATGAAAATATCGATCTTTTTTACACTAAAAAGTTTTTTTTTGACGGGCGAAAAGGTCGGTATTTACGTTGCTATAAGCATCGAAAAAGAACGATCGCTATATAAGTGTCGCTATATAGTGACACTGGTAAACATCTTATATAGCAACGATTAACAGAAGCTTTAAAAAACATTAGTGGGGCTAAATAGGGCCACAGCAAGCCCTATTCTAGGGAAAAAGGGAGCTCATTTTGGGGCCCTGTAAGAAAGTCACTATTTTTTGATTTATTTCTCTCCTAAAAGATCTCAAAAATAGTAAAATACGGAAACGTGGCTCAGAACTGTCAGAAAGGACTACATAACTGTCAATTCATAAAGGAATAAGATAATCTTTTGTCTGACTAACACAATTTTGCATTAAATATCTCCTTAGATTTTTTTTTGTTTACCAAAGATTCCGCATCTCTTTTGCCGACGTGTGCAGGCCTTTCATAAAGAATCCATCACTGAACTTGGTGATTGCAAGTTTTCAAAATATTTACATGGATACCGCCACACTTCCACAATTCATGTTACAAAACGACTATGATATTGACAAGCAAACTTCGCAACCTCATAAGCACAAAAACTGGCCGATACTATTGAGTCACTATCTCAGAAGAAGTGATTACACCATCTTCACATTGACTTAGAAGAACAATATGCTCCAGCACAAAAAAGACGAAAGGATACGGTGCTGAATGCTCAACAGCGGGAAAATATGAGAAGAGAAGGGCTTCAACATATTGACTTATGGTGCGATGGAAGCATATATCCAAACTGTCAAGTAAAAACTCTACACCTCCATTTGTCAATCCCACCACATTACTAAGGTTTGCCAGCGATGGACAAAATGGACTTCTTGGTTATATTTTAGCGCAATCTGCATTTGCGGAAACGTATAAAATGATGTACCTACAAGAAAAGGGGGCCAAGATGTAGGAGATAGCCATTTGTGCAAAATTGGAGCAGCAGTTGTAGAATGAAATTGAGGAGCATTCAAAGAGTAAAAAAGAGTTGACAAGAGCAAGAAAGAAGAGAACCGTGCTTGGAGACAGACTATGTAGCAGGAAGATTAAAAACATTGCAAATTTGAAGGCTGGGACTGGTGGATGCAAGCGAAGAATTCAGGAAGCAAGGTTAGATTGAAATTTATCATTTTGTATACTCAAAAAGGCTCTCAAATGACTATATCTATTTCGTCCATTACCGCAAAACAATAATGGAGGTGCTGAATGATATAGGCATATTGTGTTGTTACTATAGGAAATTATTGGAGCCTGCAAAAGAAAATATGGATCCGAACCTTCTTCCTATTAAACAAATGAAAGGATTGCTTTCTTGTGGTGTAGCAAAAGGTTTGATTGAGGAAAAAAAATACAAAACAGTCAAACGCAATGTTGTAGAGGACTTTGTATCCAATAATCAAGTTGATGGCACTACAATCCAAGAGGCTCTTGATGTTAGTGGAGTTAGCAGGAAGGGATATAGTTCGATTTTCCATGCGATATCCTCAACTTTAAAAGATCAAAGGATTAAATGAGTTTTACTACCAAATCTAGCAACCGTGTGGAGGATAAGAGGTCATTTGAATGAAAGTATAGATGAATTTATTGGGCAATATATCCATATTGAAGAAATATTTCATGGTGGTAAAGGAACCACTGTGTATAATCTTTGGAACAATATATTTGTAGATCTACAACAACTTCAAAGAAGAATGGTCGAGTTTTATGGAATAACATTTGAGGAGTGCAAAGGTATTTTGAAATTTGTTATCAAATTGGTGGATGAGTGTGAGGTTGTAAAGGAAAAGAGTTACTATTACATTGATGAATGGAGCAATTGATACATCATTGACTGAAGCGAGTTCGAAGTATTTTAGTGTGCAGTCAGAGAAACACATATGGTGGTTAGGCTCGTTCCAGGTATGATCATTTTTTGTTTTATACTTGATTTTGGTCATTGTTTTCAAATCTGTTATAGTAAGACTTTTGTTTTCTATAATCTGGTAGGTGAAGACAGAAGACCATGAAACACTAGATTGGGTGTTTCACCACACGGAAATACCAAGAATAATCAAAAGACAAGTGCAAGGCGAGAATCTCCATGTTGCAGGAAAAGGTGATTTTCAAGTAAAGTGGCACATGGCCGGGGATCTTAAAACACTTAAGTGCATGTATAACGTTAGTAAAGGAGGCAACTCAAAGTCTCCTTGTCTTTACTGCAAAGAATCAGCTCAAGTAATGGATTCCAAATGGTGGAAGAGAGCACCTAATAGAGATAAAGTTGACCCTGACTTCAAGGCCATTCTGGACATTCCACTATGTAATGTTCACATCTGCACATTGCATGGTCTATGTCGAATTATTGAGAAATTGGTATTTTTGTATATTGGATTTGCTTGGAAACTCCGTCTCGAAAAAAATAGAAAGGATGCTCTTCAAGCATTGGAAAAAGTGTTATCCGATATAGGTCTGCATGGAGGAGATGTTCAAATCACAAAGGATTTTAAAAAGTCTACCAATGGCAAGGAGGTACCAATCAAGCCCTCTATTGGTGGTGTTAAGGCAAGATTCTTGTCTCGACCCAAACACAGTAAGCAAGTAAGGCAAGGTAGAACAGTTTCAAAGATTAATTATGGTTTGTGGAAGCAAGTCCATAATGCTGTGAAAGATCATGAGGCAGATGGGGAAGCACGAAATGTGAAGGCAGAGGTATGGAGGGCTCTTGATCAACTCTTCATGTTCTGTGACAAAGTAACATGGACAAAGAGTGATTATAAGAACTTTGAGGAGGCAATTAAACACTTTGGGAAGTCAATGAAAGACGCGTGGACAGCCTGCAATATAACTCACTACATGGTAAGGTTCTGTCTTCTTCTTTTACTTAAGTGTGATCCTCTTTTTTTTATCACTTACTATGCATTCTTTTGTCTTACAGCATATCATCTACAACCACCTTCCGTATTTTGTCAAAAAGTATGGATGCCCAGCAAATTGGTCTACCCAAGGCATGGAGAACTCTCACTACATGGCACGTAATGCATTTTTCAGACACACACAACACTATGGAGGGAGTCAAAAGGCAAATAGTCCGAAGGAAGTCTTCCAATGGTTTTACTGAGGCATACTACAGAGGCTGCATGCTAAAAGAAAAGTTGCTAGCTCCAAAATCAAGCTTGCTTTTCTTCTAGCCCAAAAGCAAAGACGAAGACAAACTCTTGACAATTCAATGGCAGCAAAGAGACATAGACAATGGAGGGAATCAAAGATATTTAGAAACCATAAATGGACAAGTAAACATGAATAGGATTCATTTGTAACTTATTGGTGTTATGTCCACATGTTTTCAAACTCAATCAATAGAATTTTTTTTTGTGGAGCAAGTGACTCTTGGTGTTATGCCTATATGATTTGAGACTCCATCAACAGTATTTCTTTTGTGAAACATGTGATCTAAACGTAATACAATTTGTTCACAATTTCAATATATTGTTTGTTTAATATTTAATGACACCACTCTATCTAAATGTACAAATCATTTCATCTTCAACTTATTGTTCATTTATACAAGATCATACCAGACATCAAAGACTTTGTACAAATCAATTCAACTTCAATATAATGTTTGATGACTAAATCCTATTTCTCCCAGGGCCTGCCGATCGGAACTCTCTTTTTTATCTTAATTGGAGTCTTTTTCTTCCTTATTGGCTTGATGTCGACTGTCTGTTTATCAATGCTTACCTCTATTGCTTGTCTGGGAGGGGTATCCTTTTCTTCAGCTGTCTCCACGTGTTCTTCTTCTTGGATTGTGTCGCCTGATGCAATCCTGGGTGGCTCTTGAAACCTTATGAGCTTGTGTTTTCCATAGCCCTCCAGACATTTGGGCTCCTTAACACCACATGCTAATGCATAAGAAGTGTAAGACAAAAAGTAAGAGGCCCTAGAGGCCTGCTTATTCACATAATCTCCAAATATATCTATGGCAGACAACCTCTCTATCAAAATGATCTTATCCTTTTGCCATGAAAGATCATGTCCACCTAAAACCCTGGACAAACATTTTAAGAAGTAAACAATGGCTTCTCCATTGTTGCTCAACTGCCTATGGTAAATCAAGATCTTAGCACTGCCTAGATCATGAATATAATGAGCTAGGCTTGACCTCGGCTTGACAGTTTGCAAAACCCAACCGGCCTGCTTCCACTTGATCTCTGGAGGAATGTGTCATTCTCAATTTGTAGCTGCCACATATCAAAAGATTGGAGTGAGACAATACACAACCTACAAAACATTTAAGTAGAAGACAAAGTATTTGATTTGAAGTACCTTCTCATTTTCATCAACAACAAGCAGTTCATCTTTCCAAAGATTTATTCCTCTCCCCTCTAGTCCAGCCTCTTCGTTAAGCTTTTCCATGTATAGTGCTGAGAGATTCATAGCTTCCTGTGTGAGCTGGAAGGTAGCTTCATCTGGCTCTTGGAACTTTTCAACCTCTTTGGAACAAAAAGTAAGGGCCTCTGCATGATCAAAAATTGTTTTCAAAGCCAGTAGTGAATGGTCATCCTCTATGCCAACCTCCTTGTCAAGCCTTGAAGCCTGGGCAATAAGGGAAATGGCATAGTCCTCCCTCAAATTGAACATACACTCTATATCATGGAGGAAAACATAATCTTTTCCACCAATCAAGACACCTGGAAGCATGGGCACTGCATAGTTGCTGCTCTGAACATCAAAATCTTCAATTGGCTGTGCTCCCCTAAGAGTTTTTGTCCTCAGTTGAACAAGGTCAAGAGCAGCCATTTGCAGCCCCTCATCCTGAAGGTTGATATCTTCTTCTTGCTCTACCATTTCTGTTACCAAAGGAACATCCTCTTTTTCCTCTACTTCAGATGTCTCTTCTTCTTCAGTCTCGTGCCCTTGTTCATCCAGAGAGTCCTGACTGAAGATAATGTACATAAGGAATGCCATGGTTTCCTCAAGCACTCTGCACTTTCTGGTGTGCAAGTTACAGTTGAATGTATATTGATGAGGCAGGCTATCAAATCTTCTATTCACATGGTACCTCAGCCTGTCAATGGAGACAATAGGATTTATATGCACAAAAACCTTTTCACCTTCCACAATTCTTCCTGCCTCTTCAGTTCTTTGAAGGTATCCCAATGGTCTGAAAGAAAATCTTTGTGATGCTCCAGTACAGAGCTCATTGTGAACTCCATGTTGAAAATACTGTGGTATATGTGGAAGTTACTTTGAGCCTTGCATTTGTGAAGAAACTCAAATAGGACCAAATCTGGAGACTTGTCCTCTTCTGGTTCCTTTCGTTTTGTGATGGAAGAATCAGCATTCTACTCCAGTCTCTTCCTTTTGCCTGCTCCAAAATTTATATACATTGAATTCTATATGCTGACATATGCAATCAGTGAATGCATAGGATATCACCAGATAATTCCTTCATGAGCTCTCATGACTCACCTGGTGATAGCTGTGGTCTAATAATAGCAGCAGAAAAGTCCCCTTCCTCTTGAAAGGAGGGGCCTGGGAGTCAGCTGTTCCAAAGCAAAAACATTTCTCATCATCAAGGAAGAATTCTACAGGGCCAAAGATAGCAAAACAATGAGGTAGAAGTGAGAACCAAAAGAGACACAGGAATTTGCAGGAAAACGTGATGTGGGACCATTTGGAAAATATAAAGTACTCTCCTTGCATTTTGTTGCAAATTCTCCAGTTCTGTTGATATGCATGTCAAATCAAACACTAGGTTCATCTCATTGATTCCTGGATAGTATGAGTTGATATGCAAGAGAAAGGCTGGAGCTGAGTGAAGCTTTTCATGAGGAATGTGTCAACAACAGGAATTTTGCAGCAAAATGCAATATGGGCTACCTAGAGATGTATAAAGCATTCTCCTCGCATTTTGTTGCAAATTTCTAGGTTCTATTCATATCCATCTCCAATCAAATTCCTGGGTGATTTACCACATTCTTGGACAGTATCAATTGAATATGTAACAAGAAGGGTGGAGCTGAGTGAAGACATTTGGACATCAAAAATCCAATAGATGGAAGAAATATATGTCAAAAAACATTGAAAACAATCTAGAATTCTAACCTTTTTTTTCCTTTTCCATGTTGTTGGAGTTGCACTGGTGAATCTCCTGCTCTTTCACTATCTTGAACTCTGCACTCTAGGTAACCTAGAGATCTGGCAGTGGTAGTAGTCTTCAGGCAGGTTGTAGTCTGGATGGAGTGTGCTGGGTAGGGAAGGATCAGAGAGAGAAGGAAAAGGAAGATGCGAGGGTCCTGGCGGGGATGAAACATTGGGAGGCAGGGGAGGGAAGAGTGGTTGTGGAATTGATTATGAAATCATGAATGGCACAAGTTCCAAGGCATAAAGTGTACCTTTCACATGTGCCAAGTTTCAAACTCCAACAGATCTAGGTCCCATCCACACGTGTGAAAAACGACTACATTCCACACGTGTGGGATTTCGTAGCTGCCTTATTTGTATTTTGCACTTATCTTTTCCCTCCTGTCTAATCTATCCTGTCTCAGCCCTCTTGCCCTCCAGTCTCAGCTCTCTTGCCTCCCTACCCCCTACTCTGCAACATCAGCATCCTGACCAGCAGCACAGGTTCATCCCCAAGCACAGGGTACTCATCAGTAGCACTCATCAGTAGCACAGCACACCCACAGATAGATTTCATGTCAGTATTAATGGGTTCTTCCCTTAGTCTCTGCAATCTTCTTGCCTACCATAGAAACAATCCATCCTGCATGGAAATGCATAGACTCAGTCCATATTTTATTTAGTTGTAAAGACAGAGAAATCACTGTAGGAATGCAGATCTTCAAGTGTGATAATTGTATGTGAGGGTAAAACTGTACTTATGGGTTCTTCCTTCAGCCTGTGCACACTTCTTGCCTTCTATAGACTGAATCCATCCTGCATGGACATGCAAACACCTTCAAATGACTGAAGGCATATTCCAGCATGCTGCCTCATGAATTTGTAGGAAAACGTGAGGAGAAGGCCTTAGGAATTTCAAACAGCCGAAATCGCGTTTTGTTGCAAATATTGAAATGTTGCTTCATCCACCCCTGTCATTCTGGGTTTGTGACTTCCATAGTTATACATCCATGGCTGTACTCTTCTTGCATAAACTCCTTTCATATTGTATTTAGTTGTAAAGACAGAGAAATCACTGTAGGAATGCACCAACATGTCACTTCAGGTATTTGCAAGAAAACGCGATTTGGACCTCTTAGGAATTTCAAACTCTCCATATCGCGTTTTATTGCAAAATTTTCAATGTTTTTTCATCCACCCCTGTGATTGCCTTTTTGTGTCATACCATGTTCTCCATGGCTGTAATCTCTTTCCATTGCTTTGTATGCAGTTTGTCACAGTGATGGCAAGAACCAAGTCAACTGCAAGGAAAGCTGGCAAAGGGCCAGGGCTTGTAGCAACAGTAGCTGGGGCAGGTACCAAGAAATTTAGTGTGCCTCCAAAGGGAAGAGCTACACATGGCAGGAAGGGTAAGCCAATGAGCCTGCTCCAGCAAAAGGCCAAGAGATTGAATCATGGTGCAGGTGTGCTAAGGGAGATCAGGAAGCAACAGAAAGCTATAGGCTTTGCAATCCCCAAGGCACCTTTTCAAAGACTGGTGAAAGAAATATGTGATAGTTGGCACCTTGGGTTCAGGTGGAACAGGACTGCCATTCTTTCCTTACAGGAAATGGTAGAGGATTTCTTGGAAAAATATTTTGAAGATGCAATGCTGGTAGCAGCCCATGCTCACAGGGTGACTGTGATGGCCAAAGACTTCAACACTTTGTCCAGAGTGAGATTGAGGTATGACAAGCTTGTTCATCCTGTGGAATGGCAGGACATAAAGATGAGAGACATATTATTAATTCCACCTACAAGGAAGTTGAAGGTAGATGAGGTTAAGGTTGTTGAAGTAACCCACTCAAAGAACACCAGAGGGAAGGCTACTTATGAGGAGTCACTGAAGCAGCAAATAAAAGAAACAAAATCTGTTATGGATGTGGAGACTGGAAAAAGGGAGCTACAGATACATAGAAGGTTGCAGGAGTTGGGCCCTAATATAGTTGTCCATATTGAGGATGAATTTTCAGTGAATGATTTTGACTTGACAAAACCATGCTTGGCAGCATTGGCTCATAAGAATGAGTATTGCTCAGATACTATCATTCTTGCAATGCTCTAGTAAGTTTCTATTATTTTACATTTTTTGCAAAACAATCCTCCTTGTACCTCCTTTATACCCTACCCTAATTATTTTTTGGTCCTGTGCAGCATGATGAGAAGCTGGCTACACCCCTCTGTACAGCATACAGTCCATATTATTGATCCTGCCATTTCTTCTAAGTTAAGAGATGCAAAGGAAACTCCCATCGGTATTTCCAACTGGTTCAGACACTGTAATTTTGAAGTTATCGATGTTTTGCTACTTCCATACCATAACAGGTATGTGGGTGACTGCTTCTTTTAAGATTCTTCTTTAAGATTGAGAACTCTTGTGGCCTTTGATTTCCTAATGCTTTTTTCCTTACGCAGTGACCACTAGAGTTTTGTTTCTATTGACATCCAGCAGAAGTAATGCTTTATATTCAACTCTCTTAAAAACACACACAGAGAGCTGAAATTGTAAGTGGTGTGTGTGCTTTTTGAACTTAAAACTTCATTATTTTGATATCATACTAACTAAATTATATGTATTGCAGTTGTATTAGAAGGCTTCTAGATGCATTGGATCACTGTCCTCCTAATGTCTCTCTTTTGGATTCAATAGAGCCAATAAATCTAGAGGTAAAAAGTCATTCCCTCTACTGATGTCTATTTCATGCTATGCCTTTGAACTTATTGAATAATTTTATTTTGTTCAAATGTTAACAGTTTCTAACATATCTTTCCAACTATACAGACACCACAACAAGATGATTCAAGTAGCTACGGATGGAGAGTGCTGATCAGTGCAAAATATCTACTTTCAAGCTATTTTGAGAAAGAACAGCCAGACCTTGTAAGAAAAAATAATTTTCATTTAGCTTGAAGATAATTGATAGTGATACAAAGTGTTCTAAATCATCATATGCCATTGCAGATGAAAGAAGATAGCTTCAGCTCAAACTATGTATATAATTTCAGAGCTCATACAATTTGGAAGTTTTTGAGCTATGCCTCCCCCAAACTTATTGTACCAACTACTATCGAGTTGGGTGAGAGCTCTAAAGTACGAGAAGGTGTCATACACCTTGATGCCACAGATGAAGCTGATGTGGTGCCATAGGAACAAGGACCTAGTGCTGCTGAGGAGAAGCCATAGGAGCAAGGACCTGCTGTTGATGTTGTTGAGGAGAAGATGGAGCAGCAGCAAACAAATGCTCCTGGGGCAGTAGAGAAGACAATGGAGCAGCACCAACATACTGTACAGGACAGGATGGAGCAGCAGAAAATAGATTCTTTAAAAAATGATGATAGGGAGAGCTTGGACCATGTAGAACAGCCTCTGGATCAAGCTGTACATAAATAGAAAATGGTTGTCAGGAATATGTTCTACATGTACAACTAAACACTTCTGTACAAAATTTTACTTGATTGAATACAAAACCTTTGTTTATGGAGTCTGTGTTATCTCAATTTTCAAATTTTCAATGTCTTTGCATTTTATTGAGCTCTCTCTTCTTTTGAGCACCTACAAAAAAGCAATATGAATCAATAGGGTAAAGTAAACTAATAGCAATGCTTAATGAGACTAGGATAAATCAGATGGTGTACCTTTTTATTGTTGTAGATAAATAAAAAGTCATTTGAAATAGAACCTTCTATCTCAAACAGAATGTCATTGCGCAATTGAGCTAGGAAGCAACATTCTCTTAATGAGATATTGACTAGCACATCACCATTCTCAATAACATCAATATCAAGAAGTTTATTTTCTGCACCAAAAGAATCTTCATCTTGATCCATTGGGACTAGTTTTGTGCCTAGCATTCGACTGCGCTTATAATAAAAAGAAAAAATAAAATTTTGTGATGCAACCATGTACTTCAGTTGCATAGAAGGTTGGACAACCTCACAAAACACTGAACTACATGTCTTCTTATCCCAACCTTTATCCAAAAATTGTGGCATACATGCCGAACTTGTTGCTTTAACTGTGAACATTGTTTTTGAAACCTTCACTGGAAAGGTACTAAACAAGTCCACAAAAACTGTGAGAGGCATGCATAAAGAAATTTTTATCATCCTTGTGGCAATATTGGGCCTCAGAGCTTTCTATACTTCTTTGAAAATCTTGGCCCTATATGCCTCTATAACACTAGAATGTGGGTGAGGCCAATCCACTGAATGCCATGCCGGAAGGTCTTGTTTCCTTAACACACCATGTGTGTTAGCATTGTCTAGCCAACTGATAAAAATGATCAGTGAAAAATATAGCCGATTGAGCTAGCTCTGTTGCACATTGACCTTGGTATTGTTGTTCTCCCATCAATCCATGCAGAACATCTATGAATCCCAGAATACAATCGATGTTTTGCCATGTCTCATATGATGAAGGGTATAAATCTGAAATAAAACAACACAAGAATGTCAATAAGCAAAGAAAGAAAGCTTCATTTTAAAAATCCATACACCTCGTAAAGAAAAAAACCACAATAGAAAAATATACAATTAGGCCTATGTTGCGGAGGATCATTTGGATAGTCTCGCAAGATAAGTTCTTTATGCATGTACACATGCTGAGTCAAAACTTCTTTCACCGATATCTTCCCTCTGGTGATTTTAAAATCTCGTACTCTTCCCTTCCATGATGCCAAGAAAATGTTTTTTGTCTGGGGTCTTTTTCTTTTGCTAGGTTGCATGAGCACCCATGCTCCTTTCGAAACACTAAACCTTTCCCAAGTTCCTTCTGTTTTCACTGTACTTGAATTCTCTATCGAAGAAATAGAAGAAGCAAGTCGACGGGGTAAGGATGTGTGGTATAATTCTGCCTTCATAGCATTATCATCCACAGAGCATCTTCCACAAGAACGGCCATGGTTTTTATTCACCATGGAGACCTTCTAAATCTGTAACAATAGCAAAGTAATGTAAACTTGAGATAACAAATTGAAGTTTCAAGAAAGAGAAAGTGGGTAGACAGACAGTTGACAAGAAACATCTTACTCTGCGCCAAACAGGATCAAGGGAGCAATTTTGGAAAAGAAGAGGCTGCTGCACAATGAGGCAGTGGTGTAGAATGGTAGACCTTTCGAAGGAAAGGCGGCACAACATTTCAAAGTTCAAAGGAAGGTGGAAGCGGGAAGGCCCTTGTCAGATAAAATGTCAGACTAGATTCTATCTTCTTGTCCAAAGATCTTGTGAGAATAAAAAACCAATCTCCACATTAATGTAGCACGCTTCTACCTACATAAAGTATTGTTTCTTTTTTCTATTTTCTCTTATTTTCATGAATTCCCAACGTTACGTTGGCCCTCTATTGATTGGTTGAGAGCTTATTTTTCCAAACCGTAAAAGGCCCCAAAATTAGCTCCCTTTTTTCCTAATGTGCCCCACTAATGTTTTTTTTTAGTAATTACAAAATAATGTTATTTGTTACAAATTTTCCCTTGTGAAAAGGGTGATACGAAATTGCTCAAACAAACCGAGCGACAGAAGCATATACATGTCGAAGATATACAACATTGTTTGTTACAAAATTACCCCTTCGAAAAGGGTGATACAAAATCGTTCAAACGAGCCAACATACAAAAGCATATACATGGCGAAGTATATGCAAACTACTACTAATACTACTACTACTACTACTCATCCGAATTGTTATCCTCATCCATGTCCTCATCCTCATTTCATTGGCCTAATCCCTAGCCCTCGTGAGCTACACCTGATCCGTAGCCCTCATCAAAGTCGTGTAAGCCTAATCCCTCATCATCACCACTCGCCTCCGTTGATGGGACATTCAAGCTTTGATTCTAAGAGTGAAACCATATTAATTAGAAATTAGATTGGAACTTAAAGAATAAAAGATTTTAAAAAGTGAGATTACAAGTAGGAGTAGACTTATACCGTGTGAGCAGCCACCTCAGCCCAATCGACCGTCGCTTCCAGCGCCTCCTACTCAATAAACCACGGCTTTGTTCCTATGCAAAACCCACATCTCGTCTCTATGTTTGTGGGAAGGCGACCCATCGCAGCTTGTTGTGGCCCAATTTACGAGAGTTAGATAAAGTGCATGCAATTTGTAGTAAAACAAATAGAACAATACACTAAATGAGAAGAAGTAGACTTACCACAATTGCCTTGAATGCCAACCATCCGCCTGCACCAAAGTGCGAAGTACCTACGGAGTCTAGCCGTCTCCTTGTAGCCCTCCTCTAACCCTCGAACAATTCAGGATAATCCCTGTACTGCTTCTTGAAAAACTTTCAATCAGCTTTATCTGCCCAGCTAGGTTTAGCCTTTTCCTTTGCAATGGAAGTACGCAAGGTTGTCCTACGATGCTTCAAGGGGACCCCCATGCACTATTTCATGTAATCCGAATTGAACTCCCAATTTGGGGGGTTAGGATATTGTCTTTTCAATTCATCGATGACTTCCTGCTTCTTTTGGTCATCTTGGTACCACCAGTTAGTAGCTATGCCACTCCTAAAGTGGTGGCTCATCAACCGCCTCATGGTGGCCATCACTGCTGAGCCCTTTTTATTTTCTATTATCTCTCCAGCAACTGTGATTTCATAAGACAAGTCCTCGACCGGGTAAGGAGGAGAGGAGTAGCAGTGGGAGTAGGAGAGGGCAAGGGTCTTGACTGGTACTGGGTCTCGAGACCAAGTGGACCTGTAAGGATGTGAGTGTGCTGACTCGTCTACATCTCCCGAGTTAGCACGAGATTGAAAGAGGGAAAAAGAACCAAATATAGCTAAGGAGCATGTGAAAAAAGAACCGAATATGACTAAGGAGAAGGAAATAAGCATATGCATAAGAGGGAAAGCATATGAGGAAAGCATATGCATAAGAGAAGGAGAAGCATAAGAGAAGCATAAGAGAAGGAAAAGGAAAGGAGAAGCTTAAGAGAATGAGAGGGGAAAGGAAGAGAAAGAAAGGAGAAAGAGAAGGAGACATACGCTCATGCATAAGGATAACCATAAGAGGAGGAAAAACATATGCATAAGAGAATGAAAGAGGGGAAAAAGAAGAGGGGAAAAGAGCATAAGCATAAGAGAAGGAAAAACATATGCATAAGAGAAAAATAGAGAAAGCATATGCTTATGCTTATGCATGAGCATATGAGCATATGCTCATGCATAACCATAAGCATAAGCATAAGCATAAGCATAGGCATAGGCATATGCTTATGAAAAGAAGAGAAAAAGAGAGGGAAAATAAGAGAAGGAAGAGGGGAAAAGAGATCAAAAGAGGGGGAAAAGAAGAGAAGGAAGAGGGGAAAAGAGATCGAAAGAGGGGAAAAAGAAGAGAGGAAAAGGGCATAAGCATAAGAGAAGGAAGAGGGAAAAAGAGCATAAGCATAATAGAAAAAGAAAGAAAGCATATGCTTATTTTTATGCATGAGTATATGAGCATAAGAGAAAAAGAGAGAAAGAATAAGCTTGTGCTTATGCATGAGCATATGAGCATTGAAAAGAAAAGAAAAAGAGACGAGAAAAGAGAATGGAAAAGAAGAGAAGGAAGAGGGGGAAAGAGATTGAAAGAGGGGAAAAAGAAGAGGGGAAAAGAAGAGAAGGAAGAGGGGAAAAAGAAGAAGAGAAAAGAGCATAAGCATAAGAGAAGGAAGAGGGGAAAAGAGATTGAAAGATGGGAAAAAGAAGAGGGAAAAAGAAGAGAAGGAAGAGGGGAAAAGAGATCGAAAGAGGGGAAAAAGAAGAGAGGAAAAGAGCATAAGCATAAGAGAAGGAAGAGGGGAAAAGAGATTGAAAGAGGGGAAAAAGAAGAGGGAAAAAGAAGAGAAGGAAGAGGGGAAAAGAGATCGAAAGAGGGGAAAAAGAAGAGAGGAAAAGAGCATAAGCATAAGAGAAGGAAGAGGGGAAAAGAGATTGAAAGAGGGGAAAAAGAAGAGAAGAGGGGAAAAGAGATCAAAAGAGGGAAAAAGCATAAGCATAAGAGAAAAAGAAAGAAAGAATATGCTTATGCTTATGCATGAGCATATGAGCATAAGAGAAAAAGAGAGAAAGCATAAGCTTGTGCTTATGCATGAGCATATGAGCATTGAAAAGAGGAGAAAAAGAGAGGAGAAAAGAGAGTGGAAAAGAAGAGAAGGAAGATGGGAAAAGAGATTGAAAGAGGGGAAAAAGAAGAGGAGAAAAGAAGAGAAGGAAGAGGGGGAAAGAGATTGAAAAAGGGGAAAAAGGAGAGGGGAAAAGAGCATAAGCATAAGAGAAGGAAGAGGGGAAAAGAGATTGAAAGAGAGGAAAAAGAAGAGGGGAAAAGAAGAGAAGGAAGAGGGGAAAAGAGACCGAAAGAGGGGAAAAAGAAGAGAGGAAAAGAGCATAAGCATAGGCAAATACATATGCTTTGAAAGGAGGAGAAAAAGAGAGGAAAAAAGAGAGTGGAAAAGAAAAGGAAGAGGGGAAAAAGAAGAGGGGAAAAGAGCATAAGCATAAGAGAAGGAAAAGCATATGCATAAGAGAAAAAGTGAGAAAGCATATGCTTATACTTATGCATGAGCATATGAGGGAAAGAGGGAGGAAAAGAGGAAAAGAGCTGAAGAAGAGGGAATAAGAGAAGAGAGGGAAAGAGAGGGTTCCTACGCCCATCACTACAGCTAGCACTTAAGGCGTTACCTACACGCCGATGCAAATAACGAAAATAACAAAAGGGAAAAAGAGGAAGCACTTTCTTACTTTCCTACGCCCATCACTACAGCTAGCACTTAAGGCATTACCTACACGCCGATGCAAATAACGAAAATAACAAAAGGGAAAAAGAGGAAGCACTTTCTTACTTGGAAAAGTCCCGCTTGGTGTTTCATGGGCTGGCCTTACAAAAAAGAGGAAACATACCATTTTTTAGAAAAAGAGGAAAAGAGTGGAAGAAGAGGGAATAAGAGAAGAGAGGGAAAGAGAGGGTTCCTACGCCCATCACTGCAGCTAGCGCTTAAGGCGTTAGCTACAGGCTGATGCAAATAATGGAAATAACAAAAGGGAAAAAGAGGAAGCACTTTCTTACTTGGAAAATTCTTGCTCGGTATTTCGTGGACTGGCCCTACAAAAAAGAGGAAACATACCATTTTTTCAGATAACTAGTTAGAGGAAGGCAGAGTTTGGAGAAGCAACTTTTCAAAGGGATTGGATTGAGGAGACAAGCCTAAGCCTACAAACAAGGAGAAAGCATAAGCCTACAAACAAGGAGAAAGAGGAGGAAGAGAAATACGAAAAAGAGAAGAGGTGAGTCTTCTTTCTTTCACCAAATCTCGTTTGGATTGAGGAGACAAGCCTAAGCCTACAAACAAGGAGAAAGAGGAGGAAGAGAAATACCAAAAAGAGAATAGGTGAGTCTTCTTTCTTCACCAAGTCTCATTTTTTGTCCTTAATCTTTGAAAATCAAGCATGAAAATTTGCACATCGGCTTAGCAATACAAGGAGAAACATGCTTCAATACTCACAAAACAAAATCTTACAAAAAATGAGCCTACATTGCTTAAAGAGACACACCTTCCTTTCACACAAGTAGAGAAATGTGCAAATGGAAAAGACGAGCGGAATTTCGTCAAATGATGCGCCAATGCCCGGGAGCGCAGAGTTGCTTATGGAGAGATTGTATTGTCATTGCACTCATTGCAAGCAAGAAGTACGACATGAACGTTGTATTATCATGTGCCACTTGTGGATGTATGGGACTCATGAGGAGCAAGAAATTTCCTTGGGATGGGATTGGCATGTAAGTCAAAAATGTTTTTCATTCATCTCTCTATTTACATTCTGTCTTTTAACTTGCATCTAGATGATCATTTATATTTGGTGTTATAACTTACATTCTTTCAATATTATTACAGGCACGTGTGTATGGTAGTATGTGGGCCTATGAGCATCACTTTTGCATTGAAAGAATTGATCAACGATGAATAACCATGGACTTTGGTCTTGTTGTATCATTTCAACAACAAAGTCATGCAATTGCCAGAGATACAAATGTAATTGGCAATGAGTTGAATTATGTTGGAGTATTGGAGCAAATAATAGAAATCAACTATAGGCTTTTCAAAATTGTTTTATTCGAAGCACGATGGTTCCAAGTGATATACAAGGGTCCCAATGCAACTGTTAGAAGGGAGAAAAATGGTTATTATTCTATTGATTCTACGAAAGTACTTTGGTCATCAGACGAACCCTTTGTGTTTCCTAAGCATTGTCAACAGGCATTCTGTTTCACAAAGATGCAAAAGACGAGAAATGGCTACATGTAGTACATGTAAATCCTCATGGGAGACATATTTTTGAATGTGCATACATGGATGAGGATGAAGACACAACCATAAATGATCAAGGTCTTGATGAACATGAAGAAGACACAAGGGCTGACAATAATGATGCCATTCAACAACAAGGAGTTGATGTAGAAGAAAATGAGGATAATGCTGATGAAGCAGATGAAAATGATGCAAATAATGTGTGGAGAGTATAGAAAATAGTGGTGACATTGATGAGCATGAAGATGTTACGATTCTAGAGATTGAACTTTCAAAATTTGAGAACGAGGAAATGTTGTTAGATGAGATTGAGGAGGTTTGAAATGTATTATCCTTTTGTTATGTTTTAAGCATTAGCTGCATTTTTAAAAAATGCATTGTTCATCTTTACTAACACTTTCATGAAGGATGACTTCCTGGTGGGATAGCCATTTGGCTCTACTTAGGGTTCAATTTTCCATAAGTCACAATGATTTGAAGATAAAACACTAAGCATTTATAATATACAATTATTATATAATTGACTTGGAGAACACAACGAAATCACCAAGGGGTGGCTGCTAATATCTATGGACTTTTTAAATTCCGTTCGTTGGTCATTTGTTGGTCTATTGTCAGTCATTTGTTAACTCAAATGGTGATTCATTTTATTTTATGTGATTCCTGCCCCCATACTAGCCATCATGCTGCCCATGTCACCATCGCTTAGAACCCAAGTTTCACCCCCCCCCCCACACTCTCCTCATAGGGGGTCTTAAAAATGGAGAGGTGACCTCTTAATTTTCAATAGTACCCTAAGATGAGAAAGCAGAAGAAGAAGTGCTTCTATTGTGCCCATGCATAATCATTCCAATGAGTGAAACTTGTAATTGCCATGCAGAGTCATTGTCCTTGGACCTCACCTGAAGTCTTGGAATCATTATCTTTTTTTGGTCCATCTTATCATGGATTATGCATACATATTTTTGTGGATCCTTCTCAGAGTATTTGTAGTCTACATGGCCAGAGACTCTCTTGTTGATGTTGTTAGCACATCCATAAATGGTGCTATTGCTATATTTGACAATTATGACCCTATTTCATCTCCCTTTACTACCACCAATGCCCTATCTACTGGTACAACTCATGCCACACCTAGTACATCTATTGTTGCTATTGGTCCATGCATTGGGGCTACTATTGTCACCTCAGAGGCTACTCTTCCTGCTGTCCAACATGCTACTACTCACATTTGCTACTACTATTACTCCAAATGTTTCTGCTCCATACGCTATTGTACCCCCAAATGTGGCTTTTTAAAGCTCTATTTTTCTTGCTCCCAAGGCTACTATTAAGTATGTTGTTTTTATTGTATTTTCTATTGTTAAGAATGTTGTTTTTAATGCATTTGCTGTTGCTAAGTATCCTGTTTTTGCTGCTGTTAGACATGGTGGATGAGTGGATATGGGATGGTGGAATAGGATCCGATGGTATCGAAGGGCACCACATGCTTTCCAATACTACCCTAGTGGAGATATACACCACTACCAGGAGCCATTGGAAGTTGTGATAGCCACACTCTTAATTTTTCAGATCTTCTCTCCTCCACTCACTCCTTGCCGCTGCCCTTTTGAGAGGCATTTGGTATCTCTGTGGATTGGCAGGTCTCATTAGGTTCCCTAATTGTCACAGGGACCTCTCGACATCTTGGTCCATGGGCATTGGTTTGAGAGCTATTCAAATCTCAAATTATATTTGATAACTGCTATTTAGAAAGAGAGGATAAAGTACGCAGAGTCTGCTCCACATCAAGTGAGGGTAGCGCTGTGGCATGTAGTAACACTCCCAAGAGTACCCCAATAGATTGAAATAGGGATTACTTGAATCCATTATAAGGAAACTAGATGAAAAACGAGTAAGAGGGGACACAATGAAAAGGATCAAGGGAGCTCAAGGGAGCAAGAGAGCAATGCAAGGAAAGAAGGGAGCAAGAGCTTGAAGGAAAGAGAGATTGAAGGCAAAATCTCCCTTGATGAAATGCAAGAGCTCTCTTGAAGGAAAGAGACATTGATGGAATCCAAAAGCTCTCTTCCAACAATGCAAGAGTTGTCTTGAAGCAATGCAAGACCAGGGCAAGAGCTCTCTTGAAGGAGATTGAAGGAGATTTTGAATGCCAGAGATGGAAAGAGAGATTGAAGGAGATTTTAAATGCAAGAGATGGAAAGAGAGAGGTTGAACGGAAGAGATGAAAGGAGAAAGTTTGAAAGCAAGAGATGGAAGGCAAGAGGTTGAAGGAGAGTTTCAAGTCAAGGAGAGATTGAAAGCAAGAGATTGAAGGCAATAGTTTGAACATAAGAGAGTTTGAAGGAGAAATGGCAATAGCAAGAGATTGGCGGGAGAAATGGCAGCAGCAAGAGACAAAATGATGAGGCACTGGGTGTAAACCCTAGAATACAAGTGATTTGAGTCATTATCAAGGTCGTTTTGCCACCCAATTTTAACGACTCATTTAGAGACTCCACTAGCGACTCATTTAGAGACCCCAGTAATGATTCAAATATTAAAATTGAGTCAATAAATGACTGTTTTTTTTTTTGGACCATGCGTCTCCAAACGATTCTAACACACTTTTTTTGCCGTCCCCATAGTTAACAAGCGTCACTTTGGGTGCAATCTATAGTTGTGGGCCTTGATTTATTTACCTCCAAATATGGGGGCATACTAGGATCATCTAGGGAAGTCCGATTGGCAATCAAAATGAAAAACCAAGATATTTGTAAAAAATATGGCATGTAAGAGAATACTGTAGGCTCCTTCATATGCAAAACTCTCAGTTTTGAACCCTCCACCTTCCTCGTTTTGAGAAAAGATCGTTGGGAGCCATGAGGGAGGATCCATCTTTAGAGCTTAGATCTCCTAGAATTTATAGTAGTAGAACAATACCAAACCAATATCACCCTTAGAAGCACTTTTATGCACTCATAGAAGGGTTTTTTAAATTTATATATTTTTCCTAGCATCGTTAAAAATGATTGGCCAAAAACAAGAAGAAGCAAGAGAATGATTTGGTTATTGTGTGATCATAAATTTTTAACATGTCCAAGGTAGTAGGTTAAAATCTCGGAACATTGCCCCATCATGGGTTCAAACCTCACAACATAACCTTCTACAAGGCATGCCTTTGTTAGCTTCCTCCTACAATTTCAACATGGCCCAAGTTGTGGGTCCAAATTTTAGAACATGGTTTAATGGATTTAAATCACATAACATGGAAAATGCATAACATTTTACAAGGCTAGCCTTTGGTTTCAATGATTTGAACTTGTAATGAAAATTTAAGTGCCCAAGCTTCTTGAACCTACTTCTTCTTCTACATCTTCTCTCCTCTTCTCAATGCTAGAATGAAGATGTTGTTGTCCCTGTTTTAGCCATGGGATCTTCCTATAAGAGGGTGGAAGCACAAGATCTGCTAGCCATGGGCTATTTTTGCCAAATGGAAAGTTAAAGGTAATGAAGCATGTAGAATTGCAACAAGAATGAGTATGAAATAAATGAAAGTGATTAGAACATTGAGTTTTGGGATAGCTTACTTATTTTATTTCTAAACCAGGCTTAACTTAATGTGATTGTTGTAAACTAGCCCGGTGGTTGGAACATCATGCAACCATGGACGGTTCAGCTCAAACACCAATTATGTGATTGTCCTAAACCGACATGGTTGAAAAAAAATTAACAAAAATATATTTCGCAACAGAACGACAATATATTATTATTATCCTAAACCAGCCCGGTGGTTGGGACATCATGCAACCATGGGGCTAGTTTAGCTCAAACACCAGTTATGTGATTGTCTTGAACTAGCATGGTTAAGTAGAAGAGAAGAAATATATTGTTATTTTACTAAACCAGCACGATGGTTGGAACATCATGCAACCACGGCTAGTTCAACTCAATCATCAGTTATGTGATGGTCCTGATCCAGTGTAGTTGAACAAACATTAGTTATTGACTAGCCCGGTGGTTGAAATTACTATGTTTCTTAGTACTTAAATTAGTGAAATTTAATTTTCTACTATTCGGGTCATATTATACCACTTAATTTCTAGACCAGGATGGCTTGGACTTTTAATGTGATTGTCCTAAACCATCTCGATGTTGGTTCAAGAAAAACATCAGTTATACTAATTGAAATTGTGAAATTCAAGAAATGAAAAGAAATATATTGTTATTTTCTAATTGTGAAATTTAGAAATGAAAAGAAATATACTTGTTATTGTCTAATATGTGAAGTTGAGACCGTTAGGCTAAACCAGCTTAGTGGTTGAAATTGTGACCATGTCTTAAACCAGCTTGGCCCAATGGTTGAAAATGTGACCGTGTCCTAAACCAGCCAAGTGGTTGAAATTGTGAATGTCCTAAACCAGCCCAATAGTTGAAATTGTGACTCTGTCTTAAATGTGTCCTAAACCAGTCCGATGGTTGAAATTGTGACCGTGTGCTCAAACTTTGATAAATATAAGGTCCGTGACATTTGGCATTTTGCTACTTTGGCTCATGATTGGATGGCACCCTCCTCAGGATTTTGATTAATTAAAGCAATGGTCTAAAATGGCTATGATTATTTGGATGGCACACCGGGCCTCCGAGTGAAAAGGGAGAAGAAGAAGATGATCCTCGGTGGGTCGAACTTTGTAATATATAAGGTCCATGGCATTTGGCATTCGGCGTTTGGCTACTTTGCTCTCATCCACCCCTTCTCTGCTACTTTGCTCCATGCACCCTCCTCCAGCTCTCTTCCACCCCTGCTCTACTTTGCTCCACGCTCCCTTCTCCAACTCTCATCCACTCATCTACTTCCTTGCTCATCTGCTCCACTGCTCACCCATTCTTTTCACCATGCCTATTACTACTATCACCCCTCAATGCAATGTGACCCCAATCTTGTCTTCCTTCTTGTATAAGGTCATTGTGTTGTACATGTTAGGACTTGAAATGCTTGCTCTTATGGAATCTTTTCATTCCCTTGGTCAATTTCCCCCACATTTGCATGTAACCACCTTGGATGGCATGCACACCTCTAACATCTATATGGTTGTGCTGTATGGATTCCCTAGAGATGCTAACGAAGGGCTAAGGATTTTCACAACAGAGTACTCTCGTCTTGCTGGGGGGACCGTAGTCTGATTCTTGCATTTGTGTAATGTGCACGGAATGTGCACGGGTCTTTGGCCTCTTGATCGTCTCCTCCATCGACTTCCCAAAAAATTCAAATGCAACAAGCTCGGTTGGCGGCAATATTGAGTTGTACTAATATCCTCTTGCTATCAGTAATTGGAAATATTGAGTTGTATAAATATCCACTTGCTCAACGAAGCTAGATGCAATCTTTTGGCCTCTAAGGCTCTCATCGATCTTTTGGCTAGTTGGATGTAATTTTTTGGTCTTAAAGGCTCTCAACAATTGCTGTGTTTTTACAAGTGTAATCTCTTTTGTTTAATTTGAGACTCTCAACATAAACTGTTATTAATTTTTATATAGACCACTCAGCAATGGCTGAGTGGTTATGCTTGCTAGATGTAATCTTTTGGTCTCTAAGGCTCTCAGCGATTGCTAAGTTTTTTTAAATGTAAGTTCTTAAATTTGATTTTTGCTCTTAGTATAAATTGTTGTTAACTTTTATATAACCTGATATTAGATGTAGATGTAATCTCTTTTGATTAATTTTTACTCGATGAATTGTTCTTGATTATCTAGATGGCACCACCGGGCCTCCAGTCACCACAATGGCTTAGAATATTGTTGCCCTCATTTAGGATTTATTGCAATAGACTACATTTTCCTTGGTTTATGACCAAAATAGCACTAAAATAGCTCCAAAAACCCATTGTAGTGGTTGCTGGTTGCATGGACATACATCTAGAAAAATACAATTAAACTTTGAGAAAATGCAATGGATGATATGGCCCTTGAGGGGTCCCCTCTAGGGGCAAGGGCTATATTAACATGCATTATACAATATCCAAGATGCCACTGAACAGATATGGCATTTCAATATGGCCCTTGCTCCTAAAGGGGACCCTCAAGGTTCATATCGATAATTGCATTTTCCTTGGTTGCACAAGGAAATATGTTTTCCTTGGTGCACTAATATATAACTCTAAGAACCACACGGTGGTTAACATATATCTTCTTTTGTTTACCAGCATGGTGGTCATCATAGATCTCCTTATGTAATAAATAAAAATAGGTAACCCCATAATTCCAAGAACTAGCGTGGTGGTCGCTCCAAGCCAACCTTGAATTTTCCTGATCTGCATGGGTGCGCTGCCTGGTGATAGGTGGCCAAGCTGCTGCAAAGGCTAGGCGATGACAGGTGGTCAGGCCAAATACTACATTGCACAAAGCATGGTAGAGTTGCCATGTGTTGAGCTCTGTGGTGTTCGAAATGATAGATTGCCTCTCATTATTATGCCAAGAACTAGCACAATGGTCGATCCAAGCCAACCTTGAGTTTTCATGATCTGTATGGGTGCACTGGTAGCAAAGCTATGGCAAAACACTGCATGATGATAGGTGGTCAGAGGCTAGAGATTGTGCTCCACAAAGCACAGAAGAGCTACCATGTGTTGAGCTTTGCAGTGTTCAGAATAAATAGATTGCATCTCATTATTATGCCAGTGCGGCATCATGACATTGAGAAAATTTTCGGTAAGAGCAGGGTCTACCGAAAATTTTAAATCTCACCTAGAAGTGCATCACGTCACAGCCCTGAAAATAGTTCCACGATTGGCTACACCCAAGCAAATATTGACCTGGTGGTTACAAAACACCTGTGAAGAGAGTGGGAGAGAAGAAAGGAGTCTCACTTGCGGCTTTCTCACATACACAATGGGGGAATACACACAAAGGTGGAGGCTAAAAATAGTTTTCCTCTTCTTATTTGTGAAAGCCAAAAGAACTCTCTTAGTACAAAAGAATAGGTGAACCCCTTTATGTGGGTCTCAAACCAAACTCAACTAACTAAGGTGGCATACTAACTGAGCCACTAACAAGAGTACATAAAGATAGGTGGCATCCAGCTATTATTCATGGGCAGTGTACCAACCGCATCTGCAGCTAACAAGTCAGTGACATAAATGCACAATGGTCACCCTAGCATATCACGAGTGGAGCTCGATATCTCAACACTCCCCCTTGAGCTCAATCCCAATTCCTGCACACCAAGCAGGCCTCTGAACATGTGCACCTTCTCTACACCCAATGCCTTCGTGAATATGTCAACTACTTGATCCTCTGTGCTGACATAAACTAGATCAATAAAACCTACTAGAACCTTCTCCTGCACATAGTGATAATGCAGCTCAATGTGCTTTGATCTAGCATGATAGACTGGGTTATTTGCCAAGTGCATACTGCTCATGTTGTCACAATAAATAACAACTGGCCCATCTGTAGACTGATGCATATCATAAAGTAGCTTATGCAACCAAGTTACCTCACATGCAGCCATTGCTGCACCCCTGTACTCAGCCTCTCTGCTCAACAAGGCAACTGTAGGCTGTTTCTTGCTGCTCCAAGTGATTGCAGCACTCCCAAAAGAGAACATATATCCACTTGTAGATCGTCTATCAAAAATACTACTAGCCCAATTAGCATTAGTGTATCCATGCAACTGTATCTGAACCCCAATCTCATAAAATAGTCCATATTGCAATGTGGACTTCACATACCTCAGTATGCATCTAGCCGCATCCAAATGTAGTTTCCTTGGAGCCTACATATACTAACTTACCAACCCAATAGCATTGTGTTGTTGCCTAGTCAAACTTCAACTTTTCATTGGCTAATTCTTGGATTGAACACTCAAATACGGCAAACAGTGTGCTGTCTTAAAGGTTTTGTGATCAAAATCATTGACTATTTTTATTGTTCTAGTTAGCATTCTAGACGCATTTGATTGCATTTTTTTCCACATTGTCTAGAGACATTCTTGGTAAGATCCAGATTGTTTGAAAAACATTAAGCTCGAGATAATACTCTCTTGGAAAACATTGATCACAAGATATGACTGGCTTGATTGACATGCTTGCTATCTTGTGAATTTGTTGAGATTGCTTTCTTGCACATGAAGAGGAAATAAAGAAACATTCCATAGATGTAGATGGTCTAAATATAAGATAGCATATCTTGGATGTAGCATTACTTGTATGTGATGACTTGGTATTGTCCCTATGTTAGGAGGAAGATGTTAGAGAGGCTGATGTGCATGAATTGTCTATTGTGTATTATCGTGTAGCTCTTAGTGTATGATGAATGAAGTGGGTGCTTTGCATTTTGAAAGCCTATGGTATCATAGAGTAGCTGATATGGGCACAAGTCCTTGATGAGCATTTTGTTTAGAATGTTGTCGCGTAGTCTCTGCATTGATTACACTATGCACAACATGGTCAACTTTTGACAAATACATGATGGCATTATAAAAAAAATGCTTCAATTGAGGTAGTAACTAGGGCAAGTGAATGTCTTTGAGCAACATGAGAGAGAGAGATTTTATTAAGTCTTTGGAAGGTCGATGGTCTATGAGGTTGACAGAAAACCTAAAACAAGTAGAAAGGGTGAAGCTACTAAAATGAGTAATTGTCTCACAATTAGAATGCACAATCCCCCTTTTGTATTGATGGAGATCCTTGGTGAATGTGGTAAGTGGATCTAAGTGTACTTTAGCAGGACAATGAAGCCCTCCTTGGGATGCTTAGACAATGGTCTCTATAGAAGAGGATCTTCATCGGACGTGGTAAGTGGATCCGAGTGTACTTTAGCGGGACAATGAAGCCCTCCTTCGGATGTGTAGGCAATGGTCTTTATAGAAGAGGATCTTCACTAGAAGCTCTCTTGGCTCCAACCAGGTCTTGAATGTGTGTGGCTATTGGAAATCCTCTCACACAATTTCATTGACCTTGTGATTCCCAAGGGGGATAGATGGAGCATCCAAACTGTACTGAAAGGAAGGCAATCTGTCCATGTGGACCCCAGTCTCTCAAACCACCTACATGTCTATGCATACCATCCTCTCTTGCCTCATCCATCCATGATGCCCATGGATGAGGACATGCAAACCATGGCAACCTACCTTGTCTCGACATGCTCTACCTGCACGTGTAGATAGGTGATGGTATGGAATGCTGCCTCTAGATGTAGTGGAGAAGCACCAAACTCAACCTGTATGATATGATGCGGCATTGATGGCTTACCTTGGATCATTCGTGAGAGCAAGAGAAACAAAAGTTACTCTACTCGAGCCCATTTTGTGTTGGAGAGCTCTGTCCCCACCACCAAGGGCTACCATACATGCCTGCAAGTTGAACAAAGGAATCAAAGGGAATAGCCTTGTTCCAATGGGCCTGGAATTGGGAGTGGAAGCATTGTCTATCTAGTTGGGCAATTGAGGCATACCAATTGCTCAAGCAGACCTGAATCACTAGTCTCATCATTAAAATTGGGCTAGAGAAGACAACACCTAGGTAGGTGTATGAGGAAACAATCTCAACTGAAGATCCATCAAGTGTGAATTGCTCCCTATGCATGGCTCAAGATGTGTTGGTCATAACCTTGGTCTTGCCAAGGTTTACCCTTAAATCATGTGACTCAGAGAAGGCCTATAGTGCATCCAGATGTCTCTATAGGCCCTTAGCAAAGGAGAACACCAGTACCACGTCATTCGTGTACATGAGGATCTAAATCAGAGTATCAGTGAGAGAGAAACCATCCACTCCTAGTCCCCGATGGTTTTCATAATCTCCTCTGTCCACCCATCATGGGTCCAAACTCAGCTTGAGACACTCTCATGAAGCGCCATAACAGTCCATATGATCTTCGGTCCCCCATACCGCAACTCTTGCAAGTGCTTTATGAAAGTCCAAAAAGCAACAATATACCCTCTGCTTCTATCACCTAGCCTTCTCTATGACACTCTTGAGTGTGAGTAAGTGATCCATGGTCTCATGGTCATTTCGAAATCTTGCCTACCCCATTGCCATGAGCCCCTACATCTTTGCAAACTAGTTGACCTCCATATGAAGTATTGATGCATAGATCTTGGAGATGACATGTCCAATCATAATGGTTCTGTAGTTTCCCAAACTCATGGGTTCCCCTACCTTGTGAATAGGTGTGATAGTGTTAAGAGTCCAAGCATGTGGAAAGCCAAGGCAAATTGCTTCATTAACATCTGCAAGAGACCTCAAGGGAATATGAGACAAGGTACAAAACCAAGAAGCGACTTGTTGATAACTACAAAATGGGGGGGGGGGGTTCCCAAGGCTCAGCTTAAAGAGAGAGAGAGAGAGAGAGAGAGAGAGAGAGAGGGGGGGGGGGGGGGAGAGAAAGAGATCAATCATGGTTCACTACAATAGAGCAATCATTGTCTTCTCATTGAATGGGATATGTATTCGATGGAGTATGCCATGGAATCCATTCAAAAGGAAAATGCTGGAATTAGAGAGATGTCCAACAAACACAATCATGTTGAGCATTGAGAAGAAGTCCATTGCCAAGCTCTAGGATGCATGGTATGCCCCTAATGGTGCTATAAAACTCTCTATCAAACTCTGATGTGTGTGTGTCCGTGTGCATGCGTGCATGTGTGTGTGTGTGTGTGTGTGTGTGTGTGTGTGTGTGTGTGTGTGTGTGTGTGAGAGAGAGAGAGAGAGAGAGAGAGATTACTAGCTCCAAAACACCAAAATTACCTATGAGACAGCATAGAATACATCAACTCAATCTAAGCTCTTAAGAAGTTGTCACTCAAATTGATAGCCAACATGTCCATTTCCCACTACTGGTTGCTACTAGCACGAGTCTCTAGCCGCTCATTTCATAGCTTGTCTACTGACCATCGTATAGTTTTCGATTCAGCAATTGATTTTGGGTTTTTTCCTCTCTTAGTCTTTGGCATCACCAAGAGTTGAACCCGGGCCTGATCTTGTGTTGGGCACTACTTGTTGGTAGTTGGAACCTCTCTTCGATGTATGTAGATTTAAAGATGTAGATATCTTATATCCCTAGTCACTCACATTGCCTCCGGTAATAATATACCTCCAAAAGTCATCATGTATCTCACACATAAGGACTTTTAAAATTCCTCTAGGAAAAAAAATACATTTACAGTATGAAATTTATAAATTTAGTAAAATTTCACGGAGGGGGTATAAGGAAATGCAAGAAATAGGAAACATAGGGATTTATAAAATAATCCTTGAACGCACGCAAACTAAACATATTACACTAAGTGACCCCCCCGAGTAGAAAGCATTCACATGAAGCATTATTAAGTATCATATTTACTTTATTTAAAAAGGTTCATCAATCAACAATTGGAGTAGAAAAGACAGCAGCACAAACAAATGGCATACGTGCTTTCCAAGTAAGTTAAATTCTTAATTAGTATGGCAATGACCATAATGTTTTTCGATATTTTTTATAAAGATATTTTAAGCAAATATTCTACTAATGATCTCTTGAATGTATCTTTGTAGGTTGATGCTTTTCAAAGGGGACAACAAGTAAAGATCTTACATAAGGACTCAAAAAACATAGTTGGAATAGGGACAATAATTAGTTTGGATCCTTCATTTAGAGTTCATACTATACCAATAGGAGTTGGTTATGTAGCAATATGCGTTGATGATGCAATCATTAAGGATTCTTGTATATTCAAAGCAAATGATGAGATTCAAACATTGGGTCAAGTTGTAGGCTTGAATGTTGCTTGGAAAACTCTTCACGTAATGTCTTTATAATTTTATATTTTATTTTGGACTTTTGATTAATCTTTCACACTTAGACAATAAATTTCATTCATGGAGACCAAGTATCAAACGTAAAATTTTAGTCATTTAAGATTCCAATGCCATGTAACTTTTTGGCCCATTTTAAAAGCTAGTAGAAGTTAAATTTTTTTACCCATTTTAAATGCTATTGTTTATAAAATAAGAAATGGAAATTGTGATTCCATTTCTTGCCATTTGTAACATAATAACCAGCATTTTGTATGTCACTTTATTTCCATTTTCAACATGAAATCTTGCAAATTTTAAGCCATCTTTTGCCATTTCGAATATAATAAGTGACAAATTTTATGTCACCTTTTGCCATTTCAAACATAACTGGGCAGAAATATATGGTACTTTTGGTTGCCATTTTGATTGTAAAAATGGCAAAACTATAGGTCACTTTTAGTTGCCATTTCGTACGTAAAAATGGCAGAATATATGGCACTTTTGGTTGCCATTTCAGACATCAAAATGGCAAACATATATGGCACTTTTGGTTGCCATTTTGCATGTGGAAATGGCAATACTATATGGCACTTTTAGTTTCCATTTCATACATAAAAATGGCAAAATATATGGCACTTTTGGCCCGGGGGATTCACAGGGGGGAACTTATGATATCACATGAGTGTACAATAGGGGGGCTTTTTGAAATGAGGCATAAGCTTATACATTAGGGGTGGGGGCCCTTTTTATTTTTTCCCAATATTGAATTTAAGTTAGGGGGGCCATGCCATATTTAAGAGGGGGCGACATAGTATAGGCTACCTTGGGTAACTAGTCTGAACAAGTTTGGTTTTGTGTATGGTTTTAAATAGTCATAGGGAAAGTAATCTAAATTTGCTTGTTGTGTAATCTAAATAATTGAGAAAGAACGTAAATTTAAGGAAAGGGGGGGACATAATATAAGTTTTGTGGTATCTTATAAGCTTAAATAGGGGTGTTTTATCATCCTACATGGATCTTAAATAGGGGGTTTTCTTGAAGTTCATGCACGCAGGTGACGTCTCCCTTTAATGAAGAGTGAATCCCCCGGGACTTTTGGTTGCCATTTAAGACATAAAATGGCAAAAATATATGGCACTTTTGGTTGCCATTTTGCATGTGGAAATGGCAAAACTATATGGCACTTTTAGTTGCCATTTAATACGTAAAAATGAAAAAATATATGGCACTTTCGGTTGCCATTTTAGACACAAAAATGGCAAAAATATATGGCACTCTTGGTTGCCATTTTGTATGTGGAAATGGCAAAACTTTATGGCACTTTTAGTTGCCATTTCATATGCAAAAATGGCAAAATATATGGCACTTTTGTTTGGCATTATGGACATAGAAATGGCAAAAATATATGGCACTTTTGGTTGCCATTTCCAAAAAATGGCACATGTGGAAATGGCAACAAGAAAGTGCCATTTAATAATGTAGAAATGTCACTTTTGGGCTACCATTTCTACCTAGTTTTGTAGTAGATCTTGTCTTGAAACTTTGTGGACATACATGTGCCAGAAAGGGTGTAATGATCTTCTTTGAAATGTAGGTGAACACATAAGAAAGAAAAAGTAGATGCAATGGAATAAGGACGTGACCTGCAGGAAAATGCAGGGAGTTTTGGACATGCAGAGAAGGGAGAAAAAGGCAACTGCTTCTTGCCCAAAAGTATTGCTCCCATACCATCTGGCAAGCCTAGAGCATGCAAAAAGCTTTCAAGTTGCAAGATCCTCCAATGCATACTGCATGCTTTGAAGGGAGTAGCTCACACCACATATGTAGAAACACTCTAAGCATGTAAAAGACTATGGAAATGTAGTAGATCCTCCACTGTGCTTTTATGAGACGAAGTTCCACTTCTATAATCTCCACTTTGGAATGCAAAAATTATATTTGTGCATCTACATGTGCTCTATCTTTTAGTAATCTAGATGGATGGTTGTGCCTCCTATGTGGCAAAATGTAGATGGATGGTTTATAAGCACTTTTTAGGGGTCCACCTATACTTATAAATAGTTATTTAGTCCTTTTAGTGGTCCAAAAGTTCTATCAAGTGGTTTTGCCAGTACTATTAAATATGGTGCTAAAGAAACAATAAGTGGTCCAGAAGTACTATTAAGTGGTACAGGAGTACTTGTAAGTTGTCCTAAAGTGCTATTCAATATTATTTTTGTAAGTACTACAAAAGTACTTTTAAGTGGTCTTGAAGCACTATTCAGTGTTCCTGAACCAGTATTAAGTGGCTTTGTAGTGCTTATAAATAGTTCAAAAGTACTATTAAGTGGTCTAGAATTACTACTTAGTGCTTCTAAGTGGTCCATAGGTACTACTAAGTGCTTCTATGTGGTCTAAAAGTACTGTTAAGTGGTGTTGAGTCATTATTAAGTGGTCATGGAGCGCTTTTAAGTATACTCCACTTTGGAATGACGTTTTTTTGACTTTGTGCATCTACTTGTGTTTTATCTTTTAGTAATGTAGTTGGATGGTTATGCCTCCTATCTGGAAAAATGCAGATGGATGGTTCTTAGGGGTCCTAAAGTAGTTATAACTGGTTCTTTAGTCCTTTTAGTGGTCTAGAAGTTCTACTTAGTGGTTCTGTAGTACTATTAAATTGAGTTGAAGTACTAGTAAGTAGTCCAAAAGCAGTATTAAGTCGTACATTAGTACCTGTAAGTGGCCCTGAAGTGCAATTCAATATTCTTTTTTTCAATGCTACAAAAGTACTTTTAAGTGGTCCTGAAGCACTATTCAGTGGTCCTGAACCAATATTAAGTAGTTTTGCAATACTTATAAATAGTTCTAAAGTACTATTACATGGTTCAAAAGTACTATTTAGTGCTTCTAAGTGATCCAGAAGTACTACTGAGTGCTTCTATGTGTTCCAAAAGTAATATTAAGTGGTCTTAAATCACTATTAAGTGGTCATGAAGCGATTTTAAGGATACTCCAATGATGTTTTTTTGTCTTTCTACATCTACTTGTGCTCTATCTTTTATGTCAAGAGTGGGATCATAGTTCGTTACGTTGATTGTTATCGCTAGTTCTAGCAGTGTCGCTCCTTTAAAAGCTTCCATCCATAGTGTGTTGTGTGATTCAATTGCTAGTTCATGAGCTCTCTTCTCTATCTCATTCCATTTTATGTCATTGTTGGTATAAGTTATTTGCACGTTGCATGTGAACTTGTCCCGAGTTTCTTTTATTTGCGACTTATATCTTTTGAAAGTATCATGCCACGTTTCATTTTGTTTTTTTATATTATCTTCCTTTGCGAAAAGGTATGTACAGAAGTATTTGTTCCTTGTAGTAATTTGTTGGATCACAGAATTTGTTATAATGCACGAACTAAATGATCTATCGTTTCTTTCTTTTTTTTAAGTGTTTGTGCATGTTGTAGCATGATGTTTCTTCAGATAAAGACAAGTTCTCAATGAAGGCTGGCCGACAAATGTAGCTTTCAATTAAAGATGGACAAATGACATCATTGGAATCCTCTGGCAAGGTTTGTAGTACCATAGGTGGCTTCAAAACAAAAGCACAGTCTTCTGATGGCGATGTATTGATGAACTGGCATGATTTGGATGAATGGGACATTGGAAGTGATAAAATTATATACACTGCTTGTTGTGCTGACATTTGTTGCATGTTCAAAAAAGCACTTCCCATTTTTTGAATCCGAGTTGCTACATCAGTTTGGTCTTGATGACATTGTGTCATTATTTCATGCACTTCTTTTGTGATTGTGTTGTCAACTTTAGTGATGTACGATGTGCAGTAGCTTGCCACTGCATAAGGGTCTAGTATGAATTGTGCATCTGTGTTTGGTTGCCAAAGAGGCACTTCATTTTTGCTGAAGCAATTTGTCCATATGCTATGCAGTGATCTTTTCAAAAAAAGGGTGGGTCTTCGTAAGCTACTTCGAAGGCATTTTAGATATTGTTCTTCATCCAAGTTAAGTTCTTCAAAGAACTGTAGCAATGTTCGGTCATCTGAACTTGAGATAGAGTTTAATGCTTCGTATATTTCTTGTAATGTTTTCATTACTTCTTTGCAATGATTTTTTAGTGGTGTAAGAATTGTTGTTTTGTTCATTGGTGGTAAAGGATAATGAAATCGACATGTTTGTTGCTCCTTTTTTTTGCAAGTGTAAGTGTGATTATGTGTTTGGATGTGACAAATAATAGGGTCCAATAGTGTTTCATCACAAGATATGTATTTGTCTATGAACTCTGTCACTTTATCACTTATGTTGTTGTTGTAGTGTGGAGTGTTTCTTGTCCAAAGGAGTAGGTGCTCATGAAGGCTTCCTCGATTTTGGGCTTTTGTGACTGAGAAAAAATCATCTACTTGTCCAAACATCGTAACGTACATTTTCAAGAATCTTATCAGTGCTTGCGTTCGGTGATTGTAATAGCGTGCACATGTTACGGGATCATTTCATATAAGCTCAGTTGGATAGTTCTGTTCTTCACAGTGTTTGTCTTTCAGTATGAATATTGGCTTTTGGTCTTCACTTGGAGCTATTGCTAGTACTTGAGTTTCATTGTCAAAGATAGCGTGCAAACTCATAAAACCATGCAAAAGCATGTTTGTGTATATTTCAGTAGCTGTGTTACTTTTGTGCACGTCGATGCAGTTCTCTGTATTTTTGATGTCGGTGTCCTTGTCTATAATAGTTGAAAGCTTGAATAGTGGTAGCCATTCTCTGAGATTGCTACACTTGCTTGTTTGAAAATAGGCTTGTCGGTCAAGATATGTAGAGCTTTCATAACATGGTTAGGATGCACACAGTTCCTATAGTGTACAGATTTTTGTACTCCATACGTCTTTTTATTGCAACAACAATTGTTGTTCCATCATCTACTTGGCATGGCAAAATGGATTGTACAATATCTTTGTTATTTGGTACATTGATGATGCTTCCTTTCATGATGTATTGCCCATATCCAAAGTACTGTCGTATTTGTGTGAAAGTTGGACGTGGTGCTATCAAGCATTCTTTGAGCTGGTTTAAACTTGATATCTCTTTGATAGATGTATTTAATTCCATTTTATTTGGATTAGTATATCATGGAATTTGACTTTGTTAATGTCTTGCAAGCAAGCTTTGCATACGTCTGCATTGTCAACAAAGTTGAGCCGATGCAATGTGACTTCTTCACACAAGAATGTTATCATAGTTTCGCTTGCTTCTGTTACTTGCTGAAGGAAAAATAGCCTACGACAACAACAACATGGGTATGTAGGAGTATCTACAATAGCATTCTTGAAGCATGTTACAGCCTTCGATTCTGTTAAGCTTGAGTAGTTGTCTTGATGGATAGCCTTTTTCCTATTGGGATATTTCACATGGCAAGCGACTTGAGCTGTGGTCTTAGTACTATGACCCATGCCGCTTGCAAAGGTATTAGCAATGTCCTTGTAAGATTTCAATGGTATTTCTTGTAGCATTGAAAAAAGCTTTTCATCATCGTGTAATGATCATGGACTATGAGAATAGTGGATGCTCTTGTTCCTTGTTCTCTTTTTTTCATTCAAGGATGGTGGGGAAATACTTTGCCCAGTGCATTTCGAATGTTTTTTTGGCGCTTGAATGTTGAAATTCTTCATTGTAGTATCATCACTTCGTTCTTGTAGTGTGTTTTGTTGGCTTTTTTTGCGTAAGATTCGTATGTACGCAACGACTTGTGTATTGTTGCATTTATTGGCCTCTCCTTATCCGTTTTGGTGGTGTTAATTTTAGCAATAGTAGGTTTTTTTGCAGCAGGCAAAAGCTCATCATCATGTTCTCTTTTCTGGGTGCTTAATAATTACTTTTTCATTTCCATGTCCTAAAGCATGCGTACCTGTCAAACCAATAAAAAGGTTAGTGAGATTAGTGTACACGTTGTCAATATGAAATGTAAATTGCAACATACTTAAATATGCTATTATGTCTATACATATATGAAATATGTTAGTATGTTTGTACATACACAAATACATGTATGTACACCCATAGAGATGCATACACATGCATACGTGTACATGTACGTACATGTACACAATATAGATACATGTAATGTACATATTTATAGATTCCATATTATTGTAAAAGTGTATTTTAGTCGTACTAAAGCAATGAAGTCGTATAATGATATAATTAAATGTTCAAAAGTGTTTGCAACAGAGGTAAATTGAAACCCCTAGATATTTCGCTTGTACCTTGTCAAATGAATTTTTTAGTACTCTAAAATTCGTTTATGATATTGTATTTGTAGTTTTTAAGTACCTTTTCGAGATCTTCTCTAATAGAATATGACTTGTTCATCCTTCGATAACAAGAGTAAAAACTGCAACTGTATTAAAATATTCAATTGCAAAAACAAATTTGATAAAGAAAAAGCAGTGAGAAATACCTATTTTCCAATAACTTTTTTTTACCATAAAAAATTAGCACAAGAGAAAAGAACAAGTGAACAGGTACATTGTATACATATATTGCAAATACAAGTTACAATTTGCGTAAGACAAATCAATAGCTCTCAAATTTTGTCTATTTACTACTATTACATCGAAGTCCTAAGTTTGTAGAATTCCAAGACAACAAGCACTGATCATTGTTTCAGAGAAGTCATCAATAGTAGGACGATGGGCAGCAGTAATAGAGAACTCTCTTGTGTAGTGTGTCTCGGCGATGACTCACGTGTTGTGGGGTAGTTGAACATATGTCAAGGGAGCCTCCACTTTTAGCTACTCCTTGTGGGAGCAATGCATAGCACGAGCTATCTGCAAGTGTCACGCAAGCGGCCTCTAGACTGTTGCAATGTGGTTTTACATGAGGAAGAAGGGAGGGGAAGAGGGGAGGGGAGACGGAGAAGGAGGGGGGAGGAAAGGAAGAAGGAGAAGGGAGTGAAGGGGGATAGAGCGACACCACAAAGGCACTACAATGGAAACAAGTGAACACCCAAAACACTCTCTTGGAAGAGAAGAGGGAGCTTGTATTCAAACTTGTGCAAACAACAATGAAGACCAAAGTCAACCAATTGGTCTTTTATACATGTCACCTTTTGAATGGAGGGCCAACCCTTTTCCTTTATAGCACTCTCCCTCACTTTACAACCATGGGCTCTTGGGCTCATAGGGCACCAAGGCATATTGCTATTCTTACCAACTCTCCCTACTAGTGCAAATAGCGCTTGTGTTAACCATATTAAAGCACTTGGGACAAACCCGGTATTAGGAGGTGGTCCTAACCAATTCCCAAATAGCACTTCTATTAGCCTCACCACTCCTAGGCTTAGGTGATTTGGGGCTCAAACTCCCTGAGCGCCCTCACACCTTCACCTATTTGTGGTCATGCGTGATGCATGAGACTCAAACCTAGAGTGGAAAACCTCAGCTTCTGCTAGACACTCAACGATAACCCTATCTCGAGATGATATTTAGGGAACAAACTCCCTGAGTTTGAGCCGCTACTCCTTCCATGGCTATTTTTGTTAGCGTCGCTATTTCCTATGGATGTGGAGCTGAAAAGTGCAAGGCGCATGCACTCCTCATGGCCCAGAAGTGTGCATCTCCTTGTTCGAGGCCGTGGTAGCTGGAACATATAGCCTATGCCTGGGATCCTTGAATCCTTGGACTTTGGAACGGACTTTGGGTATTTGGGGATCGAACTCCATGATTTTGAGCTATACTCCTTCCGTGTGCACATTGCTTGTATTCATTGACCTTAGTGTATTTGGGTATCCAAGTCGCTTGAGCTTGTCCTGTTGACGTAGATCATTCGGCTTGGTCACCTTTACTCATTGATTACCATGCATTTGGTGGCTATACTCTGTGATGTTAACATGCCCCCCATCCTATCATGGCACGCTGGAGGAGGTTGGCGGTGAGGACTGACTACAGGATGATGGCATAGCAGTCCAGCTACCTGGACGTGAGGCGAGCGAGGTATTCCAAAAATGTGTGGCATGCATATCCTCGTAAGTGCGGAGGTGATGCCCGTGGAGATTGCAGATGCAGAGGTAGAGGGGGAGGTTCTGGAATTGAGTTGGACCAACGTCAGGGTTGAAGACAATCTAGTTGGTCAGATTGTGAATGCGGTCGTCAATGGGGCGGCTATGGGCAGGAAGATTGTGGAGGAGTAAGAGGATGAGGCGGTTGAAATAGATGGTGAGGATGACAACTAGCTCTGGCACTGAGCCATAGGTTTCGTTGAAGGACTGGAGGCGAAAGAAAAAACCCTCTTGCATCATTTCTTTGGGAAAGTTGTACTTAGGAAAATTGTACAACACATTGGGGTCCTGTTGCTGGAGAGCTCGAAAGGCGGCCCAAGTCCAATGACATTCCATGGGCATGTAGAGGGGGTGGACTCGATGATCGATGGGTGTGCTGCGGTAGTAGTGCCAAAATTTCTCTAGCTTCAAAAATGGGAGTCGCCAATTCAATTGTAGACTAGCATCTGCATCGGTTGCAGGGATGGGGGCGTCGAGGGTGAGGCTGCATCCTCCTCTCGTGCGCTTGGGATGCGCGCAGCACCAATTATCGAATGAATGCGCTTAATTTGTGTGAGGGGGCGCACCTCAAGAATTTCATAGAGGTAGAGGTTGGAGCCCTCGAGCTGGCGCTTTCAATGGTGCATTAGCGAACTCTATGGTATCTCTTGGAAGGACTACAAATCTGGACGCCAATGACCACCTTCAGGGGGAGACCTTGGTGGGGATGGCAGAGCTTCATCATCTGCAAGTGGCATGGACTCTGACTCTGTGGGGCCTGTAGGAGTCACGGCATCGGTGCTTTGTATAAAATGTGCTGCTTTGAGCAGCGTGTTGAAGGCTTCGTCAAGGAGGTCGATCAGAGCATTGGAGGAGATGGACTGGGAGGGTCCGTGCTATGTGGTGGTGGTGTTCGAGGCATTGGACGAGTACTTGGGCAGTGTTGTCCGAGGGAGAGGAGGTTGGGCAGCTTGTTGGGTGGGTTGGGCAGGATCTAGGGGAGGCGGTAATGGAATATCTGCAGGGGGCGGTGGTATGAAAGAGGGTGATTGCATTTTGTCCCTTGTCCTCGGTTATTTCCTCACGGTAGGCTACGTGAATTATCTCAAAATTGCTCACCAAGGACTCAAAGTAAGTGAGTCTCGAAGAGCTTGTAGCACCCTATTAAAGAGGATTATTATTCCAAGGGGTTGGTAGGTGGTGGACTGGTAGGCCACAAGGTGTCCTTGAGCTTGGACTGTTGAGGCTCAGCCATAGGTCTACATCCAATTTATGTCTACATGCAGACTTTTGGGAGTGCAAACCCATGGCGTGAGTTCCTCAGGCTTTGCAAGTTGCATCACTTCATCGTCCGTAGGATAATTAAGGGACTCAGTGATGACGTAGCACCAAGCTTGAAAATTAAGAAGAATGGGATGGGCGGATAGGGTTTGGAGATCAGAGGGGCAGAGAAGAGAAAGGGAAGTGGGCTGAAGGTCAAGAGAGAAATAGGACATGGCTAAGATGGGGCGACAGTGGTTGGGATTACAGCGGAGAATGGTTTGGAGGGCGTTAGGAGGAAGTGGAGTGAGATCGAGGTGGTAGGTAAGGTTTTGTGCATGGAGTGCATCGAAGTGCATTTGCAGGGTTTGGGCAATTGTGTGTGGTGCAAGTGCATATGTGGCTAATTGAGCAGACACCTCCCTGTACATCCTAAACTCCTGTTGCTCGTGGTCTTCCAATCCTGACACCTCAGATTGGCCAGTGGCACACTGTCTTTTGATCTCTTCTTGGAGGGAGCTCGTGAGGTTCCTCTCTTGTGCCAGGAAATCCTGTAAGGAGCAGATGTATTGGTCGTGGGATTCCTGTGTGCAGGCATAGTGCTCCTCTGCCTATGCTTGCTGCTCCAACGTTGTGCGCAGGGCTAATTCTACCGTGTCCACCTATTCCCTGAGCATCTAGACCAGGGATTCACTGGTGGTGAGGTCATCCTTGACTTTCATCAGAGTGAGCTAGAGCTCTTCCACCTTAGCTCGGTATTCTTCAGCTCGATGTAGTGCAGCATGGCCCGTTGCCTGAGCTGTGACCATTATCGACCAGCTTTCAAGAGCTAGGCTTGGATGAGATTGGAGGAGAGTTGTGAGGCTTGCTTCTGCCTCCTCTATAATATCGTGTCGGTGACTTGTGGTAGTTGTGCCACGGCTTCAAAGAGATTCATCTCCATTACGTCTACACATGACAACTGTTCTTGGCTATAGCCTCCCGTTGCCCTGTACTGGGGCGCGCTACAAAATTGTATGGCCTCTGCTAGGCCTACCCATGGAGTGGAAGAGATGCCAGTGGCAAAGGATGCTGTCTCCTGAGGCGTGGTGGAGACCGAGATGAAGGGTGCAGCAGGGGTGGTGGGCATAGTTTTGGCTCTTGTATGGAGCCCAATTTTGATGGTGTCATCACCCTAGAGGTCTTCAATGAGAATAGGCCCTCCTTGCCCTGTTTGCCCTTATTCTAAGGACCTAACCACTGCATGCATAGCTATCGTTGCATGAATTCGTGCAACTGGTAGTCCTCATTTTGATTGAGCGACTGACTTGTTTTCGGTTGCACCTGAGTTATCGAAGTGGCACTTGGTATTTTCCTCACTCTCTTGGGCCTTGTTTCTATCTCTTCCTGCTCAGTCTGTATGGGACTGGTGGCGGATTTCTCAGTGAGGCCGAAGCCGACTGGCGAATGCTAACTTTTCAAGTAATAGAGGACTGGCATGTACAACATGGGATTGTCGATGACATCCCCGTGGGTGCTGAGATCGTATCTCATCTGGCTGCAATGGTAGTCAGCCCAGTTCGTCTCCTAGAAGTTCACCATTCTCAGCAAGATATTGGGCACAATGGATTGATGATGGTCTGTGTGCTTCACTTGGGTGAGCCATTGCAAGGCTCTTGCTGGTCGCTCTACTTCGGGCTTGTGTATGGTAGTGAACTAGATGCGGCCTCTGCACTTGTGGCTGTCGTAGTGACAGACCATCTTTAGGGAGTCGAGCTTATTTTTTGTTTAGAGTATTTCTATGCCACCACTTGCAAGCTGAATGCTGCCCGCACCACGTTCTGATTGATCTGGTAGTGGTGGGGGTTGCCTGCTGCATCTCGCAAGACACCAACGCTGGTGTTGGTGTTGTCGTATGTCTTGAGGAATTCCACAAGCAGAGTCATGTCCAGGTGGCATGAGAGATGAGCTGCTACTCTTCCAAAGCCTGCAAAGTTGAGGGCTTCCACGACTGTCGGCAGGTCCTGGAGAGCGGCATATGTTGCTGCTGTGTGGTAGTGGAGGGTGTAGTCGTGACCCTCGTAAGCAAAGCATGAGTGGATCATGCAAGCATCTAGATCTTGGAGCCATGCTTCTCCCAATGGCGAGTGTGCTTGTGAACGAACAATCTTGTACTTGTCTGCGGTTGGCGTCGAGGTGCGCTTTCTTGTTCTCGTGGGAGGCATTCCTACTGTAGCTGGCTCTTCTTGAGTAGTATGTCTAGTGGAGGTTTCTTAATCCTGTAATTCCTCCACAGGTATTTCAATCGGCATTCGAATTGTGGTAGAAAGAGTGCTCTGAGAATCTGATGGGCCAGTGGCCTTTGGAATAGGGTGAGGGTGGAGCCCCAGGTCAGCTTCGAACTCAAAGAAGTCATGTTCAGACTCCATCGCAAATAGGAGGGGAAGTTGAGTGACGAGGGAATCGGGGGATGAGGAAGAATAGGAGGACATAAATTTGCTAGTGGGGATGTAGAGGAAGTGGGTAGAAAACTATCAGATTTTTTGATAAATTTTGACAGAGTTCTTGGGTAACAGCTATGGCGACGACCCGGCGGGGCAGGCCTGCTTTTTATAAAATTCCATCCCCCCGATCGATGGGATACTGGTATGGCGACAGTCGGTGCTGACTTTGATGGCGACAGTCGGTGCTGAACCTCGATCATGATGGTAGGCATGGAGTGTCTTAGGCCACGACCACGTGGTACTCGAATGGCAACGAGGCAGTGCTATTTTTGATGGCGACGACCCGGTGGGGTATCATGATCGCGATGGTCGGTGGAGAACCTTTCGACGACGGTCGGCGGCGAACATTTCGACGATGGTTGGTGGCGAACATCTCGGCGACGGTTGGTGTTGTACTAGTTTGGCGAGTGGCGGGGTAGTGACTACTGAAAAAAAGTCAAATTCTAGCAGGATCAGCATCCACCTAGTGATGCGTCCCGTCATATAGGGTTTGTTGACCAAGTACAGCAATGCTTGATGGTCCATGAAGAAGACAAACTTGTTAGCTAACAAGTAGTGCCTGAACTTCTTGATTGCATAGACCATGGCGAGACCCTCTCTCTCAGTGGTGGTGTAGTTAACTTCGGCCTCATTTAGTTGACGACTCGCAAAGTATATCGGGAAATCCAAATATACTCCTCGGGCTGGGCTAACACTAATGGCAAAGTTAGAGGCCTTAATGTGGACGTGTAATATTAAATTCCAGTCAGGAGACCTCAATACTGGTGCGGTGGGTAGAGCTAGCTTGAGGGTTTCAAAGGATGTTTGGCATTTTTCAGTCCACTCAAAGGATACTAGCAATTTGTATAACGAGCGGGCTATGTTGGTGTAGAACAAGATAAATCTCTGGTAATAGCCCGTATGGCCAGTAAATCATTGGACTCCCTTAGCGTTGGCAGGGGGCGGTAACTCCAAGATGAGTTTGATTTTGTTGTGGTCCGTGGAGATTTTATTTCGGGACACTATGTGACCCAGGATGACACCATGTTTGACCCAAAACTGGCACTTAAGGGGGTTGAGGGATATGTGGTATAAGCAGCACTTCTCAAGGACAAGCCTAAGATACTTCAGGTGGTCATCCCATTTCGAGTTCATGCAGATATCATCCAAGATGACTTCCACAAAGTCCCTTAGGTATTCCTTGAATACCATGATCATCATACATTGGAAGGTAGTCGGGGCATTGGTTAATCCAAATATCATAACCCTGGCTACATATACACCCCATTCGGTTGCAAAGGTAGTCTTGTGTTGGTCTTGGGGGGCAATTGAGACTTGGTTGTAACCTGAAAATCCATCTAGGAAGCTATACGCTTCCTTTCCAGCTACCCTTTCTAGAACATGTTCCGTGAATGGCAGGGGGTAGTGTCACATCTCGTGGCTGCATTAACCTTCTTCAAATCCACGCATACTCTGATTTTTCCAGTTTTCTTCAGGACTATCACAATGGGTGATACCCAGTCCGTATGCTCGATCTCATAGATGAATCCTGCATCTATGAGTTTTTGGATTTCTTCCCTCACTATGAGTGCATATTTAGAATTCATAGGGTAGGGGCGTTGCCATACTGGCTTGACATCATCCATCATGGGAATTGTATGCTGCACTACTGCGGCAGGTACTTCTTTCATGTTCATGTATTTCTAGGTCATGCAGTCCTTATATTCTCGTAGGAGAGCTATTAAAGCATTCTCCTCACTGGGAGTGAGGTCATCGGCGACAAATATGGGTTGTGGGTCTTGCCCTTCCGAGGCTAGGTTTACTTCCTTAACCGGGGTCGGTGCATCATATCCTTGAGAACGACCGTCCTCTCAAGATCTTTTGACCTGTTGGTATAAGATCTTACAATCTTGAATAGTATAGGCCTTGTAGTGGGTTGGTACGTGCCGTAGGTCTTCTTTATCCTCAATCTCCTTCTCTTTTTCTGTCGGGGTTGTGACTTTTGGCCTTAGCCTTGCCTTTGGATACAGGGGATTTGGGACCTGAAGGGGGCTCTTCCATTGTACTTATAGAGCCGACGGGGGTGGTTACCTTACCATGTTTCCCCAGCTAGAGGAGAACTCGTGGTGGTGAGCAATCGTGGCGCCTACGTAGGACACCCAGTGAAGATCTGATTTTACCCTTATGGTTCCCTTGCTTACCTCTTGGGGTTTAAGCATGTCAAACATCCTTAGGGGAACCACCGGGGTCATGCCCTCGAGCTCTAGGGTGGTGATATGGAACCCTACTCTTTCTGGGACATCTATGTTGGCTAAGATGTGCATCCAATTCTACAAGAATTCTGGCTCAAGGAGAGGTGCATAAGGAGAGGTGCATACCAGAAGTCGTCAGACTCCTTCTCATCATCTTCCTTGTCACAGGGTTGGAATAGCTTTATGGAGGTGGTTCGGGCAGTGGTGTCGGACTCTGTGGCAAAGAGGTGTCCTGACAATGGGTGGGCCTTGTAGGTGTGCAGGTCCACTCTCATGGTTTGCTCCTCATGCTGCAAGTAGATATTATCATTACACCATTCATGCACGAGCCCGAACATTCACAAGAAGGGCCTGCCTAGGATAGCTTCATATCCTGGCTGTCGAGTGAAGTCCATGACCACGAACCTGACAGGGCATGTGAATCCAAACACCTTAATGTTTATGCTAGTCAACACTCTTAGAGGTTCAACAGTTCCTCCATCGGCTAGCTTGACTACCCGATGGGTCTACTCGAGTATGGGTTCTCCCCATTTCTCCCAGCATTCCTTGGTGTAGACACTCAGTCCTGCTCCCCCATCTAGGATGGCTTCCACCTTCTGGTTTTGATAGACTATGGGGATAGAGGCGTTTGTGTCATCACCCTCGAAATATTGGCCTAGCTTCTTGATGGGAATCTTGGGTAGGTTCTGCCCCTTTTCTAGCGTTGATTGGTTGGGCTTAGGGCTGGGAGGGGTTGGAGGTAGGAACATCCTGCTCATCCAATTCGACAAATCACGCCACAGGATGGGATTTCCTCTTAGAGAGATGCAATCGGCATTTTCACCTCTATAGATAGGAAGGCAGCCAGCCCGGCATCTATTGCAAGGTTCTGGTGAAGCTTCTTCCTCCATGGATAAAATGTCATCGAAGCCGTACAGGTCTCCTTTGTCTGGAGGTTATGTAGCACTGGGTCTTCTTGGAACATCTTATGCATCAAATCCGGAGCTTCTAATTGCTCCAAGCTTAGGTGTTCCTTTTCCTCCACTCTTTCTAGGACCCTTGAGTGATTTCGCTCCTCGGTGTCCCATCAGGTGGGCTAGATGGATAGTATCTGACCCCCTACTAGCCTTTAGTTGATGCTCGAAGTTATCTTGGCAATCCCACACTAAGTTCTGGGCATCCTTTATGTATTGCTTTTCTAAAATCGGGTCAGGGTAGGTCTCTTTATAGGTGGGCGCAAGTGCCAGGCCTTGAGCCTGCACTGGTTTGTTCACTTTTGGAATCAAGGGTACATCAGGGTCACCCTAGGTGGAAGACTATTCAAAAGCAAAGGAGGTGGCAAGGATAGTTGTCTCCTCATTGAACCCGTCTCGGATGAGCACCTGGTCGAATCCATCACCTACTTGAATGGCCTTCCTGGAATGAATTAGAGGCTGTAGAGGAATCTCGGGACCGGGCAACCAAAATACCTTACCCTTATTTGTGAGTTTCCTCATGGCCTTGCCTAGTGCCTTGGCCTGCATCCTTATAATGACTTGTAGTGGCACTGCGGCCACATGGCCTTGTTCGATGCTAAGCAGATTGAGGCTAGTGCTCTTTGGTGGGGTGAGGGGAGTGGTTGGTCACCTCGTGGGGCAGTCCTAGAATAGATGCTCCCGTTCCACATCCTGCACACAAAGGGGTGGGGTTGGTTGCAGCTGGGGCGGTGGGCATACGATCCTTGTATGGACAATCCTTCAAGAAGTGTGGGCCCTGGCATTTGAAATAGGACACCGGTGGGTTTGAAGTGCCTCGGTAGGGGCATTCACTTGCTCTATGGGGGCCTAAGTAGGTATAACATTGAGCGGGGGCCTTCGAGCAATTGAGTTCAGATCTCTCGCTCTTGCATTTACGGGGGCAGTCTAGAATACGGGGACTTGTTGATCCTCTGACAGGAGGTAGTGAGTCAAGGCTCCACTCCCCTCCTCATAGGGGTAATAATCATGAGCTCCATGATCAGGATCCATTTCCTCCCAGTCATTGGGCAACTCTTCAACCAACACTTGATTGACTGGGGTGATACGAGGTAGTAAGGGTTGTGGACCTAGTATGGGTGGTGGCAACGGAGCTGGCTGAGCCCGGTTCTGGCTAGATCTAGCCACAGGGCCACCTCGAGAGATCTGGGGGTTGGGTGGGGCTATTAGGGCCGATGGGGGTCACATTTGATACATGGGTTGGGGAAGGGATCTCGAGAATTGACATTGGGAGGTATCATGGTTTCCCCACCTATGGCAATGTGCACAGTAGAGTGTCGTCCTTGCCCTTAGGCGTGGGCACTCATTAGAGGGGTGGTTGCCATTGCATACCCTGCAACAGACATTGTCTCTTCATGGAAACAAGTGGGGGTTACTCGGCACCTCTATGAAGGTTCATGTTCTCCATTGCTGACCTAGCTGCTCCAATAGAGTGGAGGCTAGCTCTCTCACATCCAAGCTTTTAGGCTCGTTAGCCTCCTTCTTGCTTGACTCTACACTCGAGGACCTAACCGATGGGGCTATTTCGGAGGGGGCCAAGGCCTTGTCCAAATCCACTTTGTCCATCATATTGTCACATATACGAATGGCCACCTTGCTGCATAGATCAAAGGAGGTGGGGTTCATCACCATGAGGTGGTCGTCCAGCTTTGGGTCTACTAACTCGATAAGGAAGCGAGGCAATAGTCGTTCGTCGCTCATCCACTCATAGGGTTCACAGTGGACATTGAGGTGCTTAATCCTCGCAATGTAATCCCTCAGGGATTCCTTGTCGTTCTATTTTACCCCATACAATTGGTCGATCGCGCTCCATTTATGGCCGCTGGGGGTGAATCCCACAATAAAAGCCTTTCTCAATGTCTCCCAGTTGATCTTTTCCTCTAGGGTGAGAGCCCTATACCATTGACCTGCCTTGCCCTCCAGGCTAAGGCCGAATGCATTGGCCATGTCAAGGTCACTTGGTGCACCAACGGCTTCACAAATCTACTCGAACTGTTCCACGTGGGAGACCGAGTCTCCTTCTCCAAGGAACTTGGTCATTAGCTTGGAAATGGCTATGGGACGGCTTCTCGAGGGAATTGCCATCCTTGCTGGGAACACTGGGGCAGATGGAGGTGGTGTTTCCCCCCTTCCTAGGGCGTTCACCAAAATACACATTGCCTCGTCAGTCAACACCATTTGAGCAGCTAGCGAAGGTGGTGTTGCTGTGGGCCTGACGGGTCGCACGGCTAGCCTTAGGCCTGGCCCACGTGGTAATGTCCATGTAGTTACTGGTGTCAGCATTGGGACAGAAGTACCCATTCCTGCATTAATTGGTGCAACCAGTATAGACAGGAAGGGACGGCGGACTCTCGGAGGCGATGGCTCCTAGGGCATGGTAACGTTGGTTCCATGCAACGGGTGATAGGGTGGGAACTGCGGTGCCCCATAGTTGACGAAGGTTGGTGGGGCCGGGGCTATTATAGGGTCATAAAGCATTCCACCTTGGAAGTTCCTAGTATCCCCTCAACTCGGGTCTTGTCTACGGAGTTCCCTCATCCATGGATCTTCCTCATCCATGGATCTTCCTCATCCATGTTCTCCCACTAGGTGGTTCTGGCATAGGCAGAGGAACCTGAATCGGTGAAGGTAGTTTCTGTCCCGTTCTGGGGCTCGGGAAATGTCTATTGTTGACCTTCCCTTACTGTGGACATGCCAGTGAAGGGGTTCTCCATGTCCGCCGACTCTATTCGTCCTAAGCGGCCGAACATGTTAGCGAACGTACCTCTAAGACTAGATGCAACCAAAGGTGCAGGTGAGTTGGGAGAGGCTACACTCATGAAGGGGGGCTTTCAAGGCCCTTGGACCTAAGAGGTCTTGCATCACTCCTCAAGGCTCTTGGTTTCGTCTGAACTAGATGGAGTTTCTGGATGGGGACCTACGAACGAGTGGAGGCTCGAGATTGAGCTTCCGGACTCCCAACTAGGACGGAGGGTGGGCTGAGCGTAGCTCGAAGCGCTTTCTTCTGGCACAAGACCCTTTGGCAAAATCCTTTCGGACCTCAAGTGCATGTGGGATGCCTCTGGCTTGGGACATCCAAGCTGAACTGAGGTTCTTGAATTTTTTGTTAATTCCTTGGCTACCCTAGAGGTATCGCACCAGTCGGCGAGATACCTCTACAGCACCCATTGGTGGGCTACGGGTATAGCAACGGGCAGTGTAATACGGTTTTGGCGACAGACAGTGGCGTAACCTTTCAGTGACGATAGACGAAATAAGGAAATAGCACCAGTTGGTGTGATGAATGTATCGTGACAATCGATCGGATAATGATTGCCACGTGGTCGACACAATCAGTCGGAAGGGATATCCCCACGGGCGTAGGGATATCAGATAATCGCGGGCGACGGGATCTTACTAATGCATCAGTCGACGGGATAGTATAGCAACGGGCGTGGGGATCGAAACGACGTTGATTGGCGGGATAGGCATATAGCGTCGACGGCGGGGTAAGTGGAAAACATTGGACTTCGGGATTGAACAGCGATGGGTGGTGTGATGGAGTAACGTGATGGCGGAGGGGAATGATTATGACCACGGACGGAGGGGTGGGTTCACCGCACCGACGACGGGGAAGTAAGATAGCAACGGTTGATGGTGAAACACTATAGCACCGGTCAACGGCTTGTCAGGTTGGTGCAGAAGTAACTCTAACACGCATTAACTTTGGGTGACCGAGTAAACCGTAGTCAGAGGTTAGGTCGACGAGAAAGCGCTACGACACTAGGTCAATGCAAGTTGACCGATGAGATACGGCTAACACGTCGGTTGGCAAGGAATCCGGTCGGTGCGATACGCTACAACGCTGGCTTGGCTAAATAATCATACATAGTTTTGCTAACTGAGATTTGATGATTTCTGAGAATTTTGCAGTTTCTGTTCATAATTTTTTGTGATGGGGGGGTGCTACACTACCTAACCTACCTTCTTAGTAAAAAGAAACTTGAAAACAAACACTTTTTGAAAGCCAAAATGCAAAAACTCAGAAAAGGGGAGTTCTAGAACATAAAACTACTTCAAAACTTGACAAAAATCCTTACTTTTATTGTTTTTGGGGGTGATTAGACCTCACACACACCTTAGCAATCAAGCCTACTACGTTCCTATCAACTTGAAACACCAAAAAGCTTCAAAGGCAAGCTTCCCATGCTCTCAAATGGCATTCCTACAAGAAAAAATAGATTTCCGTCCTCTCTCTCACCTTCCACCTCTCTTTTCTCCTACAACTCCACTAACAAGCCCCAAGGTAAGCCTGAAGACTTGTGCACTGGGAATATATCGAAGGGAGACAACCGCAAATACAAAAGCATACCTTTTATCCTCGACAGCGACACCAAAAATGTAGTGGGTCTCAGCGGTGACTCACGTGTCATGGGGTAGTTGAAGATATGCCGAGGGAGCCTCCACTCCTAGGTACTCCTTGTGGGATAAATGCATAGCATGAGCCGTCTGCAAGTGTCACTCAAGCAATGTTTGGATTGTTGCAATGTCGTTTGATGCGAGGAAGAGGGAAGGGAAAAAGGGGAGGGGAGAGGGAGAAGGAGAGGGGAGAAGGGAAGAAGGAGAAGGGAGTGAAGGGGGATAGAGTGACAACCACAAAGGCACTACAATGGAAACAAGAGAACACCCAAAACACTCTCTTGGAAGAGAAGAGGGAGCTTGTATTCAAACTTGTGCAAACAAAGTCAAACATTTGGTCTTTTATACATGTCACCTTTTGAAGGGAGGGCCAACCCTTTTCCTTTTTACCACTCTCCCTCACTTTACAACCATGGGCTCTTGGGCTCATAGGGCACCAAGGCATATTGCTATTCTTACCGAGTCTCCCTACTAGCGGAAATAGCGCTTGTGTTAACCATATTAAAGCACTTGGGACAAACCTAGTATTAGGAGGTGTTCCGGTTCCCAAATGGCACTTGTGTTAGCCTCGCCACTCCTAGGCTTAGGTGATTTGGGGCTCAAACTCCCTGAGCGCCCTCACACCTTCACCTATTTGTGGTCATGCGTGATGCATGAGACTCAAACCTAGAGTGGCAAACCTCAGCTTCTGCTAGACACTCAACGATAACCCTATCTCGAGATGATATTTGGGGAACAAACTCCCTGAGTTTGAGCCGCTACTCCTTCCATGGCTATTTTTGTTAGCGTCGCTATTTCCTATGGATGTGGAGCTAAAAAGTGCAAGGCGCATGCACTCCTCGTGGCCCAGAAGTGTGCATCTCCTTGTTCCGAGTGGTGGTAGCTGGAACATACAGCCTATGCCTGGGATCCTTGAATCCTTGGACTTTGGAGCGGACTTCGGGTATTTGGGGATCGAACTCCCTAAGTTTGAGCTATACTCCTTCCGTGTGCACATTGCTTGTATTCATTGACCTTGGTGTATTTGGGTATCCAACTCCCTTGAGCTTGTCCTGTTAACGTAGATCATTCGGCTTGGTCACCTTTACTCATTGATTACCCTGCATTATGTGGCTATACTTTGTGGATGTTAACATGCCCCCCTTCCTGTTGCTGATCCGTCCTCAAGTCAACCACACTGGAGGAGGTTGGTGGTGAGGACTGACTGCAAGATGATGGCATAGCCGTCCAACTGCCTTGACGTGAGGCGAGCGAGGTACGAGCGATACTTTAAAAAATGTGTGGCATGCATATCCTCGTAAGTGCAAAGGTGATGCCCATGGAGATTGCGGATGCGGAGGTAGAGGCGGAGGTCCTGGAACTGAGTTGGACCGACGTCGGGATTGAAGACAATCTGATTGGTCAAATTGTGAATGCGGTCGTTGATGGGGCAGCTGTGGGTAGGAAGATCATGGAGGAGTAAGAGGATGAGGCGATTGAAATGGACAGCGATGATGACAACTGGATCTGGCACTGAGCTGTAGGTGTCGTTGAAGGACTGGAGGCAAAAGAGAAAACCCTCCTCCATCATTTCTTTGGGAAAGTTGTACTTAGGAAAATTGTACAACACATTGGGGTCCTGTTGCTGGAGAGCTCGAAAGGCGGCTCAAGTCCAACGACGTTCCATGGGAATGTAGAGGGGGTGGACTCGACGATCGATGGGCGTGTTGCGGCAATAGCGCCAAAATTTCTCTAGCTTCAAAAATGGGAGCCGCCAATTTGGTTGTAGACTCGCATCTGCATCGGTCGCGGAGACAGGGGCGTCCGGGGCGAGGCTGTATCCTCCCCTCGAGATGATATTTGGGGAACAAACTCCCTGAGTTTGAGCTGTACTCCTTTCATGGCTATTTTCGTTGGCATTTGTGGATGTGGAACTGAAAAGTGCAAGGCGCATGCACTCCTCGTGGCCCATAAGTGTGTATCTCCTTATTCAGGGCGGTGGTAGCTGGAACATATAGCCTGTGCTTGGGATCCTTGAATCCTTAGACTTTGGAGCAGACTTTGGGTATTTGGGGATCAAACTCCCTGAGTTTGAGCTATACTTCTTCCATGTGCACATTGCTTGTAATCATTGACCTTGATGTATTTGGGTATCCAACTCCCTTGAGCTTGTCCTCTTGATGTAGATCATTCGGCTTGGTCACCTTTACTCATTGATTACCTTGCATTTGGCGGCTGTACTCTGTGGATGTTAACATCTTGTATATATATCATGAAGCTTGTTCAGCACATATCTTGCCTTGGGTGTGCTAGTACATTCTATCCCTTTTGCTAATTTGCTTATGTTAAAGCAAAGCGGCTAGACATCCTGCGCTTTGCAATATCAGGGAGGGTTGATACTGAAACATTCACGTGCAATATGTCAAAACTTATGTTTGTGTTGTTGGAATGTTTCTACACTATCATCAAGAAAATCTAGAAATGTTTTCAATGTATCAGGTTTAGTGCTCAAGCTCCATCCCTCTAAGCCAACAAAAACATCATCTATTTCTTGTAAAAAATGAACCACTATACTTTTGGAGTGCAAGTTGTTATGTAGAATGCCTTCGCTGTGTATATATTTGACAGTTTCGATCAAGCCATTCATAATGTCAAATATATGACACTTAAAACGTTCCAAATTACCCATTCCTTTAGGTATATCTAAAAAGTCTTTGGGTACAGATCTACAAGTGTTTCCACTAATCAAGTATAACCATCTATCCAAGTGGCTAACGTTCCAGTACCTGTATATGACCATTGGCTCATTGTCATCTCTAACTAATCCTACTACACTAACAAAAACTAGATGCATAACATATACACATGTGGCCTCCAATACTGCAAGCAATTCTTATTTGTTTTGACTACTACTTACAAAATAGTTTGAAGCAAACACACCATTCTTGAAAGTCTCCTCAGAAATCCTAACCTACGTAAATGTGCCAGTTCCTATATGTGCTTCTGGCAAAAAAATGACTTACCTACGTTGTAATAACTTAACAGAAGGAGAAGCAACCAATGTTGAAGCATGTATAACGTTGCAAACCTGTTGCACATCTGCTTTTTCTTTTAAGCAATTACCCTTGTCTTTGTAATCCTTATATTATTGTTCAATCAAAGTAACCTTTCTGGAAACAAGGATCACTAGAGAATTGATGATCTAGCGACTGCGCAAATATGGCAATTTGACCGACAATTTTGAGACATTCTCCTCGTAGGTATCTTTCACTTAATAACCAAGTTTGAGTCTCAAACTTTGGCCACCTGATACATAGCTCTCTAAATGCAATGTTTGCTAAGTGTTCTAGCAAAGTAGGTACAACCTTACTATTCATACTGAAGACATGTCTGAGCTCCTCTTCTTGCATATTAGCTAATGTTACAACCACACATTGTGAATAGTGTCAACGTTCCAGTTTTGATAAGTCTGTTCTTTTTCTTTTTTCTCCAACATACACCATGAGCTGCAACATTTTGCATAGTAAGTACGTATAGAAAAATGATAAAACAAATAATGAAAAAGATATAAACACTATTTAAGCCCAAAAAGATAATTTTATCATTAAATAAATTTAAAGTACTTACAATGTTATAATGTATAATAAAAATTCTTAGAATATTTATACTATTCTATTATGGAATAAAATTTGTAAACTATGTACATTGTAATATATTAATACACATAATAGAGGCGAAATGTAGTTGAAAATGTACACATTATTCACTGAAACCAAGACAAGGTACATACATCAATCCATAATAACATGTACCTATACATAAATAGAACTAGTTTAAAAAATATCCATACTATTTTATTGTAAAATAAAATGTATTTCATTATGAAATAGAATGTACACGCCAAGCTTTATGTATATGTTAAACAGAAGTGCAGTAAAGGTTAAAAAGAAGTACATAAAACCAAGCTGTATTCATATATAAAGTAGAATAGTAATGAAGGTTAAAATATATATATCATATTCAAAAAATAGATATTGCGTATATAGTATTTATAGAAATGGAACAAGTGTTAAAGTGTTCACATTGTTCCAGTCTAGAACAAAATGTACACACTAAGTACAACAACTCTTAGAATGTTCACACTATCCCATTGTAGGATAGAATGTACACACTAAGTTCCCACATAAAACTAAGCTGTATTTATATGTTAAGTAGAATTACAATAAAGGTTAAATGTTCAAAAAATAGATATTACATATATAGTATTTATATAAACGAAACAAGTCTTAGAATGTTCACACTATTCTAGTCTAGAACAAAATGTACACACTAAGTACAACAACTCTTAGAATGTTCACACTATCCCATTGTAGGATAAAAAGTACACACTAAGTTCCAACATAAATAAGATAAGTCTTACAATATTTAATGATTTAGTATAGAATAAAAAATGAAACAAAATATACACGCTAAGTTTCTATATAAATGAAATAAGTCTTAGAATGCTCACACTATTCCATTACAGAGCAAAATGTGTACACTAAGTGTAGTAACTCTTAGAATGTTCACACTATTTCATAAAGGAATAGAATGTACACACTAAGTTATGTCAACATATTAATTGAACTCAAAATAAAACCTAAAGTATACACATTTGCTTTAAAAGATACAAAGCATGCTTAATACCTATGTAAATGAAAACAATATTAGAATGATCACACCTTTTTAATATACTAAGTTTTCATAAAAAAATGAAACAAGTTGTCTAGTATTTATTGTCACAGTACAAAATTAAAAAAAGAAGACGATATGTATACATCAAGTTCCTATATAAATGAGATAAGTCTTAGAATACCTACGCTGCTCGAATATAGAACAGAATGCGTTCACTAAGTGTAGTAACTTTTACAATGTTCACGCAACTCTATAAATGGATACAACAGACTAAATTATGCCAACATATTAACTGAAGCCGAAATTAACGTTAAAGTATACACATCCACTTTAAAATATATAAGATATGTATAATACCTAAGTAAATGAAAATAATGCTAACAATCCTAGAATGCTTATACTGTTTTATTATGAAATAGAGTGTACGTACTAAGCATACTATTATAAAATAGAATGTGTACACTAAGTTCCAATGTAAATAAGATGAGTTTTACAATATTTAATGATTTAGTATAGGATAAAAAACGAAACAAAATATATATGTTAAGTTTTCATATAAATGGAATGAGTCTTACAATGCTCACATTGTTCTATTACAGAGCAGAATGTGTACACTAAGTGTAGTAACTCCTAAAATATTCATGCTATTCCATGAAGAAATAGAATGTACACACTAGTTATATCAACATATTAATTAGACCTAAAATAAAACTTAAAGTATACACATTCGCTTTAAAAGATAGAAAGCATGCATAATATCTATGTAAATGAAAACAATAAATGAAACAGTCGTTTTAGTATTTATTGTCTCAGTACATAATAAAAAAACAAGACAAAATATACGTGCTAAGTTTCTCTGCACGATTCAAACACTAAGAAAATCATAGCACATCATTTCAACGATACGCTCTACGCATGTCCGAGTCCTTGCTTACCAACTGAATGCGTTACAATGACAGTGTACATAAGCATTCATGAATCATACCTGATGATATAGGTGACGCAATGGAAACTTCCTTTTCATCTTGAGAGTCTGGCACTTGCTGATGCATGAAAGTTAGTTTTTAGCATCTCAGAGACCTAATCTCGCTGATGCTTTGCTTGCACAAAGTCTTGGAAGCACTGGCTAGGTGGTATTTCAAGCCTTGTGGCATTGGATCTTGGAGTCTTCTAGGTTGTGCAACCATAGCTAATAATGCTCTGGCAAGTCATTATAGAGGCTGGCCATTGTTCCTAATAAAACTATGTTTCACAGCTAGGGTAAGCCCATTTGCAAAATTCTAGGCCAACAAGTTGTCATCATATCGAAGAATTGACTTGGTGCATTTCCTTAGAGTGCGTTATCTAGTGCTCCGAATCACCTGACTTATTGTCAAGCCCTTTTTGTGGAGATTCCACTTAGGACAAGTTAGGCTGCATTCAAGAAATCAATTTGGTATTTGAAGGATTGAATTTCATGTACGTTTTTTGTAATCAAACATATGATATGGATCTAAAAGGCTGGATCGTTCTCTCCCCTGAGGCATTCTATCAAACTTATGATGGCTGATGGAAGAAAGCCTTCTTTCGTGAAATCATGACGAAGGAAACCAAACTTTAAAGTGGAAATTAAGAGTATCTCATGTTGTGTGACTTATTATCCAGGCTTTTAAGCATCATGAATCTCTTTGTGTTTTGTTATGTTTCAATTTATCTCGAGTTTTCAAGGATCGTAAGTGTCGTCACTTCTTGTGCGTCTCATTTGCGGTGATATTTTCTGCTATGACAGAGGTTGCATCTGAGCAACCACTCTAGTTTCCCCAAGCTTGTCCATGCAAATGTGCTGTCCAACATTACTCCTGCCGCGCCAGCGCTTGCTCCACCTGTGTTGCCGAGATCGTCAAAGGAACCGCCGATCAGTCCAAAGGATCTTTTCTTGGCGAGGAGCAAATGGAGAAGGGCTTTCTGCTCACTTGCATCATTTACCCAACATCCGATCTTGTTATCCGGACGCATGCAGAGGGAGACCTGTGAAATTCTGTGTTTTTCTCCCATAGCCTTTGTCAAGAAAATAGAGCGGCAGTGATCACCTGTGTGCAATTTACAATTGTAGCCAGTAAGTTTTTTTTTTGTGACATAGGGTAATTTACGAACTCGACCCGGAAGATCAAAGACAGGAAGTGGGTTACTCATTTGGAAACCGTGAAAATAATAATCAGAATGTTTCTCAGTTCTTCAATTTTGTGTTCTGTATGCGATCCCAGTATGATGGTGTATTTTTCTTCCTTGGAGAACGTTCTATTTGCATTGTCATGGTATCAGCTCAAACATAACTAGAGCCTTGCAGTGCTTTTACACTTGGCACAGAAAGATGGGTACTTGTTTTGACGAGCAACCGGGGCTACGCTGTGAAAGAGAAATGATTTGTACAAGATCTAGGCAAGTCATTTGCATGTGTAGCCGAAGGATACACACAGCAAAGCGATGTAAGTGGCAGGATAGAACTATTCCAGCAGAGTTGGGAAATTTGGAGAACGTGACATCAAGGCTGGGAGGGATGCAATGCAGCACGCGATTGATTGCTGTCGATCTTGCTAAAGACTTGCATTGTCGTTGCTAGATTTAATGTCAGTGGCCGTGAGGGGGAACAAATTGCATTCCAAGGTCCCAACTGAATAAAGCACTCTCTTACCCAATGCAAAGAATAAATAGAGAGGGATTTGACATAACCTTGTCGAAAAGTTGAGGATCATCCGATGGAAATGATAGTATTATGAGGCAGACCTGGGACTAAGAACAAAGAACGAGACAGGCCTCCTTGCAAAGTCCACAATTTCATCTCCTCGAGTTCTCCGTTCGTTGTTCAATCTTGAGCATCATGAACTTCTGGTGGAGATCGATAATTACTCACAAGCAGTGGATTGTCTACTTCAGGGTCGTCTGCTTAACCGTAGACATAGCCCTCCTGGTCTTCTCTTCGAAGACACTCCATACGAATACCCATCCCCACCCCCTTTATCTTTTCTTGATCGTCATCGGCGCCTACTTACTCCCTGTATTTCTACGTTTACTCCGATCTCAAATCCGAGACCAATGAAGAAACCCCCGGATAAGGATTGCACAGAACCTCCGAACGCCACAAGGCTTCGACAGAGAAAACCCAATTCCCTACTACCCATTGCACAGATTTATCCTAAGCCTCGTACGAAACTACGTAGACATGACAAATAGTATGAGATTCCAACCCTTCTCCCTAGAGCTGTCGATCATTCTCTGCGATCTGCTCTCGATCACCTCCCAGACCGAATGGATCTTCTGTACAAGGATTCCTGCTCTACAAACATAATTCCGCGACCTTCTCGATTACCTCCCAGATTGAATGGACGTTCTAGAACTACAAGGATTCCTGCTCTACAAACATAATTTGAGCTCCTAGACAACACTGATAGCACCGTTCAACCTCCCATTCGAACCGATCGTATTACCTGCTTCAACGCTTTCATCGATCTTCTACCTGGCAAATTTGATTCTCCGACAAGGAGATATAGCTGCGTGATCTGATTCTCGTTCCAATCTCGTTCGTCGTTCATCATCTTCGCAGCAGAAAGAACTTCACCTAACTTCCCCTTCCCTTTCCATCATCATGTTGGTTGACGTATTAATTAAGAGATTTTAGACCGTAAAATTTGTAATGCAAACAGGCCCGTCTTCGTCCCATCGCTTGGATCAGAAGACGGTGGAAGCTTTGAGAAGTTTGTCTACATTCTAACAGCTACACCCCTTTCACCCTTCTAAAACCTTCACAGTCCGAAAAACGAAAGATTTCTTTACAGCACAAAAGCGGACATAAAATTGCAGTTACAGACTCAAATGCCAAATATTGTACCTTTCTCAAGATGCCTTGTTCTGAATCTTCGCTACAATCACTGATGCGTCGCCAGATAACTATTACACTTTCGCTTCTGAACAATCACATTCACTGTGTCATCAGAAAACATTGTATAATCATTTAACAAAACGCTCTATCACGCAACGACGATCTGACAGTTTCCAATTTCCCTCTACGTCGACGAACTAGCATCTCGACGAACACTTCCTACATGCCGTAGAGACCCTTGGATGCCACAGAAACTAACCTATTTATCAGAAACCGCCAACACCCTTCGTGATACTTCCACCCACAACGCAATCACATACAGAACGATCTTCCACAGATACCTGCACGATGAAGTTTTCAAGTATGCGATAAACACAATCGAAATACAAATTCCAGGGATGCATGGAACACCCGGGAAAATAGGCCACGTGGCAAAAAATTGACTGGAACACTTTTTTAACAAAAGTGTAACAATAGCTCTGCCTGGAAGGCAGTGCTAACAAAATAAAAGATAAGAGAATTTGAAGTACCATCAAGCACATTTCCCAAAGGTTACATAAACTACATCTAATTTCAATAAAGCAAGACCATAGTACCTTGTTTTTTTTAGTAAAGTGTACATAACAATTTTCCATACGTGGACCTGTCACTTTGTCTGCAAATGAAGATATTATCAGGTTTTAGCAATCATCAACACCAAATGCGTAACTAGACAATATATATTTCTGGCTACTTTGTAGGAACCCACTCGTTGCAACAGATGCCAAATATTAATTGGTTCAACTGAAAACCCTGTGGGCATACCAATACAGTTGTCCATAGCTGTCCTGAAGAACAGAAAACAGTCAAAGCCCTTCCCCTGCTGCTTTCCCTCATCAAATATTTACTAAGGCATTTGAAACAACCTAAACGACAGTCATAGATAAGTTTTTGACGCCACATCTTCACGCTCTTCCAGGCTAGCAAAAGAGTAGACAGTTGAACAGACCAAACCAAAGACATACATACAACAATCAAGTGAGATCTATTTGAGTAAGAGCTGGTCACTTTCGTATGTATGCCAGCAGGACATCAAGTTCTGTACAAGAGGGAATTGCCTAATTATACAAGATTGATTAGGTGGTTTTGAGAAGCCAATTATGGCCCTCATTCCATCCAATGCATAACGAGGGATCTTATGCACCACTATCACATATAGAATGCTAAAATGTGAACTCCAAATTGATGGAGAAGCTTATTTGAATGAGATTTCCATGGAATCATAGATGACTCCATATTGACACCTCCACCAACGTTCGCGTCTTTTAACAACTTCATTGATCAGCTGAGCCTTCTGTTATAATAAATTACCTCCTACAAAAGGCAAATATGTAGAAATCAACTGAGGTGACGATCTTACAAAATCCTCACTCAAAAAATACTCCCTACGCAGCAGTGACTTACTTAAGAAACCAGCCACTTTCAGTTCGTGAAGAACCCAATCAGCTTTTCCTCATGCTTTCTCTCTTTGGTATGCACTTGACAATATTCTGTATGTCCTCGCACTAGGCCGATACCCGGAAGCCAGCATCCTCTTGAAGAACTGCTCCATTTTATCAAAAAGCCCAGCATTGCTGTACAAATACATCAGTGTATGGTAAAAGCTCCGATTAAAATTCCAACAACATGCATCAGCTGCCTCAATGAACCTATCTATCTTCTCATAGGCTTCTTTCTTGAAGTAAGCTTTGATAATTGTCTGTGCCACACTCGGAGAAAATGAAAGCTCTCCGTTCCTCATTGATTGGTCCGCCATTGCCTCTATACTTTGCAGCCGACCATTGGCACCATGCGCCTTCAGCATGCACTTTCTCAGTTTAGAGCGGGAGCGCTTAGCTTTTATCATAAACAATACCTTCTCCATTTTGTCAAAATCCCTCGCCTTCTTATAAGCTGCAACCATGACCTCTGCTGTTGAACCCCTTAGTAAAAGCTCTCGTCTCACCATCTCCTCATATACTGCCTCCATACGGTCCAGTAACTTTGCCGCTGCATATCCTTTAATTAAAAGTCTAAATGTGAAGACATTTGGCTTGCAGGAGATTCTTTTCATCAAGGAAAAAACCTCCTCCATCCGCCACCACAAGCCAAGTCGCACGTACCCTTGCATAAGGCAATTCAAAGTTTGTAAAGAAGGACGGAATTCTGCTTCTACAATTCCCTCAAATGTTTCCTCCAGGCATTTCAGGTGCCGCATTTTACTGTAAGGAGCTATGGCTGAGTCCAAGCTTTGCGCATTCTGTTCCGAACTAGCACATAGGATACTGTCCAGAGACTTCGAACAATCCGAATTCCTCGCATGAGCAAGCATCAATGCATTCTCGACTTCAAGTGTCCGAAAAATCCCTCTGTGTCCCATCTCCTCATACAGATCATCGGCCGTCTTAAGCTGGCCTAGCTTACCAGCGAGACTGATCATCTTGGTATACTCTCGAGGGTCGAGTACAGCGTTGGGCTGTTTCCTCTTCCATTCAAACACCTGTCAGCGGGGGTAGCAACCAAAAAGAAAAACAGCAGGGTTAGATGAAGGTGTGGGGAAAGCACGAAGAAAAAAGGAATGAGAAAATAAGAAAGGACCTGGAGGGCAAGCTGGGGGCGGAGACCAAGACGGAGGAGGTCGAGCAAGCGGAGGAAATGCCAGCAATCAGGGGTGAGGAGGAGGGAAGAGTGATGGGAGAGGATGGAGAGGGCGATGGAGGGATTGGGGGAAGATTCAAGGGATTGAAGGATGGGAAGCAAGAGATGGAGGTGGGGGGGTGGGGGGGGATGACGCTGGTGGAGGACATGGGAGAAGACGGTTTCGACGGAATGTTTAGAAGTAGAATGATGGGAGCTAGAACTGAAGGAAGCTCGAAGATGGTGGGAAAGAAAGCTTGGGAGGATGTTAGGGTTTTTTTGATGATGATGAAGATGATGAGCAAGAAGAAGAAGAAGCTGAGGCACAAGGAGTGTTTTGGAGATGGTTCTCCTCCAACAACGCAGCTCACACACAAGTCGAACTTCTTTGCTCATTCTCTTCATCTCCCATCACTTCCTAGGTACATCTTCCTCTCTCTCTCTCTCTCTCTCATGCACATTTGAAGAGAATGAAGCAACAAGTTTTGATGGTCGGAGATGAGAGATGGAGGTTGTGATGGTGGGAAGCAACAAGTTCTCTCTTTGCTCATTCTCTTCATCTCCCACCATCACAACCTCCATCTCTCTCTCTCTCTCTCTCTCTCTCTCTCTCTCTTGTATGCACATTTCATCGCACTTCATCACCTTTTAGAGCCTCCCCCCGATGACTATGAGCGCTGACGGGCTCGCATTTCAGCTGCTCAACTAGCCTTATGACATCGCGTTCCCATGAAGCAAGCCCTAATGTCTCAAAAGTATGACAATGGTTTTTTTGGCCTGCCATACATGGAGGCCTAAGTAAAGCCGATGGGCATTTCAAAAGCTCATTTTTTTAGGGGATTCCTGCCGCGTGGAGCCACACCAACGCTTCAAATCCTCTCTCTCTTTCTCCCTCTCTCATTGCTAATTTCTTCCCCCCCCCTCCCCTCTCTCTCTCTCTCTCTCTCCCTCTCTCTCTCTCTCTCTCTCTCTCTCTCTCTCTCTCTCTCTCTCTCTCTCTCTCTCAGCTTTCTACCCCCTTTTCCATGCTGCACATTCAATTCGTCTTCTTTTTCAATCTCGGGCAGGTCTTATGAATGATATTCATCTTGTTAATGCTATTTGAGCCAATGAGACTCAGCACAAAGTCCAACGACCCATCAAAATCTTTCGGCACTGCAATGCTAGGCTAGCATGCCATGAAATCGAAATACTGGGAGAGCATTGCGGTGCTGTGGAGGAAGGCGCAGCACTGAACGTGCGGCTGCTCATCTACACTCAGCCCCACTAGCATACGAGGGGAGGCCCTCTTACACACCTGTGGAGAAGACATAATGGGAACGAGTTGCATCACCCATCTACGAGCGGCAGGTCAGAGACCCGCTCTGCTGGGTCTCAAGGTAGGATCTTAAAATGTCAATAAACAAAAATGCAAGTTTCATGTAACCCAATTTTACTCAACAAACGCAATTTAAGATCTTTTTGTGGAGGCTTTAAGAATTTCTTTTGTATCATTGTGTTCCTTTAGACATCATGAAGATGAGATTGTGATGAGGACTCTCTCTCTCTCTCTTTTATATATACATGTGTGTGTGTTTTCAGGGGGGGGGGGGGGAGGGGGACTTGCTATATGTATATGTTATCTCTCTGATAACATATACATATAGCAAGTCCCCCTCCCCCCCCCCCTGAAAACACACACACATGTATATATAAAAGAGAGAGAGAGAGGCTCCTTTTGGCACATGCATTGCTCGGTTCTTAAATTGCTAATCATTGCTTGCATACTTGGATTAGCTTTTGAAATTTTGGCTAATCAATTCACCTTGCATACTTGGATTGGCTTTGAGACCTTCCATCTCCTCCTTCCTCCCAAAGTTGAACTTCCATCTCCTTCCATCTCCTCCTTCCTCCCAAAGTTGAACTTCCATCTTCTCAATTCCATTGACCTTCTATCTCCTCCTTCCTCCCAAAGCTGCCTGTTGTCTTTCCACCTCCTTCCCTGCCTCTTGTCTTTCCACCTCCTCCCCTCTCCAAGGCTCCATCCAAGAGCCCCTTCTTTGTGACACATGGCAAACTCTTCTCCTCCAAGATACCACATGTCCTCTCTTCTTCCCAACCATGGGAAGCAAGCTCGTCTATGACATGATAGGGACACAAGGCATGTTGGCACATGACGTGTGTCGACGACTATGATGGCACACTATGGATTATCCCCCCAACCACAGGAGGCAGGCACGTCTATGACATGATAGGGACCCAAGGCATGTTGGCACATGACGTATGTCGACGACTGTGATGGCACTTGGTGTGGGTGTGACAAGCTGATGCGACACCATGTGGTGGAGCACCACAACAAGGAACACACTCAAGGAAGAGGAGATTCCCATTCCTAATATGCCAAGATATAATCGTTGCTATTAGATCTAACCAAATCGAGGACTTTTATGACCTGAGAAGAAGACATAATGGGAAAAGGAGATTTCCCCCTAGGAATTTCCTGGCATCCAGCTCATTCGCCCCCCTTACTTAAAACCCTCACGAGCTGGTCCCCGAGTAGGTCCCCGAGCAATTTCCAGCCTAGAATCCTCACCTCTGGATTATCCCTCCATGTGGAGGTGTGCCCATGGGAGGCGGGCTCGTCTATGACATGGTAGGGTCTGAGTTGACGCATGGCATGATGGCACGTCACATGTCGCATGTGTGGGCGACTGTGATGGCACATAGTGCGAGTGACAAACTAATGTGGCAAAGCATGTCCACAACCATGTGGCACAAGCTAACAACGTGATTTCAACAATGCAATTATTTGCAGTAAATGTAGCCACTTTGCAAATGGACGGCAAAGATATAATCTCCATCAACCAGGGACCTTTACAAAATGGAAAGAGACTCCCTCCCCCATTGCTCATCATCATCTCCATCTTCCCCCCTTGTCTCTTGAATCCAGCTTTACACCTCATGTAGCCTACGGCTCGATTTACACGGGGAGGTGCCCAAGTCCCCTTTGGGAGAATAGCTGTCGTCATGCCATGTCCAATGGCATAGCTATAGAGATGATACCATATCCAATACATAACACCTTCATGCCTGTGAATGCTTTTTTTTGTTAATAGGTGCTTTTAGGTGGGAGGTGATGTCGAAGAAGATTCTCACACAACAGATAAGTCTCCTATCAAATCAGCTTGCTACAAATCGATAAATGCCCCTTTTCCATAGATGGTCACCGCCCTGTCTGAACCTGCCCTAACGGATCCCTCCCTACATCAGCTTTCAAGGGAGGGTGGCACTAAATGGGGGCCCTCCCCATGCCTAGGATTCAAGAGGGCTTCCCTTGCTGCATGGTACCCCCAAGCCTCCATTGGGGAGGAGGGTGACATACCAATGACCCCTCCCCATAGAGTATACCATGCAACTCCCACCCTTCCTAAAACCCTATTTCAATATCCATACCTAGCTGCAAACCGGGTTTTCATGTGGGGAAAAAGGTAGGGAGTGCTGCTACACCTTCCATCTAACAGCACCCTGTCCCATTAGCTTGTGTGTCCCTGCAGGCTTCGGTATGGCACTAGCTTCTAAGGGTCTTTAAAGACCGTCAGAAGGTGCCCAACAAGTGCCCATTGTTTGGGAAAATGGAACAGGCAAATGGTCATGGGTGAAGCTTATAAACGCACTGACCTGGCCCGAGCCTGTGAAACAAGATGAAGAAGAAACAACATGTCCATAAATGCAATAAACAACAAGGGGAAGAAATGCAGAGCAACATTGCAAAGCATTACAATGCTGGGAGCGCAAAATAGTGGCCCATTTATTCGGCGCCCATCCATGGGTAGCCAACATCAATTGCCCGTGGATGGGTAGACAAAGGGCATGACTTCACAACAACACTGGCTCCAGGTGTTGCATTCAAGGGGGTAGTGTTCAAAGCATACATTGCACAACATTTCTTTTATGTGTTTTCCTTGGTTGATTAGAGTGATTATGGGGGCACCTACGCAGTTTGTGAAGGCCCTCAAAATAGGTCTCAACCATATGATGAAGCGCCTTTCATACTGGTAATCTCATTCACCTGATCAAAGAAGCCTCTTTGTATGTTGATGACAACCTCTCAAAGGATGCTACATCACTTTCCCAACCACCCAAACGATGTTAACATGGCAAGATTATTTTACGAATGTGGTATGTAACCTATTTACATCATGAGTATTTAATGAAGCAGACTCCATGGGCATATAATGACTTGAAAGGCCAGGTTTCCAAAAAATAAGCAGTGACCCCAAGACCATCATGGAGTGAGTAATGCCTCGAGACTAACAACACACAAGTTCTATTGTGAATCTCACAAGTGTTATGCTTCGTCATGCTTCCCCACTTTTGAACACCTAGGAATGCTGTAACGAGTTGAGTGACGCAGATATCTATGAAGCTATGAATGATTTAAGGAGTTGAGTGAGTGATTCATGAAGCTATGCTCACTTTTGAACTTAAAAGAGGAAGTTGAGAAACTTGTAGATCACACTGTTAGATCCGTGAAACTTGCACAAAAGTGTCCATGTCTTAATATGTGAAACTCCATGAAACCATGCAAGTTTGTTGATTCTTGAGAAAATTGCATGGAATTATGCAAGTTTGTTGGTCTTAAGAAACTTGCAGTCCCAATTGGACAATATGGTTCAAGGGACCTAGCCCTAGTCATTGTGTATAATAACTCTTTTCCTTGTTCGTAATTAAGTAAAATATAATTAGTCATACAGTTACAAAGTTGTTGTGTGTACTCCTCTCTCTCCCTACTTTTCTAACAAAGTTGTGTAAATCAAGAAGTGGCTTGATCATGTGAATGCCATTATGGAAGATTTGGAAGGAAACAAATTGCCAACGTGAATTAATGGGATGAAAATCAAATTGTTTTTGCCACAAGCCTATTTCATTTGTGCAAAATTCACTGATGTCACCTCATGAACACGAGTCCCCAAAGAGCCCTTACATGTCAAATAAGGGTTAATGCAATTAGGTGAGATCATGATAGAAGGAGTGGCTCCAAAATGGGTCATGAACTCCCAGTCAAATACAACATTAAGTGGCCACAATCCCACAATAAGGGAGGACCTCATGATGGAAAGGAGAGGCATGAAGGGAGCAATGATATGACAATTGCTAGGTCATTGGGGAAGCATACCCTAAATGCCCCCAGTGATAGGTCATTGGGGCAACATACCCTAAATGCCCCCAGTGCATAAGCCCTCCAAAAGACTTGAGATCACTTTTCTCATTCAAGCATTGTGCAAACTACACTCTCTTGCTTCCATAGCTTCAAAACCCAATCCCAAACCCCTAGCTTCCAAACATCATAGCAAATGGCATCCAATCACCTAAAACAAAAGGCAATAAAAAGAACAAGGCGCCAACCCCAAAGAAGAAAAAGTTGAATGAGTCCAAGGGGCCAAAACTCAATGCAGCACCGATTTGACAATGGCCAGTGCAACTCTTAACTAGCTAAGTCTCATAGGGTTGAAGAAATTCTTTGAGCTCCTTTGGAATGGGCTCTTGATTGGGATATATCCCTCAAAGCAATCAATCTCCTATGATAAACAAATGAATACCTTCAAGGTGAGGGCCCAAGAGGAAATAATCAACAAACCCAAAGTGGCTCTATAGTCTCAAAGCTCCCCAACATGGAGATTGGCTCCATCAACCCTTGCACAATTGTTTGCAATGAGCTATTTAGCAAAGATGAATGGTTGCATGACCAAGGGTACATCACCATAAAAGTAAAGCATGCGGCTGCAAATAGTTTCTTTGGGTTTCTAATTAAAAGAATACAACAAAAGACATTGGACACTCATTGTATGACTTAAATGCTAGTGCCAAAGGTTTTAAAAGTGACTTAAGGAGCAACAATAAATCGAGAGAAGATAATGACTTCACAAATAAATGACCAAGTATCCCAAGTTAGGGAATCAAAAAATTAGGATGAATTGGGGTACTATGCCCTTTGGTAGGCAGTGGTGAGGAGAATCAAAACTTACTACCATCTATGATTGTAAATGTGGGGGTTAAAGGTCACTGTGCCTTAACCCTAGTTATGTACAATACTCAAACACATATATAAATGAATGAAAAAGAAGATTAGGGTGGTTCTGCACCCACCAAAACTTGTGTGGCTCTTTGTCTCTCTCTCTCCCTCTTCCGTTCTTGCTTCCGTTGAGAGCACTCTCAACTGGTATCAGAGCCCGGGTGATCTAGCTGAGCGTGCGTGAATGCTTTGAAGCTCAGCAGCTCTGTGGGAGGAAGGAGAAGCTTTGTGGGAAGCTTTGTGGGTGACTTTACTTGCATCCGAGTGTGCAGAGACCTTGGAGGAGCCTTTGGAAAAGTCACTTTGGCTTTACGAAGTGGTTTTGAGAGCCTGTTAAGAGCTTTCAAAGAAAAAGTCGTTTTTTGAGCTTTTCCCTGTTCCGTTCGATGACAGAGACTCCGTATTGACTTGTGGAGGCAACTATTGCTTGCTTTTGGTGTCCACATTACTTCAGGAGCTTGGAAACACCTTCATTCTTGAATCTGAGATCATTTCAGTGGATTTCTGACTCACTGTGTCAATTCCTGCGTTTTTTGCCCGGGTGTTGGAACTCAAGTTTGGAGCAACCATTTGCAGATCTGTCAGTTTTGGTGGACTCAGGAGGTCCTAAAACTTCTATGTTGCTCATCATTCGCACTCCGGTGGAGTTTACAGATAGCTCTGTTTCCAAAAACGTTTTTCAGTCCGTGTGTTGGACCCAGTGATTGAGGCCACGGTTTCCAAAACCGTCTGTCCCATTGCGTTCCGGACGCCCAAAAACCCTTACCTATCAGTTCTTGCGTGATTCGGTGGAGGATTTTCAGAGTTATAAATCTCTGTGTATTCGATTTCGTCTCTCTGTTATGCATTTTTCATGCTAAGGTTTTGAAACCTTAGATTTATGCCACATGGCAGTGGATAAGTGTTGACTCCCATTTCTCATTCATCGGTTGGGATTTTGGAGTTCTGGCAGAAGAGAGATATTTGCAGATTTTCTTGCTGAGTCCGATTATGCAATGGCGCCCATGTTTTTGAAGCATCTCAGGTTCTATTTTCAGTAGCGCTCATTACCGTGGGACTATGATTTCTTGAGCATACCTTATGCAAATCACTCTGGTTGCAGTTTGAGCAATGTGCGCTCATTCGTGGTATGCATTGGGTTGTAGTGGATGATTTATAGGCCATTTGGATGCATTACGGTCCTTGTTGGATGCGCTGATAGGCCTAAATTGCCTTGTGGGATGCTATTTTTTATGGACGCTTTGCACATGGATGCTATTTTAAGCTGAGGGACAGCTTTGACACATTGCAGGTGATGCACTGATAGTGCTATGCTCTCTTGGATGAGACATTATTGATGCATATGCCAGTGGACAGTGTTTATGCTTGAGTCATTTGGCACTTATTGGCATTTTCTTTTGGGCCAGATTTGCTCATATGGATGCATAGTATATGCACATGAGTCAGATGCTTTGAGTTTTGAGTTTTGGTGATATTTCACTCTATTGTGGCATACACATTTGGGTGCACCTGGTATTTGGTGTGATTCTCTCTTGCAGGCACTAGCATTTGGGATTTTGCTTTATTTGCATCATGGCATCCTCTTCCATGCCTGAAAAGGAGTTTTTCAGCATCAAAAAGTTTGATGGGACAAACTTTTCTTTGTGGAAAGAACAGATAAGGGATGTGCTTATTCAAAAGAAGCAGATTAAACCCTTGGCAGGTATTGAAGCTAAGCCTGCGGATATGTCTGAGGATGATTGGAATGAGTTGGATGCATTAGCAAAGTCTACTATTAGACTTCATCTTGCAGAGTCAGTTTATTTCACAGTAGTAAATGAGCAGACTACAGAAGATTTGTGGAGGAAACTGTGTGCCACTTATGAAAAGGAAACTGCCTCTAATAAAGTTTACCTCATGAAGAGGTTGTTTGAGCTGCAGATGAAGGAAGGGGTCTCCATTGCTTCTCATTTGAATGAATTCAATATTATTTTCAGCCAGCTTCAGGCTCAGAAAATGAATTTTGATGCGGAGACTAAGGCAATATTTCTCTTATGTTCATTACCATCCTCATGGGATACCTTCCGTACAGCTGTCAGTAACTCTGCACCTGGTGGAGTACTGAAATTTGATGATGTTGTGGGTAGCTTGTTGGCCGAGGAGATTAGACGGAAGTCTATGGATGGCAACAAGCAGGATGCAGCCTTAAATGTGCAAAGGGGCAGATCACAGTTCAGGGGGAAGTCCCAAGAAAGAGGGAAGTCTCGTAGCAAATCCAAGGCACGAAACATTGAGTGTTACCATTGTGGCAAGAAGGGCCATATGAAAAAGGATTGCTACAAGCTGAAAAGAGAGAGCAAAAGGATAAGAAAAAGAATGCAAATTGGGGTGCAAATCAAAAGGAAGAGAGTCCAAGGGAGGACAAAGGAAAAGTGAAGATCGAGGAGATCAATGCAGTCACACATGATAGTGACAATGACGTTCTCTTCATGTCTAGTTTATCTGCAGAGTTGCTTACCACTTCAGATGATGCATATTCCCAGGATTGGATTTTGGATTCTGGTGCTTCATTCCATGTTACTCCCCATAGGGAATGGTTCTCCACTTATGATAGTGGAAAGACAGGTTGTGTGCATCTTGGAAATGACTATGCATGTGACATAGTGGGTGCAGGTGACATAAAGTTTTCTTTTGCAAATGGGTCTGCATTTGTTTTGAAACATGTGAGACATGTGCCTAAGCTGACCAAGAGTCTTATTTCAGTGGGTCAGCTAGATGATGCTGGTTTTCACACCACTTTTGGCTTTCAGAGTTGGAAAATTCAAAAGGGCTCTATGCTTTTGGCCAGGGGTGCCAAGTGTGGGACTTTGTATCCCTTACATGTATCAGGGGTATTTGATCATGTTGTTGCAATAACCGAGCAGCCAAGCACTTCTCTATGGCATTGCAGGTTGGGGCACATGAGCCAGAATGGAATGAAACTCTTATGCCGTTTGGGTTATGTACCGCATTTGAGTTTCTCTGATTTTGAATTTTGTGAGCACTGTCTCTATGGGAAGCAGACTAAATCAGCCCATAAAAGAAGGGGAAAGAAAGAGTTTGAAATGCTTGATTTGGTGCATTTAGACGTATGTGGTCCCATGCCTACACGGTCATTAGGCGGGGCTGAATACTATGTGACATTCATTGATGATGCAACTAGGAAAGTGTGGGCTTATGCTATAGCTCGGAAGAGTGATGTGTTCCAGGTATTTCAGAAATGGTTGGCCTTGGTTGAGAATCAGTCAGGTAGAATGCTTAAATGCCTACGGACTGACAATGGTGGAGAGTATCTCTCTCATGACTTTCAGCATTTCTGTGATACTCGTGGGATTAAGAGGGAGCTCACATCCCCTCGTACTCCAGAGCAAAATCCAGTTGCAGAAAAGATGAATCGTACCATTCAAGAAAGGTTGCAATGCATGCTTTCCAATGCAAGTCTTTCTGGTGGTTTTTGGGCTGAGGCAATGAAGACTGCAGTGCATGTGATCAATAGATCACCTAGTAAGAGTTTGGATGGTGGTATTCCTGAAGAGGCATGGAGTGGCAAGAAGCCCTCTTACTCTCATTTGCATATATTTGGGTGTGAGGCATATGCACATGTGCCAAAAGAGCTTCGAAAGAAGCTAGATCCTAAGTCTAGGAAATGCATCTTTCTAGGTTATGGTGAAAGTGGAGAGATGGGCTATCGTCTCTGGGATCCAGAAGCAAAGAAGATCATACGCAGCCATGATGTGGTCTTCAATGAGAAGAAGATGCATAAGGCACCCATGAGGGATGTGGAAATGAGGAGAATCACTTTCCAGGATGTGAATCCACCTGCATATGTTGATAGGCAGCAAGCTGTCCATGCACCAAATGTGCAAGAAATGGTACAACCAAGTACTCCCACAGGTATACAATCAAGGGTAGATGATGGATCATCTATTGGTGGAAATGATGAGCCAAATGTGGCTGATATGCAAATGGGACAGCAAGCTGAAATGCCCTTGAGAAGATCATCTAGAGTGTCTAGACCGCCTGATAGGTTTGTTCCAGGGGTAGACTATGTGATGCTTACTGATTGCGGGGAGCCTTCTTGCTACAAAGAGGCTATGATGCGTGAGGATCAACGCAAGTGGGAGTATGCTATGCAATCAGAGATGAGTTCACTTATGAAGAATAAGACTTGGGACTTGGTTTCTTTGCCACATGGAAAGAAAGCATTGCCATGTAAATGGGTCTACAAAATGAAGGTCACAGGTGATGATGTGCCTAGGTACAAGGCCCGTTTGGTTGCTAAAGGGTTCAAGCAAGAGAAGGGTGTGGACTTTGATGAGATATTCTCTCCGGTTGTGAAGATGACCACACTTAGATGCATCCTTGGACTAGTGGCAGTAGAGGATATGGAGCTTATGCAAATGGATGTCAAGACAGCTTTCTTGCATGGGGATTTGCATGAGGAAATTTACATGGTGCAGCCGGAAGGCTTTGAAGAAAAGGGCAAAGAGCATTTAGTTTGCAAGCTGAAGAAGAGTCTCTATGGTCTTAAGCAAGCACCTAGAGAATGGTATCAGAAGTTTGATGCTTTCATTCGGTCCCAGGGTTTTAGAAGGAGTGAAATTGATCACTGCCTCTACGCTAAAAGGGCTAAGGATAATAGCCTGATAATCCTGGCAATATATGTGGATGATATGCTATTGGCTAGCAAGAATACTTATGAGCTAGATGCATTAAAGGCCAAGTTGCATGAGGCCTTTGATATGAAGGATTTGGGATTTGCAGGTCATATTCTTGGTATGCGCATCACGCGTGATCGGAGTAGGAAACTCCTTTGGCTTTCACAAAAAGAGTATGTTACAAAAGTATTGCAGCGTTTCAATATGGAGGGGGGGAAGGCAGTGAGTACTCCATTGCCTCCATATGTGAAACAGAGTCATACAGATAGTCCCAAATCAGATGAGGAAAGGGCCATGATGGCCAAGGTTCCTTATGCATCAGCAGTTGGGAGTCTTATGTATGCTATGATAGCTACTAGACCAGACATTGCATTTGCAGTGGGAGTTGTTAGCCGGTATATGGCTAATCCAGGAAAGAGGCACTGGGAGGCAGTTAAGTGCATCATGAGGTACATGAAGGGTACCAAGGAGATGTGCATTTGCTTTGATAAAGGAGACATGCGTGTACTTGGGTACACAGATTCAGACTATGCAGGGCATGTGGATAGTAGGAGATCCACTTCTGGTTATGTGTTCACCTTTGCAGGTGGTGCAGTGTCGTGGATGTCTCGTGCACAGAAGTGCGTGGCTTTGTCTACCACAGAGGCTGAGTATGTTGCAGCCACAGAGGGTTGCAAGGAGGCTATATGGCTTGATCGGCTAGTGGGAGATTTGGGGATTCATACAGGTGTACCGACATTGCATAGTGATTCCATGAGTGCTATTCAGCTAGCACGGAATCCAGTCTTTCATGCAAAGACCAAACACATTGAGGTCAGGTACCATTTCATCAGGGAGGTACTTGAGAACAAACACATAGAGCTTGTCAAGGTTCATACAGATGATAACCCTGCAGATATGCTGACGAAGAGTCTACCTAGTCCAGCGGTTTGAGTATTGTCGTGTATTGATGGGCATTGGATAGTATGCTCACTGGTTGTTCTCCCTTAAAGGCACATTGTCCTTTAAGTGGGAGGTTGTGGGGGTTAAAGGTCACTGTGCCTTAACCCTAGTTATGTACAATACTCAAACACATATATAAATGAATGAAAAAAAAGATTAGGGTGGTTCTGCACCCACCAAAACTTGTGTGGCTCTTTGTCTCTCTCTCTCCCTCTTCCGTTCTTGCTTCCGTTGAGAGCACTCTCAGTAAACATGGATGATTCTTTCACGTTAGTTTCGTTAAGAAGAGAAACTTTTATCTTGGTGTCAAAAGTTTGTATGCCCAATAAAAATAAATGTTTGAAACATTTGCCAAGATTTGAAAGTTTTTTGTGAAAATTTTAAAGTTTTGTCAGGATTTACATCTTTTACTTCAAAATTCCAAACAAAATATACTATATTCTCTCAATATTGTGAAACTAGAGAAAATAAGTCAATAAAATTTCGCCAGGATTTTTTATGTATATCCATGATTGTAAACATTCTTGAAGGGCTATTTAATGAATCTCCCAAATATTTGGAGCAATTCACCACAGCCAAACTAAAGGAGCAATACCTCTCAATATTGTGAAACTAGATAAAATAACTCAATAAACTTTCACTAGGATTTTTTATATATATCCATGATTGTAAACATTCTTGAAGGGCTATTCAATGAATCGCCCAAATATTTGGAGCAATTCACCACTTAGCCAAACTAAAGGAGCAATACCCATAACTAAAACAAGATCCGGAGCATCTCAAGCCACTAAAGCCCAATGAAAAGGGATACCCTAGCCATAAAAACCTAGGAAGAAAGCAAAAGTATGCCCTTCAAAGTAGAGAGGGCCACTAGTCGAAGCCACTAGAGAGGGACCCTCAACTATCTTCCCCGTAGAAGAATGGATACCCTATGATATGCCAATGCCGCTACTACCCCATATCAATGTAAGGATTGCAACACAAGAGGACCTTGATGCATACTGTGATATCTTCATTATTACGATTTGGCAATCCCTCGACCTAATGTGCATGTCACCAAGAATTTCAATACATTGGGGACCATCAAATAAAAGGCAAGGAGATTGGAAGATGAGAACACAAGGTTGATATAGTGACATGCAAGTCCTTTGATAAAGATTAGAAGCAACGCAAAAGCAAAGCCTCAAGGTCAATAGACAAGAATGCATCGGCATTTCACAAAGGAGACAAAGCATAGAGAGAGACACAAGCACCGAGGAAGCAAATAAAAAGAATGAACATAGAACAAGTGCTAAAAGGACCAAGCCAAGGAAGCCCAAGACATAGCGATTGGTTAAATAGGAGAAACCCCATCAAATTTGAACCAAAGAGAATTACGGTGGTGATACAGAGAAATCATCTAATTGCAAGCAGTACTATGCATTGGATGGATAGGAAGATCCTATGGTTAAGGTGGTCTTATATGATAACATCCATCTCTTCTTTCAACATCAATCATTTCAATTTTCTCCATTTTCTGCCAATAGGGTTGTCCACCCTAAATTCAATTGGGTATTTTTTTTTCCTTTTACACCATGCTATGGGATTTCACCTTGAACTAGCTACCACTAGATCTTATGCTATAAAACGTCCTTGCCCTTGCAACACATTATGAGGATCCAAGTGGCAGAAGGGATAGTCACTTGGGAGATATGGGAATTTATCTCTGTGTAGCAATGCTCCAAGATGAACACATATCAAGTCATTCAAATCTGTTTAGGCTAGGTTAGAGTTACATGCACATTTGCACCAATACACATTTTTGTCTTTGAATAGTTTAACATATCGACATTTGCAATGATCAAAGTTATTTTAGTGAATACATACATCACGGTTCTTAGCCATAAATCTCAAGTATAGATTTGTCTCATCCAACGAAAACATGCAAAATACTTTCATCAATTGTTCCAACCACCAAATTGGCCCTTAAATTAACATGCTAGCTTGAAGGGTTAAATTGTTTTATTACTAATCCAACCATCAAGATAGTTTGCCAAGTGCCACCAAGCTTATTGTTCTAACCAGTAGGGTTGTGCTTAAACCACTAGGCTAATTCCTAAACCCAACCAATGGTGCAATCTACTATCATGATTTTAGCTAGCCTGATGGTTGGCATAAAGTAGCCCAGTGGTGGTTGGTCTAAAACAACTTTAAGGTTGTTGGATGGCATATTAAGATAGCTTGCTCTTTCAACCATGGGGCTTGTCACTTATAAATAAAAATTTCTTCTTCTTCTTCTTCTTCTTCTCTCTCTCTCTCTCTCTCTCTCTCTTCAAGTTTACAATGAAGAAAATAAAAGAAACCAGCATGATGTTTTGGGGGATGAAAAAGATAGTAGCAGATAGAATTGTAGGTTTGACTATGTGCATACCTACATTGCTTTAAGCATGAGTATGATGTGCTTGTTGTATTTATTGAGTCCCATTCATGGCCTATAGACGTCCTTATTGTTTGAAAAAAATTTTGTGTTATTGCGCCAAAATCAATTGATTGTAGAAATGATTCCGTCATTTAAGTTGTATCTCCTTTTCTTGCATTCTAGTGATGCCCACAAGCTTCCCACTTGGGTTGCATTGCTCCAAGTAGTGTCGATGGTTAGTCACTAGAGTTATGTTGGTCCCTTTGGTCAACAAAGACTTTGATTTTTTGCACCAAATCCATTTTGTGTTCTTTTAAGAAAACAATGTAGCTAATATTGCCCTCTTTGCATCTAGCTGATCTACAATATGAATTCCTTTCACATTTGCTTAGGCCATCTTAGGTCCACAAGGAGTTGCACTTCCACATGAGGTGTTAGGAATAGGGAATGATGCCCCTACAGAATATGCTACACCTGAAAACAATGTGGTAGGATTTGAGGATGTTGTAGCTCATGAATCAAGTCAAATCCACTCCTAGCCACCCTCGTAGGACAAGAGATCATTGATTCTAGACATAAATGGTGTGTTACTAACATCTATGAGCACAAAGCATGACAAAATACCTCTATTCTATCAAAATATGAAGAGTGTGCAAACACCACGAGAGAAGTGAATAAAGCTTTTCATTTGACATGATACTATAATATTTTTGGAGTGGTGTTTTTTGCACTTTAATGTGTTTATCCAGACTTGTTGCATGCTGAAAAAGGCATTGGCATTGTTGGAAAGCTACTTCCCATATCAATGGCATGGGTTCCATGCACTGTACACATAAGAGGATTGTGTGAAAGAGCAAGTATTTGTGATCCACGTACGTTCTACAAAAAACTGACAACCTTCTGGGCAAGCCAGCCACAATACAATGAATAAAACACCATCTTGCTGGATGATAGTGCTTATAAGTGTCTCTGAAATCTAGAAGGCACTTGACAAATCCTTGAGAAATTGTTCAATCACGATATAAAACAAATTTCTTGTTATCTTATTCAAGATGTTGCTAATTGGCTAGCAATGTGGATTCAAGCTAGGAATCAAGAGAAGCATGCCAAGGAAAATCCCATCCAGCACCTCCCTTACAGCTTTATGCATTATTGATCTTGACAATGCAGAGTGGGGATAGGGAAGAAAGAACTCTTTGCTGTAAACCATGATACAGATGATTCATATGTGCCTCTCTTCTAACTCTGCTGCTATGACAAACTCAGAAGCCCTCAATCTCATGAGTGTCTATCAGGAATGTTTTGTCAAATAAACTTCTCCCCATGGAGGTTGGCTGTTCTATGCTAAAGAACATGTACTGTGAATATTTATGATGATGATATAATATAATACAAACTTTTTTTCTACCCAAAAAAAAAAAAAACCCATCCAGCATGCCAATGATGATGAAACTTTGTGGATTGTAGATCAATCGAAGCACTTCCACATTGCTTCACCATTACCACACCCCCATCATGGATGGGCATAAACAAATTGAAAATATGTACAATTCTTGGAGGCATGTATTTATGCAATGATACAAGTCATTTTTGTATTTACTCACCAATATCCCATTGTTTGAACTTTATGGAAATGTACTCTAGCATCTTGTATATGTATTCATTATTATTTTTCTTTCACAATAAGTTTCTAATTTGTATTTAAACTTTCAAGTTTTAAGAATTAAATTTTAGACACTCTAGGAAGCGCATTCTCAAGATTTTGATCTCAAAGAACGAGAAGAACATGAGAAATCTTGATGAAAAGACAATGAACTAAAAAACTAAGCTATGAGAGCAAGACCTAAGCTCTGATACCATGTCAAAGTGCGGTGCCGAATGCTGATGTAGAGATCAATTTGTAGTCATGGATCCAACCACTGATATGCATCAAGTATGGACTGTATATGACAGCCATAAGTGCATGATGAAACACTGAGTCTCCCTAGGTTGTGCTATGGCTGAACTTGATAATGTCCACTGCACTGGGGAAAAATCGCACTAATGCATAGGTATCCTCGTCCTGAGGAATGATCTGCTGATCGAAAAAAGTGGCGATAAAAACTGGATTCAAGGATGCAATGCGGCATGAGTGAGCCGATGCTGGAATGTCCTGAAGATTGATCTATTGATCAAAACTACTGAAGGGAACTACACCCATGGTATGCTTCGTGTCAGAGTTGAAAGCATCAATGATGGATGCTGGAATGGAATCACCTGAGGAGCAGAATGCGCTGGGGCATAAATCTCTGCATGTGCAAAAGATGTGAGTGCCTCGTATTGAGGACTTACCTGCTATAAATCTGCATGATCAATGAACTCATGCTAAGTATTTGCATCTGTGGAAAAAGATGGAGTCGGATCCATGCATAAATGTGATGGTTGTACATCACTAGAATCAGTCTACACTAATGTAGATGAGACTGCCTCGTACTGAGGACTTACCGTCAAATATGCCTCATGCTAATGGCTTATTGCTGAATGTGACTCATGCTGAGGGCTTACCAAGAAGTGTGCCTCATGCTGAGGGCTTACCAAGGAATGTGCATGATCAGAAACTGCGGGCTGATTCATGCTAACATTTGAAGCATCTGCATTTGATCTGTCAAGGCCAATGATGCTTGAGTCAACATCATAGACTCGTACATATCTTGTGGCAATAAATGGTCGAAGAAGGTTCTCTTTCCACTCATGGATCTCATCCGGAGTCATGACTAGTGTATCATCATTTGTGTGATGAGAATAACTCCATGACGGAGGCGGTCTGGTGCTCTGTGCAAGAGGCTTACCCATGTACCGGCGAGAGTGTCTACCCATGAGAACACTATGTGAGAAGTGCCACTTGGGGGCTTATGCTAAAATGTCAAAACCAAGTCATGTGAGAACTACGATGTGCCAAGGATCACACCTGTAACATAATGGTGACAACTACGTGTCAGGAGTAGCCAAGAGGTTGTACAATGCTGATGTGTATGTGTATGGAACCAATGCCAAAAATAGTCAATGAAAATGACTGTACATGGGTGGCATATGTGCGTGAAAGAAGAATGCAACCATCCTGAAACTGAGAGGAAGATCATTGCCAAGTGTCACACTGAGGTGCTCAAGTGCCAAATGTCAAGAGAACTGAATTGGTGTCAGTGTGTGAATGTGTATACCGATGATAGATTCGATGGGACTAATGCTAGTGGGAACTAATCGGGTAATGGAAATGATTGACTTGGCTTGGTGGAGTTGGATCTCCTCTATGGTGGCACTAGTCTATAGCTAGAGTACATGTCAAATCGCAAAATGTAGCAAATGAATTTTATCTTAATTCATTTTATGTGTTGGGTATGCTGCAAAGGATCAGGAGGTGGTTTTGATGATGAGGATTTGATGATGCTGGCCTATGGAAAAGTTAGATGAAAGATATGAGGTGCTCATGATGTAGAGCATGATCTGGTGATAATTTTGCCTTTTTACAGCTCTGCGAAATTCCTTCTGGATCAAAAGTTATGGGCATTTGAAATTTGCACCACACTATGTCCAAAGAAGGGTCAAAATTGATGAGATGTGATGACATGGTAGTGAGAGGTCACATGCAACTTACAATTGTTCCCATGAAGAGGCAATTGTGGCTACTCTACCACATGGCACTAATGAGGTGGCCAGGTTGAGGTGGTAGGTGGCCACTGATGATGTGGCATTGTTGACTGTGCAGGCTACATGGCACTGATGACATGTCAGTGGCTTATGTGGCATTGCTTACATGGCATGTGATGCATGTCTTGGTGATGTGGAAGAGGTGATATGTCATCGTGTCAATTGATGATGTGGAACTGTTGACTATGCTGGCTACATGGCACTGATGACATGTCAGTTGCTTATGTGGCATTGCTTACGTGGAATGTGACGCATGTCTTGGTGATGTGGAAGAGGTGACATGTCATCATGTCAATTGATGACATGGTAGGGGTCAATCCTGATGACATGTCAGGATCAAATGATGTGGAGCATGTGCCAAGTGTTAGTAGCTAGAGGTGGATGACATGGCAAGTGGAGAACCAAGCCATTGAGGGTGACCCTATCCTGTGGGGTGGGTTCCTAGAGTGCCACATGTCAACTCTGTAGACCCAAGTATATTTTGAGATGTCGACAAAATCTTGGAAGATTCCATTGACGTTCTTCTCCTCCGACCGTCGACTCTGTTCATTTGTAGATGCGCGTCTGTGCAAGGTGAGTTGCTGATGAGCATTGTGACTAGATGGGTGCTAGGTGGAGGTGCTATGGGCTCGTAGGAGCTCGCTAGCATTAGGAGCTAGAGCTTGGTTGGAGGCATGGAGGTGTGCGTGCCGCTCAAGCGTAGTCCATGGTATGCAGTAGAGGTCGCTCTTTGCAAGCATGTTTGGCGTAGATGTAGCTCCGTGTTGTGGTGCTGGAGGGAGTTTAGAAGATGGGCTGCTTGTCAAGGTCAATGGAGCCTGGGCTTATTGTGTACTGTGGAGAAGGGGCTGAGCCGGGTTGCCATCCGATGGAGGAGTTTCCTTTGTGGTTGGCGCTATGGAATAGAAGCCGTTGTGAGGCTGCTGTCACAATCGTAGAGGCTGAGCGTTAGAAGTGGGAGCCGATGTAGAGGTGAGGCGTTTTAGGGCATTGGCTAAGTCTAGGACATAAGGAACTTTTGACCAATCTCTATATAGTGAACTCTTGACAAATTAGGAAGTTAATGCATTTTTACTAGATAGAATTACTCATTTTATCCTCTTTATATAGAGAATTTTATTTCCCATATAGCTATCTAGGAAGAGTTCTTATATAGAGAATGAAGCCAATTTTTACTTTCTTATATAGGGAATTTGATAACCTATATAGTCCCGTCTAGGGAATCTATGTTCCTATATGGAGAATGAACTGGATTTCAAGTTTGCTATGTAGGGAATTGTGTTTCCTATATAGCCCATGTATATTACTATCTAGGAAATGTGAGTTCCTATATGGAGAATGAAGTGGATTTCAAGTTTGTTGTGTAGGGAATTGCATTTCCTATATAGCCCATGTATATTGCTATCTAGGAAATGTGAGTTCCTATAAGGAGAATGAAGTACTTTCTACAATTCCTATATAGGAAATGAGTTCTTTATCTTGAAAATTAGAAAGAATTTATATTTTCCTATGTATTAATTTTGATTATCTACATATTAAATGAGTTGTTTATCTAGAAAATAAGAAATAACATTGTATTCTTCATGTAAGAAATTGTTTACGTTTTTAAATTAAAAAAGGGCATTAAAAAAAATGAATATGTTTAGCATCTCTATCTGTATATTCTTAAAATAAAAGGTGCCACATGGAGAGCAATGGAGAGACTTCTCCTTGCGCTCTCAATCCCTCCTTGGGGCATGCAAATTTCCATCATCCACCAAGCCATGTATGTGCTGCGCATCCAAATTAACATCGTAAAGCGAGTCTATTGTCGAGAGCGAAGGCAACATTGTCCTCATTTCTTAGAGTGATATTCTTTGTGTTTCTTGGCATAAAAAATTATAGGCTCTCGAGCTCTTAACAGATGCATTCACCTCATCCACCATTCTCTATGTTTGTAAACATCCATTCCTAGACTTCCCCCGACTCACACTAAATCAAATAGTGTCTTTGACTTGGAATCCCATTTCCCTTTTCACTTTTTTTGCTATCGGTCATTAGCGCATTTTCTAAATGTACTAAAGGCTAGAATGCAGATTCATGATAAATGTTGAAGCTGCATGAATCCTATTTAGAGTATGTAGAAGCTGAATTACAAGGGAGTGTACATTGTCTCGCTGATCCATGGACCTTGAGCTCAATAGAAAGTATTAGGGACATCAAGTTTGGATGGTGGAGAAGCCACAAGTAATGAAAATTTGGCTAGCAAGTCATACTCCTTAGTCTAGAGTGAAGGTAAAAAAGAAGGTTTGAGAGATGATAGAATAGAAGATGACCTATAGGACTAGCATGACTGACTCAACAAAGTAGAATGTGATTTGTGATCATAGAAAAAGCACTATGTAGACAATTTAATAATTCATCTTCAAAAATCAAAGCATCAGGGACCATAGGAAACTATGACTATGGTTTTAATAAAAAGGAAAGGAGTAACCAAGGAGGTAGCCTAAAGATAGAAAATATTTTGATTCATTGCAGATGCTGTGTCAAAAGAATGTTAAGGGTGAGATCCAAGTGCTATGAATACCAAATTCTCATATTGGAAAAAGAAGTACAACAATGTGAGGTGACGTTGCATCAACAATGTGAGGTGGTCACCCATCCATTTCTTCAAACCTATCCTTGTTGCAACTCCCAAATAAACCAATGCATGGATCACCAGTTGCAAGTCAAACAAGTGAGAAGATTTGGCAGAGCTTGTGCAGGTGGACCTTGAGACCTGTGGTCAACAAGTGAGAAAAAGATGCACTAGAAAAATTCAAGGCACCAAAAATTGAGAGGGAAGGGGGGAAGTGGGAAAAGCCAAATGGGTCTCTCCCAAACAGCTAACTCATCAACGGGATAGAGTGCCTCCAAAGTAGACTAGCCTGAGTGTCTTTGCTTAGTGTTGCTTATGCACCAAACTTTCAATGCGGTCATATGTTAGAACATTGTCTACCATTGGCCCAGCAAACCCATGACCATGGCCTTTGTTGGCATGCACTTTCCCCTTTATGGTATCTATCTTTTATGTTATGCATTATGTTATCTATCTTTTATGTTATGCATTATTTTGTAATACTTTTCAAAGGGAAAAAAGAGTTTTCCAAAGTATGACACAATTACATGCAAGGTAATCATTGGTCAAATGCAAGTCTAGACTTGGATATTGTTGTCTTGTGCATTAGAAACTTTTAGCCCCAAAAATTGAGAGGGAAGGGGGAAGCAGGAAAACCCAAACGGCTAGTTCGTCAACAACCAGTACATGTAGATAATGTTTGCTGTCTCAATCTCCTCCCCTACTCATGACTTGTACTTTCCTGAGCTCTTCTTGATCCCTAGCCTGTACTTGCTCGAGGTCTTGAGCCGACCTTGCTGCTTCTAAGAGTTCTAAGTGCTTCTTGACTCTCTTCTTGACTTGTCACTCTATGCTGTTGCTGCTGCTGGAGTATCTTGCCGTGTGCGCGTTCTAGTCTATTCTTGAATTTCTATTGCTATCGATCTAATCTCCGCAGAGTTCGCGCCATACACCTGGGTCTTGCACTCTAGCACTCCATGTACTCGGCCATTTTCATTCCTGCACTCCAGCGTGTGACTTTAGGGTGGCCTCGATCTCCACAGAGCTTGCACGCTGCATGCTGCAAATGTTGCGCCTCCATATTCTACTCCTGCCATGCCAATAGTTTAATCCAAAGCTTAGTCTGCTTTGACCCGCGGCCTGCTGTAGGTGATGTTTGGCACGTGGGCTGCTGCAACTAGTTCCTCCATATTCTATCGGTGATCGGCCCCATCCTATCTTGTGCGCACTTGAGCAGGAGCCTCTCAGTTGAGCAGATTAGCTAGTACTCAACATCCAGACTCCAAAGACTGTGGCCTGTGCACCACAATTCCGTAGTACGCCAGGAGAAGCCGAAGATTCGACTCGACATATAAGGTATAATGTATTGTTTTTTTTGTTTTTTCAAGTTTTGTTTTGTATTTATAGGCCCCTAGAAACCTTAGTTGATTTATTAGACTCCTAAAAACACTAAAAACCTTAGTCCCGCATACGATTTTGTAGATTCGTAGAAACCATAAAAGCCTTAGTCCTTAGTTTTGTATTTGTAGACCCTTAAAAACTGTTTTTAAAACCTTAAAAACTGTTTTTGTTTTTTGTTGAAAACTAGGATTAGATTTTGTTTTTTCCAGCGATTAAATCCCTGCAAGAATTCAAAAGAAATTCAAAGGTTCAAGATTCTAGGGTTGTAATACCTTTGAATAGAGTATATTAAAAGTTCTACATTTTAGTTTCTATTTCATTGGGAGCTCTTAAAAGGAGTGAGTCTCTAACTTTTATGCATTAGATTGATTATTTTTTAGAGTGAAATATAAGCATGGTGTCTTTTTTTCTTTGAAGAAACTTTGAGAGCTAAAAGAACTCTTATTTTGTAGTGCAGGTAGAATGGCTATTTGCAATTGGACTCTGTCTCTCTCCCTCTCTCTCACACACAAAGACACACACACACAGATACATACACACACATTAAGAAAAAAAAAGAATCTCTCTCTCTCTCTAACACACACACATACATACACACACATATGATTTAATATGTTAGACAATGTAGTAGACACACACCTTCTCTTTATGTTATGCACTTGGATATTTATGCTATATTTCAAAATGTCCTCATGGTATGCATCTTATCTTTCTATCAGATTCTTACATTTCTACATTTCTATATTATCTTTATGTTATGAAATTTTCTACTTATGCTACATTTCTATGTTATGCAACTATGTTATGCATTACAAATCCATGGAAACTTAAACTAGTAAGTTAGAGAACGCATATCATGAATCAATCGCTGCACTTAAAACAAGATTCATGATATGCTTTGTAACGATAGAAGTTCTTAAGTTTTAATTACGTATCTCGTGTGGTTCTATCGGATCCTCGGATCAGGTGGGGCATCAAAAGCGTCATGATTGCATGTCTAAACTATGAAGAGAGTGGGAGAGAAGTAAGGAGTCTCACTTGCAACATTCTCAGATACACAATGGGGGAATACACACAAAGGTGGAGGCTGAAAATAGTTTTCCTCTTCTTAGTTGTGAAAGCCAAAAGAACTCTCTAAAAGTACAAAAGGAATAGGTGAACCCTATATGTGGGTCTCAAACCAAACTCAGCTAACCTATGTGGCATACTAATTGAGCCACTAACTAGAGTACATAAAGATAGCTGTCATCCAGCTATTATTCATGGGCAGTGTACAAACCGCATCTGCAGCCACAACAAGTCGGTGACATAAATGCACAACGGTCACCCTGGCATATCACAAGTGGAGCTCGATATCTCAACACTCCCCCTCGAACTCAATCCCAATTCCTGCACACCAAGCAGGTCTCTGAACTTGCGCAGCTTCTCTACACCCAATGCCTTCGTGAATATGTCAGCTACCTGATCCTTTGTGCTGACATAAACTAGATCAATAAAACTTGCTAGAACCTTTTTCTGCACATAGTGATAATGCACCTCAATGTGCTTTGTTCTAACATGATAGAGTGGGTTATTTGCCAAGTGTATACTGCTCATGCTGTCACAATAAATGACAACTGGTCCATCTGTAGACTGATGCATATCATAAAGTAGCTTACGCAACCAAGCTACCTCACATGCAGCCATTGCTGCACCCCCGTACTTAGCCTCTATGCTCGACAAGGCAACTGCAAGTGACTTCAACACTCCCAGAAGAGAACACATATCCACTGGTAGATCGTCTATTAGAAATACTACCAGCCCAATCAGCATCAGTGTATCCATGCAACTGTATCTGAACCCCAGTCTCATAAAATAGTCCATACTGCAATGTGGACTTCACATACCTCAGTATGCGTCTAACCACATCCAAATGCAGTTTCCTTGGAGCCTGCATAAACTGACTTACCAACCCAACAGCATAGCTCAAATCTGGCCTGGTAATAGTCATATAAGTCAAACTTCCTACTATGCATCTGTACATAGTAGGGTCTTCCAGAAGCTCACCTACATTTGCGCTCAACTTCACATTCTGCTCCAAAAGAACGACAATTTAGGCATGTCCGCATCCAACGTAAACATCCTGCCCTTCTTCTTCCCTTTTGCTATCAAGTGACCTTTATTTTTCATATCCTCAATGAAGCATCCATGAGGATTAAATCTGACCTGCAAGCCTTGCTCAAACCATTTGACCAACAGAAACCAAGTTCTTGGTGATATTCGGGACATGAAATACATCAGACAGGCATTGCTTTTTCCCATACTGCATAGATAAAGAAACTTTACCAATCTGCACAATAGGATGTGTAGTATCATCACCAGTCTCCACAAATCTTAGTCTTTTCATTTTCCTTGCATCTTGCATCCATTCTACATGACCTGTCATGTGGTTTGACGCACCTGAGTCAACATACCACACATCATTGCTTTCTTTTGCACTTGTCACATAATTGATCATGTGCTGCACCATAAACAAATGCTCATTTCTGTCATCACCCTGTCTACTAGAGGATGCATAATTGCCTTGCTGCAATTTTCCATTCATGATGTCATTCTGCTTTTTGTAATAGTCTTTAGCCATATGACCCATTTTACCACAGTAGTAGCATTCAACATTGCTGTTTGCATTTTGGCCTCTCTGCCATCCATCATGACCTCTTTGGCTTCCCCTACCTCTAAAGTTACCACGTCCTCCTCCATAGGATTGGTTTTCTTGAATTTGCTGCATATTCTGATTTTTGCCACGGCCTCCAGATCGGCTTGCTCTACATCTACCTCTACCTCTTCCAGCATTTGAGTAGAAGATAGTTTCTTTTAAAGTTCCTCTTGAAGAAGATGCACCACCATTTCTCTGCTCTTCAGAAATTAGAAGAGCAATCAACTCCTCAAAATCAGGAAATTTTTCACGGACAGCAATGGATGTCCAGAATTGTGCATAATCCTTTCCTAGACCATTCAAGGTCACAAAAACTAAATCATCATCTTCCAATGGTGACCCAATAGAAGCAAGTGCATCTGCAATCTTCTTCACCTTCATGTGGTAGTCATTGATGCTCATATTTTTGTTGAGATATCGAGCTCCACTCGTGAAATGCCAGGGTGACCGTTGTGCATTTATGTCACTGACTTGTTAGCTGCAGATGCGGTTGGTACACCGCCCATGAATAATAGCTAGATGACAGCTATCCTTATGTACTCTAGTTCGTGGCTCAGTTAGTATGCCACCTTAGTTAGCTGAGTTTGGTTTGAGACCCACATATTGGGTTCTTCTATTTCTTTGTACTTGAGTTCTTTTGGCTTTCACAACTAAGAAGAGGAAAACTGTTTTCAGCCTCCACCTTTGTGTGTATTCCCCCATTGTGTATGTGAGAAAGCCGCAAGTGAGACTCCTTCCTTCTCTCCCACTATCTTCACATGGTATCAGAGCTTGGTTCGTGGTAAGGAGCTCAAGAAAGCAAACCAAGTTCGCAGTGTGTTGGTAAGAGGACCAGTGTTGCTTTCCTTTTTTGAGTTTGGGAGCAAATCTCTATAGGTAGCATAGCCGAAAAGTGCAAGAGTGCATTGTCTCAGATTGAGATGCCTTTCGCGGTGTGGCGAGAGGGCAGTATATGCTGCGGGCGAGGTCAAAGCCCCGAGTGACTTTATTTTTTTGATTCGAGGCCATTTTGAGGCCCTTTTTGGAGGCGGAAGTTCTCCGCAAGCACTGAGAAAAAGGCCCTGTTTTTGCTGTGCGACCACTGCTCTGCAAGTCGGTGAAAAGTTACCACAGAAATTGCATCATATGCCTGTGCACAGAGATATTGGGAGTTACAGAATCATCCTTATTGCCTGTTCATGCAAAATCATCACTAGGAAGTGACTGTGTGGTCAAATACTACTTTTGTAAGTTTTGCAGATTTGCCCTTGTGAGGCAGAAGCTATGTTTTTTGCAGTGACAGAATATTTTGCAGTGTTCTGTAATGGCGTCTGATTCTCTTTCACAGATTGTCACTGAAGAGCTTGACAAGAACAACTTCCAAGCATGGAAGTTTAGAATGACGAATTTCCTTATGGGAAAAGGCTATTGGGAGTTCATTATAAGAAATGAAGAAGAACCAGTTCTTCCTAATGTTCCCAATCAACAGGAAATGCAGGCATTTAAAGGATGGCATGAGAGAGCCAAAAAAGTTATGTACTGGCTGTTTATCAGTATTTCAGATTCTATGATTGTGCATATTCAGGATGCAAGTACGCCAAAGGAGGCATGGGATACTTTGGCAAAAATGTACAGCACAAATACACAAGCCACGAAAATATAGCTCAAGCAAGAGTTGCACAATGTGCAGAGAGAAAATATGAGCATCAATGACTACCACATGAAGGTGAAGAAAATTGCAGATGCACTTGCTTCCATTGGGTCGCCAGTGGAAGATGATGATTTAGTTTCTGTGACCTTGAATGGTCTAGGAAAGGATTATGCACAGTTCCAGACATCCATTGCCGTCCGTGAAAAATTTCTTGATTTTGAGGAGTTGTTTGCTCTTCTAATTTCTAAAGAGCAGATAAATGGTGGTGCATCTTCTTCAGGAGGAACTTCAAAAGAAACTATCTTCTACTCAAATGCTAGAAGAGGTAGAGGCAGAGGTAGAGCAGGCCGATCTGGAGGCCATGGTAGAAATCAGAATATGCAGCAAACTCAAGAAAACCAGTGCTATGGAGGAGGACATGGTAACTCTAGAGGCAGGGGGAGCCAAAGAGGTTGTGGTGGATGGTAGAGAGGCCAAAATGCAAAGAGCAATGTTGAATGCTACTACTATGGTAAAATGGGTCATATGGCTAAAGACTCCTATAAAAAGCAGAATGACATCATGAATGGAAAATTGCAACAAGGGAATTATGCATCTTCTAGTAGACAGGGTGATGACAGAAATGAGCATTTGTTTATGGTGTAGCACATGACCAATTCTGTGACAAGTGCAGAAGAAAGCAATGATGTGTGGTATGTTGACTCAGGTGCATCAAACCACATGACAAGTCATGTAGAATGGATGCAGGATGCAAGGAAAATGGAAAGACCAGGATTTGTGGAGACTGGTGATGATACTGCACATCCTATTGTGCAGATTGGTAAAATTCCATTGTCTATGCAGGATGGGAAAAAGAAATACCTGTCTGATGTAATTCATGTCCCAAATATCACCAAGAACATGGTTTCTGTTGGTCAAATGGTTGAGCAGGGCATGCCGTTCAGATTTAATCCTCATGGATGCTTTGTTGAGGATATGAAAAATAACGGTCGCTTGATAGCAAAGGGAAAGAAGAAGGGCAGGATGTTTACGTTGGATGCGGACATGCCTGAATTAAGTGTAGCAATGTTTGCACATGGGACCGGTGTAGTTGCAGATATTAATATCTGGCATAAACGCATTGGTCATGTTAATGTACAGTGACTTAAATCAATGCAAGCCCAAAATATTATTGCAGGATTGCCTAAATTCAAGGTTTCAGAAATGCATAAGGTATGTGAAGCCTGTCAATTTGCAAAATAGGCAAAGAAACCATTTCCTAGACATGTTCAAGAGAGTAAGAAGCCATTGGAATTAATCCACTCTGATGTGTGGACTACTAAAGCTGCATCTATTGGAGGCTGTCATTATTTTGTCACTTTTATTGATGACTACAGCAGAAAAGTTTGGGTGTATTTTATGAAAAAGAAAAGTGAAGTGTCTGGGAATTTCAAAGCTTTTAAAGCTATGGTTGAAAAAGAAACAGGCCTGCAAATAAAATGCCTAAGGTCAGATGGAGGAGGAGAGTACCTCTCAAATGAGTTTGCAAGGTTCTTGCAGGAGCATGGCATAAAGCAACAATATTCATGCAGTCATACCCCATAGCAAAATGGGCTTGCAGAAAGGAAAAACAGGCATATTGGAGAGGTATCTCGGACCATGCTAAATCAAAAAGACCTACCAGATTATTATTGGGCTGAAGCAGTTGCTACAGTAGTTTACATAATGAACAGGACTCCCACTGCAGCAATACATGGCATGACACTAGAGGAGATGTATACTGGTAGGAAACCAGATATTTCTCATTTGAAAAATTTTGGTTGCATTGCCTATGTTCATGTGCCAGATGAGTTGAGGTCCAAGTTGGATCCAAAAGCTGAGAAGTGCATCTTTATTAGTTATTCTCTGCAGCAGAAAGGGTATAGATGCTATAACCCTTCTACTCGTAAGTTTACAGTGAGCAGAGATGTTTTTGATGAGATGAGCAGCTGGTATAAACCAATAAATGTGATTGATGATGTAGATGCACAAGATGGTAATGCTGCACAGAATTCATAGCAGCAATCACAAAATATTAGTGGACCTACAGTGTCCTCTAGCAGTGGTTCACATACTTCGCCATGGACAGGCAGATTGAGATAAGGAGAATCTCCTCAAAGCAATGCAGATAGTGGTATGTAGGTATCACGAAAAGGAAAAGAGAAGGTAGATCAGCCCATGTTTGATGTGAATGCAGGTCACTCTTATGTGGATGGTGAATCTAGTGGCTCAGAGGAGAGCCTTGATGATGAGTTGGGTATTCCTTCTGTTGTTACACCTAGAGTAAGGAAGACCAGGGATGTTTTGAGAGCACCTAGAAGTGAGCCTATTTTGCGCAGGTCTACCAGAGCTAGGTATCCTATGGATAGGTTGAAATATGATGGATTTACAGCCATTCACTATGCCTATATGGTCAAAGTGATACAGGAACCAGAACCCACTTCTTTTGAGCAAGCCATGGGAAAAGAAAAATGGGAGAAAGCCATGGATGAAGAAATGGATTCCTTGGAAGCAAATGCTACATGGGAATTGGTGCCTTTGCCTAAAGACAAGAATGCAATTGGCTGTAAGTGGGTTTGTAAGGTGAAGCACAATGCAGATGGTTCTGTGAACAGATACAAGGAAAGATTAGTTGTCAAGGGGTATGCACAGACATATGGCATTGATTATGAAGAAACATTCAGTCCGGTTGCAAGGATGGCAACCGTAAGAGCAGTCATTGCTATGGCTGCATCAAAGGGATGGTCTTTACATCAAATGGATGTAAAGAATGCCTTCTTGCATGGTGATTTGCAAGAAGAGGTCTTTATGGAGCAGCCACCAGGTTATGTTCATGCTATTTATCCTGAGTTTGTTTGCAGGTTGAAGAAAGCCTTGTATGGCTTGAAGCAAGCACTTAGAGCATGGTCTGACAAGATAGAATAGTATCTTATCACTATTGGCTTTTAGATTTCCAAGGTAGATTTCTCACTTTATGTGAGAAAAACAGAGAAAGGTATTATGCTGCTTGTCATTTATGTTGATGATTTGATCATCACAGGTGATAATGATGAAGATATCCTTCATGTGAAATTGCTATTGAAGTAGAAGTCTGAGATGAAGGATTTGGGAGAGCTGCGTTATTTCTTGGGCATTGAGGTGATTAGATCACCAAGTGGGATACGACTCTTGCAGAGGCAGTATGGATTGGACATGCTGTCCAAATATGGGATGACAGGCTGTAAGCCTATTTCAGTTCCTTTGGAGCAGAATGTGAAGCTGAGCACAGATGCAGGTGAGCTTCTGGAAGACCCTACTATGTACAGACGCATAGTAAGAAGTTTGATTTATATGACTATTACCAGGCCAGATTTGAGCTATGCTGTTTGATTGGTAAGTCAGTTTATGCAGGCTCCAAGGAAACCGCATTTGGATGCGGCTAGATGCATACTCAGGTATGTGAAGTCCACATTGCAGTATGGACTATTTTATGAGACTGGGGTTCAGATACAGTTGCATGGATACACTGATGCTGATTGGGCTAGTAGTATTTATGATAGATGATCTACCAGTGGATATGTGTTCTCTTTTTGGAGTGCTGCAGTCACTTGGAGCTGCAAGAAACAGCCTGCAGTTGCCTTGTCGAGCATAGAGGCTGAGTATAGGGGTGCAACAATGGCTGCATGTGAGGTAGCTTGGTTGCATAAGCTACTTTATGATATGCATCAGCCTACAGATGGGCCAATTGTCATTTATTGTGACAACATGAGTAGTGTACACTTGGCAAATAACCGAGTCTATCATGCTAGAACAAAGCACATTGAGGTGCATTATCACTATGTGCGGGAGAAGGCTTTACTAGGTCTTATTGATCTAGTTTATGTTAGCACAGAGGATCAGGTAGCTGACATATTCATGAAGGCATTGGGCACAGAGAAGCTGCGCAAGTTTAGAGACCTGCTTGGTGTGCAGGAATTGGGATTGAGCTCGAGGGGGGGTGTTGAGATATCGAGCTCCACTTCTGATATGCCAGGGTGACCATTGTGCATTTATGTCACCGACTTGTTAGCTGTAGATGCAGTTTGTACACCGCCCATGAATAATAGCTGGATGACAGCTATCCTTATGTACTCTAGTTCGTGGCTCAGTTAGTATGCCACCTTAGTTAGCTGAGTTTGGTTTGAGACCCACATATAGGGTTCTTCTAATTCTTTGTACTTGAGTTCTTTTGGCTTTCACAACTAAGAAGAGGAAAGCTGTTTTCAGCCTCCACCTTTGTGTGTATTCCCCCATTGTGTATGTGAGAAAGCCGCAAGTGAGACTCCTTCCTTCTCTCCCACTATCTTTACAATTTTCTCTCTGCACATTATGCAACTCCTGCTTGAGTTGCATTTTCTTTGCTTGCGTATTTGTGCTATACATTTTTGTCAAAGTATCCCATGCCTCCTCGACATGCTTGCATCCTGAATATGCACAATCATAGAATCTGAAATAATGATAGACATCCAATACATAACTTTTTTGGCTCTCTCATGCCATCCTTTAAATGCTTGCAACTCCTGTTGATTGGGAACATTAGGAATTACTTGTTCTTGTTTAGTCCAGTAATGAACTCCTAATAGCCTTTTCCCTTAAGGAAATTCATCATTCTAAACTTCCATGCTTGGAAGTTCTTGTCAAGCTTTTCAGTGACAATCTGTGAAGGAGCATCAGATGCCATTATGGAACACTGCAAAAATATTTTGTCACTGCAAAAAACACAACTTTTGCCTCACAAGGGCAAATCTGCAAAACTGACGAAAGTGGTATTTTACCACACAGTCACTTCCTAGTGATGATTATGCATCAATAGGAAATAAGAATGATTCTATCACTCCCAATATCTCTGTGCACAGGCATACAATGCAATTTCTATGTGGTAACTTTTCACCGACCTGCAGAACAACAATCGCACAATAGCAAAAACAGGGCACCTTTTTGAGTGTTTGCGAAAAACTTCCGCTACCAAAATAGGCCCTGAAATGGCCTCGAATTAAAAAAATAATGTCACCAAGGGCATCACCATCGCCCACAACATATATTGCCCTCTCGCGACACTGCAAAGGGTGTCCCAATCTGAGACAGTGCACTCTTGCACTTTTCGGCTATGCTACCTACAAAGATTTGCTCCCAAACTCAAAAAAGGAAAGTAGCGCTAATCCTCTTACCAAGACACCGTGAACTTGGTTTGCTTTCTTAAGCTCCTTACCACGAACCGAGCTCTGATACCATGTGAAGAGAGTGGGAGAGAAGTAAGGAGTCTCACTTGGAACTTTCCCACATACACAATGGGGGAATACACACAAAGGTGGAGGCTGAAAACAGTTTTCCTCTTCTTAGTTGTGAAAGCCAAAAGAAAACTCTCTAAGTACAAAAGGAATAGGTGAACCCTATATGTGGGTCTCAAACCAAACTCAGCTAACCTAGGTGGCATACTAACTGAGCCACTAACTAGAGTACATAAAGATAGCTGTCATCCAGCTATTATTCATGGGTGGTGTACCAACCACATCTACAGCTAACAAGTCGGTGACATAAATGCACAACGGTCACCCTGGCATATCACAAGTGGAGCTCGATATCTCAACATAAACAAAATCAAATTTGTATATTTGTGCCTTTAGAATGTAATTGCGGCACCATTGCTCTATCAGATCCTCAGATCAGGTTGGGTAAGAAAAGCGTCGTGATGGCATGTTTAAAGTGTGTTTTTAGAATGCAATCGTGGCACGATTGTTCTATCGGATCCTCAAATCAAATGGGGTAAGAAAAGCATCATGATGGCATATCTAAAGTGTGTTTTTACAATGCAATCATTGTGCCAGTGTTCTATCGGATCCTCGGATCAGGTGGGGCATGAAAAGTGTCATGATTGCATGTCTAATTGAAATTTTTCAAAAGCTCTAAATCCTAGGTATATGTGTGTAAGAAAAAAATATTCAAAAGTGGTCTTAACATATTCTAAGCACAGTAAGAAAAGCATAATGATTGCATGTCTTAATTTATTGAACAATTTCTTCTCTAAATCTATTTTCACTATAACTTTCTTCAATGATTTACTTTGAAAAGGATATTTTGGCTCATCATGATTGAAGTGTGTCTTTTATTGATTGCATGTTTATTGAAAATTTTTGTCAAAGATGACTTTGTAATCATGTTCCGTCATTTGACCTACTGACAAAAGGTTCTTGCTGAGCTTTGGAACATAGAGCACATCTTTCACTAATCCTTTTGTACCAGTGAAATTGTTCATAGGGATAACGCCTGTCCCTTAAATTGGATTCGATGTATTGTCTGCTGTGTAGATGACATTTTTTTGGCCTTCTAATGGCTTCATTTCTATGAACCATTCCTGATGATTTGTCATGTGAGATGATGCACCGCTGTCGATGTACCAAGGATCCTGTTCCACTTGGTCGATTTGATAGTTGTAATCCTCTTTGGGATTGAAATCAGTGTCTAGGTACACTGTATCAGTCTGATGCAATTCCTCGCTTGCAAGAAACATATTTCCATGTTCATTTGCAAAATAACTGTGACTAGAATGTCCACCACAATGATTTCCTCTGACTTGAGAATTCCCTCGTGGATTGACTGCCTTGGTCGTACTGCTTCTTGCGGCAGTCTCTTTCATAGTGTCCAAACTTGTGACAGTAGTGGCACTGAATGTTTGAGCATTCCCTCGTCCTTGGAATCTTCCTCGATTGGAATGATTTCCTCTTTGCTGATTTTGATGTTGCTGAGGATGATGCTGATGCTGATTCTGATGTTGATGCTGACTTTGATTTTGTTGCTATTGATGACCACTTTTTTTTATGATCTACCTCTGCCTCTACCTTTGCCTCTGCTTCTGTTTGAAGCTGTGAATGCCTGATCATTAGAATGACCTTTACGTGCTTGAATGGCCTGAGTCCTGAGTTCTTCACCAAGTAGGACTGACTGAAGTTCTTCCAATGTCGAAATTTGCCGTTGGATGGCAATACTCTGGACTAGATTCTCATATCCCTCTCCTAGTCCATTCAAGATGACTTGAACCATTTCTATGGGGTTCATGCTCTCTCCTGCTACTGCAAGTTGATTGTTGTAGTCTTTTATGCGGAGTACATAAGCATGACTAGTTTCACTGCTATTGTAGAAACTCTGGTTGATCTGGTTTCTTAGGGTGAGAATCCTGGATGTGTTCTTGGACTTGTAGAGAGTTGCGAACATATCCCATGCTTCTTTTGATTTCTTGACTATGTTGAGCTATCCTAGCATGACATCTTGTACATTCTGCTTGATCAAGTGATAGGCGTACTTGTCTTTCTTATCCCATTCTGCTTGAGCTCGGGCAATGGTAGGATCGGCTACTGGTGCGAAAACTGTTTGTGTAGATGTAGATCCCATTGCTGGTGTTGTGACAATAGATGGAGTGGTGGCTGGATTGTCCAATGGTCTAGGTGTAGACCCATCGACATACTCCCATTTGTCTTGAAGTACAAGAATGGTCCCCATTCGGTATTTCCATGTACCATAATTGGAGTTGTCTAACTTAGCAGATGCCTCTAGATTGAGGTTACTAGTTGACATGGTGCAAGAAATGTACTCAAAAGTGTCATGAAAATCTCTGTATGAATCAATTGCAAAATACATTGACTATGCCAAGTGAAATCTCTAAACTGTCGGTGAAGATAGAACTGCAATATATAAAATTTAATCTGTATTACAAGGCTTGTGGCAATGATGCCGAGAATAGCCAAGAGGCTTTACAAGGCTAAAATGATGTGCACGATGCCATGAGATAGCCAAATAAGCTTTACAATGGTGGCATGTGTGTGTGAAATCAAATGTTATCTGCCCACTAAAACAATCTGCAATGTCTCTAAACTCTAAAGTCTACTCACTGAACTAATGAACGTAAGGTTTCAGGTAATGTAATGATGTGAAACCGTATGTGAGCGTATGGACTGACTTCGAGTAGGTACAAGTCGGGAATTTTGGGCATGGCTTAGATTGGCAACTTGGGGAAATTCAAATCGTCCCCTCTATGGCAATCTAGTCTACTCTAATCTAGATCTATACCAACCGTCGATCGATGAAAGAACAAAAAATAATTCCTTTTCTTTTGTTCTTTTTAAGTGCTGGGTCATCGATGTAGAGGCAAATGTGCATGAAGGAAGGTGTTGATAAGCTTGTGGGTGAGTCGCTTGGAGGCTATCGTCCAGTGGAGATCCAGCTTAGAGGTTGGAGGTGCGTTGAGGTTCATTGCGAGTTGATGGAGCCACTGGATGACTAGAGCTGTAATAGCTTGTAGGAGATGGCAGCTATTTTGGAGCCGATGCTGCCTTCAGTCACTTGAAGAGCGTTGCAGCAGACTCGTTAATAGAGCAGGTAGACTCTGGCCATAGCATCAGTCCCATGAGGTCATCTTTGCACATATTACCTACCAAATGAACTGTGAGGCCTAGAAGACCAAGTGGGAAGAATGGGAGCGAGCAAAAGATGCTGAGAGGCTTGCCCTCAATGTCAACCTCAAAAAGTGGGAGGTAGCTCTGAAAACGTTACTTGGTTTCAATGGGATCGAGAAGAAGAGTGATGAATCTCTCGAAGAGTAAATGGAATCTGTGGATAACAAAATCAAGCGATTGGTTGGCATCCCGCTGCCTTACAATCTGTCTGGCATCAAAGGAAATATAAGATAAAGATAAGAAATATGGAGAGTGGTATGGTGGGCTGTGTCGTCCCATTGCCATCGCATGTTGCTTGCACGCAGCTCTCACTTCACTCGCCTACATGCCATTCCCTACATTTTGGGCGCTCATCTATCCGCATGATGGGTAGTGATCCTTGTACCTTTCCAGTGCTGTGAGCCTCTTGGAGCTTGATGCTTTGTAGATAGGTCTATAGAGCCGTGTAAGTAGGTAGCTTTGGAACTACTACTGGATTGATGGAGAGTCTGCCTCAGTTGTGGAGCTATCCTTTGAGCTCATCATTTGGAGGAGCAGTTGAAGGGCATTAGAGCATGGGCTTTGTTCTCTCTCACTCTATGAAGGAAATCTCTCAAAGAAAACACTCAACTAGAATGGAATTAACAACTCTGTTTCTCTCACGGAAGAAAGAACTTTCAATGAAACGAATTCTCAAATGAATTGGATGGAAAATTTTCAAATGGATGGAAGTTTTCTATCACTCTACGAAAGTGAAAGAATACTCAATCAATCTCAATCTCTCTCACTCTCTCAAGAATCGCAATGCCTCAACGGAAGGCAAGGGAGCTTTGATACCATGACAAAATATGAAGAGGGGAGAGGAGAAGAGTGGAGATGAGGAGAGAGGACACAGCTAGAGAGCACACCACAAATGACTAACTGTACACTAGATTTAGTTGAAAAAATAAAATATATACAAACCCATTTAGGGTTACGGTTAGGGGATCTAACCCTTTCCTTTATAGCACTCTATAAGGTTAGTGCTATGCACATATGATCACGTGATGGTGCTATGCACACATGATCACATGATGTTGAGCATGAACTCTCAACACAAGGTACATGCGTTGCTTGAAAGGAGCATTTTCAAAGGACAATAAGTTTAGTGGGCTCAAGTCGCATGATTGGCACAAGGTCTTATAGGTATTCTAAGTTGTAGGATTAGTGTACCGATAATCGTGATGCGTTAGTGTAATTATGATTATGTTATATTATTGACATGACTTCTTTGTTGCTTTGATAGTTCATCCTCCCAATTATAGTAAAAGGGTGCTTACAAGAAGATGTTAGAAATGCTACATTCAAAATCAGTGGTATTGTGAGGTATGCTTACTATCAAATCACATTGATTGCATTTTCTTCAATTTAAGCTAAATAATCTGTAGACTAATTATGAATATATCTTACATGGGCATGTGAAATAGGTGGATATCTCAAAAAGATATCTCCATATCGAGCATCAAGAAGGCTAGGGTGGATTCCATTGAAGCTGTATGCTTGCTTGAGAAGCACTTTCCCTTGAGCATTATGACAACTCAAGTGCACTTGCTTGTGCACATAGTTGATGAGGTGGCCATTGCAGGTACTGTTCAAAGTCGGTGGATGTTTTTTCTCGAGCGGTTTATAAAAACTTTGGAGGGATTTGTAAGACAAAGAGCAAGACCAGAAGCAAGCATGGAAAAGGGATGGCTTGTGGAAGAGTCATTAGTATATATCACGGAGTTTCTTGCATCCACGGATCCCAATATGCCACAGACTTGGCATAACAAGGATGATGATCGCATCATTGGCAAGGTTCCCCAAGGAAAAGGGATTGACAGAAAGATGAGTGAAGACCAAATGGAGAAATTCAATAAGTTTTATATCCTCAATAACAAGGAGATGCAAAAGTGGATTGAGAGATATGAAGCAGCCAAAGCAAAAAGAATAGTTGCAAGGAAGAGATTTAGAGTAATTTATAGGCGATCGCAACCATATCCATAGGATCTCGCCCTTCTCCCCACTCACATGTCACTTGATTGGCTACAACTGGCTCTAGGTAAAGCCAAACATGATGGAGAGACAATAAATGAGTGCGAGCGAGAGTTATCATCTGGATGTATGATGCATGTAAGTTTCTTACCTCTTGACATAATTAAGTAATTATTTGTGGCAATATACGCTATAAAATAGATGCATCTTCATTGTTTTAATGATGCTATTTTACAATACAAAAAGTATAGTGCATTATGGTCATATGGACGACATTTTTGCGTGGAACACATCAATTCAAAGAGAGTCACGTATGATTGTGGAGTCATGGCTAACTTCACACAAGATAGCCAAGCAAGTGCTTCGGATACCAATCTTCTCTCCTCACCGTTGGATTATTGTGGAACCATATGCGAAATCTATGAAATTGATTTCAGACAATTTAGTATTTTCATTCTTGATGTAAAATGATTTAGAACTATTTACAACGGTCCCCATGTGACAATGAGAAAAGACAGTAGCGGTTTCTTTGCAATAGACTCCACCAAACTTTGGACCGATGAAAGTGATACTTTTGTTTTTCCCGAGCATCGTGAGCAGGTGCATACTAACGATTTAATTAATCAAAGATTTTGTTTTTAAAGATCCATTGATACATGTACTTAAGCATAATTTCATTTATATAATTGATGGCATTCAATTGATCCAGAGGATCTAGCGAAGAAGATGAAGATCACAATATGAGCCAAGAGGAAGATGCACATAATGACATCGTACAGGAGGAAGATGGAGATCACGATATTGAGGAAGAAGATGACGATCATCAAGAATCACCACACTTTATTGAAGAAGATGATCAAGTCTTAGGTGAATGTACGATGCTAGAGTATGATGATGATATAGGAGATCAACTCGATATAGAGTTAGAGATAGACTTGTTTGGTGCGTTAGACTTAGCCGTTGATGTAAATGCTCTTCATTGATTTTTTTCATCTCAAACTTGGACATGAATGTATGAGCTTCAAACTTGATGTACATGCTCTTGTACTTTTATCCTCTCAAAGGATCAAACATGTATGAAAAGGAAAAAAAAATTATCATTGGGAAAAACTATCTTTTAAGGTCAGTATGGGAAAAAACACTCTCTGTAAAACATTGCTATAGGAAACTATCTCAGTGTTGCTATATAACGACCATTCACAAGTCTAGTAAGTGTCGTTATATAGCGATGCTCTTTAAACATCACTATATAGCGACACTTAATGAATCCCGCTTTGAGTACCGATGATTAGTGCCCTGCGCACACTAAACATTAGTGCTTAAGTGTCAAAATAGGGCTCGTGTGTAGTAGTGTTGAATTAGCTAATGCAAAACCCTTCTTATGGTCAAAATAGGGTAGCAATGAACAAGTTACATATGAGACAGATCCATGAATCTTATCTAAGAATGAGTATAAGCTAGTCAAGGAAAGAATGGTAGCCATCAGTACACCTACTAGATATGGAGCATCTTTTTAAGAACATGTTTACTAATGAGGATCAATTACCTGGCTTAAAGAGCCACGTCTAGCATAATTTATTACAGGTTGGTCTTGTAATATATGAAACACGTTAATATTCTCATGTAATCCTCATAAGTGACTATATCTCAGCTATTTCTTACCAGTTCTAAATATATGGCAGCATGTTTTACCATTGGCTATTCAAGATTGCTTGGGTGAAGGTTTGTGTGAAGTCATTTATCGCATAGGGACAGTCACAAGGTAAGAAAGAATGAGTAAATGACCTCTATAAACTAGTGTATCTATTCTACACCATGTTGTATTTTGACTAATTAGCAAACATGTGCATTGTACATGTGGACAGTTTCAAGAGAATTGAATCCAGTGGAGTTCTCAAGGATGAGGATGGAGTGTATATAGCTCTTGTGTTTAATAAAAAAAGAATTGCCAACTAGCTTATTCAACATACAAGGGCATATACTAGTGCACCTTATGGATGAGATGTCTCTTGCAGGTGTTGTCACTAGTCGATGAATGTTCTTTTTTGAGAGATTCATGAAAGTCATTAAGGGATTTGTCGTCAAAAAGCATGACCTATGGCACAAGGATGGCTTGCTTATGAATCTCTATTTTATGTTAGTGAATATTTGAAAAATGTAGACCCAAAATCTCCAAGAATATGGGATGATGAGATTAAGGTGGCAGGTGAAGTGTTACAAGGAAAAGGAAGCGAGATAAAATTATCTCATGAAACTCGAGAGAAAATTTCCACATTTGTACTATATAATTCAGAGAATATGCAAAAATGGATAGGCCTCTACACAAATGAGAAGGAGAACATGATACAAGAGAGAAAAAGGTTCAGACAAAGAAAAAGGGGTAGAAGGCAAGTTAGATATCCTTCTAATTTAGAGATACTTCCAGAAAAGTGTACTCTAGATTGGTGCCAAGATGCCATAATCAAGGCACGCTCTAATGGATCCCATGTGACTCACGAGGAGCAAGAAATTTCCTTGGGATGGGATTGGCATGTAAGTAAAAAATGTTTTTCATTCATCTCTCTATTTACATTCTATCTTTTAACTTGCATCTAGATGATCATTTATATTTGGTGTTATAACTTACATTCTTTCAATATCATTACAGGCACATGTGTATGGTAGTATGTGGGCCTACGAGCATCACTTTTGCATTGAAAGAATTGATCAACGACGAATAACCGTGGACTCTGATCTTGTTGTATCATTTCAACAACAAAGTCGTGCAAGTGCTAGAGATACAAATGTAATTGGCAATGAGTTGAATTATGTTGGAGTATTGGAGCAAATAATAGAAGTAAACTATAGGCTTTTCAAAATTTTTTTATTCAAAGCACGATGGTTCCAAGTGATATACAAGGGTACAACTGTTAGAAGGGAGAAAAATGGTTATTATTCTATTGATTCTACAAAAGTACTTCGGTCATCAGACAAACCCTTTGTGTTTCCTAAGCATTGTCAACAAGCATTTTGTTTCACAAAGATGCAAAAGACTAGAAATGGCTACATGTAGTACATGTAAATCCTCATGGGAGACATATTTTTGAACGTGCATACATGGATGAGGATGAAGACACAACCATAAATGATCAAGGTCTTGACGAACATGAAGAAGACACAAGGGCTAACAATAATGATGCCATTCAACAACAAGGAGTTGATGTAGAAGAAAATGAGGATAATGCTGATGAAGCAGATGAAAATGATGCAAATAATGTGTGGAGAGTATAGAAAATAGTGGCGACATTGATGAGCATGAAGATGTTATGATTCTAGAGATTGAACTTTCAAAAATTGAGAACGAGGAAATGTTGCTAGATGAGATTGAGGAGGTTTGAAATGTATTATCCTTTTGTTATGTTTTAAGCATTAGCTGCATTTTTAAAAAATGCATTGTTCATCTTCTTTACTAACACTTTCATGAAGGATGACTTCCTAATGGGATAGCCATTTGGCTCTGCTTAGGGTTCAATTTTCCATAAGTCACAATGATTTGAAGATAAAACACTAAGCATTTATAATATACAACTATTATATAATTGACTTGGAGAACACAACGGAATCACCAAGGGGTGGCTGCTAATATCTATGGATTTTTAAAAGTCCGTCCATTGGTCATTCGTTGGTCTATCGTCAGTCGTCCATTCACTCAAATGCTTATTCGTTTTATTTATGTGATTCCTACCCCATAGCAATCATCATGCTACCCATGTCACCATCGCTTAGAACCCAAGTTCACCCCCCCCCCCCCCCCCCCCCAACACTCTCCTCATAGGGGGTCTTACGAATGGGGAGGTGACCTCTTAATTTCCAACAGTACCCTAAGAAGAGAAAGCAGAAGAAGAAGTGCTTCTATTGTGCCCATGCGTAATCATTCCAATGAGTGAAACTTGTAATTGCCATGCGAAGTCATTGTCCTTGGACCTCACCCGAAGTCTTGGAATCATAATCTTTTTTTGGTCCATCTTATCATGGATTATGCATACATATTTTTGTGGATCCTTCTCAAAGTATTTGTAGTCTACATGGCCAGAGACTCTCTTGGTGATGTTGTTGGCACATCCATAAATGGTGCTATTGCCATATTTGACAATTATGACCCTATTTCATCTCCCTTTACTACCACCAATGCCCTATCTGCTGGTACAACTCATGCCACACCTAATACATCTATTGTTGCTATTGGTCCATGCATTGGGGCTGCTATTGTCACCTCAGAGGCTACTCTTCCTGCTGTCCAACATGCTACTACTCACACATTTGCTGCTACTACTACTCCAAATGTTGCTGCTCCATACGCTATTGTACCCCCAAATGTGGCTTTTTAAAGCTCTATTTTTCTTGCTCCCAAGGCTACTACTAAGTATGTTGTTTTTATTGTATTTGCTATTGTTAAGAATGTTATTTTTAATGCATTTGTTGTTGCTAAGTATCTTGTTTTTGCTGCTGTTAGACATGGTGGATGAGTGGATATGGTAGGGTGGAATAGGATCCGATGGTATCGAAGGGCACCACATGCTCTCCAATACTACCCTAGTGGAGTCACCATGTGAAGATGGACCACTACCAAGAGCCGTTGGAAGTTGTGATAGCCTCACTCTTAATTTTTCAGATCTTCTCTCCTCCACTCCCTCCTTGCCGTTGCCCTTTTGAGAGGCATCTGGTATCTCTATGGATTGGCAAGTCTCATTAGGTTCCATAATTGTCACAGGGACCTCTCAAGATCTTGGTCCATGGGCATTGGTTTGAGAGCTATTCAAATCTCAAATTGTATTCGATAACTGCTATTTAGAAAGAGAGGATAAAGTACAGAAAGTCTGCTCCACATCAAGTGAGGGTAGCCTTGTGGCATGTAGTAACAGTCCCAAGACTACCCCAATAGATTGAAATAGGGATTACTTGAATCCATGATAAGGAAACTAGATGAAAAAGGAGTAAGAGGGGACACAATGAAAAGGATCAAGGGAACTCAAGGGAGCAAGAGAGCAATTCAAGGAAAGAAGGGAGCAAGAGCTTGAAGGAAAGAGAGATTGAAGGCAAAATCTCCCTTGATGAAATGCAAGAGCTCTCTTGAAGGAAAGAAAGATTGATGGAATGCAAAAGCTCTCTTCCAACAATGCAAGAGTTGTCTTAAAGCAGTGCAAGAGCAGGGCAAGAGCTCTCTTGAAGGAGATTGAAGGAGATTTTGAATGCAAGAGATGGAAAGAGAGATTGAAGGAGATTTTAAATGCAAGAGATGGAAAGAGAGAGGTTGAACGGAAGAGATGGAAGGAGAAAGGTTGAAAGCAAGAGATGGAAGGCAAGAGGTTGAAGGAGAGTTTCAACTCAAGGAGAGATTGAAAGCAAGAGATTGAAGGCAACAGTTTGAACACAAGAGAGTTTGAAGGAGAAATGGCAATAGCAAGAGATTGGCGGGAGAAATGGTAGTAGCAAGAGACGAAATGATGTGGCACTAGGCATAAACCCTGGAATACAAGTGATTTGAGTCATTACCAAGGTCTTTTTGCCACCCAATTTTAACGACTCATTTAGAGACCCCAGTAATGATTCAAATATTAAAATTGAGTCGTTAAATGACTTCTTGTTTTTTTTTTTGGACCATGGGTCTCCAAACCACTCTGACACACTTTTTTTGCCGTCCCCATACTTAACAAGCGTTGCTTTGGGTGCAATCTATAGTTGTGGGCCTTGGGTCCAAACTGATTTATTTACCTCCAAATATGGGGGCATACTAGGATCATCTAGGGAAGTTTGATCAGCAATCAAAATGAAAAACCAAGATGTTTCCTTTGTAAAAAATATGGCATGTAAGAGAATACTGTAGGCTCCTTCATATGCAAAACTCTCAGTTTTGAAACCTCCACCTTCCTCGTTTTGAGAAAAGCTCATTGGGAGCCATGAGGGAGGATCCATCTTTAGAGCTTAGATCTCCTAGAATTTATAGTAGTAGAATAATACCAAAACAATATCACTCTTAGAAGCTCTTTGATGCACTCATAGAAGGGTTTTTTTTATTTATATATTTTTCCTAGTATCTTTAAAAACGATTGGCAAAAAACAAGAAGAAGCAAAAGAATGATTTGGGTATTTTCTGATCATAAATTTTTAACATGTCCAAGGTAGTAGGTTAAAATCTCGGAACATTGCCCCATCATGGGTTCAAACCTCACAACATAACCTTCTGCAAGGCATGCCTTTGTTAGCTTCCTCCTATAATTTTAACATGGCCCAAGTCGTGGGTCCAAATCTTAGAACATGGTTTAATGGATTCAAATCACATAACATGGAAAATGCATAACATTTTACAAGGCTAGCCTTTGGTTTCAATGATTTGAACTTGTAATGAAAATTTTAGTGCCCAAGCTTCTTGAACCTACTTCTTCTTCTACATCTTCTCTCCTCTTCTCAACGCTAGAATGAAGATGTTGTTGTCCCTGTTTTCTCAATAGCCATGGGATCTTCCTACAAAAGGGTGGAAGCACAAGATCTACTAGGGGAGTGATGCCTTCAATTGGTCTCTACATCAACAAAGTAGCTCCACACATTTTGGTCTTCCATGGGCTATTTTCGCCAAATGGAAAGTTAAAGGTAATGAAGCATGTAGAATTGCAGCAAGAATGAGTATGAAATAAATGAAAGTGATTGGAATATTGAGCTTTGGGATAGCTTACTTATTTTATTTCTAAACTAGGCTTGACTTAATGTGATTGTTGTTAACCAGCCTGGTGGTTGGAACATCATGCAACCATGGACGGTTCAGCTCAAACACCAGTTATGTGATTGTCCTGAACCGGCGTGGTTGAAAAAAAATTAACAAATATATATTTTGCAATAGAACGGCAATATATTGTTATTATCCTAAACCAGCCCGGTGGTTGGGACATCATGCAACCGTGGGGCTAGTTCAGCTCAAACACCAGTTATGTGATTGTCTTGAACCAGCGTGGTTAAGTAGAAGAGAAGCAATATATTGCTATTTTACTAAACCAACCCAGTGGTTGGAACATCATGCAACCATGGCTGGTTCAGCTCAATCATCAGTTATGTGATGGTCCTGATCCAGTGTGGTTGAACAAACATTAGTTGTTGACTAGCCCGGTGGTTGAACTTACTATGTTTCTTAGTACTTAAATTAGTTAAATTTAATTTTCTACTATTCGGGTCATATTATACCACTTAATTTCTAGACCAGGATGGCTCGGACTTAATGTGATTGTCCTAAACCATCCCGATGTTTGTTCAAGAAAAACATCAGTTATACTGATTGAAATTGTGAAATTCAAGAAATGAAAAGCAATATATTGTTATTTTCTAATTGTGAAATTTAGAAATGAAAAGAAATATACTTTTTATTGTCTGATATGTGAAGTTGAGACCATTAGGCTAAACCAGCTTGGTGGTTGAAATTGTGACCATGTCTTAAACCAGCCCAGTGGTTGAAAATGTGACCGTGTCCTAAACCAGCCGAGTGGTTGAAATTTTGAATGTCCTAAACCAGCCCGATAGTTGAAATTGTGACTGTCTTAAACGTGTCCTAAACCAGTCCGATGGTTGAAATTGTGACTGTGTGCTCAAACTTTGATTAATATAAGGTCCGTGGCATTTGGCATTTTGCTACTTTGCTTAAAAATGGCTCATGATTGCATGGCACCCTCCTTGGGATTTTGATTAATTAAGGCAATGGTCTAAAATGGCTCATGATTATTTGGATGGCACACCAGGCCTCGGGGTGAAAAGGGAGAAGAAGAAGATGATCCTCGGTGGGTCGAACTTTGTAATATATAAGGTCCATGGCATTTGGCATTTGGCATTTGGCTACTTTGCTCTCATCCACCCCTTCTCTACTACTTTGCTCCATGCACCCTCCTCCAGCTCTCTTCCACCCCTGCTCTACTGCTCCACGCATCCTCTTCCATCTCTCATCCACTTATCTACTTCCTTGCTCATCTGCTCCACTGCTCACCCATTCTTTTCACCATGCCTATTACTACTATCCCCCCTCAATGCAATGTGATCCCAATCTTGTCTTCCTTCTTGTATAAGTTCATTGTGTTGCACATGTTAGGACTTAAAATGCTTGCTCTTATGGAATCTCTTCATTCCCTTTGTCAATTTCCCCCACATTTGCATGTAACCACCTTGGATGGCATGCACACCTCTGACATCTATATGGTTCTGTTGTATGGATTCCCTAGAGATGCTGATGAAGGGCTAAGGATTTTCACAACAGAGTACTCTCGTCTTGTTGGGGGGACCGTAGTCTGAGTCTTGCATTTGTGCAATGTGCACGGTCTTTGGCCTATCCATCGTCTCCTCCATCGGCTTCCGAAAAAATTCGAATGCAGCAAGCTAGAATGGCGGCAATATTGAGTTGTACTTATATCCTCTTGCTATCAACAATTGGAAATATTGAGTTGTACAAATATCCACTTGCTCAACGAAGCTGGTGTGAAGAGAGTGGGAGAGAAGTAAGGAGTCTCGCTTGTAGCTTTCTCACATACACAATGGGGGAATACACACAAAGGTGGAGACTGAAAACAGTTTTCCTCTTCTTAGTTGTGAAAGCCAAAAGAACTCTCTCTTAGTACAAAAGGAATAGATGAACCCTATATGTGGGTCTCAAACCAAACTCAACTAACCTAGGTGGCATACTAATTGAGCCACTAACTAGAGTACATAAAGATAGCTGTCATCTAACTATTATTCATGGGCGGTGTACCAACCGCATCTGTAGCTAACAAGTCAGTGACATAAATGCACAACGGTCACCCTGGCATATCACGAGTGGAGCTCGATATCTCAACACTCCCCCTTGAGCTCAATCCCAATTCCTGCACACCAAGCAGGTCTCTGAACTTGCGTAGCTTCTCTGCACCCAATGCCTTTGTGAATATGTCAGCTACCTGATCCTCTATGCTGACATAAACCAAATCAATAAAATCTACTAGAACCTTCTCCCACACATAGTGATAATGCACCTCAATGTGCTTTGTTCTAGCATGATAGGCTAGGTTATTTGCCAAGTGTATACAGCTCATATTGTCACAATAAATGACAACTGGCCCATCTGTAGACTGATGCATATCATAAAGTAGCTTATGCAACCAAGCTACCTCACATACAGCCATTGCTTCACCCTTGTACTCAGCTTCTATGCTTGACAAGGCAACTATAGGCTATTTCTTGCTGCTCCAAGTCACTGCAGCACTCCCAAAAGAGAACACATATCCACTGGTAGATCATCTATCACAAATACTACCAGCCCAATCAGCATCAGTGTATCCATGCAACTATATCTAAACCCCAGTCTCATAAAATAGTCCATACTGCAATGTGGACCTCACATACCTCAGTATGTGTCTAACCGCATCCAAATGTGGTTTCCTTAGAGCCTACATAAACTGACTTACCAACCCAACGGCATAGCTCAAGTATGGCCTGGTAATAGTCATATAAATCAAACTTCCTACTATGCGTCTGCACATAGTAGGGTTTGCCAGAAGCTCACCTGCATCTGCGCTCAGCTTCACATTCTGCTCCAAAGGAACTGAAATAGGCTTATAGCTTGTCATCCCATATTTAGATAGCATGTCCAATCCATACTGCCTCTACAAAAGCAATATCCCACTTGTGGATCTAATCACCTCAATGCCCAAGAAATAACGCAGCTCTCCCAACTCCTTCATCTCAAACTTTTTCTTCAATAGCATTTTCACATGAAGGATATCTTCATCACTATCACCTTTGATGATCAAATCATCAACATAAATGACAAGCAGCATAATGCCTTTCTCTGTTTTTCTCACATAAAGTGAGAAATCTGCCTTGGAAATCTAAAAGCCAATAGTGACAAGATACTGTCCTATCTTGTCAAACCATGCTCTGGGTGCTTGCTTCAAGCCATACAAGGCTTTCTTCAACCTGCAAACAAACTCAAGATGAACAGCATGCACATAACCTGGTGGTTGCCCCATATAGACCTCTTCTTGCAAATCACCATGCAAGAAGGCATTCTTTACATCCATCTAATGTAAAGACCATCCCTTTGATGCAGCCATAGCAATGACTGCTCTTACGGTCGCCATCTTTGCAACCATACTGAATATTTCTTCATAATCAATGCCATATGTCTATGCATACCCCTTGACAACTAATCTTGCCTTATATCTGCTCACAGAACCATCTGCATTGTGCTTCACCTTATAGACACACTTGCAGCCAATTGCATTCTTGTCTTTAGGCAAAGGCACCAATTCCCATGTAGCATTTGCTCCAAGGAATCCATTTCTTCATCCATGGCTTTCTCCCATTTTTCTTTTTTCATGGCTTGCTCAAAAGAAGTGGGTTCTCGTTCATGTATCACTTTGACCATATAGGCATAGTGAATGGCTGTAAATCCATCATATTTCAGCCTATCCATAGGATACTTAACTCTGGTAGACTTGTGCAAAATAGGCTCACTACCAGGTGCTCTCAAAACGTCCCTTGTCTTCCTTACTCCAGGTGTAACAATAGAAGGAATACCCAACTCATCATCAAGGCTCTGTTTTGAGCCACTAGATTCACCATCCACATAGGAGTGACCTGCATTCACATCAACCATGGGCTAATCTACTTTCTCTTTTCCCTTTCATGATACTTGCATACCACTATCTGCATCGCTTTGAGGAGATTCTCATGATCTCAATCTGTCTATCCATGGTGAAGTATGTGAACAACTGCTAGAGGACGCTACAGGTCCACTAATATTTTGTGATTACTGCTGTAAATTCTGTGTAGCATTACCATTTTGTGCATCTACATCATCAGTCACATTTACTAGTTTATACCAGCTACTCATCTCATAAAAAATAACATCTCTGCTCACTGTAAGCTTACGAGTAGAAGGGTTATATCATCTATACCCTTTCTGCTGCAGAGAATAACCAATAAAGATGCACTTCTCAGCTTTTGGATCCAAATTGTATCTCAACTCATCTCGCACATGAACATAGGCAATGCAACCAAAAACTTTCAAATGAGAAATATCTAGTTTCCTACCAGTATACCTCTCCTCTGGCATCATGCCATGTATTGCTGCAGTGGGAGTCCTGTTCATTATGTAGACTACTATAGCAACTGCTTGGATGCAAGGAAAATAGAAAGACCAGGATTTGTGGAGACTAGTGATGATACTACACATCCTATTGTGCAGATTGGTAAAATTCCTTTGTCTATGCAGGATGGGAAAAAGAAATACATGTCTGATGTATTTCATGTCCCGAAAATCACTAAGAACTTGGTTTCTGTTGGTCAAATGGTTGAGCAGGGCTCGTAGGTCAGATTTAATCCTCATGGATGCTTTGTTGAGGATATGAAAAATAAAGGTCACTTGATAGCAAAAGGGAAGAACAAGGGCAGGATGTTTACATTGGATGTGGACATGCCTGAATTGAGTGCAGGACTGTTTGCACATGGGACCGGTGTAGTTGCAGATATTGATATCTAGCATAAACGCATTGGTCATGTTAATGTATACCAACTTAAATTAATGCAGGCCCAAAATATTATTGCAGGATTGCCTAAGCTCAAGGTTGCAAAAATGCATAAGGTGTGTCAAGCCTGCCAATTTGGAAAATAGGCAAGGAAACCATTTCCTAGACATGCTCAAGAGAGTAAGAGGCCATTGGAATTAATCCAGTCTGATGTGTGGACTACTAAAGCTGCATCTATTGGAGGCTGTCATTATTTTGTCACTTTTATTGATGACTACAGCAGAAAAGTTTGGGTGTATTTTATGAAAAAGAAAAGTGAAGTGTTTGGGCATTTCAAAGCTTTTAAAGATATGGTTGAAAAAGAAATAGGCCTGCACATAAAATGCCTAAGGTCAGATGGAGGGGGGGAGAGTACCTCTCAAATGAGTTTGCAAGGTTCCTACAGGAGCATGGCATAAAGCAGCAATATTCATGCAGTCATACCCCACAGCAAAATCGACTTGTAGAAAGGAAAAACAGGCATATTGGAGAGGTATGTCGTGCCATGCTCAATGAAAAAGACCTGCCAGATTATTATTGGGCTCCGGATTGCAGCCTGCTCTACCTTTGCCTCTACCTCTTCTAGCATTTGAGTAGAAGACTGCTTCTTTTGAAGTTCCTCCTGAAGAAGATGCACCACCATTTCTCTGCTCTTCAGAAATTAGAAGAGCAATCAACTCCTCAAAATCAGGAAATTTTTCATGGACGGCAATGCATGTCCAGAATTGTGCATAATCCTTTCCTAGACAATTTAAGGTCACAGAAACTGAGTCATCATCTTCCACTGTTGACCCAATGGAAGCAAGTGCATCTGAAATCTTCTTCACCTTCATGTAGTAGTCATTGATGCTCATATTTTCCCTCTGCACATTATGCAACTCCTGCTTGAGATGCATTTTCCTGGCTTGTGTATTTGTGCTATACATTTTCGTCAAAGTATCCCACTCCTCTTCTAGCGTGCTTGCCTCTTGAATATGCACAATCATAGAATCTGAAATACTGATAGACAGCCAGTACATAACTTTCCTGGCTCTCTCATGCCATCCTTTAAATGCCTGCAACTCCTGTTGATTGGGAACATTAGGAATAACTGGTTCTTGTTCAGCTCCAGTAATGAATTCCCAATAGCCTTTTCCCTTAAGGAAATTCATCATTCTAAACTTCCATGCTGGGAAGTTGTTCTTGTCAAGCTTTTCAGTGACAATTTGTGAAAGAGCATCAGACACCATTACAGAACACTACAAAAATATTCTGTTCTTGCAAAAAACACAACTTCTGCCTCACAAGGGCAAATCTGCAACACTGACGAAAGTGGTATTTGACCACACAGTCACTTCCTCATGACGATTTTGCATCAACGAGCAATAAGAATGATTCTGTCACTTTCAATATCTCTACACACAGGCATACGACGGCAACTTTTCATTGACTTGCACAATAGTGGTCGCATAGCAAAAATAGGGCACCTTTTTGAGTGCCTGCGGAAAACTTCCGCCACCAAATCAGACTTCGAAATGGCCGCAGCATATACTACCCTCTCGCCACACCGAGAAGGGCGTCCCAATCTGAGACAGTGCACTCTTGCACTTTTCGGCTGTGCTACTTGCAGAGATTTGCTCCCAAACTCAAAAAGGAAAGTAATACTGATCCTCTTACCAAGACACCGTGAACTTGGTTTGCTTTCTTGAGCTCCTTACCACAAACCGAGCTCTAATACCATGTGAAGAGAGTGGGAGAGAAGTAAGGAGTCTCACTTGTAGGGGTCTCACATACACAATGGGGGAATACACACAAAGTTGGAGGCTGAAAACAGTTTTCCTCTTCTTAGTTGCGAAAGCCAAAAGAACTCTCTCTTAGTACAAAATTAATAGATGAACCCTTTATGTGGGTCTCAAACCAAACTCAACTAACCTAGGTGGCATACTAACTGAGCCACTAACTAGAGTACATAAAGATAGCTGTCATCCAGCTATTATTCATGGGCGGTGTACCAACCGCATCTGCAGCTAAAAGTCGGTGACATAAATGCACAATGGTCACCCTGGCATATCACGAGTGGAGCTCAATATCTCAACACCTGGATGCAATCTTTTGGCCTCTAAGGCTCTCATCGATCTTTTGGCTAGTTGGATGTAATTTTTTGGTCTTAAAGGCTCTCAACAATTGTTGTGTTTTTATAAGTGTAATCTCTTTTGTTCAATTTGAGGCTCTCAGTATAAACCGTTAGTAATTTTTATATAGACCACTTAGCAATGGCTGAGTGGTTGTGCTTGCTAGATGTAATCTTTTGGCCTCTAAGGCTCTCAGCAATTGCTAAGTTTTTTTAAATTTAAGATCTTACGTTCAATTTTTGCTCTCAGTATAATTTGTTGTTAACTTTTATATAACCTGCTATTAGATGTAGATGTAATCTCTTTTGATCAATTTTTACTCGATGAATTGTTCTTGATTATCTGGATGGCACCACCGGGCCTCCAATCATGGCAATGGCTTAGAATATTGTTGCCCTCATTTAGGATTTATTGCAATAAGGACTAAATACCAATAAAGTTGGACTACATTTTCCTTGGTTTATGACCAAAATAGCACTAAAATAGATCCAAAAACCCATTGCAGTGGTTGCTGGTTGCATGGACATACTGTTGAGAGTTCACGCTCAACATCATGTGATCATGTGTGCATAGCACCATCACGTGATCATATGTGCATAGCACTAACCTTATAGAGTGCTATAAAGGAAAGGGTTAGATCCCCTAACCCTAACCCTGAAAGGGTTTGTATATATCCTATTTTTTCAACTAAATCTAGTGTACAGTTAGTCATTTGTGGTGTGCTCTCTAGCTATGCCCTCTCTCCTCATCTCCACTCTTCTCCTCTCCCCTCTTCATATTTTGTCATGGTATCAGAGCTCCCTTGTCTTCCGCTGAGACATTGTGATTCTAGAGAGAGATCGAGAGATCGAGAGAGATTGAGTGTTCTCTTCCATTGAGAGAACTTCTTCATTGATAGAGAAATTCCGTCCATTTGAGAGGAATTTCCGTCCATTCATTTTGTGAGAGTTTCATTGAGAGATTCGTTCGACTCTCTATTTCGTTCATTCTTCCGTGAGAGTGAGTGGTTCTTCATAGTGTGAGAGATCTCCTTCAGAGTTCACTCCAAGAGATTTGAGAGAGAAAGAGATTTTGTTGTTGACTGAGAGGCTATCTATAGCTTATATGCAAGCTCACGGCTTGGGCTTATGGCAGTTGTTCGTGGTTGCCCTTCGAATCCAACAACTAAGGCATAGTCTTCACTATTGCGCTCTCCAACGAACTCCTCACCAACTGACACAAAGCTTCTACGCTTGCTGCAAGCCTCTACAACAACCAACATGGCTTTTCTCAGCCCACATCTCCAACAACATAGCAAGGTAGCTTGCTCTACAAGCGAGCTCCTAAGCCTCTTATACATCTCACCGAGCCTTCAGTCAAGGGCAAATTTGCATGCCCACTCAACTCTGCAACGGCGTACCTACAACGACCGATGGGCCATTTCCAATAGAAGCAACGGACTAAGGCATCCCGCATTCCAAGCAGTGACCATCTACAATGAAGCTGCAGGCTCACCAAACAACCAGCCATCTTCATTTTCTTGTTCCTGGGATCGTTGGAGAACTTCAGTGTGAGTCCGCAGGCGTGTGAATATGATACGATGCAGCTACCTTGCATGCACAACTACCTAATCCTCACGGTCGGTAGCCTCTGTAAGCCACCTCCAAGGTCCTCGAATGCAGCTGAGCAACGGCTCCATTTAGTCACTAAGCTGCGGGCTACAACGAACTACTCTCGGATGCCATAAACGAGCACTCCATCCGCCGCTCCAGCCGCCTCCAAGATTGCTCTTTAACTTTGCCTCGGCATCCTTGGCATCGCAAGCGACAGCAACAGCCTCACATACAACAGCTTTGTAGCTCCTACCTACGCCGACTCTATCAACGAGATGTAGCTTCCACTGCGAGCCGTCCTCAGGAGCACTGATGTAGGAAGAGCTGACGAAGGAAACTCGACAGCCGCCTTCCTCAACGAGCTTATGCAAGCTCCATGCAAGCCGACGCGCGGTACTTGCCTCCAATGGATGGGCTATAGGTCGCATTTATAGCCACGGGCGGTGCTGTAGCTCCACACACTCCAGCAAGTAGCACACGCCTTCAAGCGAGCCACCTCCCTCAACAAAGCCAACCATTTCAGATGCGAGCCTCTCCTCGGCAGCCTCCACATTCTGAAGCCGAGCGCCAGAGACCTTCAACGCCCGCGATCGAATGGGCTGCTCACCGGCGGTCGAAAGCTACCTAGCTCCTCAGACGACCCCGATCTCTGTCATCGATTCCGTCGCCCTTCTCCACAGAGCCTACCTCTGCAACCATAGCCAAGCACTTCTGACACGTGGAAAAGCCACGTGGCAGATAAGGTTGGTCAGCAACCCTAGGTTTGGTTAGCCACCAGTGGTCAGTCACTTGACACATGGCAGATAGGACCTAACCAGGGTTAGGTTCAGTCAACCCCTAGTTAGGTGGTTTGATCACAGTTGTGACACGTGGTAGATAGGCAGGTTAGTGGACCCTGGGTTGGGTCTTTGGTTAAAATTTTACCACGTGGCAATCCTTATCTGACACATCAGCAGCCCCGTGAGACTGCCATGTCACCGACTGCCACATCATCACCGACAACCACGTCAATAGGCCACATCACCTATGCCATGTCAGCAATCCACATCATCAGTGACACATCATCAGGCGATGTCATCAGTGCCACATCATCATGATTGCCATGTCAGCATTGCCACATCACCTTGCTGACATCATCTGTGCCACATCAGTAGTGCCACCTCAGTAGTGCCACCTCAGCAGTCCAGTCAGCACTGACCTCTTCATGCACACACAGTGCTTCACAGGCACTTCATGTGACCACTCCTGCCACCTCAACACAGAGCTTCACTGGCACACCTCTTGCTAGGCATAGTGCCACATCATCACTGCATGTGACTCATAGTGACACATCATCATTGAGCACATTTGCACTCCTTTTGCCTTTCCACCTAGATCAAGTCGTATCTCTTGATCCAGGAAGAATTTGAGGGCGCTCCAAAAAGGAAAGTCGCTCGTTTTTTTGTGCTCTACGTGCTTGTTACATCACGCACACATTTCAATGCAAGTTACACTCACATTTGAGCCTCACCGACAAAACCACTTCCTTCACGCACATTTGCCTCTACATCGACGCATCTAACCCAGCACTTAAAAAGAACAAAAGAAAAGGAATTATTTGCTGTTCTTTCATCGATCGATGGTTGGTTTAGATCTAGATCATAGTAGACTAGATCGCCATAGAGGGGACGCTTTGAATTTCCCCAAGTTGCCAATCTAAACCATGCCCGAAATTCCCAACTAGTACCTACTCGCAGTCCATATGCTCATATATGGTTTCACATCATTACATTACCTGAAACCTTACGTTCATCAGTTCAGTGAGCAAACTTCAAAGTACAGAGGCATTGCAGATTGTTTCAGTGGGCAAATAGCATTTGATTTCACACACACATGCCACCATTGTAAAGCCTATTCGGCTATCTCACGGCATCGTGCACATCATTTTCAGCCTTGTAAAGCCTCTTGGCTATTCCCGGCATCATTGTCACAAGCCTTGTAATACAGATTAGATTTTATATATTGCAGTTCTATCTTCACTGACGGTACAGAGATTTCACTTGGCATATTCAGTGTATTTGCAGTTGATTCATACAGAGATCTTCACGACACTTTTGAGTACATTTCTTGCATCATGTTGACTAGCAACCTCAATCTGGAGGCATCTGCTAAGTTAGACAACTCTAATTATAGTACATGGAAATACTGAATGGAGACCATTCTTGTGCTTCAGGACAAATGGGAGTATGTCGATGGGTCTACACCTAGACCATTGGACAATCCAGCTACCAATAGCTCTACTCCATCTGTTGTCACAGCACCAATAACAGAATCTACATCGGGATCTACATCTACACAAACAGTTTTTGCACCAATAGCAGATCCTGCCATTGCCCGAGCTCAAGCAGAATGGGATAAGAAAGACAAGTATGCCTATCACCTAATCAAGCAAAATGTGCAAGATGTCATGCTAGGATAGCTCAACACAGTCAAGACATCAAAAGAAGCATGGGATATGTTCTCAGCTCTCTACGAGTCCAAGAACACATCCAAGATTCTCACCCTGAGAAACCAAATCAACCAGAGTTTCCGCAACAGCAGTGAAACCAGTCATGCTTTTGTACTCCACATTAAAGACTACAACAATCAACTTGCAGCAGCAGCAGAGACTATGAACCCCATAGAAATGGTTCAAGTCATTCTGAACAGACTAGGAGAGGAATACGAGAATCTAGTCCAGAGCATGGATGAGTTTTTCAAGTTAGTTTCGTTAAGAAGCTAAACTTTTATATTGCCATCAAAAGTTTGTATGCGCTAATAAAAATAAAAGTGTGAAACATTCGCCAGGATTTGAAACTTTTATGCAAAAAAAATTAAAGTTTCGCCAAGTTTTACATTTTTTCCTTCAAAATTCAAAAGAAAATATTAAAAAACATACTAATTCTACCAATATTGTGAAAGTAAAAAAATGAGCTTGAAAACTTTCGCCAAGATTTTATATTAATATATAAGCATAGCTTTGATAAAAACATCCTTGGTCCAGAGTATTGCCATCCAATAGCAAATTCCTACACAGGAAGGACTTTAGTCAGTCCTACTTAGTGAAGAACTCAGGACTCACGCCATTCAAGCACGTAAAGGTCATTCTAATGATCAGGCATTCACAGCTTCAGATAGAAGTAAAGGCAAAGGAAGAAGCAGAGGTAGATCATATCAGAACAGTGGTCATCATCATCAGCAACAAAATCAAAGTCAGAATCAGCATCAGTAGTAGCATCATCCTCAGCAACATCAGAATCAGCAAAAAGGAAATCATTCCAATCGAGGAAGATTTCAAGGATGAGGGAATGCATCCACCAATGTGTCAAACATTCAGTGCAACTACTGTCACAAGTTTGGACACTATGAAAGAGATTGCCGCAAGAAGCAGTAGGATCAAGGCGGTCAATCCAGCAGTAATCGAGGGAATTCTCGAGGAAGAGGAAATCATCGTGGTGGATATTCTAGTCACAGTCATTTTGCAAATGAACATGGAAATATGTTTCTTGCAAGCGAGGAATTGCATCAGACTGATACAGTGCACCCAGACACTGATTTCAATCCCAAAGAGGATTACAGTTATCAAGTCGACCAAGTGGAACAGGATCCTTGGTATATCGACAGCGGTGCATCATCTCATATGACAAATCATCAGGAATGGTTCACACAGATGAAACCATTAGAAGGTCAGAAAAATGTCATCTACACAGCAGACAATACACCGAATCCAGTTCAAGGGACAGGTGTTATCCCTATGAACAATTTCATTGGTACAAAAGGATTAGTCAAAGATGTGCTCTATGTTTCGAAGCTCAGCAAGAACCTTTTGTCAATAGGTCAAATGACGGAACACAATTACAAAGTCATCTTCGACGGTGATGAATGCACTATCAGAGACAAATCCAAAAGATGTCAGCTAGTAGCAAAAGGTGTCAAGGAAGGATGCTTATACAGAATGCTAGCTACAGTACCAGATAAGCATGCCATGTCAACTCAAATGCAATAGATGCCACTATCTGCAAAATGTCACAAGAGATATGGTCATGTCAATTTCAAGTACTTGTTAGATCTCAAGAATCAGAATATGGCAATTGGGATTCTGAAGCTACAGTTTCTTGGAAAAGTTTGCAAAGCATGCTGCTTCGGCAAACAAAAGCGAACCAACTTTGTCAGAAGTACCTCTCGTGCATGAGGTATTCTTGATTTGATACATACAGATGTATGGGGTTATGCCCAGACCTGCAGCATCAATGGTTCACTTTACTACTTGACCTTCATCGACGACTACAGCAGATATTGTTGGGTCTATTTTTTGAAAGAGAAATCTGAAGTGTTTTCCAGATTTCAAGAATTCAAAGCCATGGTAGAAAACCAAACAGGTAGAAAGATCAAGGTCATGAGATCAGATAGAGGAGGTGAATACATGTCTTCAACATTCATGAACTTTTGCAGAAACCACGGCATTCGAAGACAATTCACATGTGCAGATACTCCTCAGCAGAATGCAAGAGCTGAAAGGAAGAATGGGACTTTAGCAGACAGTGCTAGAGCAATGCTTAGTGAAAAGCATCTTCCAAATCAGTATTGGGCAGAAGCAATAGCTACAGCTAACTATTTGCTTAATCGGCTTCCTACCGAACCGATACACGGTATGACTCCCTATGAAGCATTCACTCGACACAAGCCACGCATTGGGCATCTCCGCATATTTGGTTGCATAGCATATGCCCACATACATGATGATCATCGCAGGAAATTGGATGCGAAGTCACGCAAATGCATCATGGTTGGCTACAGTGAAGAAAGCAAAGCATACAAATTGTATGATCCCATCAACCGCAAAGTCATTATCTCCAAATATGTAATTTTTGATGAGGAATCAGAATGTAAAACCTCACCTACACAGGAGATAGAAGCATCGACTTCACAGTCATCCACAGAACAGGTTGATGAAGAAGAGCAAGAATTGCCAGCAACACCCCAAGTAGCGCCATAGCAGCTCAAACGGTCTACTAGGGAAAGCAGACCACCAGCCAGATTGACATATGCTCAGAAAGGCAAAGCAATTCAGGTGGAAACCACCAACTATGCTCTTATGACTACCATCATGGCTACAGAAGAGCCAGTGTACTTCGAAGACGCAGTAGACAAGCCAAAATGGCAAACTGCTATGAATGAAGAAATGGATGCTTTGTATAAGAATAATACTTGGAAATTATGCGACCTTCCACCAGAAAAGAAGGCCATAGCCAACAAATGGGTATACAAAGTGAAGTACAATCCAGATGGCAGTATTCAAAGATATATTAGTTGCAAAAGGATTTGCACAACAATATGGTCAAAACTATGATGAGACTTACGCTCTAGTAGCAAAGATGGATTCCATACGGTTCTTGATATCACTAGCGACACTCAGCAGATGGAATGTGTATCAGCTCGATGTCAAGAATGCATTTCTCAATGGTTATCTAGATGAGGAAGTCTACATGCAACAACCAGCAGGTTATGTTGAACTAGGAAAGGAGAAAAGGTTTGCCATCTCAAGAAAAGTCTCTACGGCTTAAAACAAGCACCCAGAAGTTGGTACAATAGAATTGACAAGTATTTTGCTGATCTGGGATACATGAAATCCAATGCAGATCATACTCTCTACTACAAAGTTCAAGGGGAAGACATTACTATTGCACTTTTGTATGTAGATGATCTCATTGTGACAGGAAGCAAGGATACCTTCATCAAAAAACTAAAACAGGACTTATCTGCAGAGTTCAACATGAAAGATCTGGGACTTATGCACTATTGTCTTGGAATTGAGTTCTAGCGAGATTCAGATAGCACATTCATGAGTCAGCTCAAGTATGTTGACAGTCTCTTGAAGAAGTTTCATATGGCAGATTGCAATATTGCAGCCACTCCCATGGAACAGAGTTTGAAACTTACTAAAGATTCAAAAAAGCCTACAGTCAATGACAGATACTACAGGTAGCTCATCGGATCTCTTATATATGTGACAATCACACGGCCAGATATTTGTTATGCAGTAAGCTCACTAGCACAGTTTATGGCAAATCCAAAACAGTCTCATTGGAATGCAGCCAAAAGAGTCTTGAGATACATCAGAGGTACAAGACAGTTTGGGATAGAATACAGAGGAAGTCATCCACGGTTGCATGGATACTGTGATCGTGACTATGCCGGAGATCTTGAGACTAGGAGATCGACACTGGGATATGCATTTTTCCTTGGTCAAGGTGCTATATCATGGTTGTCAAACAAACAGCCAAGTGTTTCTTTGTCTTCGACTGAAGCAGAATATAGAGCACTCAGTACAGGTGCATGTGAGGCTATATAGCTCAGAAGACTATTGTCAGAAACAGATTACTTTGATGAGTCAAAGCCAACAAAAATATACTGTGATAATCAATCGGCTCAAGCATTGGCCAAAAATCTAGTATATCACTCCAGGACAAAGCACATTGATGTCAGAGAGCACTTCATCAGAGAAAGAGTGTTACTTGGTGACATCACACTACAGCATTGTGATAGCAAAGAAAATGTTGCAGACATCTTTACCAAACCACTCGGTAAAGAGCTATTCGAGAAACACTGACTAGCTCTTGGTTTGACGCAGAGGAAGGAAATTCCCATTAAAGGGGTGTGATGGAATGTAATGCTCAGTCCTTCTTCAATTCCCCAGAATCATTATCTTGAGGGAAGGCCTACTTCATGATGTTGATCTTGAGGGAAGGTGTTGAGAGTTCACGCTCAACATCATGTGATCATGTGTGCATAGCACCATCACGTGATCATATGTGCATAGCACTAACTTTATAGAGTGCTATAAAGGAAAGGGTTAGATCCCCTAACCCTAGCCCTAAAAGGGTTTGTATATATTCTATTTTTTCAACTAAATCTAGTGTTACAGTTAGTCATTTGTGGTGTGCTCTCTAGCTGTGCTCTCTCTCCTCATCTCCACTCTTCTCCTCTCCCCTCTTCATATTTTGTCACATACATCTAGAAAAATACAATTAAACTTTGAGAAAATGCAATTGATGATATGGCCCTTGAGGGGTCCCCTCTAGGGGCAAGGGCCGTATTGACATGCATTATACAATATCCAAGATGCCACTGAACAAATATGGCATGTCAATATGGCCCTTGCTCCTAAAGGGGACCCCTCAAGGTTTATATCGATAATTGCATTTTCCTTGGTTGAGCAAGGAAATAGATTTTCCTTGGTGCACTAATATATAACTCTAAGAACCAGCGCAATGGTTGACATATATCTCCTTTTATTTACCAGCGTGGTGGTCATCATAGATCTCCTTATGTAATAAGTGAAAATAGGTAACTCCATAACTCCAAGAACTAACACGGTGGTCCAACCTTGAATTTTCCTAATCTGCATGGGTGCGCTGCCTGGTGATAAGTGGCCAAGCTACTACAAAAGGCTAGGCGATGACAGGTGGTCATGCCAAATACTACATTGCACAAAGCATGGTAGAGCTGCCATGTGTTGAGCTCTGTGGTGTTCAGAATGATAGATTGCCTCTCATTATTATGCCAAGAACTAGCACGATGGTCGATCCAAGCCAACCTTGAGTTTTCATGATCTATATGGGTGCACTTGCAGCAAAGCTATGGCAAAACACTGCACGATGATAGGTGGTCAGGCCAGAGATTATGCTTCACAAAGCAAGGAAGAGCTGCCATGTGTTGAGCTTTGCAGTGTACAGAATAAATAGATTGCATCTCATTATTATGCCAGTGTGGCATCCTGACATTGAGAAAATTTTCGGTAGGAGCAGGGGTCCACCGAAAATTTAAAACCTCACCTAGAAGTGCATCATGTCGCTGCCCTAAAAATAGTTCCGCGATTGGCTACACCCAAGCAAATATTGACCTGATGGTTTCAAAACACCTGTGAAGAGAGTCGGAGAGAAGGAAGGAGTCTCACTTGTGGCTTTTTGACATACACAATGGGGGAATACAAACAAAGGTGGAGGCTGAAAACAGTTTTCCTCTTCTTAGTTGTGAAAGCCAAAAGAACTCTCTTTAAGTACAAAAGGAATAGGTGAACCCTATATGTGGGTCTCAAACCAAACTCAGCTAACTAAGGTGGCATACTAACTGAGCCACTAACTAGAGTACATAAAGATAGCTGTCATCCAGCTATTATTCATGGGCGGTGTACCAACCGCATCTGCAGCTAACAAGTCGATGACATAAATGCACAACGGTCACCCTGGCATATCATGAGTGGAGCTCGATATCTCAACACTCCCCCTCGAGCTCAATCCCAATTCTTGCTCACCAAGCAGGTCTCTGAACTTGCGCAGCTTCTCTGCACCCAATGCCTTTGTGAATATCTCAGCTACCTAATCCTCTATGCTGACATAAACTAGATCAATAAAACCTACTAGAACCTTCTCCCGCACATAGTGATAATGCACCTCAATGTGCTTTGTTCTAGTATGATGGACTGGGTTATTTGCCAAGTGTATACTGCTCATGTTGTCACAATAAATGACAACTGGTCCATCTGTAGACTACTGATGCATATCATAAAGTAGCTTATGCAACCAAGTTACCTCACACGCAGCCATTGCTGTACCCCTGTACTCAGCCTCTGTGCTCAACAATGCAACTGTAGGCTGTTTCTTGCTGCTCCAAGCGATTGCAGCACTCCCAAAAGAGAACATATATCCACTTGTAGATCGTCTATCAGAAATACTACTAGCCCAATCAGCATCAATGTATCCATCCATTCTATTTGAACCCCAGTCTCATAAAATAGTCCATATTGCAATGTGGACTTCACATACCTTAGTATGGGTCTAGCCGCATCCAAATGTGGTTTCCTTGGAGCCTGCATAAACTGACTTACCAACCCAACAGCATAGCTCAAATCTAGCTTGGTAATAGTCATATAAATCAAACTTCCTACTATGCGTCTGTACATAGTAGGGTCTTCTAGAAGCTCACCGGCATCTGCGCTCAACTTCACATTCTGCTCCAAAGAAACTGAAATAGGCTTACAGCCTGTCATCCCATATTTGGACAGCATGTCCAATCCATACTGCCTCTGCAAGACCCATATCCCACTTGTGGATCTAATCACCTCAATGCCCAAGAAGTAATGTAGCTCTCCCAAATCCTTCATCTCAAAATTCTACTTCAATAGCATTTTCACATAAAGGATATCTTCATTACTATCACATGTGATGATCAAATGATCAACATAAATGACAAGTAGCATAATACCTTTCTCTGTTTTTCTCACATAAAGTGAGAAATTTGCCTTGGAAATCAGAAAGCCAATAGTGACCAGATACTATCCTATCTTGTCAAACCATGCTCTGGGTGCTTGCTTCAAGCCATACAAGGCTTTCTTCAACCTGCAAACAAACATCGGATGAACAGCATGAACAGAACCTGGTGGCTACTCCATATAGACCTCTTCTTGCAAATCACCATGCAAGAAAGCACTCTTTACATCCATCTGATGTAAAGACCATCCCTTTGATGCAGCCATAGCAATGACTGCTCTTATAGTCGCCATCCTTGCAACCGGACTGAATGTTTCTTCATAATCAATGCCATATGTCTGTGCATACCCCTTGACAACTAATCTTGCCTTGTATCTATTCACAGAACCATCTGCATTGTGTTTCACCTTATAAACCCACTTGCAGCCAATTGCATTCTTGTCTTTAGGCAAAGGCACCAATTCCCATGTAGCATTTGCTTCCAAGGCATCCATGGCTTTCTCCCATTTTTCTTGTCCCATGGCTTGCTTAAAAGAAGTGGGTTCTAGTTCATGTATCACTTTGACCATATAGGCATAGTGAATGGTAGTAAATCCATCATATTTCAGCCTATCCACAGGATACCTAGCTCTAGTAGACCTGCGCAAAATAGGCTCACTACCAAGTGCTCCCAAAACATCCCTTGTCTTCCTTACTCCAGGTGTAACAATAGAAGGAATACCCAACTCATCATCAAGGCTCTATTCTGAGCCACTGGATTCACCATCCACATAAGAGTGACCTACATTCACATCAACCATGGGCTTATCTACTTTCGTGCAGTATGTGAACCACTGCTAGAGGACACTACAGGTTCACTAATATTTTGTGATTGCTACTGTGAATTCTGTGCTGCATTACCATTTTGTGCATCTACATCATCAATCACATTTACTGGTTTATACCAACTGCTCACCTCATCAAAAACAACATCTCTGCGCATTGTGAACTTATGAGTAGAAGGGTTATAGCATCTATACCCTTTTTGCTGCAGAGAATAACCAATAAAGATACACTTCTCAGCTTTTGGATCCAACTTGGATCTCAACTCATCTGGCACATGAACATAGGCAATGCAACCAAAAACTTTCATATGAGAAATATCTAGTTTCCTACCAGTATACCTCTCCTCTGGCGTCATGCCATGTATTGCTACAGTGGGAGTCATGTTCATTATGTAGATTGTTGTAGCAACTGCTTCAGCCCAATAATAATCTGGTAGGTCTTTTTCGTTGAGCATGGCACGAGATTCCTCTCCAATATGCATGTTTTTCCTTTCTGCACGTCCATTTTGCTGTGGGGTATGACTGCATGAATATTGCTACTTTATGCCATGCTCCTGTGGGAACCTTGCAAACTCATTTGAGAGGTACTCTCCCCCTCCATCTGACCTTAGGCATTTTATTTGCAAGCCTGTTTCTTTTTCAACCATAGCTTTACAAGCTTTGAAATGCCCAAACACTTCACTTTTCTTTTTCATATAATATACCCAAACTTTTCTGCTATAGTCATCAATAAAAAAGTGACAAAGTCATGACAACCTCCAATAGATGCAGCTTTAGTAGTCCACACATCAGAGTGGATTAATTCCAATGGCCTCTTACTCTCTTGAACATGTCTAGGAAATGGTTTCCTTGCCTGTTTTCCAAATTGATAGGCTTCACATACCTTATGCATTTCTACAACCTTGAACTTAGGCAATCCTAGAATAATATTTTGGGCCTGCATTAATTTAAGTCGCTATACATTAACATGACCACTGCGTTTATGCGAGATATCAATATCTGCAACTACGCCGGTCCCATGTGCAAACATTGCTGTACTCAATTCAGGCCTGTCTGCATCCAAGGTAAACATCGTGCCCTTCTTCTTTCCTTTTGCGATCAAGCGACCTTTATTTTTCATATCCTCAACAAAGCATCCATGAGGATTAAATCTGACCTGCAAGCCCTGCTAAACCATTTAACCAACAAAAACCAGGTTCTTCATGATATTTGGGACATGAAATACATCAGACAGGTATTTCTTTTTCCCATCCTACATAGACAAAGGAATTTTACCAATCTGCACAATAGGATGTGCAGTATCATCACCAGTCTCCACAAATCCTAGTCTTTCCATTTTCCTTGCATCCTGCATCCATTCTACATGACCTGTCATGTGGTTTGATGCACTGAGTCAACATACCACACATCATTGCTTTCTTCTGCACTTGTCACAGAATTGGTCATGTGCTGCACCATAAACAGATGGTCATTTTTGTCATCACCCTGTCTACTAGAGGATGCATAATTGCCTTGCTGCAATTTTCCATTCATAATGTCATTCTGCTTTTTATAGCAGTCTTTAGCCATATGACCCATTTTACCTCAGTAGTAGCATTCAACATTGCCGTTTGCATTTTGGCCTCTCTGCCATCCACAACGACCTCTTTGGCTCCCCCTGCCTCTAAGGTTACCACGTCCTCCTTCATAGGACTAGTTTTCTTGAATTTGCTGCATATGCTGATTTCTTCCACGGCCTGCAAATCGAACTGCTCTACCTCTGCCTCTACCTCTTCTAGCATTTGAGTAGAAGACAATTTCTTTTGAAGTTCCTCCTGAAGAAGATGCACCACCATGTCTCTGCTCTTCAGAAATTAGAAGAGCAATCAACTCCCCAAAATCAGGAAAATTCTCACAGACGGCAATGGATGTCTGGAACTTTGCATAATCCTTTCCTAGACCATTCAAGGTCAGAGAAACTAAATCATCATCTTCCACTGGCAACCCAATGGAAGCAAGTGCATCTGCAATCTTCTTCACCTTCATGTGGTAGTCATTGATGTTCATATTTTCTCTCTGCACATTATGCAACTCTTGCTTGAGCTGCATTTTCGTGCCTTGCGTATTTGTGCTATACATTTTTGTCAAAGTATCCCACACCTCCTTCGGCATGCTTGCATCCTGAATATGCACAATCATAGAATCCGAAATACTAATAAACAGCTAGTACATAACTTTTCTGGCTCTCTCATGTGATCCTTTAAATGCTTGTAACTCCTGTTGATTGGGAACATTAGGAATAACTGGTTCTTGTTCAGCTCTAGTAATGAACTCCCAATAGCCTTTTCCCTTAAGGAAATTCGTCATTCTAAACTTCCATGCTGGGAAGTTGTTCTTGTCAAGCTTTTCATTGAGAATCTGTGAAAGAGCACTAGACGCCATTACAGAACACTGCAAAATATTCTGTTACTGCAAAAAACACAACTTTTGCCTCACAAGGGCAAATCTGCAAAACTGACGAGAGTGGTATTTGACCACACAGTCACTTCCTAGTGACGATTGTGCATCAACAGGCAATAAGAATGATTCTATCACTCCCAATATCTTTGCACACATGCATACGATGTAATTTCTGTGATAACTTTTCACCGACCTATAGAACAGTGGTCGCACATCAAAAATAGGGCACTTTCGTGAGTGCTTACGGAAAACTTCCACTACCAAAAAGGGGCCCTGAAATGGCCCCGAAACTGCAGATTGGTGGTCGTACAGTAGAAACTGAAATGGCCTGCGGAAAACTTCTGCCACCAAAACAGGCCCCGAAATGGCCTCGAAACTGCCCTCTCGCCACCTTGCGAAGGGCATCCCGATCTGAGACAATGCACTCTTGCACTTTCCGGCTGTGCTACCTGCACAGATTTGCTCCCAAACTCAAAAAAAAGGAAAGCAACACTGATCTTCTTACTAGGACACCCCGAACTTGGTTTGCTTTCTTGAGCTCCTTACCACGGACCGAGCTCTGATGCCATGTGAAGAGAGTGGGAGAGAAGGAAGGAGTCTCACTTGCGGCTTTCTCACATACACAATGGGGGAATACACACAAAGGTGGAGGCTGAAAATAGTTTTCCTCTTCTTAGTTATGAGAGCCAAAAAAACTCTTTCTTAATACAAAAGGAATAGATGAACCCTATACGTGGGTCTCAAACCAAACTCAGCTAACCTAGGTGGCATACTAACTGAGCCACTAACTAGAGTACATAAAGATAGCTGTCATCCAGCTATTATTCATGGGTAGTGTACCAACTGCATTTGCATCTAACAAGTCGGTGACATAAACGCACAATGGTCACCCTGGCATATTACGAGTGGAGCTCAATATCTCAACACTCCCCCTCGAGCTCAATCCCAACTCCTGCACACCAAGCAGGTCTCTAAACTTGTGCAGCTTCTCTGCACCCAATGCCTTCATGAATATGTTAGTTACCTGATCCTCTGTGCTGACATAAACTAGATCAATAAAACCTACTAGAACCTTCTCCCGCACATAGTGATAATGCACCTCAATGTGCTTTGTTCTAGCATGATAGACTGGGTTATTTGCCAAGTGTATACTACTCATGTTGTCATAATAATTGACAACTGGCCCATGTGTAGACTGATGCATATCATAAACTAGCTTATGCAATGAAGCTGCCTCACATGCAGCCATTGCTGCACCCTTGTATTCAGCTCTGTGCTCGACAAGGCAATTGTAGGCTATTTCTTGCTCCTCCAAGTGACTGCAGCACTCCCAAAAGAAAACACATATCCACTAGTAGATCGTCTATCAGAAATACTACCAGCCCAATCAGCATCAGTGTATCCATGAAACTATATCTGAACCCCAGTCTCATAAAATAGTCCATACTCCAATGTGGACTTCACATACCTCAGTATGCATCTAGCCACATCCAAATGCGGTTTCCTTGGAGCCTGCATAAACTGACTTACCAACCCAACAACATAGCTCAAATCTAGCCTAGTAATAGTCATATAAATCAAACTTCCTACTATGCATCTATACATAGTAGTGTCTTCCAGAAGCTCACCTGCATCTGCACTCAACTTCACATTCTACTCCAAAGAAACTGAAATAGCCTTACAACCTATCATCCCATATTTGGACAACATGTCCAATCCATACTGCCTCTGCAAGAGCCATATCCCACTTGTGGATCTAATCACCTCAATGCCCAAGAAGTAATGCAACTCTCTTACATCCTTCATCTCAAACTTCTGCTTCAATAGCATTTTCACATGAAGGATATCTTCATCACTATCACCTGTGATGATCAAATCATCAACATAAATGACAAGCAGCATAATACCTTTCTCTGTTTTTCTCACATAAATCTACGGTGGAAATATGAAAGCCAATAGTGACAAGATAATGTCCTATCTTGTCAGACCATGCTCTGGGTGCTTGCTTCAAGCCATACAAGGCTTTCTTCAACCTACAAACAAACTCAGGATGAACAGCATGAACATAACCTAGTGGCTGCTCCATATAGACCTCCTCTTGCAAATCACCATGCAAGAAGGCATTCTTTACATCCATTTGATGTAAAGACCATCCCTTTGATGCAGCGATAGCAATGACTGCTCTTACAGTCACCATCCTTGCAATCGGACTGAATGTTTCTTCATAATCAATGCCATATGTCTGTGCATACCCCTTGACAACTGATCTTGCCTTGTATCTGTTCACAAAACCATCTACATTGTGCTTCACCTTATAAACCCACTTGCAGCCAATTGCATTCTTGTCTTTAGGTAAAGGCACCAATTCCCATGTAGCATTTGCTTCCAAGGCATCCATTTCTTCATCCATGACTTTCTCCCATTTTTCTTTCCCATGGCTTGCTCAAAATAAGTGGGTTCTGGTTCTTGTATCACTTTGACCATATAGACATAGTGAATGGCTGCAAATCCATCATATTTCAGCCTATCTACATAATACTTAACTCTGGTAGACCTATGCAAAATAGGCTCACTACCAAGTGCTCTCAAAACATCCCTTGTCTTCCTTACTCTAGGTGTAACAATAGAAGGAATACCCAACTCATTATCAAGGCTCTGTTCTAAGCCACTGGATTCACCATCCACATAAGAGTGACCTGCATTCACATCAACCATGGGCTGATCTACTTTCTCTTTTCCCTTTCGTGATACTTGCATACCACTATCTGCATTGCTTTGAGGAGATTCTCGTGATTTCAATCTGCCTATCCATGGTGAAGTATGTGAACCACTGCTAAAGGACACTACAGGTCCACTAATATTTTGTAATTGTTGCTGTGAATTCTGAGCAGCATTACCATTTTGTGCATCTACATCATCTATCACATTTACTGGTTTATACCAGCTGCTCATCTCATTAAAAACAACATCTTTGCTCACTGTGGACTTATGAGTAGAAGGGTTATAGCATCTATACCCTTTCTGCTGCAGAGAATAACCAATAAAGATGCACTTCTTAGCTTTTGGATCCAACTTGGATCTCAACTCATCTGGCACATGAACATAGGCAATGCAACCAAAAACTTTCAAATGAGAAATATCTAGTTTCCTACCAGTATCCCTCTCCTCTGGCATCACACCATGTATTGCTGCAGTGGGAGTCCTGTTCATTATGTAGACTGCTGTAGCAACTGCTTTATCCCAATAATAATCTAGCAGGTCTTTTTCCTTGAGCATGGCATGAGATACTATTCCAATATGCCTGTTTTTCCTTTCTGCAAGTCCAGTTTGCTATGGGGTATGACTACACGAATATTGTTGCTTTATGCCATGCTCCTGCAGGAACCTTGCAAACTCATTTGAGAGGTACTCTCCCCCTTCATCTGACCTTAGGCATTTTATTTGCAGGCCCGTTTCTTTTTCAACCATAGCTTTAAAAGCTTTGAAATGCCCCAACACTTCACTTTTCTTTTTCATAAAATACACCAAAACTTTTCTGCTGTAGTCATTAATAAAAGTGACAAAATAATAACAGCCTCCAATAAATGCAGCTTTAGTAGTCCACACATCAGAGTGGATTTATTCCAATGGCCTCTTACTCTCTTGAACATGTCTAAGAAATGGTTTCCTTGCCTGTTTTCCAAATTGACAGGCTTCACATACCTTATGCATTTCTGCAACCTTGAGCTTAGGCAATCCTGCAATAATATTTTGGGCCTGCATTATTTTAAGTCGCTTTACATTAACATGACCAATGCGTTTATGCCAGATATCAATATCTTCAACTACACCAATCCCATGTGCAAACATTGCTGTACTCAATTCAAGCATGTCCGCATCCAACGTAAACATCATGCCCTTCTTCTTCCCTTTTGCTATCAAGCGACCTTTATTTTTCATATCCTCAACAAAGCATCCATGAGGATTAAATCTGACCTACAAGCCTTGCTCAACCATTTGACCATTAGAAACTAGGTTCTTGGTGATATTTGTGACATGAAATACATCAGACAGGTATTTCTTTTTCCCATCCTACATAGACAAAGGAATTTTACCAATCTGCACAATAGGATGTGCAGTATCATCACCAGTCTCCACAAATCCTAGTCTTTTCATTTTCCTTGCATCCTGCATCCATTCTACATGACCTGTCATGTGGTTTGATGCACCTAAGTCAACATACCACATATCATTGCTTTCTTCTGCACTTGTCACAGAATTGGTCATGTGCTGCACCATAAACAAATGCTCATTTCTGTCATCACCCTATCTACTAGAGGATGCATAATTGCCTTGCTGCAATTTTCCATTCATAATGTCATTCTGCTTTTTATAGCAGTCTTTAGCCATATGACCCATTTTACCTCAGTAGTAGCATTCAACATTGCCGTTTGCATTTTGGCCTCTCTACCATCCACCACAACCTCTTTGGCTCCCCCTGCCTCTAAGGTTACCATGTCGTCCTCCATAGGACTGGTTTTCTTGAATTTGTTGCATATTTTGATTTCTGCCATGACCTCGAGATCAGCCTGCTCTACCTCTGCCTCTACCTCTTCTAGCATTTGAGTAGAAGACAGCTTCTTTTGAAGTTCCTCTTGAAGAAGATGCACCACCATTTCTCTACTCTTCAAAAATTAGAAGAGCAATCAACCCCTCAAAATTAGGAAGTTTTTCACGGATGGCAATGGATGTCCGGAATTGTCCATAATCCTTTCCTAGACCATTCAAGGTCACAGAAACTAAATCATCATCTTCCACTGGCAACCCAATGGAAGCAAGTGCATCTGCAATCTTCTTCACCTTCATGTGGTAGTCATTGATGCTCATATTGTCCCTCTGCACATTATGCAACTCGTGCTTGAGCTGCATTTTCCTGGCCTGCATATTTGTGCTATACATTTTTGTCAAAGTATCCCACACCTCCTTTAGCGTGCTTGCATCTTGAATATGCACAATCATAGAATCTGAAATACTGATAGACAACCAATACATAACTTTTTTGGCGTTTTCATGCCAGCCTTTAAATGCCTGCAAATCCTATTGATTGGGAACATTAGGAATAACTGGTTCTTGTTCAGCTCCAATAATGAATTCCCAATAGCCTTTTCCCTTTAGGAAATTCGTCATTCTAAACTTCCCTACTGGGAAGTTGTTCTTATCAAGCTTTTCGGTGACAATCTGTGAAAGAGCATCAGACGCCATTACAGAACACTCCAAAAATATTATGTCACTGCAAAAAACACAACTTCTACCTCATAAGGGCAAATTTGCAACATTGACGAAAGTGGTATTTGACCACACAGTCACTTCCTAGTGACGATTTTGCATCAACAAGCAATAAGAATGATTCTATCACTCCCAATATCTCTGCGCACAGGCATACGATGCAATTTCTTCGGGAACTTTTCACCAACCTGCAGAACAGTGGTCACACAGCAAAAACAAGGCACTTTCCTGAGTGCCTTAGGAAAACTTCTGCCACCAAAATGGGCCCCGAAATGGCCTCGAATAAAAAAAAAAATGTCACCAAGGGCTTCGCCCCCTCTTGTAGCATATACTGCCCTTTGGCCGCACCACGAAGGGCATCACAATCTGAGACAGTACACTCTTGCACTTTCGGGCTGTGCTACCTGCAGAGATTCGCTCCTAAACTCAGAAAAGGAAAGCAACACTGATCCTCTTACCAAGACACCGCAAACTTGGTTTGCTTTCTTGAGCTCCTTACCATGAACCGAGCTCTAATACCATGTGAAGAGATTGGGAGAGAAGTAAGGAGTCTTATTTGCAGCTTTCTTAGATACACAATGGGGGAATACACACAAAGGTGGAGGCTGAATTTAACAGTTTTCCTCTTCTTAGTTATGAAAGCCAAAAAAACTCTCTCTTAATACAAAAGGAATAAATGAACCCTATATGTGGGTCTCAAACCAAACTCAGCTAACCTAGGTGGCATACTAACTGAGCCACTAACTAGAGTACATAAAGCTAGCTGTCATCCAACTATTATTCATGGGTGGTGTACCAACTGCAGCTAACAAGTCGGTGACATAAATGCACAATGGTCACCCTGGCATATTACGAGTGGAGCTCGATATCTCAACATTGTCTGCATTGAGCGATGTTCAAGCATTGGCAAAAACTACATCTGCTTGGAAATGGTGGATGATGAATGGTGGCATGTGTGAGCTTCTACGCCCAATTGCAATGAGGGTTCTTTCTCAGACATGCTCAAACTCGGGCTCAAAAAGAAACTGGAGTCATTACAAGTACATTCACAATACTTTACAAAATAGACTTCTAGAGGATCGGGCTGAGAAGTTAGTGTACACCTATGCCAATCATAAAATCCTAGAAACATTAGGAGATGTGGGATATGAGGAGAAAGTTCCAAAATGGACCTACAATATCCCGCCAGAAGCTATACAACCTGAAGCAGTCCCATCGTTGTAGATTCTAGAACACCAAGAAGAGGATGAAACTATGACTGATGGTGCAACATCTGAGGAAGATAGCGATGAGGAGGATGAATCTGATGAAGATGAAGGAAATAATATTTGCCTGCCACATGAGTCTGAAGATGAGGATATTGATGATGAACATGATGAGGATAGTGACTCGTGAATTGTGGCAATGATGGCAATAGGGTTTTGAATGTCTCATTGTATTCTGAATGTGTTCTTGTTTTATGATTGTAGGTTGCGGTTTAGGGTTGGATAAGAGTTGTCTTGTTGTGCATTGTAAATATCTTGTGCTAAGGGTTTGGGCTTTCATTCTTCCTTGTCACCATCGCATAGGCTTCTGGGTTGTAATGCCAATTGTTGTGCTCTTGACCAAGTTCAATTGATCAAGAGCATAGCAACTCGCATACCACTCTGTCTGCCTTGCGGGCACAAATTTCATCTTTATTGTCTAGTAGATTACTTGCCAACTAGGTCAATTTGTCCACTTTGTAAAGCCCAACTATCAATGGCATTGTACATGGTGTTGGGCTTAGGACAGTTGTATCAAGGACCATGACATTGAATGAAGTTCATGACCATGTACACAAAGTCTTTATCATGAAAATATATGCCTTTGTTTTAAGTTCATTGAAGCTATATGATGGTGTACTATATGATGTGGTGGGATTCATAGATTTAATTGCTTAGTTATTAATTTAAATGCATCCAATGTTCATAATTATTTTGCACTATGCAATTGAAAAATCCCATCACATGCAATCCTAACGTTATCAATTGGAATAGTGTCAATATATTATTTCATAATTGAAATTTGGAATGTAAAACACTATTTGCCATTGAAATATGATTATATTCACTTTCATCACAAGCTCTCTCTCTCTCTCTCTCTCTCTCTCTCTCTCTCTCTCTCTCTCTCTCTCTCTCTCTCTCACACACACACACACACACACACACAATTAAACTTTGCACATGCTTCCTTCGCACATCCTTGCATAGGATTCTATTGCATATGGGACAGAGTGATATGCGAATTGCCATGCTCTTGATCAATTGAATTTGTTCAAGAGCACAACAATTGGCATAACCACCCAAAAGCAATGGTGACACGGAAGAAGCAAATCCCAAACCCTAAACACAAGACATTTACAATGCACAGCAAGACAATTCTTATAGCAATCCTAAAGTCATCTCTCTCTCTCTCTCTCTCTCTCTCTCTCAATTAAAAATTATCTTTAAAGTCAGTGAACATAAGTGTTACCAAAGACAAGAAATTAAACTTTGCACATGCTTCTTCCTCACGTCCTCGTATAGGATTCTATTGCATACAGCAAAGGCTTCACAACGCAAGGAGAATATGCGTTAAAGAGCCACAGCTTTATCACCTTTTCAAAGTCTATCACAAACAACCTGATACATAAGAGTCCACATGTACTTTCATTCAGTAACAGCTACTAAGTTCTAGTTGTAAGAGATTAGGAGGAGTCTTAAGAACTAACTCTGAGTCTGACGATAACTATAGTAATGGTTAACAGTTTGTTGACACTTTTTTTTTCCGAGACTTTTTGGCCTTTTACAGGCCTCTGGTTTTCTGTTTTCAGCATTTTCCAAGTCGTTTCGGGGGTGTCTCCATTTACTACATCCCACCTCTCATAGCTTGTTCCCTAATGATATGTAAATGCTACCTCAACCTTGTGCTTGGTAATAGCCAGTACAATTATCAAACAAGCATTGGCATATTGGTCACAAGCAATTGTCTAGGCTATCGGAGGGAAGGGGTTCCACGACATATGGTTGTGACGATGGATGGTGACAAATAGCTAACTGTGCCTCTACACTTGCATCTCCAATTAGTGTCGCACATGCTTCGTGGGCCTCTTGCTGCAACCGCATGTTGAGGTTCTCCAAGCTCTTCAATTGGGCATGTAGAGCAATATTCTCATTCTGCAACTCTGGCTCCGGTTTGTCGTCTTTCAGTCTCTAGGTGTTGGACCTGCTCAAACCGGGCCACGTTCTCTTTGCGAAGTTGTGCCACTTGTTGCTCCAGTGGGCCACACACACCCTCCAATGCCATAGAGAATTGGGATTGGGTGATCGTCACTTCTGTACGACCATGTGTATGCTTGTCCTTGTACGAGGAGAAGTCCACCTGTATACCCTTAATGAAGTGCACATACAAGAATTTGGCGAAGTACATCGCCACTTCATTATGGTGTGGGGGCTTTCCATATACCCCAATGTATATATCCCTAGCATTTTGTTGAATCCGTTCATCTCGGCAATTGCTTATCTTCCACCTCCCGTGCTGGTTTAAAGCTTGGGTTTGGGTGCTTCCATCTCCCTCTGTTCTTCTATGTCTCCTTGTCTGACTACCTGAGCCTACCTATTCATCCACCTCTAAGGGCCAGATTACCTAGAGCTCTTGTTTGGAGACCAGCTTATGTACTTCTTTCCATTGCATGGCTGCAAAACCAATGCCCACTTTGTCAATTGCTATTCAGATACTTATTGGCAATATCTTTAAAACAAAATTGAATTATTAATCATACAGACCTCTAGGTTGAGCATACACAGATGTACGTGCAATAGTCTCTGGTACATGCTCGCACGCTGCGTTGGCAACCCTGCGTAGTTGCTCGAACTATAACCGCTGATGCTCAACATGTCGTGCCTCCTCTTCAGCCTCCTCTTTTGTCAATGGGCACTTGCTTACTCTTTTGTAGGCTTCCTCCTCCCTGTGTGGAGGAGGAGTATCCTCTCCTTGTGACATTTTCCAAAAGTGGAGTGTGGATATTGTAGTTTAGATAACTCAGTCTAGATAAATGCCCTAAGTGTAGTATGCAAAGTCTACATGCATCAAAATCAATATTTGTGAGTTCATCTTGTGTGAGATAGGACAAGGACATACAATATGCTTGATGAAGGATGAAGATGTTACAAATGCCATGCAAAATGTACATGTTGCAATCTTGAATGAATGCTTTCAAATGTTGCTATGTTTACAAAATATAAAAGGCTGCACATCCACAACATAAATGACATCTTTTTCTACTTGTAAATGGTTTCAAGGCCAATAATTTTATTTTTGAACAAGAATTTTATTACAATAAGTTTGATAGACACATGGTGTATCAAAAATATTACAAGGCAAAAAATGTGGCTTATGTTGCAAGCCTAAGGGCAAGAGACATCTCTTCCATAGGCCTCATAGCCAGTTCTCTCTCACATTCCACTCTCTTTAACAAATCACTGGTCTCTGCAGGTGGCTTTCTGTGATTGGCAATGCGATGCATCACTTGTTCATGCACATGATGTTTAATGGCATTAACAACATGAGAGGGAGGCATTTTTTTATCATTTTCAAGGTAACCCCAGGCATCTTCAAAAATTTGAATCATCTCAACAATGATCCATCCCAATGCATAGGTATCTGCATGGCATGTATATCTTCCTCTTAAGGCTACTTCTTGTAGCTCGGGTGCAAGCCACTTTTTTCACCCATGCTCTTCCTCTTTCCTACGAGCTCTCTCAGCAAAGTCAGCATCTGTCTCCAAAGATTGCTTCTTCATATGCTTGAATGCCTTTCAACTCTCCGAGAAGTCCATGGCCATCCCCCAATCTATGATGCCCACTCGGCATCTAGACTTTCCAACAAAATCCAATAAGATGTTGCGTGGGTGCAAGTCTATGTGCATCCACCTTCCTACGTGCAGCCTTGCCAAACCATCCACAATGGATGATATGGAGGAGATGCTCACAAAAGACATTGATTCGAGCAATATCTTACTTCTTCAATGTAGATGGGACTTCCCCACTTGCTGTGGCCATCAGATCTGCTCCTCCTCTTAGAACATGGTGGAAGTAGTGAGTGAACCTGCTTTGGTCCATTGGTAGAATCTAAAGAAACTGCAACAAGCTACCGCCATTAAAGTAAGGTGTGATGGTCCACAATGGCTCTTCTCGGGTTGTTGCGATCACACGTACAAGGACTGGGTGTAAAATCCGCATGAGTTGTTCTCTCCTTGCTTCTCGTGTATGCATCCCAATATAGCCCTTGTACTTCTTTTTGGCATATTCCATGTGATATGGCAACCTTGCAACTCCTACCAACCGCACTTTAAAAACAGTGCCATAGGACCTTGAGCCGATTTTCTCGCCTACATGGATCTCCCTCTCTATGACATAGGCCAATAATGACACTCTGTCTATGTTACTAGCTAGGTGTTGTGCCCTTTGAACCTCATCACCTCTCAATGGTTGAGAGGGTGTAGAGGTTGGCTGCTCTTCTCCTACAACCAAGGACGTAGCTCGCCTATAAGCTGCTGTAGCCTTCTTTTCCTAGCTCTTAGCCACTATGACACGGCGATCTGACGCAATGACCTTACTCTTGTGCTTGGCCCATACACTTGTCCATTGTGTCAATTTGAAGACATCAAACTCTTGTGCAAGAGTAGGGTCTGCATTGCATGCTTCATTGAAGTGGGTCTCTACATTCCCAATAAAGCTATCAACTCAAAGCATGGCATCCATCTCCCACTGCACCCGGCTCGCAAGGTCATCCTAACCTTTAGACTGCAAACTGGTCTTAGCATCACCAAGAATCCTCCTCTTCATAGTTCTTACTCCCTCTAAACTAGATACGGTTGATTCCATCTCACTCTCCTCCATGTTGCACACCCTAATAAAAATGGCATCCCAAATGCTCCTCATCACTCTCTTGCGCTCGCCCTTACTTAGCTCTTCCCCTACTTTTCGCTTAGTGCCGGCCGTTGAGGCCATGCTTGCAATTAGATCTTGTTGTGTGTGTGCGGAAAGATTTCTCACATGACACTAGCAAATAGTTGTAGCTGCCACACAATAGTGAGCAGGCAGGCATTTAACAATAACCCCCACCCTATGCATGCATGAAATGCAAATGCAGATGATTTCAATGCACTCATGCAAATGATTTCAATGCAAATTTTTTAATTACATGAAATGCAGTGTGCACGCATGCAAGAAATGATTCTTTCAATGCATGCATGCATGAAATGCAAGATAATTTCATAAAAAATTTGCTTTTAATGCATGCATGCACGATAATTTTGTTAAAAAATTCATTTCATTGCATGCATGCAAGAAATGCAAGATAATTTCGTAAAAATTTTGAAAAACTCCCCTCCCCCCTTTAAGTGGAGGGCCAAGGAAACCTAGTACCAAGTCGTGGTCCCAACTAGCCCCCCCATCCTATTCAGGATGCGGGACTAGGAACCACTTCCTAGACCAGGCCCCTCGGCCAAGAGATGGAGAGAGGAGGATTTTTAACTCTTCTCAATCCACTGTTAGTGGACAATGACACCGGTGGTTAGCATATATCTTCGGGCGGTAGTACTACCACTGGTAGTTGAAGTATAACTATTGGTAGAAGTTCTACCATCGGCGGTAAAAAGTATTGATACCGTCAGTTGTACTACTGCTACCGGCGGTAATAAAAGTACCACCAATATGGTCACAATTACTATCGGTAATAATGTGTCATTTTACTGGCGGTACTATAACCACTACCATTGGTAGCTAGATACCACCAGTAGTATTATTTTTACCATCGGTATGTATCCGGTTTTCAGGTCAAGGCCACCTAATAGTGCAAAGCCGTGATTATAACCGTGAATGTGTGAATTACATCATCATGACACATAATCACAAGAAAATTCACGTGATTACGTGAATATGAAATCCTTGATCTCCACCTTCTCATAAGGGAGCATATCCAAAACCCAAGCTTAAAGAAACAACGCTTATTAGATGCTCATAACTTAGTACGGGAATGCATGAATAATTGTGCCACACACTTTCATTCCACACTCTCAAAGCATGTGTAAAAATAAGATCTCTCACAAACACACACAAATGTCATACCTGCATGCCAACTAATCTAATGATCAATGGTACACCATATACACATGGATGGAGGTTCAGAAATAATGTCGCCACTAAAGAGGATGTGAAGAAAGAGCCCACTGCCTCAGCCACGAGACCCCCTCCAGAGTTTGCAGCCATCTACCTCCTCTCAACCACGGAAACCATAGGCATTTGTGGTTCAGAGTGATAGCTCTAAGGAGGATTCTGTGCATGACATGGAAACCTAAGAAGAACAAACTTATCCTCCTCAATGGTCCCTCTTGTAATCCAGGATGTTGAAGTTGATGGATTTTTCTCCAAAACTAATTATATGCTTCCAAACAACTCCAAATCTATTTCAAACCATCTTTTGTAAAAAAAACTCAATATTAAGAGTGTATCTTTTAAAACAAACAAATCTTTCTTCCTTTTCAAATCATGTACTAAAAGAAAACAACGCAATTACCAAAACAAACTACAAATTACTTCTTCAAAGTTGCATCATAAAATCTTGTTATTTTCATTGTCTTGCATTGTTCTCAATGTTTTCTCACCTGAATCTCCATATAAGTTGCTCTGATAGACCCTGATTTGAGTTGAAAACTAAAAGCATTCCAAACTACATGAATGAACAATACCTAATTCTTGGAGTAAGGTTCTTTGAAAGAAAATTATGATCAAACTTGTCCCTCCCAGTGGTCCCAAATGTGTTCCAAGAATGATGAAGTTGATGGTTCTTGCTTCAAAACAAATTATATGCTCCGAAACATCTTAAAATCTATTTTAAGCAATATTATGTAGAAAACTATTGATAGTAAGAGTGGAAAAGACTCATTTCTCATGGAATTTCTTACAAAACGGCACTTTGGGAAAAAGTACGAGCATGGCTTGCAAGAGCATAAATTGTTGTCCAACTCAAATGGAAGATGGCTCTATTAGGTGACAAAGGGAGTCTAAATGATGGTCAGATTCAGCTTTGGAGCATTGTCCATGATATTGTCATAAGGGATAAATTTGGCAGTATTCCATCATTGCATGCCTCCACAGGATTTTTTTTTTGGGAGGGGAAAAAAAGTAGTTGTTTTTTATGCTATGTCTCAAGAGCTTCTGTTTTTGTTGCGGGGACAAAGAGCTGAAAGTTTGGGCTGCTTTCTTTGGAGGAGGCTGGCTAGCTGTCTTTGGCTCCTTTGGCATGTCCTTACCCTTTTGCTCCCTAGAGGAGGGTCTTTGAAACTTCCATTTGTTGCTGTCGTTGCGCTTGTTGGAGAAGAGCTACTTCTTTTCCACCTTCAAAGCGACATTGATGGTATCTTCTAGAGAAGTAGGAGCATTGATGTCTACCTCATTCTAAATGGAATACCTTAGACCAGCGAAGAATTTTCCTTTGTTGCTCCTTTTTATCTTTCTTGTTGAATGCTTGAACTTTTAACAAGGCATCCCACAAAGCAACTTAGATCCAAAGTGATAACCCACCTTATGCTGACCATAGGGGAACTGTGGCCACTTTTGCAACCATGGAAAGACTTTTCTATTGGCCTGATATGAAAAAGGACACTACTGCCTACATTGCAGCTTGTCTAGCATGTCAAAAAGCCAAATATAAGAGAGGAAAACCCAAAGGTTTACTTTTGCCTCTACCCATTCCTGAAAGGCCATGGGAGCACATCACCATGGACTTTATTACAGGAATCCCCCGAATCAAGGCGATGACATGATTAGGGTAGTCGTAGATCGCGTTAGCAAGCAAGCCCATTTCATCCCCTACAGAAAGAATCTTAAGGCATGCAAAGCTGCCCATTTATTATGATCAGACACATCTTTAGGCACCATGGAATGGTTGGCCAAGTCTATAGTATCAAACCGAGACTCCAAATTGACCAGTAACTTCTAGCAGGCTCTATTTATGAATCTGGGAACTCTGTATATCCCAAACAACAACCGTGCCAATTTTATTAAATTGTTTTTTTAAATCCCATGCTTATTTTTAGTATATCCCAAACAACCACCGCGCTGGTTTTATTAAATCCCATAGTTACTTGTTTTTAGTATATCCCAAACAACCACCACGCTGGTTTTATTAAATCCATAATGAATCCATACATCCACAAATCCATTCATCTTATAATAATAGAAGCAAACCACCGTGCTGGCGACCACCTATCTTGCACTATTGCTGTGCTATCCTAAAGTTTGTTGCACAGTGCTATACTAAAACAGTCCCCTTTAGACTGGTTATCTTTAACTGTCGAATTTCAACCACCAGACTACTTAAAACATTTGAGTACTAACATGGAAGCAGGTCAACACAAAATTAGGTATTATGAGCACCATAGATCATGGATGATGGCAGTCTAAGACAATCCACAAGTCCAAGAAATGCATGCAATATTTTTACTTTTTAAAAAATAGGATGACATTTTGTGGTATTTCAAACTCCCAACTATCTTATCAACCTCTCTATAGCAAGCATCTCCCAGCTCTTTAGGCTAGTTTGATGAACTATCGCAGACCTCATTACACACTTGGACCACCAACTTCTTACTTGCCTCTACTGACTTATATGCCCATAGTAACTCCTCCTTTCGCTTGGGTCCTCTTCATCCTAGTATTTGCAATCGATACAACTTCACACCTCCACCATGTCTTGCCAAAAGAAACCTACATCATGATCTTGACAAGTACCTTAAAGGAGCAGGGAAAACAATAGCCAGGGAAATTAATATTCACCATCTTTGCGGACTCCAATCTACACCAATTGCGAAGAATGTCCTCCTTGTATTTATTTTCCTCCCTCTTCTCCAAGTCTGTTTCTATGAGGAGGTAATCCAACATTGTTCTCAGATAGAGCATGAGCATTCCAAATGGAAAATTGAGCTCTAGCATCTACTTTCTCGTCATAGATAGCTGTAGTAGCAGGCAGGCACATTTGATCTATCCATGACCTGGGCAATGGCAAATGGCATTCTCTACATAGAGATCTTGCATGCACAAACACCCCAAAGCAAAAAACGTGCACAGGGTGGTAGCACACAGGCCATCGGATCACATAGTCATCTATGATGGGGGTATGGTAGACCATGCATTTTGGACCCTGCTACATATTAGCAGGATAGGCATCCGATCTAACTAGTGCATCCATCAATACCGCAGTCTACATGATGAAGTTGCTTCTTGATTCCTTAGTCCCTCATCCTAAGGCTGCGGATGTTCTCCTTCATCTCCTCCACTCTTTGCTCACTCTATGCAACAGCTTCATGTGAATCCCTCAACATCTATTGAAGCTACTTAAATTGCTCAAAAACATCAACATGGGCCATTTCCAAGACTTCCACTCTAGTTTGGAAATCTCTCATGACGACGGACTGCTTTTTAAAACTATCAAAAGCCACGACAAGCTCATGCACAACCCTATCATAATCTTGTTGTTACAGGTCTTGTAGCTTACTCTTTGAACTTCCAATAGTATTTTAAAAAAATAACCCCCACCATGGCTACTGCAACTTGCTCCATGGTGGCTACTCTTTGGATCCTCCTTGGCCTGGAGAGCTACCTCATTATCTTCTCCACCCCAGCTGCTCTCTGCCCCATCCTTCCTGTCTCTTACATTTCCTACATCACCGCTGTAGTTTTTGTATTCTCCCTTTTCAGCTCCTCCATCATCTCATCTTTTTCAATGTTGTGTTCTGCATGTTGCAGATTCGTTTGTAAAGACGCTCCTTTTTGGCTCTCTGATCTTCAAGCTCCTTTCGCATCATTGCTAGCTCCTTGTCCGCACTATACCCATCACTTCTAACTTATTCAAGCCTATCTCAGAGCCACGTCTATGGCCACTGGGCTGGCAGCTAATTACCAACCACCGTAGTGGCCCACAGTTACTCATGTGCATGCATGATTACTACAAGTGCAGTAAATTGAGAGTAAATTACCAGTCTCACCGGGCTTGCATGCTTAGTAGAGTACTAGAGTGCATGGTAATGAGTGATTAGGCTTCATGATTTACTTTTGTGATAAGTACTGCCCGGTGGTGGTGATTAGGTTTGCATGCTCAGTAGAGTACTAGAGTGCATAGTAATGAGTGATTAGGCTTCATTATTAGAGGTGATTAGGCTTCATGATTTACTTTTGTGGTAAGTACTACCCGGTGGTGGTGGCTCTCATCAGCCACGTCTATCATGGCTAAGATTCCACCGAGCTGGCAGTTAATTGCCAACCATTGTAGTGGCTTACTCACCCACCATCGAGCGTCTGCTTCATGATTACAAGCCCGTCTAGGGTGGCGCCTAAGATTCCACCGTGGTGGGTTGCAATTAATATGGACAAAACCCCAGGCTCTAGCCACGGTGGCTTAAACTTTATAATATATAAGATCGTTGCATTTGGCATTTTACTACGTTGCTCTCATCCACCTCTACTTTGCTACTTTTCTCCATGCGCTCTATTACTTTGCTCCATACACCCTCCTCCAGCTCTTTTCCACCCTTGCTCTACTTTGCTCCACGCTCCCTCCTCCAACTCTCGTCACTCATCTACTGCTCACCCACTCATCTTCACCATGCCTACTACCACCACCCCTCGATGCACTGTGATCCCAATGTTATCTGCCTTCTCACATATAAGGTGATTGCATTGCACTCACTTGGAGTAGAAATGATGGCACTAGTGGACAACCCTCATTCCCATGGTCAATTCCAGACCATATCTGCATGTCACCACCTTAGAAGACATGCTCACCTCTGGCCTCTTTATGGTTGTGATGTATGGGTTCCCCCTAGACGTTGATAAAGCCCTCAGGATTTTCACAGCAAAGTACTCTTAACTTGTTGGGGGGGCCATAATCTGATTTGTGGCTATGTGCATGGTCTTCGGCGTCTCCATCGTCTCTTCCATTGGCTCCCTAAAAAATTTTAATGCAACAAGCTGGGCTGGCAGCAATACTGAGTTGTATAAATTTCCTCTTGCTCAAATGAGGCTCGTAACCACTCAACAATGGCTAAATGTAATCTTTTGGCCTCTAAGGCTCTCAGCGATCTTTTGGCTCACTGGATGTAATGTTTTGGTCTCTAAGGCTTTCAAAAATTACATTTATGTGATCTCTTTTTGTTCAATTTGTGGCTCTCATTATGCATTGTTGTTAACTTTTATATTTGAATGGTTATGGTCGCTAGATGTAATCTTTTGGCCTTTAAGGCTCTCAGCAATTATTGAGTTTTTATAATTGTAAGATCTCTATTCAATTTTTTCTTAGTGTAAATTGTTAATTTTTATATAACCTATTATTGGATGTAGATGTAGATTGTAATCTCTTTTGCTCCATTTTCACTCAATAAATTATAATTGATTATCTGGATGGCACCACTGGGCCTCTAGTCATAGCAGTGGTTTGGAATACTTTTTCCCTCATTTATATTTACTGCAACAAGGACTAAAATACCAGTAAAGTAGGACTATAATTTCCTTGGTTTAGGACCAAAATAGTGCTAAAATAGCTCCAATGACTCACCGTTGTGATTGCATGGAGATCCATCTAGAAAAATACAATTAAAATTTTCAAAAAATGCAATTGACAATATGACCATTGAGGGGTCCCCTCTAGGGGCAAGGGCCATATTGACATGATGCCACTGGACAGATATGGCATGTCAATATGGCCCTTGTCCCTTGAGGGCATATCGTCAATTGCATTTTGCTTGGTTGCACAAGGAAATGCATTTTCCTTGGTACACAAATATATAACTCCAAGGACCAGCATGGTGGCTGTCATAGATATCCTTCTATTTGCCAGTGTGATGGTTATCATAGACCTCCTACTATAATACATAAAAATAGGTAACAGAGCTATAACTCCAAGAACCAGTGCGATGGTCGCTCCAACACAACCTTGAATTCTTGGTGATGATAGGTCATCAAGTCAAAGACTGTGCTACAGAGGCAATGTTCAAAATGATAGATTGCATTTCATTATTATGCCAAAAACTAGCGTGGCAGTCACTCCAAGCCAACCTATGATCTGCATGGGCACGCTACCCAATGGTAGGGGCCAAAGTTGCAGCAAAAGGTTGCGCGATGATGACAGATGGTCAAGCCAAAGACTGCACTGTAGCAATGTTCAGAATGATAGATTGCATCTCATTATGACACCAAGAACCAGTGTGGTGGTCTCTCCAAGCCAACCTTGAATTTTAATGATCTGCATGGGTGCACTGCCCAGTGACAAGTGGCAAAGCTTTGTCAAAAGGCTGCATGATGATAGAACACCGAGTCATAAAAAATGACAAAAAAATCATGCAAATGACAAGTCAACTCCATTTTTGTAAAAAATCCCAAAAAATGTGCATTTTGTCAAAATTAGAGGGACGAAATATACACTTCATGTCAAACATTTTTAAAAACTAGTAGTTTTATGAAAAAAGAATGCATAAAATATTACTTACATTTTACTCCAGAATCCAAAAATGTTTAGTATTATCAATTGAAAAAAGTGTTCTCTTCTTTAATTTGAAAAACACGACAAATTACAAAGAAGAAGAAACTCCTTCATTCAACTAAGAGAGTCATTAGAGCTTTTGCTTTAAAATACCAATTGTTTTCCATGGAAGTGCCCATATATTTTTAACTCAAATCCATATACAAGGATTTCTACATCCTATAAATCAAGCATGTCCACACATCGATGAATTCCATTTTTTTTTCTTTTATCGCATTGTTTAAGCACCTCTAGATGATATGTTCCTTGAAGTCCATTGGTTGAAAGAATTTTTTATGAATTGACTTCCACATAAGTAACAACATTGCCCTCATGGATAAGTACACATTTCTAGAATACTTGTGGGAAGTAGCAAGCTAAGGGTGTCCACTTTTTGTTCACTCCCCAATCCTAAGGAGGTGGAAAAACAAGCTTTTTAGCACACAAAAATGCAAATCTCACCTACTTCCCTATGGATCTAGTCTTTGAAGTCTTCTGACACAACATCACACTTGCTTTTGTGCACACAATCGTATAGTTTGATCGAAAATTCGATGAACACACAAAAAATTTCTTTGTGTCACACGGCATGGTTCCAGGGTGGTCACACGTTTGTCACGAACAAAGAGTGTCATATAAAATTCTAAATTTCTCACTCATTTTAGATTAAATGTTATTGAAACTTTGTAAGTGGTCTCTTTGCATTATGTAGAGCTTAACTTGATTTATTGGTAATTTTTTGAATGATTTATCTAATTATAAATAATTATTTATAATAAATAAAGTCATAAAATACATGCATTTTAGTAGCACACCACATTTTTTTAGTATTTTGAATAATTAAGCAAATCCAATTCGATGGAAGGTTAGTAGGCACATAAGGGTGTGTGGTTGAATAATCAAATCCCAAATCCAATGGTTAGATTTAGGAAGATTGAAGTTTAATTTTTACTTTTACTCCTTAGAGGATCAACAAAGAATATTAAAAATAAATCTAGTAATTCTCAAACATAACCAAACATTTCAAAAATGTCAATATTTTTAGTCCTCTGCATGATGAATAAGAGGAAAAAATTTTGGTTAAATTTGAGCAAGGGAAACGTATGATATGGCCTCCAAGAGTGAAATCTCCCTTTTGTGGGTGAAAAAGGGCCACCCAAGCCTAATACCAAGACAAGGTAGGCTTGGTATTAGGCTTGGTGAGGTAGGCTAGGAGCATCACCGATCCTAGTGGCAAGCCTTTGGAGTCTGCATGCTGCCCATGTGGAAGGCTGAGTCATCAAAACCATGCCACGTTGTTAGACCACGTGGTGCCATCTCACCAAGCAGATGTGACATCACTCCTTGCCATGTCACCTTACATTGCCACACGTGCTGCCACACATGCTGCCACATGTGCCACCTCATCATTCCACATCATCAGCCATGTGATCACACAATGCCACCTTGGCATACCTCCTCTCCTGGCCACGTCACCAATCCCTCCACCTCAATTTGCCATGTCATCTACCACCTCATGAATGCCAACTCATCATGCCCAGTACCACATCATGACCATGCAGGAAGAGACTATATTACCACATCATGACCATGCATGGTGCCACATCAGCCAGATGTATACAGATGACGATGTGCGATGCATACAATACCTCGATCGAGGTACATATGATGGGTGAGGCATACATTACCTCGTTCGAGGTATGTGACCGAGGACACATAGAGATACCTCGATCGAGGTTCATACATACATGCATGCGCAATGCACTAAATACCTCGATCGAGGTATAAGGTCTGATCGCGACTCTGGGCATAGCAGACCTCTCCACCAAAACTAAGCCAATTAGTATCAATCTTAGCACCTCTCCACCAATAATAATGAAGAGCAATCTAAGAGCAATCTAGTGGATGAGTTGAGGCTCTCTATAAGACACCACGTTTTGGTTCATTTCACCCATTCTTAGCCATTCTTGCCTCCTCATCACTTTGTCACACCTTCCATCCTACTTTCATTGAGAATGGGTTCTCAAAGCCGTAGAGCTAGTAGACGTGAAAGATGTAGGAACCCCCCCCCAAATCTCATTGACGAGGAGCGCAAGCGGAAGGCTCATGAGCGCAAGAGAGCCTCTAGAGCTCGAGCTCACGCTGCCACCACTGATCCACCTCCAGCTCTACCTCTACATCCCACCTCCACCCCCACCCCCACCTCCATTGTCCCCCCATGCTCATCCGCTCCCCTACCTCTAGCCTCCGCCCTTCCCCTAGCCACCTACATTTTGGCCTCCACCTCTACCTCTTCCCCCTCCACCCTCCCCCCTCCCCCTCCCCCTCCCCCTCCCCCCGCTCCGCTTGGCGCCTCCCTTCCCCCGTTCACCCTACCATCTCCCATTGATCCCGTTGCCCCACCTTGCAGCAGCAGTGTTGCTTCACGACGTGACTTGCCGAAGTCCACTATCCGTCGTCGTACTAGCAAGATTGTGCAGTCTTTTTTTTGTGACCTCATGCCAGCTTCGTAGTCTTCTCTTCTTACATCCCTGATTGATCACCCTGACTTGGTAGAGTGTAGGAGGCTTGCTGGTCTTGGTGCACGTAGAGATAGGGTTGTATCTAGCAAGGTCCTTAGCAGTGTTCGACGTTCCTATGCTTCTATTAAGCATAGGAACTCCAGTGATGCCTTGGCAGCACGTCGTGCTATTGTGGCTGCCATTAGTAGACCTCATATGATAGGCCATGTGCGTACCGCTTCACGTCTTCTTCAGATTGCACCGCGCACATTGCGAGCAGGCATCATTAGGAGGCAGAGTCTAGAGAATAGTGAGACTGATGCTCTTTGGGCTTCGAGTGGTCGTGCACCTCGCAGCGATCGATTGTTGGATGATTCCACTAGGTCCTTCATACAACAGTTTTGGGAGGAGCATTGTAGAGCATCCCCGGTGTTCAAGAAGGCATTGCAGAAGAGGGTGTCACGCGGTGTGTACATTGAGCATGGTGCATGTTTTTTGGAGTGTACCCAGACTGAGTTGTACACTCAGTTTGTAGAGGCGCACCCGGAGTTCAAGATTGGGCAGAGGTCATTTGAGCGATGCAGGCCATGGTTTGTGCGATGCTTCAGGAGCGTGACACATGCTGTTGTCGCTACCATGTGGATTTTGGATTGATGTATGACGTATTCCGTTCCCTTGATGGTCATAGGGGAGTGGTTCCTACTATCCCTCGCGACTTCATTCATTCCATATTGTGTACACGAGATGGTGATGCTTTATTCCACTCCCTTGATTGTGTGGAAGGCACGTGTACTTTGTGTGGTGACTTTGCCAGAGTGCCACGAGTTGCACTAGATACTTGTGATGTGCAGATGGTTCGTTGGCAGCAGTATGAGTACTGTACCTTGACATTAGATGGTGGTGCACAGTCGAGGAGGTTGCAGCTTGTGGGGAAGGAGACACCACGTGTTGTATTCATTGACTGTTTTCGAGGGAAGCTGTACCGCTACATACGCCACTCGCACACTGTGAAATGGGAGGATCGTCAGTTTCGTGCATGTTTGAGGACATTTCCTATAGGGGTGGTTGTCTCAGTGGTGGACTTTGTGGAGAATTACACCTTTGCACCACAGCATGAGATCCAATCGGAGTATTATTTCTCCGAACAGGTGACGTGTGATTGAGTATTGATTTTTTCCCCGCCTCATTATATTGAATTATTTCAATAGTCATATTTTTTTTTCAATGCCATATTGCAGGTTGCTATATTTGTGCACATTAGCTATTGTCATGCACAGGCTCATGTGGATGGCATTAATAGCACCATGGACTCACGCATCATTGTGCGAGAGTATCACTTCTACATTAGTGATGATCGATCGCATGATGCCCATTTTGTGCAGCATTGCTTCACTTTGCATGATAGTTTCTTGAGGGATCATGGTGTCACATGGCAGCGGCGCTGGATCTGGTCAGACAGTTGCGGCGGTCAGTTCAAATCCGCTAGACAGTTTTATTGATTCTGCAGATGGCACCGTGAGACAGGCATTCCGATCACATGGAGCTACTTCGAGACAGGGCACGATAAGGGAGAGCACGATGGTGCAGGTGCTTGCATGAAGCGTGCTTTGCGTCGATACCAGTTGCGTCACAGTGCCGATCGCTTCAAGGATGCACATGATGTGGTGCGGTGGTGCAGCCAGCACTTATCCACTAGTGCTACGTCCTCGTTTCAGTCGCGTGACGATAGGGTGGTGAGCCGGTATTTTTGGTGCGTGGACATTGGGAGTCTTGATCGGTCGAGGCCTTCGGTCGAGGCCTTTTGATTGTCGTTCTGTGCCTGGCACTCTTGATTTCCATTCCATCAAGAGCGTAGGTGAGTCTCACCCCGCGATCTTTTCTCGACGGTTTGCATGTTTTTGCTCTGCATGCATTGATGATGATTGGGGAGGGTGCTCCATGATACCATGGGCCGATCCATGGGTACGGCGAGTGCTTTCTCCCTTCCAACCTTGGGAGGAGATACATGATGATTAGGATGCGGGATTCAGTTCCTCTAGAGATTATGACCAGCTTACAGATATTTTGCGTATTGGTGATATCTTCACGGTTATTGCTTCGGAGGGCAATGAGGAGGGTGTGGATTATTACTTGTTGCGATGCTCTATGCTGAAGAGTGTGCTGAATGAGGATACAGTGGATGGGCATGGGATGCACTTCAATGCTCATAGCATGATCGTCGGTGGCCACTATTTTCAGCAGATACAGAGGCGTGGTCGCTATATTGAGTTCCAGGAGTACATGGCGGATCGGGAGGCATACATGTATTCTCATCTTGTTGTTGGGATCAAGATTACTTTGAGTCGTGTTCGCACTCGCAAGGCGACGTCCACTCCATGATGGCGCCTTACAGTGGCGGATCACGAGAGCATACTTGCAACTATTGGCATGAGAGCTGATCCTGAGAAGTAGCACATTACATATCATATTTTTTGGGATCATCAGTTGATCAGATTGATTTTTATTGGGTATCACTAGTTGATTACACTTTTTTGTATTCGATATGTATAGGCTCACTGTGTGACTGTACCATTGTAATTTTCATGGACTCATATTTTGTATTTCACTATGATGGCTGTATACACGTTCATACACATCATTGTATTAGATTCTATTTTTAACATGATGTCCGATGTCTTCTCAATGGGATTTGTTGTGTTTGTAATACAAAAAATTGTTTATTAGTAGTAATGTTGTAATTTGTTTTGTGCATTAGGACATTTTAAAAGCGTGACTAAGAAAATTCGCGCACGTACTAACGAAATACGCGTGTGGACTTGCTTGTTGGGGATGAAACTTTGCACGACTCTTAGGCCACCCTAGACATACATCCACGCGAGATTTGGTCTGAATTGATTTGGTGTGCACCACGTGGAAGGTACAATGCGTACATTTTTACAATCCCTACTAGCACTCATGACTACGTATGAGCTATGGCGCATGTACTAACGAAATGCGCGTGTGGACTTATCTATTGGGAATGAAACTTCGCACGACTCTTAGGCCACCCTAGACATACATCCATGCAAGATTTGGTCTCCAACTTATTTGGTATGCGCCACGTGGAAGGTATAATGCGTACATTTTTACAATCCCTACTAGCACGACTACGTGTGAGAAATGGCGCACGTACTAACCAAATATGCATGTGGACTTATCTGTTGGAGATTAAACTTTGCACGGCTCTTAGGTTACTGTAGACGTACATCCACGCAAGATTTGGTGCCCAACTGATTTGGTATGCGCCACGTGGAAGGTACAATGCGTACATTTTTGCAATGCCTACTAGCACGACTACGTATGAGCTATGGCGCATGTACTAATGAAATATGCGTGTGGACTTATCTGTTGGAAATGAAACTTCGCACGACTCTTAGGCTACCGTAGACCTACATCCACGCAAGATTTGGTGCCCAACTGATTTGGTATGCGCCACATGGAAGGACAGTTGCGTACATTTTTACAATCCCTACTAGCACTCATGACTACGTATGAAAAATGGCGCACGTACTAATGAAATACGCACGTGGACTTATCTGTTGGGGACGAAACTTCACACGCCTCTTAAGCTACCCTAGACGTACATCCATGCAAGATTTGGTCTCCAACTGATTTGGTATGCGCCACGTGGAAGGACATATGCATACATTTTTACAATTTCTACTAGCACGACTAAACCCTAAACCCTAAACCCTGGACCCTAAATCCTAAACCCTGTTGGGCACGAAACTTCACACGCCTCTTAGGCTACCCTAGACGTACATCCACGCAAGATTTGGTCTCCAACTGATTTGGTATGCGCCACGTGGAAGGACAAATGCATACATTTTTACAATTTCTACTAGCACGACTAAACCCTAAACCCTAAACCCTGGACCCTAAATCCTAAACCCTGTTGGGGACGAAACTTCACACGCCTCTTAGTTTACCCTAGACGTACATCCACGCAAGATTTGGTCTCCAACTGATTTTGTTTGCGCCACGTAGAAGCAATCCCTACTAGCACGGCTAAACCCTAAACCCTAAACCCTAAACCCTGGACCCTAAATCCTAAACCCTGTTGGGGACGAAACTTCACACGCCTCTTAGGCTACCCTAGACGTACATCCATGCAAGATTTGGTCTCCAACTGATTTGGTTTGTGCCACGTAGAAGCAATCCCTACTAGCACGGCTAAACCCTAAACCCTAAACCCTGGACCCTAAATCCTAAACCCTGTTGGGGACGAAACTTCACACGCCTCTTAGGCTACCCTAGACGTACATCCACGCAAGATTTGGTCTCCAACTGATTTGGTTTGCGCCATGTAGAAGCAATCCCTACTAGCACGGCTAAACCCTAAACCCTAAACCCTAAACCCTGGACCCTAAATCCTAAACCCTGTTGGGGACGAAACTTCACACGCCTCTTAGGCTACCCTAGACGTACATCCACGCAAGATTTGGTCTCCAACTGATTTGGTTTGCGCCACGTAGAAGCAATCCCTACTAGCACGGCTAAACCCCAAACCCTAAACCCTAAACCCTGGACCCTAAATCCTAAACCCTGTTGGGGACGAAACTTCACATGCCTCTTAGGCTACCTAGATGTACATCCACGCAAGATTTGGTCTCCAACTGATTTGGTTTGCGCCACGTAGAAGCAATCCCTACTAGCACGACTAAACCCCAAACCCTAAACCCTAAACCCTGGACCCTAAATCCTAAACCCTGTTGGGGATGAAACTTCACACGCCTCTTAGGCTACCTAGACGTACATCCACGCAAGATTTGGTCTCCAACTGATTTGGTTTGTGCCACGTAGAAGCAATCCCTACTAGCACGGCTAAACCCCAAACCCTAAACCCTAAACCCTGGACCCTAAATCCTAAACCCTGTTGGGGACGAAACTTCACACGCCTCTTAGGCTACCCTAGACGTACATCCACGCAAGATTTGGTCTCCAAATGATTTGGTTTGCGCGACGTAGAAGCAATCCCTACTAGCACGACTACACGTTAGCGTACCACCAAAGTCAAAAGAAAATAGTAAAATTAAATTGTGGCCTAACATGTCACACCTTCCTTGTACTCCCATACATGAGTGGAGTTTAAAAGGGAGAAGTGGGATTGTTAATATGTGTATATTTTTTTGGTGCATAGCCTGTGCAACAACCCTTTCTTTTTACATAAACCAAATACCAACACTTTTCCTTATACCAACCGCCAATCCTTTCTCTTGTACATAAACCACTAAATGCAAAAGAAAATAGTGAAATAAAATGGTGGGCTAGCATGCTACACCTTCCTTGTATTCCCGTATACATGCATTAATTGCCAATTGTGTTGATTTCTCTTCTTTATGTTCATTATCTTTTATACATGCATAATAATTAGATTGGTGCATTGGCAAATGTCATATTAAGGAAATTGAAATAGTCCTTAGAAACTTGGAAGCATATGCGATTGTGATTTGGAAGGCACATGTGATTGTGGTTCGAATATGACAAATAATTAGGTCTTGTTTTCTTTGATCACCAATTAGCACAAGTATTGTTAACAATAAGAGACAAATTAAACACTGAGTCATAATAAATAACAGCAAAATCATGCAAAGGACAAGTCTAACTCCATTTTTGAAAAAAATCCCCAAAAAATTTATATTTTTTAAAAATTGTAGGGACAAAATATACGCTTCATGTCAATAATATTAAAAAACTAGAATTGTGAAAAAAGAATGCATAAAATATTACTTATATTTTATTGCAGAACCTAAAAATGTATAGTACTACCATTTGCAAAAAGTATTCTCTCCTTTAATTTAAAAAACATGACAAATTGCAAAGGAGAAGAAACTGCTTCATTCAACTAAGAGAGTTGCTAGAGCTTTTTCTTTGAAATACCAATCGTTTTCTATGCAAGTGCCCATATCAAATCCATCTAAAAGAATTTCTACACCCTACAAACTAAGCATGTCCACACATTGGTGATTTCTCGAATTTTTTCCTTTTGTCATGTTGTTTAAGTATCTCTAGATCACACATTCCCTCAAGTTCATTGGTGTTGAAAGAATTTTTTATCAATTGATTTACACATAGGTAACAACATTGCCCTCGGAGTCATGGATAAGTTTTGTACCAATATACATTTCTAGAATACTTTTTGTAAATAGCATAAATTGAAAGTTGGTAAAATTGATGTTACTTTAATATCTAATTTCATTTGATGAAACAATTTTACATTGGGCTATGGCATTGTCTAAAAAAAGTAATTTTCTTTTTATACAAATTAGTTTATCAAATGGTTGAATTTCAACATATTTTGATATTAAGATCGGAAGGCTAGATTTGGAAGCATGAATATGACAATAGTTGTCTTTTTGAAAAATTGATGAAAATTTGGATTTTGAAACACACTTTATTGACAAACATGAATAGAATAAAATTTTTGTTAAACTTTTATCAGCAAAATAAAATTTTCATCCAAAAAAAGATGAATTTTGATATGTTTAATGTTTAATGTTTGCAATTAATGTTTAATGTTTACAATTACTTCACATGGCATTCTTTTTTAAATACCTTATGTATTAAACAAACTATAAACTGAGATAAACAAAGTGTGAAGAACATCATGAAAGTACGAAAATGCTCATACATCATAAAAGTGGGAACAATATCATGAAAGTACCAAAATGAATCTATACATCATCATCATCATGCTGCAAAAGTGCATCCCTATACAAGAAACGTGTGAAGCCTAAACAATCAATCTGAATCTGAATCTGATAACTCTACATATGATCCTCTAGTGGAACACTGACGTGGCTCTTGTATGACTCGCTGCCCAACCGTCCGCTGTGTGCCCTCAGGCAATGCCGGCTCAGATGGGCCAGCCTCATCACCTGCATGAGATGGGCTAGCCTCATCCTGATGAAGAGGAGGGCATGCTGCACGCGCCACTGCTGCCATCTCTGCATCCCTCTCCTCCTCTATGTATGCGCATCTCAGCTCCCATAGCCGTGCATCTGCGAATACTCGTGCCTCAAATCCAGTGCGAGTAATCGTCTCTACATGTGAAATACGCTCCGCCCTAGCTGCTGCTCCACCCACTGCTGCAATGATGTCTGCAGCTCTGCCTCTCGCTCAATCCGGCGTGCCTCCTCCGCTCGTGCCTCGTCACCTGGCATGAAGTCACCGTACGAAAAGCGTCGTGGAACGCATGATGCAACCACCGATGTATCCGCACCCTCCTGCATCAGCAATGCTCTCTGTGCCTCCTCCCTGTAGTGCTCTGTCAGGACTACACGGGCGAATGGATCAACAGCCTGACGATGACCAGGATATAGATCATCCATGCCCAGTCCTCTGTATGTCGCCACATCAATGTCGGCAAAGCATACAGGGCACACTGAACGTGCCACCATGTGGCGGGTCATGCAATGGAGATGTGCGATGTGGCCGCACCCTAGTCCAAACCACCCTACGGTGTCAAAGTCCTCGTGGCAGAGGACACAAGTGGCAGTAGGAAGCCTCGCTACGACTGTTGCGTCTATCGGTGTCCTAGTCGGCACATCTACAGGAGGAGCAGGGTATAGGGCCACACTGGGGTCGATCCTATGGCGCGACGGATCACAACTAATATGCCTCAACTGCAAAATATAGTGCTCTGCGCGATGGTATGCTATGCGTGTCTGAATCCTCTGCTCCTCCAAATCTGTCTGCAACAGTCGTACGCGAGACTCCATCTCCTGACGCAATAGATGTGCCTGCAATGCAAACATGTCGCGTACATGGTGAGAATTAACCAAAAAACTTCAGTTCAAAACACGCTACAAAAAAATAAACTAACATAATCAAAATAACTAACCTCGTCCCTAGACTCGGCCAACACAGCCTCCAACTCTGCAATCCGTCTGTCTCGAGCCTCCAACTCGTGCTGAGGCGCCGTAGATGTGGGAGGTGGTGTAGATGTGGGATGCTCCATCGATGATCGAGGTGGGGGAGGTGGAATCGCAATAGATCTCGATAGGGCCGAGACCATGTGCTGCAAGGATGATGCCACTGAATGAACATCCCCCCTAATCTGTCCTCCCACCGCTCGCAATGCCGGTGCAGGGATGGTGTGCAACTCTGGTCCCTCGCGTCGACGCCGAAACACCTACAATCTGACGCTCCTGGTGCCCCATCCTACCACGTCCCGCTCCTGATCCTGGACGGGTACTGAGGTAGTCCACCCGATGACCAAGGACAAACTCAGCATAAAGCTGCATGGCAAACGACCTCGCTATCTGGTGGTTGTGAGGCAACCGACCACCATTCGCAGCAAGATATCTCGGATAAATGTGTGCTGCTATGATGGGGTGCCTACACCGTAAAATATGCAAGGGGAGCCCTGATCGTGGTCGCTGGCCCTCGGTGTGACCATCCCAAAACATGTCGTCCAAGGCCTCCCTGTGATGTGACTCCCGCTCAAACAACTGTCGAATCGCTCTCCAATCCAAGCCACCACCAGTGATCTCCACCTCGGCCTGTGCCTGAAAGCTATCCACAACGTCCTCAACTGTCTCCAATCGACTCAGAGCCTCAATAACTGAATCCAGGCTCGCAACCAAGTGAGGGGGTGCCCTAGCATCCTGCAGTGCCCTCATCTCAGCTCTCAGCATCTCTATCTGCATACGAATAGTGGTGCTAGAACCTGTGCGCTGTGGCTGGCGCATGCACAAAAAAAACACATGGAAATTAATATTCTATTTGGGTAATGAAAATAATATTCTATTCAATATGACTTATAATCTATTTACGTAATGAAAACTATTTGTACGTACTCCTTGATGAGGTAGATCCTATGCACCTACCGGTAGATGGGCCAAATGTGTGGCTCAATATTAATCAATATTATTAATAATTCTTAATTTTGATTAGAATTTTTTCACTCTAGTCGTTGCATTTTAAAACTTAGATGTCTCAAATATTTTCTCCTTATATGTTTCCCTTTTTTCACTTTTTATCCAATATGAAACTTTTCCACATGTGGTGTAAGGACCACATTGTCCACTAATGGCCCCTATACTAAGGACAGATAGTGGAGAGGTTTGGTTAATAAGACCTTCTTTGAATGCTTTACTGCCTTGGGTTTGCAATAGATATGGAGGAGATAGAAGGATACCTAATACATTACTTTGAACGATACACAAGCAAGGCGCATCTAGTATTTCTCGGACTACACATTAAAAATGAGAGCGTCACCGTTGCCTATGGTTGGACTAGCAAGAAAGAGACCACCCTTGCTTACAATGAAACTAGCATATAATTCCTTGAGCATGTGGTTGACATTCCATGTGTGACATAGTTTCAACGAGGGAAAGGAGATATGTAGCATCCGCACTATTTTGGTTATGAGGTGGTTCACGTGATTATTGATACAAAGTCTTTTTGGGAAAACATCTTAGTCATTTGTAAAAGACAAGATAAATGTTGTTAACATTAGTCATAGGTTTCCCTACAGTGCAAAAAGGGATGTATGTGTGCCACATGGCGAGCTGCCATGTAGCAAACAACATGGAATGGGATGCTTCAAATGTCGACTCTTGAAGGTTATGGAGTTCTCTCTCTCTTAAGTCTCTTATCTATGATCATTAAGGGATGATTAGGAGAGATTCAGTCATTAACAGGCTCTATTTGAACTTAGGTCTATAGTTGATCAAAACACTTGCATATATTAGCATGAATGTGGAATGAATATAGATCCACTAGAGTCCCATGTGCAATGAATGTTAGGTATTCTAGTTAAACTTTTAGTTTCTCTATGGCGTATTTCTTTCTTCTTATACATATAAGAGAAGTAGATGAATTATGGAACTAGACAACAAACATGATCAAAGTGCTAGATCTAAAGCATGCCATAGTGATAGCATAAGAATCTCAAACAGTTTATAGGCACAGACCGTAATATTCGAGTTCTTGAAGACCCATCCAAATATTCTCAATCTTGTAATATTCTTTTTTCAGTTATGCTAGAGTCTATGCATAACTTAGAAGAATTAGACATTTGCAAACTATTCCATGTCTTCTTAAGGTCTAAGCCACTATTTCATGTCTTCTTAAGGGATATTGAAGATTTGGACTAAGCCACTATCTAGGCATTTCCAAGCTATAGCCTTATCATGCATGCTTAGTCTAATCAATCTATTGACTAATAGGGGACATATGCCTTCAACATATTTCCTAGTAGAATCGATCCTTACTAATTGCCAAATAGTTAAAGGATGATTTATCATTAGTAATTTCCCAATATATTAGGGATGATTACCCAAGCTTAAACCTAGTTTCCTTCTAAAGAACTTGCTTGTCCCAAAGTGTCTAGTCAACTTCAAGCTTTGGTCACCAACCATGTCACTAGTCAATCTTTAATGTCCAACTCCAATAGTTGACTAGTAGGTTTATGTTTGTGTATTAATTCGATAAGTCGAGCGAGTCTTATACAAAATGTCTTATTAATTTGATAAGTCGAGCGAGTCTTGTGCCTCATTATACATTTTTTAAATGTAAAATTTTCACATTTTAAATTTTAAATGTCGTAATTCAAAAATTAAAAAAAAATTACAAATGCATTTCAAATTTATAAATACTTTAAAATTATTCCTATGAACGTTTTTTTATTTAATAAAAATAGCTCTATTTAACAAAAAAAAATCTCATTTTCACATTTTAAATAAAAAATGTCGTAATTTACAAATTTCAAAAAAACATTAAAATGCATTATAAATTTAGAAATTTTTTATAATTTTCCTTATAAACTAAAATTTAATTAAATTCTACCAAAAAGAAAATGCTACATAAAAAAAACAGAAATATAGAACATCTTCACATTTTGAATAAAAAATGCCTCATTAAACGTTTTTTAAATTTAAAATTTTTACATTTTAAATTATAAATGTCCTAATTCAAAAATTTAAAAAAATTTTACAAATGCATTTCAAATTTATAAATATTTTATAATTATTAATATGAACGTTTTTTTATTTACTAAAAAAGCTCTATTTTGAAAATAAAATTTCATTTTCACATTTTAAATAAAAAATGTCGTAATTCATAAATTTCAAAAAAACAATATATTGCATTTCAAATTTAGAAATTTTTTATTATTTCTCTTTTAACCTAAAATTTTTTATTATTTCTCTTTTAAATTCTACCAAAAAGAAAATGCTACATTAAAAAAATAGAAATATTTAACATTTTCACATTTTTAATAAAAAATGTCTCATTAAACGTTTTTTAAATTTAAAATTTTCACATTTTAAATTATAAATGTCGTAATTTAAAAATTAAAAAAAAAATTACAAATGCATTTCAAATTTATAAATATTTTATAATTATTAATATGAACTTTTTTTATCTACTAAAAAAAGCTCTATTTTAAAAAAAAAATTAATTTTCACATTTTAAATAAAAAATCTCGTAATTCATAAATTTAAGAAAAACATTAAAATGCATTTTATAATTTTTCTTATAAACTAAAATTTTAAATTACGTTTTTTAAAATTAAAATTTTCACATTTTAAATTATAAATGTCGTAATTTAAAAATTAAAAAAAAAATTACAAATACATTTCAAATTTATAAATATTTTATAATTATTAATATGAACTTTTTTTATCTACTAAAAAAAGCTCTATTTAAAAAAAAAATTAATTTTCACATTTTAAATAAAAAATCTCGTAATTCATAAATTTAAGAAAAACATTAAAATGCATTTTATAATTTTTCTTATAAACTAAAATTTTAAATTACGTTTTTTAAAATTAAAATTTTCACATTTTAAATTATAAATGTCGTAATTTAAAAATTAAAAAAAATTTTACAAATACATTTCAAATTTATAAATATTTTATAATTAATAATATCAACGTTTTTTTATTTACTAAAAAAAGCTCTATTTAAAAAAAAATCCCGTAATTCATAAATTTCAAAAAATCATTAAAATGCATTTTATAATTTTTCTTTTAAACTAAAATTTAATCAAATTCTACATAAAAGAAAATGCTACATTAAAAAAAACCCTACCTGGACTCTCCCGCTCCTGCTCCGTCCATCTCCGTCGATGTCCGTTCGTGGCTCTCCGTCGCTCGCGCTTTTCCGTCGAAGTCCGGCAAATCCGAAATCGGTGGATGAGGCAGAGCTCGATCGAGGTATGCGGAATGAGGGGGGTCGCTCTCCTTTTATAAGAAAAATTAGGGTTTACCTACCTCGATCGAGGTATTCTTTCCATGCCCATACATCTCGGCACATATACCTCGATTGAGGTATTGGCATGCCACGATACCTCGATCGAGGTATTCTTGACATAACCATACATCTCGTTGGCATGCCACAATACCTCGATCGAGGTATTCTTGACATGCCCATACATCTCTTTACATCTACCTCGATCGAGGTATTGCCATGCCACGATACCTCGATCGAGGTATTGTGACATGCCCATACATCTCGGTACATCCACGTCGATGGAGGTTTTGACATGCCACGATACCTCGATCGTGGTGTGTTGGCAGAAGCGGGATGCCAAGTCATGTGTCCAGCATACCTCGATCGAGGTATGTCATCCGCCTTGTTGGCTGCCCTGTCGGATGGCACATACCTCGATCGAGGTATGCTGGACATGCCACCTGACCTCGATCGAGGTTGAGCTGGATTGCCACAATACTTCGAACGAGGTAGATGTGGCATGTATAATGTTTTTCCTTATACTAGAATGACATTTGCATTCACTCATGTTAGAAATTTTCCTTTTTTCAGATGAAAATTTTGTTTCATTGACGGAAATTTTTATCCGTTCAACTTTATCACAACAAAGTGGATTCCAAAATCCAGAGTTACATAATTTTTAAAAAGGACAATAGTTTTCATCTTCACGATTCATATTTAGATCAAAATAAAGTAAACCACTAAATCATAATACTCACAATCGTCTAAAATTCAACCGTTCAGATATTTGATTTTCTTTCTACATCTATCGAAATATTTTCTTTCAACAAGTCTCTTCTTTGTCTATGGACGACATATACCTACTTATCTTAACACCACATATATTCTCTAATTCAATGATAAGGATGAACTTCAATGATTGGGATGAAGTTTTTGTAGAAGAAAAAACACATTTTTGTAATTCTAAGTATGTAATGTATTATACTTTACATAGACATGCATGAATTATTAGTAGTTTCAAAGAATATTAGATCATATCATTGATGTTGTTTTTTTCAATTTGTCACTTGATGTGAAAAGTAGAAACTTTTTCATCTTCCAATTAGCAATATGTACATTTTTCAAAAGAAGTTTGAAACTATGCTTATTTGTAAAAGTTATGAAAATAGTTCTTATTATGTCTCCAAAAGATTGTAAAATTGATCAATATTTAAGACTAGTGAGAAATCAAAATAGCTTGTTGCAAACGACAACTCATGACTCATTGTTGTTTTTCATGACTCATTGTTATAGGTGGTTACTGCGCTGCATGAAGCAGTGTAGAGATGCACGATGTAGTGCAGAGCTGTCGTGTGTCGAGCTCTATGGTGTTCAGAATAAATAGATTGTGTCTCATTTTATTATGCCATTGCGACATCAAGACATCAGGAAAATTTCTATCAAGAGCATGGGTCCGCACAAAATTCAAAATTTAACCCAAGATCGTGTTGCGTCGCGGTCCCAAAATGGCCCTGAAAATAGTTCAGCGATTGGATACACCTAAGCAAACATTGACCCAGTACTAACAACTTCTTAGAAGTGTTGAAAGTCATTTAAAGAATTGGAAAGTACTGGAAAGTACTTTAATGTACTAGAAAGTACTTTAAAGTACTGGAGGCTACTTAACAGTACTTGAAAGTACATCAAAGTTCTTTCAATGTCTAGCAGTGTACTTAATGTTCTTCAAAGTACTTGAAAATGCTTCAAATACTTGGAAAACAATTCAAAGAACTATGCACATCTCATCAGCACTTTGCTTGATTTTCTCAATACTTTGTGGATAGTGAAATCATTTATCTATTCCTTCTCTCTGATCATTTCTTCTATTGAATATGCCCATGCATAAAAGATATGAAACTACTATGACCAAAATTGTAGATGCAGAGAGACAATGTCTATTTACAAAGGCATTGTTGCAATAGGTCAAGCTTGGTGAGACGTTCTATATACAGCCCACTCCCCATGATCCAGATGGACTCAACAACATTACTTTCTATGGGGAATGTGTGGCTTGTGGCTTATCTTTCGAGGGTAAGGATGTGGTTGGTGTCTACATGCTTGCATGTAGATACCAATACCACCCTTTGTGCATTTCTAGTGCAAGTACAACCTCATCTATATGTGTGAAGCCTGGCTACAGCTAGGAACCCCAGAGCTTGCCTACAGCCGGGTGTCTACCCAACCATCAATGTTTGGTCATCACTATCCTTTGGGAGACAAGCTTGCAGAGGAGTTTTCATTTAATGTATGAGAAGAGAGTGGAGCTAGTGGCTAGGTGGCAAAGAATGCAATAGGGAGTGTTACCAAGAAGGCAAAGGAGAAGACTGCTCATTTGGATGATGTGACAGGAGATGGTGGGCAGCAGGCCACAGAGAATGCAACTAAGAGTGTTGCCAAGGAGGTAAAGGGGAAGCTTGCTAAGGAGGAGACTACCTATTTGGATGACATAGCAGAAGCTGGTGTGGATGCTACTTTCAAAATACATATTGATGTCAAATCGAGCCCTGACATTGAAGTGGAGACCCTTGAGAAATTGGCGGACAAGTTCTCTAAGAAGAGAGTAGAAAGAAGAAAACAAACTGACGGTGAAGCAAGTATGTCGCATTATCTCACTACTATAAAACTAGGTAGAAATGGCAATAGGAAATGGCACACAATTTCCAATTGTCCATTTCTTATGTACGAAATGGCAACAACTTCTTAAATTGCCATATTTTTTGCAAATATGACAATTAGAAATGGCAACTAGTTCTTGAACTGCCATTTCTTCCAAGCCATTTCTCTGGAAGAAATGGCAACAAAAAATGGCAACCTTTTATTGTCTGCCATTTCTTAGCAATAATTGGCAACACCAAATGGCAGCCAATTCTTGACTGCCCTTTCTTATGAAGAAATAGCAACAAATTCTTGATTGCCATTTCTTATTAGGAAATGGCAACAAATTCTTGATTGCCATTTCTTCGTAAGAAATGGTAGCCATTTCTTGACTGCCACTTCATTCAAAGAAATGGGAAGCACTTCTTGACTACCATTTTCTAAGAAAAAATGGCAGCACAAAATGGCAACTATCTCTTGACTGCCATTTCTTATGAAGAAATGGCAACCATTTTTTAGCTGCCATCCTTAACAAGAAATGGCAACACAAATTTTATATGTGGAGTAAAATTACACAATGATCGACCATTCAGTTGCTCTGTAAAGTATCTTATTGTTGCCAAAGATTCAGTGCTACCATTCACAACATTGATATTGCTGTCACTATTTCTGTATTGTCTAAGTGTGAAAGATTAATCAAAAGTCTTAAGTGCATCAGTACTCATAGTACACAGTGTAAAGAAGTCATCTAAAATTCTAAGGAATAACGTTTACCTTTTATAATACATGCATTTTACGTGATAATAACAAATACTATTCAATAGTTGATTGAGAAATAAATAATACAATTTTTACATAGTAAAATAAAATATAAAATTATAAAGACATTACATGAAGAGTTTTCCAAGAAACATTCACCCTATGGTTTGTTGACCCAATGTTTGAATCTCATAATTTTCTTTAAATATACAAGCATCCTTAATGATTGCATCATCAATTTGTACTGCTACATAACCAACTCCCAATGGGTATGATACTTTGTATAGGCCTTAACGAAAGTAATAGAATTGTTCTTGCAAAATTTTATGTGGATCATGTATCTTTTTCATGGCCAGGAATGTGTATTTCCACAATTCTTACCATGCAACGTGGATGAGTGTTAAAAATATGCATCGGTGTGCTTCTAGCATATGTGTGTGGGTTTGATGGATATGATACTTTATACAAGTCTTAATACCAATAATACCCTTATCCTTGCAAATTTTTGAGTTGATAGGATATCATTTGCATGGTTGGGTAGGCGTATTTTCACAATTCTTAAACATGCATAATGCATGAGTGCTTCTAGCATATCTATGTGTGTTTGATAGGCATGATACTTTACATAGCTTCAATGAGTTAAAAACCCTTGTGCTTTCAAAGTTTGATGGGAATCAGGCATTAATTTCATGGTTGGGCATGTGTATTTTCAAATTTCTTACCATGCATTGTGCATAAGTGCTAAAAATTATGCTACAAATCAAGCAATGAGTAAAAAGCAACAATGTCAAGCAACAAAGTAATCAAAACAAACAAGAGAAATGAAAGAACACAAACAAGATAGCAAGATACCAAGAGAGCAAAGAATTCAAGGAAGCAAGCAAGCAACAAGATGCAATCATATCAAGCAAGCAAGTAATTGGAAAATTTTGGCAGCATCTCCCCTAGGCCGTAGACAAATCTCATATTTGCCTTTTGTGCAACCACAAAGACATAAGAAACATGTAAGCACACAATGCAGATTCCAAAGATTATTCTAATGTAGATGAAAGGGTTGGGAAGCTTACCTAGAAGAACAAATTTGAAGACAAACCACTCAAAATATCATCCACTTCTTAGGTTCCCAAAATATAAATCTTCTTCTTCAAGCTTAGAGTGGAAGGGAGTGGGCCAACAGTAGTGTAGGTGGTGTAGGGATGGCAGAGGAGGGTAGGGAGATGGTGGAAAGGTCATGAGGAAGAGGCAAAAAGTTGGCAAGATCTCAAACAAGAGAGGTGTGGCAAAAAAAGAGGCATTTGGGTTTGCTTTTTGAAAGTTTCTCTGAGTCGGTATAGGCATCGGTATATACCGGCACCTATATCGACAAAACTTAGACTTTTCCTTTGTTTTTGCATTTCCTAAAACTTTTAGTACTTCTCTCACTTCTAGTTTCTTACTAGGTTTAATAAATGATGACTTGTATTGGAATACAAAATCTTGTAGCCTCGAAAGCCCTGTTTTAGGGTGTGTGTTGACTTTTTTAATCATATCTACTTTTTTACCACACCTTGCACCTTTTAAAACGTACATCATTGTACTTATAGCCATGCATATGGTATTAGATGTGCATGGTATTTTTCAAAAGCCTTAAACCAGGTGATTTCAAGTCCTATACAAAGAATCATGGCCATTCGATGTCATTTTCATGGATTGGATTGGATATTTCCTAGTTTCGCACCATGCATCAAGCATGGTCATTGAAAAACATGCATCTATCAACTTCTAGCCATGAAAATGACATTTCATAAGCATCATACTTTGTGCAAGCAGTAAAATGGGTGAGTTCAAGGCTTGTGCAAAGTATCATGGCCATTTGGTGTCATTTTCATGGCATGGAATGGATATTTCCTAGTTTTTCACCATGCATCATGCATCAGTATTCAAAAACATGCATTGGTGTGCTTGTAGCTCTGAAAATGGTATTTGATGGACAAAATACTTTGATTAATCCTTAAAATCGGTAATCTTAATGCTTGCACAAAGTATCATAGCCATCTGATGTCATTTGCATGGCTTAGAATGGATATTCCCTAGTTTTTCACCATGCATCATGCATGAGTGTTGAAAAACATGCATTGATGTGCTTCTAGCCATGCAAATGGTATTTTATGGACATGAAACTTTGTAAAAGCCTTAAGTAGGTGATTCCATGGCCTGTGCAAAGTATCATGACCATCTCATGTCATTTTCATGGCTTGGAATGGATATTTCCTAGTTTTTCACCATGCATCATGCATGAGCATTGAAAAACATGCATCGGTGTGCTTCTAACCATAAAAACGGTATTTTTTGGGAATGATACTTTACACAAGCCTTAAACAAGGAAATTTTAATGCCTATGCAAAGTATCATGCCCATCTAATTTCAATTGCATGGCTTGGAATGGATATTTCCTAGTTGTTCTCCATGCATCATGCATGAGCATTGAAATACATGCATCGGTGTGCTTCTAGCCATCAAAATGGTATTCAAAAGACATGATACTTTCTACTAGCCTTAAAATGGTGTATTTTAAGTCCTACTCAAAGTGTCATGGCTATTGGATGTGGTTTACATGGCTTAAATCAGATATTTCCTAGTTTTCCACCATGCATTATGCATGCCCATTCAAAAATATGCATTTGTTAGCTTCTAGCCATGAAAATGACATGCAAAGGTCATGACACTTTGCACACGCCTCAAGCTAGCAAGTTCAAGCCTTTGCAAAGTATCATGCCCATTGGATGTTATTTGCTTGTCTTGGCATGGATATTTCTCATTCGCTTTCGCCGAACGGTGGGATTCATAGTCTTGTGGGCTGGGCCATCTCTCATAATCTGCTCGCAAACAGAAACAGCGTTAGAAAACATGCATCGGCGTGTATTATATCAGTGTATATCTAGAAATGAAAATGGTGTTATATGGGCATGATACTTTTTAGAAGCCTTAAAATAGAATATTTGAATTCTTGTACAAAGTATCATGGCCGTTTGATGTCATTTACATTGCTTGGAATGGATAGTTTCTAGTTTTTCACCATGCATCATGAATGAGCGTTGAAAAACATGCATCAGTATGCTTCTAGCCATGAAATGGGCATGATACTTTTCACAAGACTTAAAGTACGGAATTTTAAGGCCTATGCAAAGTTTCATGACCATTGGATATCATTTGCATGGCTTGGAATGGATTTTTCATAGTTTTTCATGATGCATCATGCATGAGCATTGAAAAACATGCATTGGTGTGATTCTAGCCATGAGAATGGTATTAAATGGGTCTGAAACTTTACAAAATCCTTAGAATAGGTGAGTTAAACTCTTTTGCAAAGTATCATGGCCATTTGATGTCATGTTCATGGCTTGGAATGGATATTTCCCAACTATTTCCCACCATGCATCATGTGTGAGCATTAATAAGCATGCATTGTTATGCTTCTAGCCATGAAAATGGTATTTTATGGGCATGATACTTTTCACAAGCCTTAAAAAAGGTGAATACAAGGCCCGTGCAAAGTATCATGGCCATCCCGCATCGTTTTCATGGCTTGGAATGGATATTTCCTAGTTTTTCACCATGCATCATGCATGAGTGTTGAAAAGCATGCATGGGTGTGCATGATACTTCACATAAGCCTTAAAATATTGGAGTGTAAGGCCTATTCAAAGTATCTTGGACATATGATGTCATTTGGATGGCTTGGAATGGATATTTCCTAGTTTTTCACCATGCATCATACATGAGCATTGGAAACCTTGCATCGTTAGCCATGCAAATGGTATTCGATCGACATGATACTTTTTACAAGACTTAAGTTAGGTAATTTTAATGCCTTTGAAAACTATCATGGCATTTGATGTGATCTGCATGGCTTGGAATGGATATTTCCTAGTTTTTCACCATGCATCGTGCTGTTGAATAAGATGCATCACTGTGTTTCTAGCCATGAAAATGGTATTCAAAGACCATTATACTTTGCAAAATTGTTTGAAAAGTATCATGTCCATATGATTTCATTTGCATGGCTTGGAATGGATATTTCCAAGGTTTTCACCATGCATCATGCATGAGACTGGTGTGTGTCTAGCCATGCAAATGATAGTGGTGGCTGGACATGATATGTTGCACGAGACTTAAACTATGATATTTCAAGGCTTGTGCAAAGTATTATGGCCATCTAATGTCATTTTCATGCCTTAGAATGGATATTTCCTTGTTTTTCATCATGCACCATCCATGAGCATGGGGCTGGGATGATATAGCATATCTCAGCCCATATGAGATTTGAACTCAGCCCATATGGCTTTCTTGGAATGTTTCCTCTTACATGCCATATATACACAAAAGATGGATGCTAGAGTTTTGATGATAGAACCTCCCACGTGCACATCATCATGATTAATAAATATTTCATGGTTTCAAGGAGAATACCCCGGTAAAACTAGGTGAAGTACAAGGTAGAACTACTTTATCCATTTTTGGAATTCACTTACAAAACAAGGGTGATATTATGCAAGAACATGTCATAACAAGGCAACAAGAACAATACTACTTACACATGTGTCCATCTTACTATAAAATCCAATCCCATTACAAGTTTAGGACAAGCTTATTGATGCTAAGGTTAAAGGAGATACTAAAATGATGTTAGTGAATGCATGTGTGCGCAAGGTTTATTGATGTATAAGTTAGGATGAGGCACTTCAAAGGCTAAACTTTGTAGTTATTCATCCAAAACTTTTGTCGTCAAGTTTATTTAAGCAAATAATCTTAAAAGGTGTAAAAGGGGTGCGGGGAGGCAAGCATGGGGAATTTGAAACATTTGGGGGAAAACCCACAACTTTGTTGGCTACTACATAGCATGAAATATGAGACCAAGGCTAACTATTTACTAACATAAAGAAGTTGAGCTAGATGAGATCGTTCATTCCTATACAAAAGAGGCATTTCAGATCAATAAAGAATCAAGTTCAGACGATTACAAAACCATCATCGGTAGCAACAAAGACCTCTGGGATGCTAGGTTTTCATACTAGCATAATTGGGATACTTTGGTACTATAGTGTCAGCAACAACTACAGAGTTGGGCTTTTTGCAAACCCTTCTTTCTCGGATCCATGATGGCTGGTTGACTAGTTCTTTTATCTTCACAGCCTTGGATCTTTGATTTGGGGTGATTATTGATGGTGCTAAGTCTATCCCTCATCTTGCACTCAAAAATTTCTCCAATGATGATTCTTTTGATTTCTCTCTTTTTCTATGGGGTACTGCCCTAGGACTCCCTCCCCCATGCTCTCCTCATATGGGGGCTTAAAGATGGGGATGTGACCATTCCAATAGCAACAATGCAGTTAGATGCATTTCTTAGCTTCTGTCACAGTCCAGCAGAAATAGAGCAACATGAAGTGAGAGAGCACGCCACATGAAACAAACTACAAATGAAGAGAAAGAGAGATCGCAAGGGATCTCAAGAAAAAGCTTTCAATGCTGGGCAAATCCTCCGCACAAAATGAGATCGTACAATAATGAAGCTGGGGCCAACAAATAGCCTCACCACCCTCCAGTCTAGGGCCAATATATAGCCTCACTGCCCTCTAGTCTAGATGCTATAAATGGCCACTAGGGACTGACCAGTAGGTCAGTCTACCCTTGCTCCTACCCCAGGTGCTGAGTCAACTAGCACCACAAGTAGCCCCATAAGGATCTGATTTGGGCACCCCCACCGAAATGATGTATGCAAGATCATATGAATGCAAGACGGACTCCATCATAATCCACCACACACCGTAATCAAGCCCATCCAATTGACGGTCTAAGGGGAAAGGTGGGTAATACGGGAAATATCACCTTGCTCTTTGCCATCTTAGCCAACGTAGCCATGTCAAAATGAAGAGAGAGTGGAACTGAGAAACGAGGGTGGATGGGAAGGAGAGTAGAGAAGAGGATTGAAGGAGAAAGATAGCTGAGGGATAAATAAGACAATGAATAGGATCTAAGCCTATGGTAGCAGGTGATCCAAGACATTCCTCCCTTTTGCCCTTTGAAGTCTTGAATGCTAAGCTTGGCAAATCGGACCTACAAAGCCTCTGAAGTCATGGGCATCTCAAAAAAGATGACTGGTCGGCCAATTTTCACTGATTCTATGGATGATAGAACTCATTAACTATGTTTCTCTATCATTAAGATCGAATTCTCGCGTGCAATCTAACCTGGGAGCTTCCAGCTACATCCATTGGGATGCCATACTTGTTGAAAAGTTGAAAGGTTCTTCTTATATAGTCGTATAGCTAATCTGGGATTGTCTTGGATTGCTGGGGGTCCGTGTGCAAAGGCCCAATCTGCAAGCCAAATGTCATTTTTTGCCTTCATGTTCACAAGACAAATACCTCCTTCCTATTTGGGGGTGAATAATAGTTTTGAGCTAAACACATGCCATCTTCCTTCCCAGATCATGTTTGCAATGCATCTATCCACTTCCTTCAAGCATGCACTTGAGAATGGCAAAACGGAGAGAACAAAAACCATTATTGATTCAAGCACATGTTTTGCGACTGTAATCCTCCCTATAAAAGTCAGAGGTTTCCACCATTTGTCAAATTTGTTACTGAGTTTCTGATACGCCCATTCAAACTTGTTCCTCAATGAAACACCTACACCTAAAGGGAATCCCAAATATCTGATGATCAAAGAATCCAATTTACCTACACACTGATTGCCAAGGTGCTTCAGTTTTACTACAGTTGATCCTTAAGTCCAATTTACCTACAAACTGATTGCCCAATCCGGCTTTCACATGACTACGCCAACTCACACACCCATAAAATGGCATATTGTTGACAAATGTAGCATATAAATTTTCCCAAAAACATTGATGAAGGGCATTCCAGTGTCTTCGATGTTTAGGACATGCTCACAATCCAAATCTCTTACTTGGCAATGTAAGAGGCAAATTTCACCAATGTGTGTGTGTGTGTGTCTGTGTGAGCATGTAGAGGCAATGTGTGTGTGTGTGTGTGTGTGTGTGTGTGTGTGTGTGTGTGTGTGTGTGTGTGTGTGTGTGTGTGTGTGTGTGTGAGCATGAATTATCTTTTTTGTGAAAATTATCATGAAGTAGGCATGAAATTTACCAAAGGTAGAGCATAAATGCTTTTCCTGAAATCATTAAGTTGTTCTTGCAAGGCATCCATAGCCTTATCCTTTTCATGAAGCTTTCTTTGCAACTCAGCAGTCTTCTCATGTTTCACTTGGTCTAAATCACTGATTGCAAAAATTTTATTGCCACAAGTAGTCATTTTAGTAGGTACAACCAGTCTTGGACCATAAATGTTATTATCCCCATTGTCAGTTGGATTAGGACCCTACACAAAAAAAAACATGAAATATATCATTTTGATATTATATTTCATTTATCAGGGAGAGCGATATCAAATCATGTCTACTTATCACAAAGAACCAAAGAAATGCCAGAAGGATGATCAAAGAATTGTGGGTGTTCAAACATAACCTCGCATTAGGCAGAGTACGTGATGCATACACACGACCTCTTCCAAGACATAAGGCCTTTCCAATGAATTTTTACTAGACAAAACTAGTCCATCAAGCATATCAAGAGTGAACCTAGCATTGTCGACATTGAAGTAGCACATGACATGAATTTTAACTAGACAAGACTAGTCCATCGATCATATCAAGAGTGAACCTAGCATTGTCAACATTGAAGTAGTGCACGACGACGTCTTGCATAGTAAGAGCAGACCTCCAACTTGGGAATGTTGATAGAAGAGAGCTTCTGGACGAAAACTATAGTATTTGCTAGAACATTTGCAGGAGTCGATGGCTAGTTTACTATAGTAATGCAGAACTGAAAGCAATTCATCCAGCACATGACAACAAAAATGCTCAGGAAAGGAAATCTGTCTAAAAACCAAAGAATTACGAGCGATCCAGATAACCATTGCGCGAAGAACATTCCAAATAAATCTTTGACAATCCGTCATCTTCCCCCAATCACATGATAGTGCATTCTTCCATCTAAAATTCCCACAATCCTAAACCATGTGAAAATTGTGTGCCATACAAGTCTTATGATAGCACAACCCAAAAACCAATGTAAGTGTGTTTCTAAAGAAAACTGTCAAAGAGGGCAAATAGGAAACATATCCTCACCCCACCTAGCAAGCCTATCCTGAGACAAAAATCTAACCAAAACCATCCTCCACAAAGTGAAATTTAGTCAAGCAGAGAAAATAGAAGACCAAGCATGCCTTAAGTGTAATCTCCATATGAGAATGCCATCATGTGAAGCATAAGGGGCTGCCACATGGACAGCATCATGATTGTCATGTGGGTAGCACATCTAGAGAAGACCTGGGATAGGTGGTACAACTATACCGAGCAGTACGGAGGGTGTGCAAACCTAGGACAAGTGGCGTGCAATTGTACGAAATAGTACAGGGCTAGATGAGGCCTATTAGAGTAGA